>NC_134855.1:105223471-105855971 GCF_049852395.1 Peromyscus maniculatus bairdii | reverse complement strand
ATTTTTATACTTTTGGCTAATTTTAATATGTCTGCTTTCATGATTTCTTTCTTAGGAATCTTGTCAGTGGATGTGTGAAATGCTAGAGTTTTGCGTGTTGGTTTTCTATCTTGCAGCTTTACTGAGTGCATCAGCCCCATTGCACCTTTGGTGGGGTCTTCAGGCTTTTCCATACAAGGAATAATATCATCTACAAACTAGGATGGTTTGGCCCCTGTCTCTCTTACACAAAAATCAATACAAAAATGGATCAAAGATTTAAATTTAAGCCTCTGAACTATGAAGCTACAAGAATAAAATACAAGGGAACACTCTAACAATAATGGTATAAGTGACGATTTTGGAGATATGACCTTAAAAGCATGGGGAAAGTATAAAGAAGGACTGTACTAAACTAAAACTTTCTGCACTGCAGAAGGAATAGACCAGAGTAAACAGACAGCCCACAGAATGGGAGAGGGCATTCACCAACTGTCCATCTGACAAAGGATTAGCATCTGGAATACAGAGGGAACTCACAGAAAAACAAACCAAATAACTCGACTTTAAAATAGACACTTCTTAGAAGAGATTCTAACGGCCAACAAATACATAGAAACCACTCAATATGATTAGTCATAGGGATAGACAGATCAAACTATAGTGAGCTATTAGTTCACCATCCAGAGTAGCTAATAGTAAAACAAAACAGAAAAAATGCATGTGGGGGTGGGGTGGAGAAAAAAAACCATTTTCACACAGTCATTATGGCGACCATAACAGCCTTTCAAAAAGCCAAAAGCAGAATGCCATTTGATCTAACTATCCCTCTTCTGAGTATCTATCCAATAATGAAATTAGCATGCCAAAGAAACACCTGGGTGCCAGTATTGACGGCATCATCATTCATAACAGCTAAACATGCGATCAACCTCTGTGCCCATCAGTATACAAGCAGACAAAGAAAACTAGGTTTATGTATACAATGGGATATTGTTCAGCTATAGAAGAAATGAAACCTTGCCATTTGCAGCATGGATCACTTTGGCCAGGGAAAAAATGTTGCTGCCCCAGTCTGCGCAAGAAAAGCCTGGCCCAGTCCCTGTCCTGAATGAATCTAAAACCTAGTATTTATTTTTTTTAATGTGCATTGGTATTTTGCATGCATGAGGGTGTCTAGTAACTTGAGACTGGAGTTACAGACAGTTGTGAGCTGCCATGTGGGTGCTGGGAATTGAACTCAGGTCCTCTAGAAGAACAGCCAGTATTCTTAACTGCTGAGCCATCTCTCCAGCCCTAAAATCTAGTATTTTAACAAAAACACAAAAGGGAAATTTTGTGCTCATGGCTGCCCACAGCAGCCCAGGGCTACAGCAAGCTACCTCTCACTTGCTGGGAAAAAATGTTTCTTCTTGTGGATCACAGGACTCACGGGGTCACGGAAGGCATCTTCCTATGAACAGACAATACTCTATCAGAGCTCCTAAGCAGAGTGTCTAGAACAGAAGTCCCTCCAGCCAGGTAGGAACAGAATGCCCCCACTTGGTCTTTAAGCAAGTTCCCTGTGGTTCATTTGCATGTTTTGCATATTTTCACTTCAGCGTAATAAACAATATATGCAAAGTCTCTGGATGCCATTATTTAGGAAATCTGCCAGGGTGGATTAGGCAGGGATCTGTCTTGGTGTATACCTAATGAGGCAAAAGGAAGTTCTAATGGGATTTCATGGATTCAGGTCATAATTGGATTTGGTGGAGGGTGTAATTAAATTTCATTAAGAGCCTAAAACCTCTGCCCTAGAAAATAATGGAAGAGTCAGAAAGCCAGCCATTTTTCTCAAAAGGGACACGTGAAAAGGCTGCAGCAATGCTAAAGCCTATCTGTGCTATGGGACAGCCACCCAACATGGTAGAATTGGGAGTTTCGTCTTCAAGTAAGTGAGCTGAAAATGCTGTGGTTGATAACAGAATTATGAAACTTCTGACAGTGCAGATGCTGGGGAGGGGTCAGCCTGCCAGCTTGCCATCGGTCACACCCCAGAAAGACACCCGCAGCATGCCTTGCTGTGTGCCCAGAGTCTCCAAGCTGCATGGTCTCCAGAGGCAATCCCTAACTAAGGACGGTGAAGATGGTGTTGGCAGACAGCGCTGACTGGAGCAGCCTTCCCTGAGAAGGAAGGGACCCACCGAGAAGCCGGCAGTTGTGAGGCAGTTGCTTCCCTCTGCACTGCATGCTACTTTGATGGTCCTAACTGAAACAGAGAAATTTCTGGAAACCCGGGAGCAGAAAGCACTTTCCACCCCTAGAAATCAATCAGAGACAAGCAACAGGTGGGGCGAACATAGTTCAGTTTTTATCGGTTCTTCTTTCATGAATTACGCTTTTGATGCCAAGTCTATGACTTCTTCCTTTGTTATAGGTCTCATGAATTTTTCCACTTTCTGTTTTGTTTTGTGTTGAGACAGGTGTTTTGTAGCTCAGGTTAGCCTCTGACTTATTATATAAGCTAAGGATGACCTTGAACCTCCGACCCTCCTGCCTCCATGCCTCTCATGAGCTCTGAGATTACAGGTGCACACCACCATGCCCAGTTCATGCCACGCTGGGCGTTAAGTCTAGAGCTTCAGGCATACCAGGCAAGCGCTCTGCCAACCAAGCTACATGCCTAGTCATTTATTTCCTTCTAAAAGTTTTCTATTTTTATCATTTACATTCATTTAAGTCTTCTTTGATATCTTCTGGGAAAAATATGATTTTGAACATATAAATCTTATATATGTTTTGCTAGGTTTATATCAAGATATTTCATTTTCCTTTGGAAAACTATAAATGCTAATGTGTTTGTGATTTGAGTTTCCAGCTTGTTCATTCCCTTCTTAGGGAATTCCCTTCTTATTATCATAGAAGCTTTTTTTTGTGTGTGTGGTGGTGGTTACTTTTAAACCCTTGTCATGAAATTCCAGCGTCCGATTCTTTTCATTTAGCATCTGCTGATTTTCGAATTTCCTTCATGTTTTCCTGGCTTGTCATGTGACAAGTGAGGCTCTTTTTTGCCTTGCTTGTATCCAGGCTATTTGGATATTAGAATGAACTCCTGTTTCATTCTGAGTTTCCAAAGGTCCCTGATTAAGTGCACTCCTCTTTCCATTTATTCCCTCAATATTGTCCTAACAAGAATGGACCACTAATTTACACCGCCTGGGCTGCGAACAAGGAGACAGAGTGCCAATTGGTCACATTCTCCACCACCTCATTATGCCTCTTATTGATGCTGGGTGAGGATAGGGACTCAGCTCTCTGTCCGGATGAAGGGAGAAAGTCGAGTATTACTCATATCATTTCCCTCTTTTGAGACCAAGCGATGATGGTGCTCAGCTCCCCCCCTGACCACTTTGGGGTTGAGAGGGGTGTAAGCTGTGGTTTGAATCTGAAAATACCACTGGATACCATGTGCTAAGGGCTTGTTTGCCACTAGACGGGCTTTGGAAGTGACTGGATCATGAAAACTCTGGACTAGTCAATGGATTAGTTCATTGATAAATTCAAAATTTGGTAGGCTATTGGAGATAAAGTTGAACCAGAGAGAAGGGAGTGGATCCTTGAAAGTATGTACTTGGGGTCTATATCTTACCCCCTGTTCCTTCTCCCTCACTCCCTGCCTCCCAGTCCCCACAAGGTGAGCAGTTGTGTTCTGTTACATGGTCCCTATCGTGATGTTGTGTCTCATAGCCCCCAAAACAATGAAGCCAAGAGACTGTGAACTAAAACCTCTGACACTGAGTCAACATAAACCCTTCCTATTTTACAGTCTGCTTCTTGGGCATTTTATCACAGTGATGGAAAGCTTCGAGATGATCATCCTGGCCCTCATTCCCACAGCTGACACGAGAGTGAGCATCATTTTTCATCACCTGATTGGTAGATACAAAGGCTCCATTGACAACAAGCTCCAGTGGTACCCATCTGAAGTGAGATCTCGAGCATTCTCTGCTTCCATGGGAAGAATAGAGATTAGCTCCCCGCATGTCACTGGGTAGAGACATGGATGCTACCATTTTATACTACCTACTTCCTTGGGCTATGGGAAACACACATCAGCTCCCTGCCTGAACCCACTGAAATTGTTGGTGGGTGGGGTGGGAAGAGGGTTAGGGTCTCCTTTCCTTGTGCCTAACTGATTCAAAGTGGACATCATCAAGTTTTCCCACTGTTCGGCCACCGTTTTCCTGGTCCTTCAGCTATGGGAGCATCTTTCGTTTGGAGTGTATTTTGTCCGCGCTTCTTAGAAACCTGGGCAAATAATTGCCTTTTCATGTCTCAAGCCCCAAGGTCCCTAGGCAGCCAGTATCTTCTTTCCCTTTCAGTGACACCCTGTTTGTTTGCTGGGTGTTATCCAGGATGTTGACTTATTAAGAGAGAGGACCCAGGGAGATGCGGCTATTCCACTGACAGACCCGGAGCTCTCCATTTTGTCTAGTTTAGCGACCCTGCTTGTCCCATGGTGGCCCTATCTCTGCCTCCCGTGTGCTGGGGTTAAGACAGCCGTCACACCTGCCCAGCTTTTTGTATGGGTTCTGGGGCTCTGAACTTGAGTCTCCATGGTTGTCCAGCAAGGATTTTACTCACCGACTCAACCAGCATCCATTATTCTCTTTTAAAAACACAACCACTATATCCTGTATGCAATTTTATAACATTTTACTTAGCACAAGTTTTAAACTTCTGTTAGAAGCAGAACTGCTTGCAAGCACAATTTTAAAGGTGATATATAATTCCCTGTGGAGTGGTCAGAGTATGATTTACATAATCATTTTGCTGCTGATATTCATTACTCTCATAAATTATGTAGTGGTGAGAATGTATTGTTTGTTTCTTCCATGTTTGTGATGATTAGGGTAGAGTCCTGGGGTAGATTCACACATAGTCCCACAGCAACATGCACACCTTCTCGTTCTTTCTCCAACGAGACTTCAACATGCTCTGCGACATGCGCTAACTTGAAAAGAGAACAGTGTCCCAATTTGTCCTGATACGGATTTGTGTTGACTAGTGAGGCGGACTAGCCCAGCCTTCTGTGACTTAGCATTCTGTCTTTCCCTTGTTTTTCTCCAGGGCCCACATACTCTATTGGAATAGCCTTGCTAGTAGAAACATCTGAGTTAGAACATGCCAGCAGTTTTCTGAAACTACAAAGACGTATTTCAACATCAAAGATGACCTAGAAGAGAAATAACCCAATCTCCTGTTCAGCTGCCGAACAGGAAAACATCTGCCGATTAAATGGAGATCTCAGATAAAGATAAAACGTGCAGAACACTTCAGATTCTTTGGATAACGCTTGGTCTTGAAAGCCATGCTGTTTGAAATGGATAAACGTGTCCCAAATCTTACCTGAAGCATTACTACATTGTCACCTTCAAAGGTCACAAACACGTCGGTGTCACATTTCAGGCCTGAGATCCGGTTTTCCATCATGTAACCCTGTTGCAGAAGAAGAGGAGAAAAGAAGGGAGAGGAAAAAGAGAGAAATTTAAATTTTCAATCTCATCATTATATAGAAAGAACAGTTTACTTGAAATTAAAAACACGGGACCCTGGGAGAATAAAGGAGCCATATAACTTTTACTCAGAATAATTTTGATCTATCACATTACCTTCGAGGTCATAAGGACTATTTTGAATATTATCTTTATTGACAGTAAAGCATCTACAAGTGGTCATTTCATATTTAACCAAAAGATTTCAATTAATTACACCAATATTCTTTCTATTCTCCAACTCTTCTGAATTCTACTAGTGACTTACACCAATGTGTTCGAGAGAAGGATGCACCTCCACCCTAAAATGCCCCTTCCAAAAGCTAACCACTAGACTCTGAGGATTATTGGAAAGCAGGATAAAAGTCTCACACTGACATTCACGTCTTAATATTATTAACTATTCTACATTGTAAATTTGTTCTTTAATTAGTTTCCTCCTCTTCAGCCTCTTCCTCTCCCCTCCCTGCCCCTCTTCCTCCTCCTCTTCCTCCTTTTCACTTCCTGAAATTCTATTTCAAAAGTAGTAACCCACAATTATCCAAGTGCTGGCTGTCTCCTCGCATGAAGAACTGGTCCCTCAGGAAAATGTCGGTACGGGTCCAAGCAAACACGAGGGGACCATGGCTTGTCTCAGGCCTAAGAGCTCTTCCCTGCCAAGACCCCTCAATCTCCTTCAGTTCAGGGTTCTCCCCATATTTCTAGACTCCAGCCCGCTGTCCCTCCAGCCTATCTATCATATCAGAGGTGACCATCCTGTTACTTCTCATAGTATTTGCAGTCTGCACATCAGCTCTGAATAGGGAAAGACGGGCTTTCACCTCTGGTAAAATGTTTAAGCCACATGAGAGCCACACATCCACAGAAGAGTAGTTACATGCCAATAACACACCTGAATCTCAGAGACCCTCAATACATGGGGACCTGCCTCATTTCTGAAAGTGGCTACAGGAGCTCCTAGAAGCCTGGACACCCAGGATCCTGCTGCCCATAGAACTGTGAAAACCTGTGCACATCAGCCCTGCTCCCTGCAGGAAGAACTACCCTTTAAGACAGGGCACATAGGCCATTCTCCTCCTCAGTGTCACACTGTGAGGTGTTACCACTCACAGATAACAGAAGCAAAGGGCTCTTCAGAAGCCTCTTAGAATCCTTGATGACTTTCATGAAAGTAAACCAACCCTATTCGTGGATAAATAAATCAGTAACATTTCCAACCTGGAGAAGTTTTATCTCCCCTACACACACACACACACACACACACACACACACACACACACACACACACACACACACACGGCTGAGCTACCCTGCTGGCAAACACGAGAAATCAGTCAGTCTCGTGTCTCCTGACCGTCCCACCCTGGGCTGACTCAGTTTCATCATTTTGATTCCACCACACACGGGATGATCACTGCAGCCTCTGCGGAGGCGTCACATAACTCTGCTTCACTTCACTTCCTTCATCCGTCCTCACATGAAGAGCCCCGTGACATGGACAGTGCCCCCAATTTACAGATGAAGATAGACGGTTTGGGGGATGTTCCTGGAGTGTTCTAGAAGTCTCTCACATGGTGCGGTATGGAAAAAGAGATGAACATGAAATAGTTCACCGCCCGAGTGCTGAAGATCGGAGGCTACACCTAAGAAGTACAGCTGCTGACAACAGCCAGGACACACAATGCTGAAGAAACAATGTGGGCTGTTGTTTTTCTCCTAAGCATTTTCCTCTGCTTTCTCGCGGTGAAAGAAAAGAAATAGGTTCTTTACCCTGCCCTGGAAGCCGGGTAACCGATGGAGACTGTAATGAGAGAGGGGCCTAATCCACTCACACAGACAGCAGTGGTCTCTCAGTGAGCAGGCCCCAGCGTCCTGTGAATGTGAGAGGGTCCCTCTTCTATCAGGTCTTCACGTGAGCATCATTTATTTATTTCCTAGCTCAGAGTCCCTTCTTTGAATGTCTCATCTGCTTAGAAAGGGAAATAAAACTGTGTGGTGATTGCAGATGTTCTGGGAGTGCCTTCAGACCTGAGGAATTATATATTATATGCTATATGTTATATGTTACATGTTACATGTTATATACTATAATATATATATATATCCTGGCCAGAAGCCCTCTCAGGGCTTCCGGGCAACTGGAAATGAGAGGGCAGAAAGAATTCAATGTCCACCATGTGTGAGCTCTGGTCCTTCCTCTTTTCTGGAATCACCAATCCTGTGTACACCATCTAATTTCCTCAGAACAGGGTAGGAAGGCTTGGCCTCACCGAAGACTAAATCCTTAGGACATCTGCGGTGACCTATTTAGAAGCTAGCCATGCCGAGAAAGACCTAACATAAAGTGCGTGTGAGCTTTAAGACCCACAGTGCCCTGAATTTCCTAAAAGGGACTTTGCAGCCATATTACTGAGTGGCTTGAATTCTAAATTTGAGCTCTAAAATTCATTGGGAACAAATGATTACAAAGGGTTTTGTGGCAGGAGAATGAGAATAGGATGCCTCAAGATCAGCTCATTAAAAAAGTCAGTCTGCAGAGGAAGGCTGGAAGCCCTTTCTTATCAGCTTCCGCTAAGAAGCAGAGTGGAACACACGTTTAAGAAGTCCAGCACAGCCGGGCGATGGTGGAGCATGCCTTTAATCCCAGCACTCGGGAGGCAGAGGCAGGTGTATCTCTGTGAGTTCGAGGCCAGCCTGGTCTACAAAGTGAGATTCAGGAAAGGCGCAAAGCTACACAGAGAAACACTGTCTCAAAAAAACAAAAAAAGAAAGAAAGAAAGAAAGAAAGAAAGAAAGAAAGAAAGGAAGGAAGGAAGGAAGGAAGGAAGGAAGGAAGGAAGAAAAGAAAAGAAAAGAAAAGAAAAGAAAAGAAAAGAAAAGAAAAGAAAAGAAAAGAAAAAAAGAAAAAGAGGTCCAGCACTACAAACAGTAGAGGCGGTGTTCTTAAAGGGGCCATGCTTTGGGGGCTCTTTCCTCAGCTAACTAACCCACTCCTGTTCTCAACTTCACTTTTCCTTTCATAAGAAAAAAAAAACCTTTTTTGATTCATGTGTATGAGTGTCATCTGCCTGTGTGTGTGTGTGCCCCACCTGCATGCAGTGTCCACAGGGGCCAGAAGGGGGCATTGGACCCTCTGGAACTAGAGTTAGGGGTAGTTGTGAGTCAACACCATGTGGGTGCTGGAAACCAAATCCAGGTCCTCTACAAGAGCTGCAAGTGCCTTTAACTGCTGAGCCATCTCTCCAGACCCCATTTCTCTGTTCACATGTCAGTTTCACAGAGCCTGGATTCATCGTCCTCTGAAGTTAGGTCTGCGGCTAGGCACACCTACGCAAGTTCAGGGCTTTCTCAGTGTTTCTCTGACCTCTGTGGCTAAGTTAAAAGCCATGACTTTTTTTTACTTCCCCTCCCGACAGCTGCTTAGATCTCCAGCTTGCCTTTACTGGTTGTTGTTGTTTTTCTCAAATTCTAATAAAATTATCCTTGAATTTCCTTGAGTCAATTTTTAAATTCTTTTATTAATGAGACTAAAAACTTAGAAAAAGAATCTCAGTTTCCCAGTAATTGTTTGTTTGTTTTTAATTAAAAATAAAAACTATTAAAAAATAAAAATTTTATTAGTTGCTAAAAGCAATAAATAATCCCCATTTTAAAAAAGAAAGAAAGAAGGAAAGAAAGAAAGAAAGAAAGAGAGAGAGAAAGAAAGAAGGAAAGAAAGAGAGAGAGAAAGAAAGAAAGAAAAGGAAACTAAGGAAAATCAAAAGGAGAAAAGATGAGGAGGCATGGTGGTACAGACTCTCCCAGAACTTAAAGCCATCCTGCAGTATACAGCAAAGCCCTGTCAAAAGAAATAAATAAATGAATAAAGAAAGAAAGGAAAGAAAGGAGGAATGGAAAATAACAATCTGCAGTACCAGAAATAAATGAATGCTTGGGAAAGAACAATCCAGAGGCTGTGGCTTAGGATGGAAACCTGGCGTCACACAGCTGGAGGGAAGAGGGATATGATGGACCACGACAGGAACAATCAAGGGAGACCTCCTCAAGTCTTAAAACCCAGCTCCACGGATGTTCCCAGAGGCCATTCCCAAGCATCAACTCTGCACTATGGGCTGTGTGGTCCAGCATGTCTCGCATCTCACCACTGCTCTGGAGGGATGAGAAGGTTGAAGTTCAGTGAGGTTTTACCACTCTATTCTGACCACTCTGGCCTTGCCCCTTCCCTGGCGCTTTGGAGTAGGATTCCCTTCGTCCCCTGAGACCTGCAAGGGGACCCCTGCACGTTCTCTGATCAGCTCCTCTGCCACTGTCCCTAGGCTCCTTGTTTAGTCCGCGTCCACTGCATGCGGACTCTGCGTTTCTATCAGGGACCACCAGCGTGCCTCTGTCCCCTCAGGTTCCTGCCCTGAGTAACCACCCAGGATGGCTGGTGCTGGGATCTAGACAGCACAGGATGTGCGCCTTCTTCTCCACCTACCACACCCCGTTGACAGCCCAGCCACCAGCCCCTCCCTGCAGAGAAGAGTGTGTGAGGGGCCTTGGGTGAGGTGTTTCCTCTCCTCCTCATTTCTCGACTCCCTTGTCTGCCCGTTCCTCTCTCACTTTGTATTTGTCTTCTCATTTCTCAACACGTCACAGTTCCCTCACCCCCTTTCTTAATTTCTTCCGTTTGCTCACTTTCCAGGTCTCGCTTCCTTATCTCCTGCTTCAGTTTCTTGTACTTTGTATTCCTCCTTTCTCAATTCCTCCATCCTGCTTCCTTTCTCGTCTGTATTTGTTTCCCTTCTCACACTTCTCACCTCCTCGTCTGGTTTCCCCATTTCTATTTCAGATTTCTGACTTATCTAGGTCCCCATTTCTTATTCATCGCACATTCTCAATCTTTCCCTTTCATATTTCTCAGTTTCCATTTTCCTTTTCCCATGCCTTACATCTGGGTCCCTTTCCACCCCCATACACTTTACAATTCTCACTTCCCCTTTCCCATGCCTCACATCTGGGTCCCTTTCCACCCCCATACACTTTACAATTCTCACTTCCCCTTTCCCATGCCTTACATCTGGGTCCCTTTCCACCCCCATACACTTCACAATTCTCACTTCCCCTTTCCCATGCCTCATATCTGGGTCCCTTTCCACCCCCATACACTTTACAATTCTCACTTCCCCTTTCCCATGCCTTACATCTGGGTCCCTTTCCACCCCCATACACTTCACAATTCTCACTTCCCCTTTCCCATGCCTTACATCTGGGTCCCTTTCCACCCCCATACACTTTACAATTCTCACTTCCCCTTTCCCATGCCTCACATCTGGGCCCCCTTCCACTCCCATATACATCACAGTTCTCACTTCCCCTTTCCCATGCCTCACATCTGGGTCCCTTTCCACCCCCATACACTTTACAATTCTCACTTCCCCTTTCCCATGCCTCACATCTGGGTCCCCTTCCACTCCCATATATATCACAGTTCTCACTTCCCTTTTCCCGTGCCTCACATCTGGGTCCATTTCTACCCCCATGTACATCACAGTTCTCACTTCCTTTATTTATTTCCCCAGTTTTGTTTAAGTCAAATTTCCTACTTATCTGGATTCCCCCATCTGCTCATTTACTTCATGTCCCTCCAACACACACTTCCCTTCTTTGGCTTCCCCTTTCCATTTATGTCAAGTGTCTCACTTCCCATTTTTCTTCCCTTTTCTCACTTCCCTTCTAATTTCTGTGATCAGGTGTTTCCTGTCCCGACTGCCCATTCCCAAATAATCACACAGAGGCTTATATTAATTGTAAATGCTTGGTCAATAGCTCAGGCTTATTACTAACTAGCTCTTACATTTAAATTAACCCATTTCTATTCATCTATGTTTGCCACGTGTCTGGTGGCTTTAGCTGTCCTCTAGCATGTCTTTTTCCTCCAGCAGCTGGATGGCATCTCTCCTGACTCCACCCTCCTTCTTCCCATCATTCTCTGTTTGACTTTCCAACCTAGCTTCCTGCCCAGCTACCAGCCTGTCAGCTTTTTATTAACCAATAAGAGTAATACATATTCATAGTATAGAAAAGGATTGTTCCACAGCATTTCCTCTTTTTGTCTAATTAAAAAGGAAGGTTTTTACCTTAATATAGGAAGACTATATACAACAAAAACAGTTATTAAGTAAGAATTACAGTAACAATGCCCAATTCATTTGTATTCGGCAAAAATAGAGAAAATATTTAATTATCTTGGTAAGTCTAAAGTTTTATATCTAATTTACTTTCGGTTATAACTAAGGAAAACTAATTATAAGTGTTTAGTCTTCAACTCCATCGAAGACCCCAGAAGGATGAAATGTTACCTAATGGCAGGGACATCAGGCTGTCTGGACAGTCACTCAAAATTCCTTTGCAACACTGGGGCATCCATCTTTAGCCTATAGGCCTAGCATATCTGACAGACTTTCCTGTAAAGCAGGAAATTTTGAAGGACTGTCCTATCTTGTCTTGACAAAGTTTGGCAGTCTCCTTTCTTACATCCTGCTGGTCCAGTTTGAACAGTAACTGTCAGCAATTGAGGCAAGGGCAGTTTCTTTGCCCACATGGCTAGCATTTGCCACAAAGAAAGCAAACTCTATGTGGAGTTTCTTGGATGTCCACCATCTTCTCTGGAGTATATTGCTGCTGCCAGGAGCAGATGTATCTCACTGTCATGAAATGTCTAAGTTCCTAAAACATTTTAAATGCCATATTCTATAGGTCTTTGAAGTGTTTGAAGGTTACCTATCTATCTGAAATATATCTTTGTATGACCTTGAAAACCTAAATAACATGACTATAAATTTCTTATTATAGATGACTATTAATCTATATTTATTAATTATATATTACATTTTAAATGAGCTGTATAAGCACAATACCTAAGCAAGAGTAGAAACATACATACAGCATAACACAAATAACTTTAACTTTAAGTTAGTATCAATAAACTAAAATCCATACCAATGTAAAATATCCTGAGATTAATAGCTGGTTTTTGGATTAAAGTAGATTCAATTATCTATCCTTTAATCCTATTTCTGTATCTCTCGTTTCCTCCTTAGAATGAGATCTCTGAATCTAATCTCCTTTGTTCAGCTTTCTTTCCTGACCATTACCAATAACAACTTGTAACCAACCCCCCTAAATGATGGTAAACATTTATAACCAATATTTTAGGAATGTGGGCATAGGTCTCTAAACTACTTCCTGTTGATTAGGGGCACTAATAATCTTTGAGAGACCCTGAGAAAATTTAGGATAATAGTAAAGTCTTGGCTGGAGTAGTCTGTGAGGCTGGATCATCTCAGCCAGCAGCCTTGAAGCAGTTCTGAATACAGCAGATACAGAACTCAGAGGAAACTGCAACAGAGGAGCTCTGAAACATTGGGTCATCTGGGCCATCCATTCCCATCAGAGATTTTTCCTCAATCAAACTTGATTTTTCTTAATCCAGAATGAATCCACAGCCTCTCATTTCCTGTGGAAATAAAAGCAGAATCTCTTTCCCAAAGTAACATATATTTTGACTTAAATTTTGAAGTCAATATATTTTTTTAAATATATAAGTTGGTTTAATCTAGCAGCTTTCATAATCAAATGTCTCTCAGAAGTTATCATTTGTTCATTATTAGACAAAAAATTTAAAGACAACACAGTAACATACAGTATCCAGACTCTGTGTATTTTCCATCTTTATGTGGCTAATTATATTTTTTATTACTCTATTCCTATTTAAGGACTTTATTTTAAAACTATATTTTTTAAATCTGAGACTATATATGTTCTTTTTCTCTCTCTCTCCCAAGCCCATGAACATTTTTTGAACATGCAATGGCTTGTTTAGAGGCTCTATTTGTCTGAATCTGTCCTTACTGTGCATCTGTAACCTTTACTGTCTGCATCAGCAAAAAAACCTGCTCTGTAACTTAGATCA
Organism: Peromyscus maniculatus bairdii; assembly: GCF_049852395.1. Taxonomy (NCBI): domain Eukaryota; kingdom Metazoa; phylum Chordata; class Mammalia; order Rodentia; family Cricetidae; genus Peromyscus; species Peromyscus maniculatus. Next base: position 105,842,501 of record NC_134855.1, on the reverse strand, counting down.
TGGGATGCTGGTGCTGACTCCTCCCCTTCATTTCCCTGAGAGGCTAGTTTCATGGTGGAGGCACATTTACCACCAGCTCTGGGAGCCATGTTTACCACTCCAACTCTGGGAAGTTTCTAGGTCCACACTGCTACCAAGTAGTGTGCCACCAGCTGCTCATAAACACCATGTACGTGTTTGGTAGTAGGGCCTTTTAAAAGAGCTGCCTGTTTTTGCCACTAGCACAGAGCCAGAAAGCTGTCTTTTTTTTTTTTTTTTTTTTTTTGGTTTTTCGAGACAGGGTTTCTCTGCATAGCTTTGCGCCTTTCCTGGAGCTCACTTGGTAGCCCAGGCTGGCCTCGAACTCACAGAGATCCACCTAGCTCTGCCTCCCGAGTGCTGGGATTAAAGGTGTGCGCCACCACCGCCCAGCTTCAGAAAGCTGTCTTTTAAAGGAGCCATGTCTCTGCTCACTGCCAGCAAACAGAGCCCACCAGAGAAAAGGCAACTACCAAGAGGCCATGCTTGGTTCTGTATTTGTGTGTTTAGAATCCTTTTAAAGCTTTTGTCACATTTCAGCCATATGTAATTGGGTATTTCCTGTCCTGACTGCCTGGTCCCAAATAATCACACAGAGGCTTATTTTAATTGTAAATGATCAGCAGATAGCTCGGGCTTGTCACTAACTCGCTCTTACATTTAAATTAACCCGTTTCTATTAATCTATATTTTGCCAGGCAGCTTATGGCTATTCCTGTGCTCTAGAAGGTCTTGTTCCTCCAGCAGCTGGCTGGTGTCTCTCCTGACTCCATCCTCCTTCTTCCCATCAGTCTCAGTTTGGCTTTCCCATCTACCTTCCTGCCCAGCTACCAGCCTGTCAGCTTTTTATTAACCAATGAGGGTAATACATATTCACAGTATAGAAAAGGATTGTTCCACAGCAAATTTCTCCTTTTCCTTTCTTACTTCTTTTCTTGCTTTTCTTTATTTCAATTTCTTTCCTTTTAAAGAAAGATTTTTTATTTCGTTTTAATTATTTATTTATTTACTTACTTATTTGTGCATGCATGTGCACGTGCATGTGTGCGTCACATGTGTACAGGTTCCCACAGAGACCAGAAGTCATTGAATTCCATGGAGCTGGAGTTGCAGGCAGTTGTGAAGCACCCAAAATGGGTGCTGAGAACTTAGCTGTGTCCTCTGCAAAACCAGTGGGTGTGCTTAACATCTGAGCCATCTCCCCATCCCTAAAAACATTGACCACACCAAACAACAACTCCCCACCTGCAATGGTACTTCATCCTTTCTTTTTCAAAGATTTGATTTCTTTTTTTTTAAATTTCATGCATATGACTGTCTTGCCTGCATGCCTGTAAGTGCACCATGGGCATGCCTGGCACCCAGGAAGTCAGAAGAGGGTATTGGATCGCCTTGCACTGCAGTTACAGGCAGGCTATGAGCCACGGTGTGAGTGCTGGGAACAAAACTCTAACCATCTATGAGGGCAGCAAATGCTCTTAGCTACTAAGCCATCTCTCCAGCCCCTTGAACTCACTTTTTAAGTGGACAGACAGCATATGATTTTATCATGTACAAGGTATTCTTAAGTATATACACATGGTGAAACAGTAATGCTAGCTCATTAACAAACACACCACTTCACATAGTGACCACTTTTGTAGTAAAAACATGTAACACCCACACTCCTTACATTTTGAAGAATATACTACGTCATCACCAGCTAACCTCTTAAGAGTCCATTTCCCTTTTCTAGCTGTATTCTGCGGCTTTGACCAGTGTCTTGCTACCACATCCCCATTAACCACCTCAAGCTCCAAGTACCCCAAGTGGTACAGTAGCTACACCCTACTTTCCTCTTCTCTAAGACAAACTTTTTAGGTTCTACATGAGTCAGATTATGCAAATACTTTTGTCTTTCTGTACCTGGATCATTCTACTTAACATAATGTCCTTCAGTTTTGTCTATAACATCATAAAACATCAGGCTTTCATTCTTTTTATAGCCATGTACACAGACAAAGAAAATGCAGTATGTGTGTATATAAATGTATACACATACATGCATACAAAGATTTTTATCATTAAATGTGACCATGGAGCATCTCTTAGTCCCTTTTCTGTTACTATAGTAGAATATCTGAGACTGAGTAATATACGTATAATATTATATATGCACACATATATACAAACATACTTTATCCATTCATTTATTGATGAACACATAGATTGATTGTATACCTTGACTATTACAATTAGTGCTGTAATGAACACAGAGTGAAGACATACTTCAACAAGGTGGTTTTATTTATTTGGGGCACATATGCAGTAGTGGGATTTCTGTATGATATTATGGCACTATTTTTAGATTTTTGGGATAACATTCATACTGTTTTCCATAATGAGTACACTAGTTTACTCTCCTAGCAACAACATCCAAGGGTCCCCCCTCTCCCACATCCTAACCAACACTTGTTAGCTTCTATCTTTCTTCGATGGAATAGCCATTCTCACTAGGAAGAGACAATATCTTTCTGTAGTCTCGATTTACATTTGCCTAATGATTCATGTTGTGCATTTTTTTCACAAGCTTAGTAGACACTTGTTTATTTCATTTCTTACAAAACATCTACTTAAGTCTCTTGTCTAATTCTTTTCTGCATGTGTATGAATGTGTCCAGTGTACTGTGTGTTTGCATGTATGAGGGCATACATGTACATGCAGGTACACATGTACATGTGTGTAGAGGCCTGTGGTGGTTTGAATAAAAATGGCTTTCTAGGCACACAGGGAGTGGCACTATTAGGAGGTGCGGCCTTGGTGGAGTAGGTGTGGCCTTGTTGGAGGAAGTGTGTCACTGGAGGTGGACTTTGAGTTGTCAAAAGCTCAAACCAAGCTCGTGGCTCACTGTCTCTTCCTGCTACCCTTGGATCCAGATGTAGAACTCCAGTACCATATTTGCCTGTGTGCCACCATACTTCCTGCCATGATAACAATGGACTAAACCTCTGAACTGTAAGCCAGCCCCAGTTAAATGCTTTCCTTCCTTTATAAGAGTTGCCGTGGTCATGGTGTCTCTTCACAACAATAGAACACTGACTAAGACACAGCCCAATGTGGATGTTGGGGGTCTTCCTCAGCTGTTCTCCACTTTGTTTATTGAGGCAGAGTCTCTCATTGACTGTAGACCTCACCCATTCTTCCCAGTCTAGCGTATTAGTTACTTTTCTGTTACTGTGATACAACATCCTGACAAAAAGAAAATTAGGAGTTGTTTTCTTCTAGATGGTTTGATTGTTTGGAGTCTTACCTTTAGGCCCTCAGTCAGTTTTGACCTAAGTTTCACCCCCCCCCCCCCCCGTTTTTGGTTTTTGGTTTTTGGCTTTTGGTTTTTCAAGACAGGGTTTCTCTGTGAAGCTTTGGTGCCTGCCTTGGATCTCACTCTGTACCAGGCTGGCCTCGAACTCACAGAGATCTGCCTGCCTCTGCCTCCCCAGTGCTGGGATTAAAGTTGTGCGCCACTGCCGCCCCGCTTGACCTTAAGTTTTGTGTATAGTTAAAGATAAGGATCTAATTGAATCTTTGTGTGTGTGTATGTGTCCCATTTTCCCATTAGTTGAGGAGACTGCCGTGTGTGTGTGTGTGTGTGTGTGTGTGTGTGTGTGTGTGTGTGTGTTCTTCACACATTTGTCCAACATCACTTGGCTCTAAGTGCACGGGTCCAGCTCTCTACTCTGTTTCAGTGTCTCTGGTTTGCTGTGAGAATCTTGCTGTTTGGTTACTACGGATTTGGAGTCATGTAGTCATCGAGCTCTTAGTAATTTTGGTCAAGTTTGCTTTAGCTACTCAGATTTTTTTTCTCTATATGAATTTTGGTAGTGTTCATAGCATTTCTGTGAAGACCTGCATTGAAGTTTGGGTAGGTATCACATCGAGCATGTAAATCGCTCTGGGTCCGATGGGCATTTTAATGATATTAACTACTCAAATTCAAGGGCATGGGCTTCATTTACAGCTTTGTGTCTTTTTCAGTTGCTTTCACCAATATTTTATTGTTTTGTTTTTCAGTAGAGGTTTTTGTTTGTTTGTTTGTTTGTTTTTTACCACTTTTGTTATATTTATCCCTACTAATTTTTGGTAGCTATTATAAATGAGATGGTTTCTTTATTTTTCAGATAGCTTTGCATTAACATGTAGAAATGCTGCTAATTTTGTGTGTTGATTTTGCAACCTGAGACTCTAGTAAATTCATTTGCCACTCGGTAAACTATTAAATATTTTCTTGCAGTTTCCTACATAAGTCTGTCATCTGCAAAGAGGGCTAATTTGACTTCCCCCCTTTCTAATCTGGATGTCTGTTTCTTTCTCTTGCTTAGCTGCTCAAGTTAAGGCTTCTAGGCCGTGTTGACTGAAACACAGTGAGGATGGGCTTCCTTGTTCTGTTCCAGATCTTAGAGGAACATCTTTTCGCTTTCCTCCTTTAGTACGTTAACTATGAGTCTGTCATATTGCCTTCATTGAGTTGAAGTACTTTTCCTTCTACGCCTAATTTGTTTTGATCATGAAGGAATGTTGAATTTTGTCCAGCACTGTTTTCTGTATCTGTGATAATGATCATATGCTGTCACTGTGCACTCTGGTAATGTGCTATCACATTTATTGATTTGAATACTATCAAACCATCCTTGCATCCCGTCCTTGTAATGAAGTCCTCCTGGTTACAGTGAATGATCTTTTAATGTGCTGTTCGATTCAGTTTACTAGCATCTTGTTGAGAATTTTTTATCCATATAGTTATATCATATATACCCCATGTGTCTACACACATACACACACACAAATCTCCAAAATACATATTGGTGTTTATGATATATCGATATATCAATAAATCTTTTTGAGTGAATAAATCTTTTGGAGTCTGGGGGAATCCTTCTCTCAGCTTTTAAAGAGCACCTTGGGGTTTTATTATAGAGGGAAATTTTTCTTCCTTCTCTTTGGGCCTCCCAAGTGGGACATTCGTTTATATATTCTTGGTGGAGTTTAGGGGGGGAATGGGAAAGAAGAAGGGAGTGGGGGAAAGAAAAAGTCATCATCCCCCAAAAGTGAGTAACATTTTCCATTAGCTGACTTCACTCTTAATAAAACAACAGAGAACGAAAGGAAGAAATGTGGAGCAGACAGGGGGAACTCGAAACCCATGCTCCCAAAGCCAGCAGAGTCCTCAGGGGGTGACACAGCCCAGAATCTCATCTCTGAGAAGAGGGGGCATATTGGGTAGATGTGCTACCCTCTCTCAGCCTTCTGGGTTCCATCAAGCCGCTTAGCAGCTGATTGCGAATGTCACTGAGGTTGTGTCCCATTTCAGACACAGCCCCACGAAACATAGTTTACGATTCAAGCTCTGCATTTTGAAAGTTTAATATTTTCCTGCTGTTTTCAGCATCTCTGAATTTTTTTTACTGGATGATTACATTTAATAAATATATCAGAACAAATTAGAAACAGGCTTTATTCCCTCTTTTTAAACCAACTGAGGGTAAATTTTGTTAATTTAAAGAAGAAACAGATGCAATCAATCTTATCTTATTTACTAGGGGAGGGCCAATGAAAAATGCATAGGAATAGACCCTCCCAGCCAGGGGACTGCCTTGGAGCTGTGTTAATATTGCTCTTGAATGCCTCCACCATTCACTCCTATAGGCAAGGGGAAAGAGGTGTGTGGAGATCAACTGTAACCTTTCTGGAGGCAGCTCAGATCTGGGCTGAGTCTTCTGAATCCAGAGTTCTGGGTCCCACAGAACCGATATGAGCTGCCCCACTCTGCCCGCCATGCTTTGAAGTGACCCCTCTGCGACTTACTGCATTCTCAGAACTTTAGAACTGGCGAGGGTGAGAGGCTATTCCTTCACGAATCCTGTCACCAGTTGTCTGCCCAGTGTAGTGGACATTAGGCTGTCCATAATGAATTAGACATGGTCCTGCCCTCAAGAGAGACAGACATCAGTCAGGTAGACCAGTGAAATAAAACTGGTCACTGAAAGTCAGTGGTCATAGGACTGGGGAGACTGCTCAGTCAGGAAAGTGCTTGCTTTGCAAGCAAGAGGACCTAAGGGAGACCCCCAGAACCTACAGAAATGGAACAAAACAGCGTGTGCGCTTGGGACTCCACTGTTGGGGAAGCAGAGACCGGTGGGTTAACCTCGCTTTAAGGAATATTTTGTTTAACTTGGAACCTCACAGAAATGAATTCAGTTAAGCTAGGAATGGGACATACTTGCATATGCCAAGAGGGCAGAGTATGAGAACACCCTGAGATCACACAAAGCAGACAGCGAGTGGTTTGCATTAAGGCTGGGGAGGCACACCAGGATCGAGTCACTTGGGGGCTTGGGAGCCACCTTGGGCATCTTTTCTGGTGTCTTAGGAGCAAAGTAAAGTTAAAAATAAATGTTGATGTTTGGAGCAAGATCACTTGGTGTCATTCTAAAAGATGACTCCTGCCACTGAGGGGAGCACCCAGAGGAAAGAGGAGACTCAGAGCAGCGGGTGGTGTAGAGATGGGAGGCCCAGGAGGGACAGACGTACCGTGGAGAACTGGGGTGCAGCTGCCCAGGCACATGACAAAGAAGCTGCTTCTTTGCAAAATGGAGTGCTTTCCTGGGGATGGGAGTGTGGGGAAAGCAGACATTGAAATTTGTGTTAAATGTGAGAGTCAGCGTGACCTCCCAGGGGACTGGTCTCAATGGCCATGGGACGCAGGGGAATCTAGAGATGTGGCGAGTCCGGGATGGAAGAAGTCCTCACCCCCGGGAAGTATTTAAACCCACAAAGAAGTGGACTTAAGAGGATTGCACACAGAAGAAGAAGATGCCAAGCAACCTCAAGAGCTTAGAAAGATACTGGCAGAGGAGACTGATCAGGCAAGGGCGAAGCTGGCTGTGCAGGCCCGAGTCCCGAATGCCGAGAGAAAGGGATACTCAGGAAGGAACTCTCCCGTCAAGAATGCTACTGAGGGCCTGAGCGGGTAAGGGCCCTTTGAACTGAGTCACTGGGAATCCAGGGTGGCGTAACAAAAACAAGTCTGGTATGGACAGAGGATATCCGTCTCTGCCAATGCAGCCGTCCAGATACTGTTTTCAACATTGTTTTAGTAGAAATCCTCAAAAACATGTTTGAGAAATGTCTTCAAGAAAGAATGTTCAGGCTGTCAGAACTCAGAATAAACAAAGGGCAGACATGAGTTCAAAGAGGGCAGCAGGTGCTGAGGCCAGGTGGTGGGTTCTAGAAAGTCAAGTCCAAACAGCTAGCCTTCTGAAAAATGGTGACTACCATGTATGGTGATAAAACTCTGTGCCCACCCAAGAAGATGAGGGGTTTGTTAGTTACAGTCCTAGTAGTGGGTGGAGGGGGCATACTCCCTGGAATTCCAAACCACAACTCTAGGGCCTGAACCCTATTCTAACCTTAAGGCATTTTTAGGGATAGAGAGAGTCACTGTCTAAAGATCAAAGATTTAACTCACCAGGAAGATAAGGCAAACCTGAGTATGTGATCATCTAATAACATAATTTCACTATGATTAAAATCTGAGGTCAACACAGTTACAAGGAGCCGTTATCCAACAAGCTTAAAGACTCTCTACCAGATAACAGCACACATGCCTTTGAGATGAATCTGGAACCTGACCACACTCTGTGTCACACACCTGATGTGTAGGTCATGACAAATTTTTGAAAGTCTGTGCTCTACTGCCCATGTTCTCTCACTGTGGCAGAATTAAGCAGAAAAAAAATGAATAAAGACTAACTATTATATCAACAAGAACAGTAACAGAGATGAGGGCTGTTTGTGAAGCGGTTAGCCCTGAGTTGAATAGTCTGGGTTTGAACATGAGACCTGTTCACTCAGCTGCTCTGTGGTCTTGGGGAAATCGCTGAAGTGTCTGTGCCCTGTGTTTCATATAGACAATACTGGGGTCACACTAGCTCTATCTTGTGTGGCTGTTGTCAGAATTTATGTTAAGTAACGTCAAGTGCAAAGATGGGCTCCTGACACAAATTAAAAATTTAATAACAGTTAAGCATTTCCTGCCATCTCTAAGTGTCAGGCATCAGGAAATTGAAAAACACTCAATAAACATATGAGTCAGTAAGTGTTGGTGGAAATTAAAATATACCTAGAATGAATAAAGTTTTTTTTTTCATTAAACCACAATTGATAACGTCAAAGCAGTATTTCAGAAGAAGGGTTATAGCATTAAATGCTTCTAACAAGTGAGAAATTAAGGAAATTAATAACACTTAAGATACCAGAAGAGGGCTGGGCAAGCGGCTCAGCAGTGCTGAGAACCAGGATCCAGATCCCCAGAGCCACGTAAAGCACGCCAGCCCACCTGTTATCCAGGTGTGAGCCTGTTACAGGTGAGCTGGCAAGCTTTTATGTGGATTCTGGGAATCCTAAAGTCATGAGGAACCCCAAAACAAGCTGTTTAGCTAGACTAGTTGAAACAGTAAGCCCTGGGTTCAGCAAGAGAGCCTGCCTTGATGTGTAAGGTGGATAGCAATCAGTCTTGAGCTTACGCACACATGTGTACCCACACACATGAGAACACACAGACATGCTCATACATACCCCACATACATATGCAAAAAACCGTAATTGCAAAAAGTTTTAGAAAGATACTATAAGCAGGAAAATAAACTCAAATAAGATGGAAGGAAATACAATAATGAAAAATCTGTAGAGCTGAAAAACCAGATGCAATAAAGTGAACAGAGAGAAGCTTATGACTTAAATAATAAGAACAAAGTAAGTCTGGAGATAAGACAAATATGAAATGCCAGTAGAAATGGCAAAGGATCTGTAATTATAGATACATCAGGAATTAGAAGTATAACAGGGTTTATGAAATTTCTACCAGGAAAATTTTAAACGAAGAAGAAATGCAAAAATTACAGAGAAGTGGAAATTATCAAAACAGACCCAAGAAGAAAGAAGAAATATGAGCAGATTAAACCACTGAAGAAGGAAAGCCTTCATTTGACATGTTCCTAGAAAGAAACAACAAGGCCTGTGCAATCCACAGCTGTCTGTCCTGGATATTCAAGGGACAGATCACTCAATGCTCAATTCCATGCAAAGTTTTCCAGGTACTGGGGAGAAAATGAGCAACACTTTGAAGTAATTCAGTGAGGGTATAATATTTTTACATGTGTATATGTTTGTACACATGCATGTACACATATGTGTTGGTGCATCTTTTGGGGCGGGGGAAGGGATGTGTGTGTGTGTGTGTGTGTGTGTGTGTGTGTGTGTGTGTGTGTGTGTGTGTGTGTAAGCATGTGGAAGTCCAAAGTTGACAACAGGTGTCTTCCTCGGAAGACAGGGTCTCTCACGCGAGTCCAGAGATCACTGATTAGGCTAGTCTATGGGATCCCCTGTGTCTGCCTCCTGGGATCTGAGATTACAGTTGGCCTCATACTTACCCAGCTTTTACGTGGGTGCTAGGGATTTGAACTCATAGCCTCATGCTTATCCAGAAAACCATTTACCCTCTTAGTGATCTCCCCATCCCTGAGAGCAATATACATCTTGATATCCAATCAAAATAAGGGCACTATCAGAAAGCAATAACACAAGCTAACCCTACTCACAATTGCTGATGGAAACCCCAAGCCTGAATTAGCAAGTCAACAGCACACTTACTACACCTGAGTAGGACAGCTAAGCTGTTTTACATCCACAAGCTCAAGGTTTGGTGACATTAAGAGTCTCTATTAACATATATCCACCGTGTTACAGATTTCAGAGAGAAAAAGATGTTATCATCACAATAAAAAAAATACAGATAAATAACTCCATACACCTAGATTTAAAAACTAACCAATAATATAAACCCACGTACGCACACATCTCTTCCTAAACGAGGAGTAAAACAGACTATATCCATTTACTTTCTATCATTGTGATAAAATGCCCTAACAGAAAGCATCTCGGGAGAGAGGGCTTGTTTCAGCTTACAGCTCCGGAGGGATAGAGCCCATAGTAGTGGGAAACACAGGGTGTCAGGTACAGGAAGTCAGCTGACCATTGCATCTGTGCACAGGAAGCAGAAAGAGAGCAGCAAGGGGGACCATGGAAGCCCACACCCACCGACAGAGTTCCCCCAGTAAGCTTATGAACCTATGGGGGAACACTCCATCCTCAAATGATAGCACAGACCTTTCTCGAGAGAATCAATAGTCTGTGCAAAGTTCCCACACCAACACATTAAGCACACCCGCCTTAAAGTTGACAATAAAATGCGAAGGTAGGCATGTAAGCAGCTACCACCACAGGAAATCCTCACCACTTCCACGGTAAGAGACAAAGAAATAAAAGCAAAAATTGAAAAGGAAGAAGCAAAGCTATCATTTTTCACAAGCGATACAATCATCTTCCTTAAAAAAAAAGCCAGAAAACTATAAACCAATTATTAGGACGATTATGACAGTTTAATTGTGGTCACTGGATGCAAGATCAACATGTCTCTGCATCAGTGACTAAGGGTTAGTTACATACACCAGAAAGCTGTTGTCGAGAGTGTAATGGATACTCAGTTTCCGGAAGTCCTGCCCTGGCTCCCGTGATGATAGAATCTGACTGGGATAGGTAAGTTGTTTTTAGTAAGTGTCTTATCACAGATACAGAAAGCAAGCTAGGACACCTGGGGGTGGAATCCAATTTGAAACACAAAACGTATGTTTCCTGTGTACCTCGTGCACAGAGCCTAAAGGTCATTTTACACAGTGTTCAGTGTGCCTGTCTTCTAGCTTCCACGTGTCAGGAAGGTTGGGTGTGAGATTTTTTTTTCTTCACCTTGTGTTATCATGTTGAAATTCAAAAAGTTTTCTGTGTTGTAGCATTTCAGACTTTTGAGGTTTCTACATTACTGCTCAGCCTATATATTCCATAGCCAAAGGGAAGTCACAGATGCCGGAAAGAACAAAAACAGGCAGACACCGAAGAAAGACAGCAAAGGCGGAGTCTGGGAATCGGGAGGGATGGATGTGGGGGCTCCCGACCCTTCCTGGCTCTTGGCTCTCGTGAGACGTGAATTCCTGCCCTCCCTCCTCCCCTCCTCCTTGCCCTCCTCTCTGCTGCTTCTTTCTTTCCCCTCCCCTCCTAAGATGAATTATTCTGGCTTGAGTAAGTAGTAACGAGTCTCTCTAACTTTCACCCAGAAGGATCTTAGCTGATGTGATCACCTCTCTGAAGCCAACTGTGCAGCCTTATGGCTTCCACTCCATTTAGTTCCACCCCATACAGGGTGGGTTCATTTAGAGAGTTATGGGTTATCTCACGAGAGAGGAAAGAAGTGCACAACAGATTCCAAACTTGGCAAGGCAGCTCAGGTTCCATGCCAGCACATCCGTTATTCACCCCTACGTCTGGATGCTCTCCACTCTGTATAAAACTTACACTCACCTCACTTTCGCCCCTAAGAAGTTTGGGCTGAGATTTTTCAGAGGCATAGTGCCAATGAAATTAATTATCCCTGGGTCATTGTAACAATTTCTCTTTCCTTTATCAGTAACAAGGGTCAGTTTTACTGCCTGTTAGGCGCACACTCTAATTTGTCTAACAAGATGGGACCCATTAACACAAGACTGTCACAGTGACCAGTGACGACACAGGGACTTCCACATACAGGGATGATTCCCCCACCCCCACCCCAGTGACTGAAAAAATCACAAAAGACAAAGAGCCCTATTTTTTAAAAAAAAAAAAAAAGTGTATTATGCTAAATAAGAATTAAGTGTGAATCACTAACACAGAGAGCCAAGGAACAAAGTCCACGGCCTTCCAACATACACACTCAAAAAATCCTAAATCAGGGACAGGAGCCTGGGATTTGGAAAGTCTGATATTTGTCTTTAAATTTTAAAACACATACTAACTTACGTTATTTATTTATCTTGTTTTTTTATTTCCCCACCGAGCCTACCCCTGCATGGAGCCCTCCTCCCTGGGAATTCAGCTGCCCACGTGCAAGGACCCATCCTCAGAAACTGGCCCCACTTACGAGCCACTCTTTGCCGTGTGTGTGTGTGTGTGTGTGTGTGTGTGTGTGTGTGTGTGTGTGTGTGTTTTGTATGTATGTATGTATTTGAGATAGTTTCACTGTGAAGCCCACTGACCTTGGACTCATGGATCTTCCTGCCTGCCGATGTTTCTAGAACCAGAATTACAGGTGTGCATCACCACACCTGGTGCCAGGTGAAGCTCTGGTTCAGAACATCTGCTCCTTTCACTAGATCTGGGGAGATGACATCTTACCCCTTGTTGTTCTAGCTGTGGCAAAGTCACAGGATAACTAACAATCCTTGCTCCTTGGACATCGACACAGCCCCAGGTACTTGACGCTTCCGGGGCTCAGAATAAGGCAGGAAAAAAAAATGAAACCTTCTGGGCCGGTGAGGTGGCTCAGCAGATAAAAAAGCCTGTAGCAAACGTAATGATCTGAGTTCGGTCACCCGATCCCAGAGTGAACAAAGAGCTGACTTCTGACAGCTGTCCTCAGGCCTCCACATATGTAGTGCCTGCACCACACAGTGTGCACACATACATACATTATCAGCAATTTCACTTCAAAATTAAAATTTCTTTTGAAAAGCAAGAGTTGATTCCTCTTATCTTGGAATAATGCTGAGAAATCATTTAAATCATAAAGTGATCTTTATTGTGTTGTCTTTCTATATCACTGTAAGCAGACTAGGTATCGTCTATGTAACACCCAGAAAGTAACAGAAGTCTAAAAAGAGGTTCAGTCCAGAGCTCTAACGCAATGGAATCTTCTGGAGGAATCTTGATACTTAAGAAAGGGGTTTCTGAAAGCTAAACTAGAAAGGCAAAGAGCTGGTCAGCAGTCATGACGAATTCTAGAAGAGTAGGGATAAGGCAGAGCAGACTGTGGCTGACAGACTTGTAAGTGTTGACCACAACAAAATCAACATGTGGACTTAGAAACCCCCTCTCTGAAGGTTTGACATTTCACGCATTGAGCACTGAGTAAGGGCTCTTCCATCTGCCTCCCCCCCAGTTACCTGAATTATTGTGAAATCCAGCAGACCAACACCTGGAGCAGGCCCTAACCTGCAGCAGACCCTAACCTGCAGCAGACCCTCACACTGCAGCAGACCTTAACCTGCAGCAGACCCTCACACTGCTGCAGATCCTCACAATGCAGCAGACTCTCACTCTGCAGCAGACCCTAACCTGCAGCAGACCCTAACCTGCAGCAGACCCTAACCTGCAGCAGACCCTCACACTGCAGCAGACCCTAACCTGCAGCAGACCCTAACCTGCAGCAGACCCTCACAATGCTGCAGACCCTCACACTGCACCAGACCCTCACACTGCACCAGACCCTCACACTGCACCAGACCCTAACCTACAGCAGACCCTCACACTGCAGCAGACCCTCACACTGCAGCAGACCCTAACCTGCAGCAGACCCTAACCTGTAGCAGACCCTCACACTGCAGCAGACCCTCACACTGCAGCAGACCCTCACACTGCACCAGACCCTCACACTGCAGCAGACCCTCACAATGCAGTAGACTCTAACCTGCAGCAGATCCTCACAATGCTGCAGACCCTCACACTGCACCAGACCCTCACACTGCACCAGACCCTAACCTGCACCAGACCCTAACCTGCAGCAGACCCTCACAATGCAGTAGACCCTAACCTGCAGCAGACCCTCACAATGCTGCAGACCCTCACACTGCACCAGACCCTCACACTGCACCAGACCCTCACACTGCACCAGACCCTAACCTACAGCAGACCCTCACACTGCATCAGACCCTCACACTGCAGCAGACCCTAACCTGCAGCAGACCCTAACCTGTAGCAGACCCTCACACTGCAGCAGACCCTAACCTGCAGCAGACCCTCACAATGCAGTAGACTCTAACCTGCAGCAGACCCTCACAATTCTGCAGACCCTCACACTGCACCAGACCCTCACACTGCACCAGACCCTAACCTGCAGCAGACCCTCACAATGCAGTAGACCCTAACCTGCAGCAGACCCTCACAATGCTGCAGACCCTCACACTGCAGCAGACCCTAACCTACAGCAGACCCTCACACTGCACCAGACCCTCACACTGCAGCAGACCCTCACACTGCAGCAGACCCTCACACTGCAGCAGACCCTAACCTGCAGCAGACCCTAACCTGCAGCAGACCCTAACCTGCAGCAGACCCTCACAATGCAGTAGACTCTAACCTGCAGCAGACCCTCACAATGCTGCAGACCCTCACACTGCACCAGACCCTCACACTGCACCAGACCCTAACCTGCAGCAGACCCTCACAATGCAGTAGACCCTAACCTGCAGCAGACCCTCACAATGCTGCAGACCCTCACACTGCAGCAGACCCTAACCTACAGCAGACCCTCACACTGCACCAGACCCTCACACTGCAGCAGACCCTCACACTGCAGCACACCCTCACACTGCAGCAGACCCTAACCTACAGCAGACCCTGACCTGCAGCAGACCCTCACACTACAGCAGACCCTAACCTACAGCAGACCCTCACACTGCACCAGACCCTCACACTGCACCAGACCCTCACACTGCAGCAGACCCTCACACTGCAGCAGACCCTACCCTACAGCAGACCCTCACACTGCACCAGACCCTCACACTGCACCAGACCCTCACACTGCACCAGACCCTAACCTACAGCAGACCCTCACACTGCACCAGACCCTCACACTGCAGAAGACCCTAACCTGCAGCAGACCCTAACCTGTAGCAGACCCTCACAATGCAGCAGACCCTCACACTGCAGCAGACCCTAACCTGTAGCAGACCCTCACAATGCAGCAGACCCTCACACTGCAGCAGATCCTCACACTGCAGCAGATCCTCACACTGCAGCAGACCCTCACACTGCAGCAGACCCTCACCTGTAGCAGACCCTCACCTGCACCAAACCCTCACACTGCACCAGACCCTCACACTGTACCAGACCCTCACAATGCTGCAGACCCTCACACTGCAGCAGACCCTCACACTGCAGCAGACCCTCACACTGCAGCAGACCCCCACACAGCAGCAGACCCTCACGCTGCAGCAGATCTTAACCTGCAGCGTGCTCTAACCCTACACACAGATGCAGCCCCAGCCAACATGACTTTCAGAGCCAGAATCCTTCAGCAGCACCACTCACAACACGTGACCCAGGCACCAGCCAGGATTTTTCTTGGCCCTGTTTCCCCTGCACAATTTGGACAGAGAGCCAAACGGTCTCTGTCATCACAGATCTGAGTCAGGCTGACCTACTTGCCTGTTTTGAAAGGTACATATCCTTCAGACTGCTGTGAAAGCTAAGGATTTAAATAAGTGCTATCTTTTTAAACTCTAGGCCAGTGGTTCTCAACCTTCCTAATGCTGTGACCCTTTAGTACACTTCCTCTTGTTGTGGTGACCCCCAACCATAAGAATATTTTCATTGCTACTTCAAAACTGTAATTGTGCTACTGTTATAAATAGTAACGTAAATGTCTGATATGACCCACAGGTTGAGAACTGCTGCCCCGGGAGATAATCCGTCTATAGGACCTGAAAGGGTGGGTGACCAACAGGCGGTCGTGCCTTCGGGTGCTAGCCTGTTTGGGCACACAGAGCCCACACTGCCAAATGACAGGGTGACCTCCTTGTTCCTAGTGACATCAGACTCCTTCTCTTGACTGGCTGGGGGTCCTCTATGTTCTTGGATTGTTTTTGCTTTTGTTTTTTATGTTCTTGGATTTTTAAGCCATTTTTTAAAGTATAGTTCTTATCCAGGCATGGTAGTGCACACCTTTAGTGCCAGCACTCAAGAGGCACAGGCAGTCAGATCTCTGTGAGTTCAAGGCCAGCCTGGTCTACAAAGCAAGTTCCAAGACTGTTTAAGCCTGTTTTGGGAATAAATTAATAAATAAAGTATAGTCCTTTCGAATCTTCTGAGCCCAGCAGGTTCTCCTGGGTGCTCTTAGCCACCTGCACTCAAAGAACCTCGAACCTCCCACTGCAGAGTACCTGAGGCTGGAACCAAGTGTGAGCACCAACACTGCTCACAGCAGAGACTGGCCAGGCCCCTTCAGGAGTGGAGTAGGGCTTTCACTCCAGAGCACAGGCTTCTAGACATCTCTGGGCTGCCCAGATATCTTTTCTGTTTATGTCAGGCCTTGGATCTGTTCCAAAGTTGGTTGATGCCAGACAAATGAGGTGGTGTTGGATCTCTCTGAGGAATCAGCCTTGGGATGAAGTCTACTGGCTAAGCAGGGGCTATGTATCATACTCCTCTCATTTTTTAGTTTACAAGCATCGGCTCAGTGTTTTCTTATGCAATCACTGAATGTAATCACTCAGGCTTCATCCAGCTGCATTTTATCCCTGAACAGCAAACAGCAGCTCCATGTGGAACATAAAAGGCAGGGTCAAGACATGTTTGCTGATAACCTTATCACTATGCTGGATCGCACATCTCCTAGGAGACTGGCTTGCTCAGTTTTGTTCCATTATTTCTTCACTCTGCTTTTGCCAATTCTGTTCTTCTATGTGGGATTCTGGAGCACGCAGAGGAGAACCGGAGCAGCGAGAGCGGAGTAAGCAGGCTTTATGGGTGGAAGCGGGACGTAAAATCCTCCTGGGGAAACTGGTCTCAGGGATGCAGTGAGCACAGGACTGGTACCTTCTGTGGTCCAGACAGAGGACACAAGATGTGGCTATGGGCATCCAGGTACAGTTACCACCCAAAGGGCTCTACCCTTTTAAGGAGACAGCAAGACCCCCAAGTTGTGTCAGAACTCCAGGACTGTTTCTGTAGGCCCTGAGGCTTTGGACTCAGCCTCCATAGTCCATCGCCTTGTCCTGAGGACTCCAACCAGGTGGCACCCACATCAATAAGTTGTGATGGAGAACAGGAGAAGGAAGAGGAAATGTTGGGACTCATCAGTGTGATCAGTTATGTCATCCCACAAAAGAGAAAGGAGGGAGGATCAGGTACAGTGGTCCTTCAGTATAAGGAGAACCAGGTACAGTGGTCCTTCAGTATAAGGAGAACCAGGTACAGTGGTCCTTCAGTATAAGATGAACCAGGTACAGTGGTCCTTCAGTATAAGGAGAACCAGGTACAGTGGTCCTTCAGTATAAGGAGAACCAGGTACAGTGGTCCTTCAGTATAAGGAGAACCAGGTACAGTGGTCCTTCAGTATAAGGAGGATCAGGTACAGTGGTCCTTCAGTATAAGGAGGATCAGGCACAGTGGTCCTTCAGTATGAGGATCAGGTATGGTTGTCCCTTGGTGTCTGTAGAGGATTAGCTCCAGAACCTGTTTCGGGTACCCTAATCTTGGATGTTCAAATCCTTTACATCAATCAGCATGGTGTTTACATCTAACCTTTGCCCAGCCCCCTATATATGTTGAATCATTTCCAGATTGCTTCCCAGACCTAGTGCTTTGTAAACGCTATGTAAATGTTGTTATATGATATTGCTTAGGGAGTCGTTATAAGACGAAGTCTGAACGTGTCTAGTTCAGGCACAATTATTTTCAAGCTGCAGTTGGTAAAAGCCGGGGATGGGACACATGGGTGCAGAGGACTAGCTGTGTTTACTGAATGCTTACTCAGGTCCTGGGATTTAAGAGTCAAGAAACTGAGGCATCAGTGGGAAGAGCCAAGGTCAGAGCCTTGACCATGAGGGTCCAAACACAAGTGGTACCTCTGCCATGAGAAGATACCTCTTCCACATGTCCACAAAGGCGGAAGTGTAAAACCAAGGCCATTCTCCACTCCTCTACCGGATGAGTTCAGAGAATTCAGTGGAGGTGCTCAAAGGGGATAAGGAGCCAATGCGTAAGTATCAGCAGTCCTGAGAACTTGACTGACCCCATCAATCCTCAAAGGAAAAATGTGGTGACAGGAGCTCTGGCCATGTGACCTAGCAGAGGCAGCAGAGTGAAGCTCTCAGAGGCCAGCTCTCCACAAGGCAAGGGGAAGGGTTTTCATCACATTGGAACAGGGCCATTTGGTTCTTCACTCACACACCAAAGTTAGAAGCAGAAACACAGCGCACCAAAGGCAGCCTTGGCTTTCCCAACTCCAGTTCCCGCCCCTCCCCGACTCTCAGAAGAGGACTGGGGTGAGTAATTTAACTACATCCCTGCTGTGGGATGTTCTGTATGTCCTGTGGGAGCCCGTTCTCAGGTTCCTCATGGCTTTACCCAGCAGGTCCGCATAGAGGATGATTAGGACCACGGGCCTGAGTGCAGGTGTCTGAGATGGTCTGCACTTGGCTGTGCTGGGGGATGGTCTGTATGTCAAGTTGTTCTGATTGGTCAATAAATAAAACACTGATTGGCCATGGCTAGGCAGGAAGTATAGGCGGGACTAACAGAGAGGAGAAATAAAAGAACAGGAAGGCAGAAGGAGTCACTGCCAGACGCCACCATGACAAGCCGCATGTGAAGATGCCGGTAAGCCACGAGCTGCATGGCAAGGTATAGATTTGTGGAAATGGATTAATTTAAGCTATAAGAACAGTTAGCAAGAAGCCTGCCACAGCCATACAGTTTGTAAGCAATATAAGTCTCGGTGTTTACTTGGTTGGGTCTGAATGGCTGTGGGACTGGCAGATGACAAAGATTGGCCCTGACTGTGGGCAAGGCAGGAAAACTCTAGCTACACATCCCATCTTACCTCCCGTTGAAGGAAACATCAGGGAGCTGTCTCAAAGAAAAAGAAGGGTCTGCCCAGTGGGTGGTGGGTGGACTCCTACTGCTGTGGCCTCTAGACTCCTGGAAGCAGGCTTAGGCAGGTGAGGGGCCTGGCCAAGTCCATAGAATTGCAAAAGTCACAGGTCAGATTCAAATTGCTCACCCATTAGGCAGGACTCAGCTGTTTTGTGAGTCCTTACCTGCTCCTTGTCACCCGTATTCTTTATTGAGTGGAGAGTGAGCCAGCACAACCCAATTCACATATGAACCAGGGCTATAAAAAGGGGGGCCTTGCTTCTGAGCCAGGCTGGGGCACCATTTAGTGCTTAAAGAGCAATTCATTTAACATGTCTGGCTCAGTGTTCTGACTGCTTTCCTGCCTTCTTTCTGATCACTTCGGTATTATATTGTTCAAGCTCCATTTTAATCACATGCTGGTTATACAGCTTGTTGTATTATTCTGGCAGAGACCTCAGTGCTTATAGTATAAAAATCGGAAATCCCAAAAGCTCTAAAATCTGGAAAAGGCTTCAGATTTCATAGTGCCTCAGCATTCCAATGTAGGGAAGTCTTTGAAAATACTCCAAAATCCAGAAAATCCCCAAACCTGGAACACTCCTGGTCCTAAACATCCCACACAAGGAAAACTCAGCCTGCATTGTTCACTTCTAATTGTTCTCAATATACTTTCAAGTGACGTTTCACGGCCTTGTGTGTGGCCTGAGAATCTTGCAATAGCGGAGTTCTTTTCCTCTGCTCTCTGTACACACTCACGCATCTTATGTTATACTTGATTTCAGCCAAAAGTCAGAGGATTGACACACCGCACTTACATCTTGACCTCAGGCTACAAGGTTATCACTTTTGTTTAAGTAACCTGCTCATTAAACATATTTAATGGCTGTGGGACTGGCAGATGACAAAGATTGGCCCTGACTGTGGGCAAGGCAGGAAAACTCTAGCTACACATCCCATCTTACCTGCAATCTCAATGCTTGGAGGAGCAAGAGACCCGTCTGGGCTACACAGTGAGACCTGTTTCCAAAATGCTGGCCTGTGTGTGTGTGTGTGTGTGTGATTTAAATACTGAGAAAACACTTTGTTTATCCAGGCACTTACTAATATTCTTTTTATGCTAGGACTCTTTTGTTTTACCCAAAGAATTTCTCTTAATATTTCCTACAGCAAAAGCCTGTTGATGACTAATTCTTTCAACTTTTGTGATTGGGTGATGCACCTTTATTATACCTCTGTTTTTGAAACATAATTTTGTTGGGTGTACAAGTTTAGGCTGTTTTTGTCCCATTCATAATTTTTTAAAAAAAAATGCTTTTTCATATCCTCTGACTTGCCTTGTTCCCAGTGAGAAATTTGCTGTCAATTTTACAGGTAATCCTTTCATAGGGAGCATTTCTTTTTTAAAGTGTCGAAAACAGCCATTCCAGACCAATGTGAGCACTGAGCACTGTGCCTTGGTACTTCTGAGAGATGGTTTGCTCAGCTTTGAGGCACACCCTCACACTTGTAAGGAGCTATCCTTTGAGACAAACTGCAGCCATCTTCCTGAGATCAGCTAAGAGCCCCTCACTTTCAGGCCTGTGGGCTGTTGACATTCTCTCAGAGAAGGAGGGGGTAGGAAAGGCCACTGGACCCTCACCAGATATCTCCGCCACTTCTCCCCGTCATTTGTGTGTAATTTTGTCCTAATTGAATGGCCTGGGGTCTGGACTAGAACATGTAGGCAGGAAGGGGAAAAATGGTTACTATGTTGTGTTGGATCTCAGGAGATAATTAGGGGCCCTCATTCTTCCTCACCTTCAAAAACAAAATCTTAAGTACCAACCAGTGAAATTAGAAACATTCTAGTCACAAAAGGTATCCCACAGCCTGGGCCAAACAATGTATTCCCCCAACATTGCAGCTTAGGGGATACACACTGTGGCGGCCCCGCCTACCTGGAGGCAGGACTCTAGGTTTGCTCAGTGAGACTGGCTGTGTTTTGCAAATTGCAAGCTTTGACACACCAGCAGGTCATGAGGTCAAGGTAATGCACGGTGACCTGCTCTTCTTAAAATAAAAAAAAAAAAATCACTAGAACACATCAGGATAGAAAGGCCAGTGTCATTACATGAAAATTTCTCATGTTTTTCCGATTCCATGTATGTATGTGTGTGGAATTTTTGGATCGTGATGAAAAAAATGTACCTTTTATTTGGGGTCGCGACTGAGAGAACTTGAAAGTCACTGATCCAGAAATGATTAAGGTTCAGTGTTGGACTGCTGGTGTGGGAGTAGAAATAAGCATAACCCTTGTTCACAGTGTCAATTTTGTTTAAACATAGGATCCCAAGAAAACAGAATATGCACAAAAATCACCACCAAAGTTGGGTGCTAGAATATTTTTATAATAATGAAAATTTTTACATATCTGAAGGATAGTTGTTGACTCATGTTACGCCTACATCATAAATGGTACCAGTCATTAAAACTACATTAAATAAGTGAGATCTGAAGCATCTTCCCTACCAGCTCATGGGTGTGAGGAGCGGTTATAAACTTAAACACACACAATGTATGGAAAGAATGAGGTTCAGAAACTAGCCATAGCTTGGAAGCATAGGTGTAGCATACACTCACTTTCTTCCTTGTGCTTTTCTGTATTTTCAAAAACTTCCACAGTGGGTATAATTAGGAAAAGTAGCCTAGTACATGTGGTTATCAAATGGCTTCACTGAGGAAATAAGCTGCCCTCTCTAGGTGTCACTTGTACTAGGTGACAAATATGAAAGCCAGCAGTTAAGGCGTGTGTGTGTGTGTGTGTGTGTGTGTGTGTGTGTGTGTGTGTGTCACAGGTTAGGAGGACTGCTTGTGGTGAGGGACAAGGCAAAGATTAGTGGAGGAAGGTTCATATCTTGGCATGTGTATGATTTCTCCTCCTCTCCTCAGGTTTCCTGCTCCCATACTAAACATGGCATCAAATTTACGTTCCCCCAAAATGAGCTGCCAGCGGGGCACTCTTGCTTTGAATACGACTGCCCTAAGCCCGGTACCAGTGTTTTCTCTCTAAAAAATAATGATGCCTCAGCAAGTAAAGTGTTTGCTGTCCAAGGATGAGAACCTGAGTTCAGATTCCCAGCACCCATGCAGAAAGCTGTGCGTGGTGACACACGCCTGTAATCCCGCACTGGAGAGTGAGTGGTGACATTCACACACCTGTAATCCTGCACTGGAGAGTGTGTGGTGACACTCACACACCTGTAATCCCGCACTGGAGAGTGCGTGATGACACACACACCTGTAATCTGGAGAGTGTGTAGTGACACACACCTGTAATCCCACACTGGAGAGTGTGTGGTGACACTCACACACCTGTAATCTGGAGAGTGTGTGGTGACACTCACACACCTGTAATCTGGAGAGTGCATGGTGACACACACGCCTGTAATCCCAGCACTGGAGAGGTGGCACAGGTGGGTTCCTGGAGCTCCCTGGCCAGCCTGGCCAGCCAAATCAGTGATCTCCATGTTCAGTCTCCAAAATCAAGGTGGGGCACACCTTGGTGGCAGGAAGTAGAGAGATGAAGCTGGAACTGAACTGGAGGCTCCCTTCCTTCGGGCTGGCATGTCTACTACCTGCTGGCAGGTGCCAGGTAAGCTGCTAGAGAAGAAAAATCACTAAGAGCCCTCTACCACTGGGGGCCCTTCGACCCATAATACCAACCTGCTAGGCAAATGCCAGCACTGGCAGTAGAGGCATGACTGTTAGCGGGGTAAACGGCAGAGCGCTGACATAGCTTGCAGGCCACAGAAGAGAACCCATGCCTGGTACTACAAACCTGTTCAAAAACTCAGGGCTAGGCAGGTCATGGGCCCTGGGGATGGGGAAGGACCCACTACTGTTGTTTCCATAATCTGACATCACAGAATATTGCCTTCTAAATATTTATGTTTATACTCATAGATATATGCTACTCTCAGCATGGATCAGAGAAACTTCTCTTTGCAGTGAATAGAGAGACTCATGACTGCTCTAGCCATGATTGATGAGCACTCAGCCTTAAAAAAGACATTTATATCATTTACTCAGGGAATATCCAGAGAAGGTGGTAGAAAGGGTGTAAGAAACAGATGATAGAGAGAAGGGTGACACAATTCATGACCCCACAGCAGTTAAGGTCACCTGCCCTGGGCCTGAACACAACTGGACATCACTCAATACCAGTTCATCAGGGAGCCAAGGCCCAATATGAGCTTTAGTGGAAACAGAGCCATATTCAAACCACAGTAGAGAGGATGAGCCAGAGGAGGAACTAGATGATGACCAGAAGATCACAGGTGGATGAGCAGAGCTCGGGGCTCAGGTACCTCTCAGAGGGACACAGTCTGAGCCAGTTTAGAATTCCAGCCATGTCCTGATCGCCCCCTGTGAACAGCTACTACCTGAGGGATCCCTACAGATCTCACCTGCCACCTGCTCACCCAGCCTTAGTCTAGAATCCCACAGTTGTGTACCCAGCTGCTGTCACCCTCCTATCTGAAGAGACAGCCAACTCCCACAGCTTCTGGTGGGAATCAGTTATTTGACTTGTCAGGTCCCTAAGGGAGACCCTAAAGAGCCACTGCCCTGGCGACCTTGGAGGAGCTGGCCCAGGTGTACTTCAGAGTCAAAGGTCACCATTCTTCACTCTCCCTTTCCAAGGGATCTCTCTCAAAATGTCCTGTAGGGAAGATGCACGTGCATCCTCCAGGACCCCCTCCATCTTGGGTACGGCTTTGCTCGGCCATGCTGGCCTTTGGATGAGCCGGCACAATAGCTCATGGAGAAGCCCTCCGGCTCTGCCAGCAGCTCTGCCCGCTTCCACTTACCCCTCCACAGGGTCCCCAACTCTGAGAAACAGATTTCTAAAACATCCTTCCCCTTTGATTTTCTGGAACTTTCCTTGACTTTCTCTCGACCTTTTCTCCAAAAGGCCAAAACTTCTCTTCTTCCTTTTTAGATACAGTTGTCTTAGGTATTATTCCACCAGATTCAGCATCAAATTCAGACTAAAGGCTCAACAGGGCTCGTTCCTTCCATCTCCCCTAGGAAGTGTCCCCTGGGAGCTGCAGGAACTACTGAGTCCAGACTGCGTGTGGCCGAAGTGGTGCGTTTCTTGGGGTTACCAATGCTGTGTTTCCTTTGGGGCTGAACCCCAATTACTGCCCCAGCCAATATCTGACTGCTGAGTCACAGATCCACAATGCCACAACCACATGCCCTACACACACACACACACACACACACACACACACATATACACACACACACATAGACACACATACACACACGCACACACACACACATACACACATACACACACACATACACACACACACACACACATACACACACATATACACACACACACACACACACACACACACACATACACACACACTTTCTCACTGGCATTGTCCAACACAGAGTGGCATTTTCTTGAATCCTACTCAGCTCTCAGGATCGTGGAAGAATCTGGTACAGATCTCTTCCTGTGATGTAAATGCTTCTCTAAGCTGAAGTGCTCCTTCCTGGAGACTCAGAAGACGCAGAAAGCAGACAAAAGCCACACAATTCACAGGATCCTGCCCCAAAGTTATAAAAGCAAAAATCAGTTGCTGGGGAGAGGAGACCTTTTCTGAGGGAGCTGTGTGAAAGTTGTATGGGGAACCCCAGAGGTGTAATTTTCATGAGTTGCCAGCCCCACCTGGTGAGTGAAGGGGGTGGGGGAGAGAGGAAGCAAGATGAGCAGAAATATGCCAAGACATAAGCAAGGGTCACACAATTAGGAAGAATTCTGTAAAGAATGAACAATGTTGTGGGGCTAGGGAGATGATTCAGTGGGTAAAAACACTTGCTGTATAGGGTTGAAGACCTGAGTTCAAATCCCACAACTCACGTAAAAGCCAGGCATGTTAGCATGCATCCGGAATCCAGTAGTGAGCTTCCCAGTGGTGCGGATGCCTTTGTGTCACTCATGCTCCTGTAAGTAACCCCAGTGCCCTCACTCACAGGCTCACTAAGCGGGACTTGAGTAGCGACATGTCTTTGATTTGCCGTCCACGTCCTATCTGGGATGAACAGATGTCTTCCCGGGAAGGCAATACAGCACAGCTGTTCCCTGAGTCCCCTCCACTCCCAGAGACTCACAGTGCACTTTTTCCCTCCTAATTTCCCTCACTGCACACAGTCCAGGCAACCCTGGAGCTGGAGACATTGCCGTGGACTACAAACACTGTTTCCTTCCCAGAGCCGGAAACTCTGGGAGACATTTCCTGTGTTCTACCCATGAGACTAATGGAGCGGAGCTTTGAGCATCTGAACCTTTGGTGGCCATTTCCTATCTTATCAACCACAACCTTCCAGTTCAAAGACATTCACCACTAATCCTCACGGCCAGCCACTGCATGCCAAGTATTTCACCAACATGGTCCACATCAGTTCTTGCAACACCGTGTAAGGGACCAAGCCACAGGCTGATATTAAGTACCCAGAGTCTGGGGACAGTGACTGTTTCCTTCAGATTCAAAGACTTCTTTTGCCCAATATGTCCTGCTCCCACACACATACGGTACGCGGTGCAGAGCCCTGCAGATCTGGTGACCATGGGGCCCACAGGCCTGCTCAGCTGGGGGAACTCACCATGCCTCCGGTGCATTCGCGACAGTCCTGGAGGCAGCTGATAGTCTCCCAGGTACTGTAGGCTTTCAGCCCAGCCATTAGGGCCTGTAGTGAGCGCCTGTTGATGAGCTCCCTCCCCTGGAAGATGTCTTCATCCAGGACAAAGGCCGCATGCCTGTGAGACAAAAGAGAGACGTGTGGTGGGTACAGCAGTGTCACACCCACACGGAAGAAGCACGCATGAGACCCCAGTTACCACCCAAGATCCCCTTCAAAACCGTCACTCTGTACTACCACTGAATTCACACACCTCCACCACATCGCTCTCCCCTTGTAAATGCTCCCCTTCACTCCCAGCCCGAGAGCACGTTTCTGCACTCAGTCCCTAAACCCCGTCACTAATGCTGGCCTCTGCTCCACGCTTCTCTGTCTATGTATAGGACCGTGTTCCATATTATTTTCTTCTGCCGACTACGCAGTAAGTTTTGCATACCTTGTGAGGTGGTCATTTTTTAAAGTCCCCGTCTACTGGAAATTCTTCCATGGGTTGTATAGGAAATAGAATAATGGTCCCCAAAGAAGGGCATATTCCTACCTCCGGAACCTCATGTGTGTGTGTCACCTCATATGGCAAAAGGGACTTGGGAGATGTGATTAAAGCAGGGTCCTGGGGGATACGGCTGGGCTGAGGTAAGCACAAGTGTGTGTGTATGAGAGGAAGGAGCTAGAGACAAGAAGAGGAGGGAAGAACCGAGGTGATGTGGCCCTAGGGAGCAAGTGGACATTGCTGGCTTTGCAGATGGAAGGAGGGGCAAGACAAGCAATGAGGCGGCCCCAGGAAGCTTGTAGAAGGTCAAGGATGTGGACTCTCCTTCAAGTCTCCAAAGGAAGGCAGACTTGCCAAGTCCCTGATTTCTAAGCCAGCAGGCCTCATTTTGACTTCCAACTCCCAGAACTGTTAAGAGTATAATGCTGTGCTGTTTTGTGCCACCAAGTCTGTGGATTGCAGTTGCGCCTTCCACAGTTTGACTGAAGTGTGGTCAACTAGGATCTGAAAATACTCAACGGAAGATTCCAAACGTAAACAGGTCATAAGTTTTCAACTATACGCCATCCTGGGCAGCATGCTAAAACCTCACAGAATCTCATTGTGCCTTGTCTGGAGCACAAATGATCTCTCACGTATCTGAATCGTATCCATTCTAGCCACTCACTAGTGACTTGTGGGAGTCGTAGTTATCCGACTGGCTATGGTCCTGCTGAGGTGCTTGTGTCCCGGTAACCTCTGCGTGGATGCCTGACATGGCATGCCAATGCCCATACCATTCCTCTCACTTTGGCCACCTCTCAGGCCCTGCCTTAATCACACCGTAAGAATGGTGGGCGCAGTACAATCAGACATTTTGAAAGAGAGATGGATCACATCCACAGAACATCTTTACAACACATAGTTACACTCATACTATTTTGTTATTAGTTACTGCGGCTAATTTCTTACATTGCCCAATTTCATAAATTATATAGATTTGTTATAGGCATGTATGGAAAACTAGTATGTGTCGGGTTTGCTGTCACCCATGGCTCTAGGCATCCACTGGGTATTGGAACGGATTCTAAGAGGTGGGAACAGTTATAGTTACAGCAGTAGCCGGAAGCTAATGCAGGTTGTGACTAATTCCTTCTTCAGAATGTTTTCATCCATCTGTGGGTGTGACTTCGACACAACGTCACGTTTGCTGGTCTCCCCGTGTATGCCCTTTCACCTCCACAATTCTTATTCTCTTTCTGTATTTCAAAACGCCGTAGTTGAAGAGGGCCAGGTTTTTCTTTCACTCTCTTCTTTGAATGCCTTCACTGCGGTCTCGTCTCCAGTTCTTTTAACAAGTTGTCATAGAACTAATGTTCGGTGTGAAGGTTTTCCTGAATTCTCTCTGTAGTCAGCCAAACTCTAGGACACAGAAAAGGCCCTAGGCATGGGCATTAAAGTCAAGGGTGGCCAACATGCCAGGTGTGGAACCATCGTCTCAGGATCTAAAACTTACTGGAAATTTCCAGACTAGTACACTGAAGTATGGTCACACGGTATCCTGCGATATTTCCCCTATCCACTTTGGGGTGTTAACTGGTGTTGTCATTGTTTAGGTCTCGTTTAGGTAGCCATTTTGGAACTCTCAACAAAATGGGTTTAAAACTCTTACCTTGAAATAATTTGCTGTTTATTCCTACACTCTTTGTTCCCTTCCCCCCTCTATTCCTGTCTTATTCAATCCCATCTATCTATCATATTCCACCATTAACTTCTAAAGAGGAAAATATTTATGTGCTCTGAAGAGAAAGCAGAGATCCACAATTAACCTTTAAATTATGTTCTGGTTTGCTGAGATAAACACCATGACCAAAAGTAACTTGGGGATGAAAGGGTTTATTTGGCTCACACTTCCAGATAACAGTCCATCACTGAGTGAGTTAGAGCAGGAACCCAGAGCAGAAAGACCATGGAGGAAGCTGCACCCTGGCTCTCTCCTGCTCAGGTCAGTCAGCTTTCTTATACAACATAGGACTACCTACCAAGGGGTGACACCACCCACAGTGGGCTGGGCTCTTCCACATCAGTCATCACAGCCCCCAGGAGACAGCCTAATCTGGGTACTTAACCAGCACACACTATGTTATTTGTAGTGATTCTTCTAGGGCTTAAGATACGTATTTTGGCTATATACGTCCCTCATAGAGTTCTATGTCACTGTGTAGGTGATGCGGGAATGTTTTCCCATAAGTGTACTTTCATTTCATTTTCTCATCCATTATGCTACCAATATGTTTATAAATGAAGAGAGAGGGGGATAGAAATACAGCGTATTCAGAGAGGGATCGCTTCTGCAATGTATAAGCTTCATTACTAGTTCACCTCAAAGTTTTTCCTTATCAACATTATTGAGGAATAATTTAGTATTCATTCAAAACATACAGATTTGATGGCTATGCATTCGCGTGAGATTATCAATCCACAAAACATTTTCAACAGCACCCCAAAATTACCCCACATGCTTCTCAGTCTATCCCTCCCTCCAGTCCCGTCCCAAGGTCACCACGGTCATGCTCTTTGCCACTCACTACGGACTTACTCACAGTAGGGCTGCGCAGTGTGTTGTGCCTTCCTTATTTCAATTATTGTGCGACTTTGAGATTTATTCTTGTTCTTAGTCACTGTTATTTTCTCCTGCCAATTAGTATTCCATTTTATGTAATGCATAGACTACACTTCCATTGTTCATTTGCTTGTCAATAAACACTTCATGTATTTCCTGTTTGGAACTATTACAGATAAAATGGCTCTGAAAATGTATGTGTACGTCTTAAAGGAGGCACGTGACTTCTTTTCACTCAGGTAGATATGTAGCAGTGAAATGAAATATGTAGTGTTGGGGGCAGAGGCAGGCAGGTCCCTGGGCTTGCTGGCCAGAGAACCTAGCTCGAATCCCCAGTACCCATGTTTAAAAAGCACAAAGGAGTGTGGGCATGTGTGCCTATAACCCAGTATTGGGGACAGAGGCAAGCAGACCCCCTGGACTTGCTGGCCAGCCTGCCTAGACCAAACAGCGAGCTTCCCACTCAATGGGAGATTTTGTTTCAAGTCAACAAAGTGGACAGAGATGGAAGAAGTCACCCAATGTGCTCCTCTGGCCTCTGCATTTGAACAACACACACACACACACACACACACACACACACACACACACACACACACACACCAAATATCTGCTCTGTTGAATTATCTTGAGATGTTGAATGAGTCAGTACATGTGAAATCTTAAGGCAGGGCTTGCTACGCTATACACACTTGAATATGCACTGGCAGTTATCTGAAATGTATCCTCACAGGTGCTGAGTGGAAAAAATTCTCCAAAGAATGACTAAATGCAGCTGAAAGACAGATGCATGAGCGTTTCTACACCCTTCCCTCCATCCCTGGTCTGGAACCCAGCCCCGCCTGACTGCTTGAGATGCCCACTTGGCCAGAAGTAAATAAGAGGCAGACTCAAACAATCCTTTGAGCTGGTACACTGCAAAGAGCATTTTCAAAAAGTTGTTACTTTCTAAGTGAGGAGATTTCTTTCCATAGCAAATCTCTCTAGATGGTTCCAAAGGGAGGTATCAGTCACCAGCTTCCCTGGCCAGTAACTTCTGAACTTCATAACATGAAATCCCTGCTCCGCACACTATCAGGATGGTTTAAATGCAAAACTCTAACCAACTCCTTGGCCAAATGTGATGTCATTGAACAAGGTAATTTCATCCCCTTAGTTGAATTAACGTATGCAGAGTCAGGTACTGGGAGACAGGAAGATGCCAAGTTAAGGGCCCACAGCTTCTATGCTCACAGAAGTAAAGTCCTCCTCCAAGAATAACGGTGCAGTGATAAAGTGGACTAGGCCATTCCTTACTCCAGGAAGAGGCTTGGGAGAGCTCTGTCTAAGAAGATGATTGTCCTAGTGAAGGAAAGCAGGAGTGTGAGGGGCAGGGCTGCAGGTACATCCAGTACACCTGTAGGAGAGTCTGATGGAGGAGTGTGAGGGGCAGGTGCTGCAGGTACATCCAGTGCACTGTAGGAGAGTCTGATGGAGGAGTGTGAGGGACAGGGCCTCAGGTACATCCAGTGTGTCTGTAGGAGAGTCTGATGGAGGAGTGTGAGGGACAGGGGCTGCAGGTACATCCAGTGTGTCTGTAGGAGAGTCTGATGGAGGAGTGTGAGGGGCAGGGCTGCAGGTACATCCGGTGTGTCTGTAGGAGAGTCTGATGGAGGAGTGTGAGGGGCAGGGGCTGCAGGTACATCCAGTACACTGTAGGAGAGTCTGATGGAGGAGTGTGAGCTCATGAACTGAGCTTGGAGTCGAGCGGTAGAGCCCAACAGAGGAGAGACACGGACAGGTAGAAGGGCCACACAGAGGAGCTTGAGCTTGCCCAGAGCAGAAGATACTCCAGGGTCCCGGCGAGAACTCAGACTTTGTTTCAGAGGCTACTGGTGGTAAATTTGAAGAGGTCCGGGTTGGCGGTGGATGGTTAAAAGAGTGGAACTGAAGAGGGTCAGGTGAGATGACAGGGGAGGAAATCATTCTGTCAGGAGGTGAGAATTGGCAGGGTGGGGGAACGGGAGGTTTGCGGACTATGTGCCACGTTTTCTCTTTCTCCAGTTGATGTACAATAAGGTTGACTCCATAACCATGACTAATGCTCACATAAACTTGGATACTTGGATTTGAAAAAAAAAAAAAGTGACATTTGAGGAATCTTGCGGGTAATGGCCACAACAACCAACATCATTGAGCATCCAGTACTTTAATCTGAGCATATCCAAATCTTCACCCATGTGATCTTCACAAAAAGCCCCTAAGTCAGGTTTTATTATTACTATTCCATATTCGGAGAAATTGAGACAGAATTCCAAGTAGCAAATGGTGGGGTCAAGTTCCATCACCCAAGCAAAGCCCGTCCCACCTCACCTCTGCTGGCTCTGCTGCCGCCTTTCCGCTGTGGAGTGAGTCTGACTACTTGTGACTTCATCACAAGATGCCGGGGGACAGGCAGGGCCAGCTGACCCTGGCCGCAGAGCTGTTTTTCCTGCTTACGAACTCCAGCCTCGTGTACCTGAAGACCTGGCCCACCCCTGTCTAAGTAGAACTCAACGCCCTGAGTATTTCACCAGTCAACCAGTCAAGCCTCAAGTTGCCCAGCCCCTGGCACCCGAAGCCAGCTGACGGTTGGAAGCCAAATCCTGCGGCCAGGTCTGATAACCTTTGTGGAGACAGAACATGAAAAGAGGAGGAGAGGCAGAAGCCAGCACAGATTTTGGCCATGCTGCCACAAACTGGACTGGCTGCTTCCTTAGAAGCTGAAGGAAAGGAAGCCTCGGAGGTTGACCTCTGACCTCCTCATACACACATGACAGAAAAGCAATAGTCAAGAAGGCCATGGAGCAACTGGGTTGGTGAGGTGTTCGACAGCACAGTACCACACATGCCACACAATAACAGCTCTGCGATTTGGTATTCATTAGCGTCAATCACCTGTCATTTCTCACCTTGAAACTCAAAGCCAGAACAGTGGCCTCTCTGGACTGGAGCAAACCAAACCAAGCTACAGGGATAGAAACCAAAATGTGTGTTGTCTCAGCTATGGTGGTGAAGCAGGGCTCAACTTCGAAGAACCCAGGAAGCTTCCCAGGGCGGTGAAAACGGTTTATACTCAACAGGAGAGTTTGCTACGCCGCTGTTCGTATTTGCCCAGACTTACTAAATGATACACTTCAACTTGTGCACTTTACTCTGTCTAAACTGCACCTCAAAAATATTCGGACATAGAACTGAGCGAGCAGTTTAGTGGTATAGCACTAGTGTTAATGTGTGCAGCAGCCTAAGGTTTAATCCCAAGTGCCCAGCATGTGCAGCAGCCTAAGGTTTAATCCCAAGTGCTGGTTAGGTTTTGTCAACTTGACACAAAATAGAGTCATCTGGGAGGAGGGATTACCTTCATCGACTTGGCCTGCAAGCAAATCTGTGGCCATTTTTTTTTTTTTTTGATTGATGGCTGATGTGGGAGGACCCAGCCTACTGTGGGTGGTGTCACTCCTGGGCAGGTGGTCCAGGGTTCTGTGAGAAAGCAAGCTGAGCAAGGCAGGGGGAGCAAACCAGCAAGCAGTGTTCCTCTGCAGTGTCCGCCCTGACCTCCCTCCATGACGGATTAGTATAGAGAAGTGGGAGCCAGATGCACCCTTTCCTCCCCGGTTTGCTTTTGGTTAGGGTTTTATCACAGCAACAGATTAGCACACTAGGACAGCCCAGTCCTGGGAAGGAAAATTCAGAAAATTTTTAAGCAACAGATGTTGGATGTGAGTGGCTTATACTTTTCTCAGGTAGCTCATTTTTCCCGCCACAGAATTTATTCTTGGTACTCCCTGGAGTCCTGGACTTCCGCTCCCCACCTGTGTTATGAGAAGAGCCCCCTCCCCAAGGTAGGCCCAAGGACTGTGACACCCCACAGGTCAGCAGTACACCAGACATGGCAGGGTTTCGCTGATGCCCACCATCTTATAGATCCCAGCACACACTCCTCAGGGTGTAAATTTTCCCACAAGTGCAGGGCTGTGAGTTACCCAGAAGATGACCGTAGCAACCCCACTGAGAAGCAGAATTAGCATGTTAGAGAAAAAAGAACAGCAGGAGAAAGGTCTGAAGTTTGACACCCTCTTCCCAGCCCACATCCTCCTGGGTCCTGTGGTCCTTGTCTTTAGGATGTAGAGGTGACAATGATACAAAACACACAGCCCAGGCCCTGCCAGAGTGCTGCGAGACGGAGCATCTGAAGGCATCTGTCTATTAAAGCCGCCAGTCAGAGTTATCTGAAGGCATCTGTCATCTATTAAAGCCTCTGGTGAGGGCTGCAGAGATGGTTCCACAGTTCAAAGCACTTGCTGCTCTTTCAGAAGCCCAGGTTTGGTCCCAGTACCCACATGATAGTTCAGAACATCTGTAACCCCAGTTCTGGTATGGGATACCCTCCTTTGTCCTTGTCAGATACCAGGCACACATATGGTACACAAACATACATGCAGGTAAGACACTTATAAAATAAATAAATCTAAAACAAAAATTTTAAAAGCCCGTGGTGAAGGTGATCATGCATGTGCAGTTACAGTACCATTTCCGCTATTTCATTCAGAACCCTGCTTCGTTCCCCAACACACACAGCACACACACGCCTTGACCTAGTGTTCAAATCTTTATTGTCCACTTAGAAATTTTATGAGAAGATGGAGGTATTTTAACTGTTCAAATCTGTTACTTTTTCTGTTTTTTTTTTTTAAACATTATTTTATGTGACTATTTTGCCTACATTCATGTCTATGCACCATGCAAGTTCCTTGTGGCCATGGAGGCTGGAAGAGGGCATTAGATCCCCTGAAACTGGAGTTATAGATGGTTATAAGCCACCATGTGAGTGCTGGGAACCAAACCTGGGTCCTCTGGAAGATCAGCCATGCTCTTAACTGTTGAGCCAGCCCTACAGCTCACGTCTGTTAGCTTTAGTATCCGTAGACAAGCACTGATTGAAGTCTTCTTGAATTCTTGGTAGATTCCACTCTTCTGGACACTCAGTTAGGTTTGGGGTTTCATCTTGAGCCTGGGCAGCAGATTTTCCCCACAGGCCCGTTCCTGTTCACAGTTAGAAAATGAGTCTGTGTCCCACCCCTATCATGGCTTCCTCGGGGAGAAGCGTTCCCAGAGCCGGCTCACCTGCTGGTGAAGGTCAGGGCCAGCGCAGTGGCCAGGTGAGACATCAGCCTGAGTGTCTGCATCTGGTGCTCGATGATCTTCACCTCCTCCTTGCCCTTGGGCCCAAACTGCCTTCGGCTGGAGAGAATGAACAAACACAGCTTTTACCAAAACGCAGTAAGTAGGTGACTTCATTTTCACAGCTGCAAGTGGCAGCCGGCCATTGGTGTTTCAAATCCTGCCGGATATGGAAACCCAAGCCTCCTAAAGTGTGGTTAAGACAGTGAGTTCAGACAGTCCAACCTTCCGAGAAAAGTCCAAAGAAAGCTTTTTAGCTTTCCTGGAAACGAACCTTCCCACCACGGGATCCGGGTAAGGCAACAGAGCTATCTACTACGGAGAGTAATTTGTACTCCTTAACATTTACATGACATCTTAGAGCTTCAAGTGCCCTGTGATCATTAATTATTCAGCTTTACTAGGTTTGGGACATAATTAATAGGACAGGAGCCGTAGCCTAGAACATATTTCAAATGGACATTCCCAACAAGGAGGGTGGCGGTGGCCTCCCCGCTCCTGTCAGATTCACAGGTGGATCATTACTCTCAGCCCTCCTAAGCACCCCTGCAGTTCCGCATGGAATAGTGTTCGCCACATCCTGCAGCCCCTGTGCCTTGTTACAGCGGCTGCAGGGCACTTAGAGGCAGATACAGCTCATGTCTTTCCTCAGAGCAGTTCCTGGGACTGTTCCTGCAGCGATGCCCATGGGCAAACCCTGGTGCAGGTCAGTACGCTCTGGCTCTGGGGTTGGTGACATTCTGTTTTTAAATAGCCATGAGCTTAGTTTTGATTTTTTAAAAAGCAACATTTTACACACACACACACACACACACACACACACACACACTGTTTGTAGCTGTAGACACTATTGAGCCAAGGATACCCATACACTTAAGACCAAATTTTTCAAAGTTTTTATGTTTGCACCTTTGGGGGTCATAGATCAAATATCCTGCATATCAGATATTTACATTATGATGCATAACAGTAGCAAGATTGCAGTTATAAAGTAGCAACAAAAACAATTTCATGGTTGGGGTCACCACAACATGAGGAACTGTATTAAAGGGTCACAGCACTTGGAAGGTTGAGAACCATTGGCATAAGGCATTTAGAAGTCACAACCTGGTTATGAGGTGGGAGGGGACGAGGCAAACAAAACCAGGCATACACAGGGGCAGATGCTACCCAGGGTGAGGAGATATCCCAGGGCACAGTTTGACCACTCCAGACGGTTGTCCCAGGAACACTATCATCCCCTGCCCTTGGCCCATGCCCTTGGCCCATGCCCTTTCGTCCACACCATCTCCACCCAACCACAGCAGGGTGTGGTCTCAAATGAGAGGCTGAACAGCATGCAGGGAGACCTCTCAACTTCGGCTGGATCATGAGGAGACCAAAAACAGGAAGAAAAAGAAACTGCATTTTCAATAATGGTGTCATCATAATGTTAGGTTATTGCTATGGACTGAATTGTGTCCCCACAAAATTCATATGTTGAAGCCCTAATTCCCAAGTGACTATTTGGAGATAGGGCTTTTAGGAAGTAATTAAGGTTAAATGAAGTCATAAGGGTGGGGTGCTAATCCGATTTGCCCAGCAAACCCTGCTTCAACTCCATGGGTTGAGGAAGGTCAGGTGAGGACACTCAAGGAGGCAGATCAGGAAGACAAATCATGCAGATGCTGCATCTGCCAGTCCTCAGACCTTGGCATTCCAGCCTCCAGCACCGCAAGACACAAATGCCCACTGTTTGTCACCCCATCTATTGTATTTTTGTCATAGCAACCTAAGTGGTCCCATGCAATTACTTAGAGTGTTCTATCTGTCCCCACTCTCTTGAATTTTAAGTTTTAAAATTATGGTATTGCTTTATTTACAATTACTAAAGCCAAAATTTTATCCACACTAGACATGGCCATATCTAACCCACTCCTCTGGGAGACAGCTGAGTCTGACCTGTGCCACAGGTGCACTGGATTCTGGGCATCTACCATGTTCAAGGTCAAGTCCCAGACAAGGAGCTAACAGCCCAGATCACCGAAAAGACCCAGATAGGGTGACCCAGCTTTCCATTCCTGTCAATCACCAGTTCCAAAATATCATTTCAGGGTACTTTACTCACACAGAGATGGCAAAGGAAATGATCGATAACAATGTCTTTTAAAATCTTGATTTGCTGAAAAAAATCATGATAACCACACAATTTTAAATGGCATTCTATCAAAGTTTCTGTTTCTTCACACAAGTCTTTGTTTTGGTGCCCAGCACACAGCAGATGTACACACTGAATGAATGAGTTTTTCAAATGAAGAAATGCAGGCAAATATGGCAGAGTGGCCTGACCAAGACCTCAGGGAAGGTTTTAGGATGCTATTCAGGGTGGCGGTTAGCAGTGGTTGTCAACTTGACAGGATCTAGAGTCACCCCAGAGACAGCCTCTGGGCAAGCCTGTGAGGGTTCTCTGACCAGGTTTACAGAGGTGGGGAGACCCACCCTGAATATAGGCACTATCCCATGGGCTGGGGTCCTAGACTGCCTAAGACAGAGAAAGCGAGCAGTATTTATCACTTTCTTCTGCCGTACTACAGAAACCATGTGACCAGCTTCCTCGCGCTCCTGCTGCCCTGTCTTCCCTACCATGATGGACTGCTGCTCCAACTGTGAGCTAAAATGAATAAATAAAATCCTCCCTTCTGCTGCTTTCTTCCCCCAAGGTGTTTTTATCACAGCAACAGAAAACAAAACTAACACCATCAGGTGTAGGAATAATTTGTGATGGCCCCGTTTCCTCTTTGACCCTCATAGTTCAATTCCGGTAATAGGTGCAGGCCAGAGAGACCACCAGGAGTCCACACAGCAAGCCTCAGAGTATATCTTGTCATGTGACAGGGAGATCGGCCAATCCACTGCAGGAGTCTAGGTGATTTCATGAACTTGAGAGATTTCACAAGAATACATGCATTTCCAACTTTCCTTGTAAAACAGGATGATCTGGCATCTGTGGAGTCTACATTCATGATGGGGTATGCTGGGCCTTAGGGCCACCAAACTGCTTGCTCAGGGCAGAGTTCTCTGCCCTCTAAGCTTCCAGAATTCCATCCACTAACCAAGTTTAGCTAATGGCTCGAAAGGCACTGGTTTTCTAGCCCCATTGTCTTAGTCAGTGTTGTATAGCTGTGAAGAGACACCATGACTATGGCAACTCCTATAAACGAAAGCATTTAACTGAGGCTGTCTTACATTCAGAGGCTTAGTCCATTATCATCAGACAGGAAGCATGGCCACACACAGGCAGACACAGTGCTACAATTAGCTGACAGTGTCTACATCTCAGCGGGCAGCAGGAAGAGAGTGAGCCACTGGGCCTGGCTTGAGCTTCTGAAACCTCAAAGCCCACCTCTAGTGACGCCCTTCCTCCAACAAGGCCACACCTCCTCCAACAAGGCCACCCACCCCAATTCTTTCACATGGTGCCACACCCTCTGAGCCATTTTCATTCAAACTACCACACCCACCATTGTGGGTTTCTTTACTTCAGCCACAATAATTTATCACCACCTCCTAACCTGTTAATTAGTTCTGTGACACATAGCCACACTTCTACAGGCATTTTAAATATAGTAGCCAGATGGTTGGGAATCTAATCCAAATGCCTCTCTGCCTGGTATCTAGGAGTCCACTTGGGTTTTGCTTGAACCTCCAAGGATGCTTCTTCACACCCTCCCCATCTGGGGCCTCTGTCCACGCAGGGCTCACTGCCTCCACCAGTCTCAAGCCCAGCTGTCATATACCTACCTGGACTCACTTGTGGAGGCTCAGCCACCCACTCTCTCCTCACACTGAGACTTTTCTGATTCTTCTCCCTCTCCAACACCCAAACAGAACCAAACCAACCAAAGCAAAGTGGCTTCTCCTTAGAATGCCCTTAGTATTCCTTCTGTGACCTCCCCAATGCCAATCTCTCTCTCTCTCTCTTTCAGTCTGTACTAACTGACAGCTGCTGATGCTTCTCTACCCAGAGCTGATCCTAGAGTGTGAGCCCCACCTCCCAGGGTGAGCTCATTCCTAAAGATAGCAAATGATGTCCCCATGACTGCATCATCCAAATGTAAGCTAACAAATCCAAAAGCCCCAATACCTCCTTCATAAGGCTATCACAATGTAGGCCACTGATGCCCAGCACGAGTCACCCCAGGTGACACCCAGGGCCGGGTGTCAGACAACTGAGGAGAACTCCAAGATATCAGAACCCTAGTATCCAACTAGTCAATCCTAGTCTACTTAACCTGATTAGCCTGCTCAGCCTGCATGGCCCATCCTTTCCTTTGGCATCCTCCACCCCCTTCCTGACACTAGTGTTTCCCTGTGTGGACCTGGTGAGCGGATACCCCTTTTTTTCTAGGGCACTGTGAACAATGAATGACCTAAAGAAGAAGATCTTCCTGACCTGTTGGCCTCCACATATCTGAAAGCCAGAACAACCTACACATTCACAGTCTCTGCCATCAGCACATTTTCATGTGACCCATCCTGGCCTGGAACAAGAACTCTCAGGAAAGAAAGAAACAAGGAGAGAGAGAGAGAGAGAGAGAGAGAGAGAGAGAGAGAGAGAGAGAGAGAGAGAGAGAAAGGAAGAAAGGATGAAAGGAAGGAAGGAAGGAAGGAAGGAAGGAAGGAAGGAAGAAAGAAAGAAAGAAAGAAAGAAAGAAAGAAAGAAAGAAAGAAAGAAAGAAAGAAAGAAAGAAAGAAAGAAAGAAAGAAAGAGGGAAGGAAGAAAGGAGGGCACACTGGCTACCCCACTATCATAGCAACTGTACTCCAGATTCCCACCTGCCACCCCCACTTTTTCCTGAAATGTTTACTTATTCATAGTCATTATGAACAAAGAAATAACTTTGACAATGGAGCCCGGATAGAAGCAGTATACAGGATAGAAATTAATGACAAGGAGAAAGCAGGAGAGAGGAATCAAGCCCCTGGATGCCAACAGCCCTACCCAGGCTTTCTTATAGGTGAGCAGAAAGAAATCAATAG
The DNA here is from genome assembly GCF_049852395.1 of Peromyscus maniculatus bairdii. Classification (NCBI taxonomy): domain Eukaryota; kingdom Metazoa; phylum Chordata; class Mammalia; order Rodentia; family Cricetidae; genus Peromyscus; species Peromyscus maniculatus. Next base: position 105,803,717 of record NC_134855.1, on the reverse strand, counting down.
ATGAGCAAAAAGTGGGGCATGCCCACTGCTTCTCTCTGGCCTTGGATGCTGACAGTCTCCAAAGCATTGATCCGGAGTCTCCAGTGGCTTCTTACCTATCAGAAGTTTGATCTGGTTTTAGAAGTGGGAATGTAACACGCAAGATTAACGACTCTTCTGCTCAGAGATGCCAATAGAGGTCAGCCCTAGGACTGTCACTATTTGCACCAAGCTGGTTGCCTGGCTACAGGAGAAGCAGCAGAGAGAAGGACCATCAAGGCTCTGGGCCATAGAAGGCATGACCCATATGGCAAACCTGCCCAGCCATTCTGAAGTCACCCTCTGGTTTATGATCTCAGGATGTAGTTGGGCACACTGAAGGCTCCTTCCCTGGTTGCCAGCATCCTGGCATGCTGCCCTGAACACAGCTTACTGGGCTGTAATCCCTGCAGCTGGCCAGCAATTACTGCCTGCCAGACATTTTTATTGTTCCAAAATATGATCTATATGGACACAATATTCTTCCTGTCTTTTCCTCCACTAAGTTACTATTTTTCGTTAAAAACACATGTAAAGGGTATATTTTTCTCTGTAAACACAATTTTTATTCCAGCACTCCCTCCAAAGGAAAAGAACCCAAATCACTTAGCTTTCTCATGATCTTTATAAAACCAAGAGCAGTATATATATATACACAATGGTATCCATGTGAAAATCAATCCAGGGCTGGAAGAGTGCTGTGAATGATGCCTTTTAAAATTATAAATCTGAAGAGCTATTTCTAGACTCCAGCAACAACGAAGGAATAGAGGAAACATTTATTTTGGGTTGTTGTATTTCATCCCCACTCAATTTTGAACACGGCTGCTTAAAGCAACATTCTCGGAAAGTGACAGGGCTATTAATCACCAAGGCAGCTACTGCGGGCGCAGCCTCTAGGGGGACCATGCTGCCTGCCTTCCCTGCTCTCCCTCTGGTCTCTTCTCCCAAAGGAGGCCAGTGACCTACTAAAAAGATAATTGCTTCCCATGTTTCCTGCTCTGAAGCATCATTGCATCAGTCTGCTGTGAATGACACCCAGTCACCCTGGAAGGAGAGAAGCCTGTGTGGCTGAGCCTCTGTCCTTGACCCCGAGACGTCTTGGGGTACAAGCTAGGGTGCAAGCTAGTTCACAGGCATCCCCTCAGCCAGAAGAAAGGAGAGGAAAACTCACCTCCTTCAGTGTCGTGGTGCTGACCTCTGCAGACAGAAGCTGGGCCCCAGACACATATCCATAGCCACTGGGATTTATTAATAATTCAATTTTAGGCGACAGTCAAGGGAACTAGTTAGTGCCCTCAGTGGGACACCTACACCCCATTCCCATATCACTTCACAGAGATACCTCAACCTCTCAGAGAGCTTTCAGCCCAACCCTTCCTGTCTCTCCTCCTCAGGGGACATTCCTAGATATATAGAACTTAGAGTGCAACTATTCATACAAATCAGTGTATGTGTGCATGCACATGTGTATGTGCATGCGAGTGCATGTACACATGTGCAAATTTGTGTGCAGTGTGCGCATGTGTGCAGCACACATATATGTATGGGCATGCTTGTCTATGTGTATACATGTGGAGACTAGAGGTTGCTATTAGGTGTCTGTCCTCTATTGTTTTGAGCAGGGTGTCTCACACTTATGTTTTGAGCATGGTCTCTCACTTAACCGGAGCTTGATGCTGTGCTCAGGCTGTACAGCCAGTATGCCCCTGGGCTCTGCCTAATTCCATGGCCCCAGAACTGGAGTTATAGACATACAGCACCATGTCTGGCTTTTAGGTGGCTTCTGAGGATCTGAACTCAGCTCCTCATGCTTGCATATCAGACACTTTGCCCACTGAGCCATCTCTCCAGAATCAAAGCAAAACATTTTAAGGCCACTATCACAGTCCTGTGTGAATCTAAAATGTCCCCATGAGCTCATGTTTCAACATTTGCCCTCCAGCTAGTAGCATTATTTTAGGGGAACATGGGCCCTTAAGAAGTAGAGCCTAGCTGGCAGAAGCAGGTCACCAAGGGTGGACACTTGAAGATTACAGAAGGCTCCTGGTTCCAGCGTTGCCCCCTTTGTAAATGTGGGGAGACTCTACTACACATTCCACAATAAAGGCCTTTGGGTCTTCCTTGCCTTGATGGACTGAAACCTTGCGGCCAACTAATCATCCACACTTAAATTTCCTTAGTTGTTTGTGCGGAGTATTTGGAGCATGGCTACACTAACACAAGCACTTATGGGACCCAGAAGACTGGAGTCCAACAACAACAACAACAAAAAAAAAAACCTGGCTTCTTATCATCAAACAAAATGTGGGCATCAACACTCCATTTCCCAGCTTTCAGCCTTGCCACACTCAACCCCATCTGTTTCCCTGTGGGGTCGAGCTTGGCATCAAAGTGGGGACTGGCTTCCCATAATATTCTTTTTGGTTAAAGCTGAATGCCTAATAGCTTTCTCTTTGGACTCTGAGCAATCCAGCACTGAACATCTTATTCAACATGTTAGATCTACCATGTTTTAGCTGCCATTCTTCAACTGGACAATTTTCCATCCATCTCTACAGCAAATGGAAGAAGTGTGTGTCTACAGGACTATGTGTGCCATAGATAAACATTGCTTTCCCAGGGGTCTTGGGCTGAGGAGACAGCTCAGGGGATACAGTGCTTGCTTTGTAGGCATGAGCACCTGAGTTTGGATTTCACCCAAGTCAAATTGGACAAATATAACCTCTGGGGGGTTGGAGGGAGTCAGGCAGATTCTAGACTTTGGCCAAAATGGTAAGCTCCAGGTTCAGTGAGAGATCTTGGTTCAAATAGTAGTAATAACAACAACAATGTGAAAAGGGTTAAGAGGATGACCTCTGACCTATATATGCACATACATGGATGCTGTATACACACACACACACAAAAAAAAAAAAAAACACCAAAAAACAAAAAACAAAACTTCACTATGATTAAGTATGGAAACTGCTCCCAAGAAAGTTTTCAAAATCCTAATCTTGTAAACACTCTAGAAATAGCATTTGTGTCTCCAAACATCTTTATAGTGACAGAGAAGGGTTTTGATCTCCTTTCTGGCTCCAGGGATGCCTGTGAACCAGCTTGCACACTGACCTTGCACCCCAAGACATCTCAAGGTCGAGGGCAGATGTTAGACACCCAGCTCTTCTTCCAATGTGAGATTAATGACAATGACACATTTTAAACATGGGATATTTGGTAAGAATATACAGAAAGAAATGTTAGTTTATTGCTTTAATGCCAGTGTTGGAAAGTCTACGTGACAAATAAGGACAGTGGCCCAAGCCTACAAACAGATGCTACGTGTCACTGTGAGCATGCAGCTCTTTGGGAAAGAGTCATTGCCGCCATTCTCCCCATCTCCCTTTCTCATAGACCACACCAGATCAGAGCGCTAGGAAGTCAAAGGCTCTACCCAACAGGCAGCACATGGATCTAAGTTGTGGTCAGTGTCTAGCAGGGCCCAAGACTCTGCTCCCTGAGACAGTGAAGACCATTGTCATCATTGACACTGTAGCAGCAGCACAGAATGGAGCTTCCTGCAAAAGTCTAGAGTTATTGAAACAAGCCAATATTTCCTACAAGTGACCTGGAGAACTCAGATGCCCTTCAGGCCAGAGGGAAGGCATAGTAAGAAGACCCACAGCACTGTTCCCGAATTTTTGCTGAATAGATTCTTTCTGACCAACATCACTATCTGATGGAAAGGACCAAAAGTAGGCTCTCCTTGCATCAGAGACTGACCAAGTCCCAGTTCTTCTTTGAGGGTTCAACTATTTAAATAAGAGTAGATCTGACCTGTCACGTTATGGTTCAAAGAAACCTCCTGAAGACAAACACCAAGGAACATGGCTTCATCTCTGCTCAATATGTTCCTGTGCTATTCTGGCACCGTTGCCTGTGAGAGGCTATCTGGGATTGAGCCATCACATCCCAATTTATACCACTGGGGATTGGGGAAGAAGGCAAAAGACATGAAGGTGAGAGCTCAGGCTTGGGACCATGCACATCTGGCTAGGGACCATTCACACCTGGCTAGGGACGATTCACACCTGGCTTGAGACCATTTCACACCTGGCTTGGGACCATGCACACCTAGCTTGGGATCACACACACCTGACTTGAGACCATGCACACCTGGCTTGGGACCATACACACCTGGCTTGGGCCCATGCACACCTGGCTTGCACAGAGATGCAGATGCTGCCTCCTGTGTGTGGGTTATCTTGTTCAGGAAGTCTGCGAGCCTCAGGTTCCTTGACTGTAAGTGGGCTTAGAGTGACAGCCAGAACCAAGTGAGATGTAGCTACATGCCTGACATAGCAGGTGTCCGAGGAACAGCAGGGGTCACCATCACGCTCAAACCACCCTCTGCAAGATAATCTGTCAGCCTACTCATCCCTGACTAAGAAAGTGCTGATAAAATTTCCCCAAAAGTTACTCTTTCTTTATTCTGTCTCACTAAAGCTTCTATAAGAAGACCTTTAAGGCAAAGGAGAAAGTCTGTTTCCCAACATTCAATTAAAGATAATGAAATTGTTAAGAAAGACGGCATGCTAAGGCTACTAATGAAAGAGAGAGAGGTATGTGTCTGTCTGTGTGGTGTGTGGTGTGGTGTGTGTGTGTGTGTGTGTGTGTGTGTGTGTGTGTGTGTGTCCCCATGTGGTGGAAAACTAATGTAAGCTGCCCCCTTTATGTACCAGGAACCCTAATGTTTTCCCCACTAAATTCCAGGTTGAAACAAGGTGGACAACACACAGCCTGAGGGTGGTGTGGGAAAGCCACGAGAGCAGCAGATTCTTCCCAGAGCCAATCAGTCAGCCTTAGTGAGGAACCTGAGTGACATTCAGTTGGCTGCACACACAGGAAGTGAATTTACTTTATCAGAACTCCAGCCTTAGCAATATCTAGGAGTGACAAGACTTGGTTAATGTTAGGCATCAGGACTGGGCTTCCTTGAGATTGTTTTTTAATGCATCCTAATGAATGCAGAGCAAATCTACAATGGTACAAAATGCAGAGAGGTAGATTACAGCTTAGACTGCCTGGAGTGGGCTAGTGACCTGGAGTGGGCTGGTGACCTGGGGTGGGCTGGTGACCTGGGGTGGGCTGGTGACCTGGGGTGGGCTGGTGACCTGGGGTGGGCTAGTGACCTGGGGTGGGCTAGTGACCTGGGGTGGGCTAGTGACCTGGAGTGGGCTAGTGACCTGGGGTGGGCTAGTGACCTGGGGTGGGCTAGTGACCTGGAGTGGGCTGGTGACCTGGAGTGGGCTGGTGACCTGGGGTAGGCTACTGTTGAGGTAGTCTACATCTGAGAGCCTGACTACAGGGAGACACTTTCCCTCATTACACTGTCTCAGGGATATTGTAGCACCTCAGCTACTCAGGTGAGGAGTAGATTCCCACTGGGAGTCAGTTAGGTACAGCAGTGACTCTCTCTCTCTCTCTCTCTCTCTCTCTCTCTCTCTCTCTCTCTCTCTCTCTCTCTCTCTGTGTGTGTGTGTGTGTGTGTGTGTGTGTGTGTGTGTGTGTGTGTGTGTGTGAGTAGTAAGGGGACAGAGACAAATGCTGAGCCCTGGCACTCAGCACCCATCACTGAAGCTGAACATTGGGTGATAGACAAGCATGAAGTCCTCTTTACAGTGCACACATCCCTATCTCGGTGCCTCAGAATGGCCTCAGACTGTTCTTGGCAATGAGAATATCAAGGAGATAATGAAAGGACACTGGCATCTCCACCTTTGCTCTTAATCTGCAGCTTTAAAGGTGAAAGGTATCCCGAGGCTCTTAAAACACCACAGCCTCTCAACCCATAAACACACGCCAGCTCTCTATTGAGTTACATCTTTTTCTCATTTCATAGTGTTTTCAGAACACAGGTCTCACGGACGCTTTCTTAAATGCCCACCTAGTGCTTACGTTTTTATGGAATTGTGCAACCCTATGGTACATAATGACATTTTGGTCAACGACTATCTCTGTTTATGACGGTAATCCCCAAAGACAATGTTAAAACGGTGATAAAATCACCCAGTCACACACTTCTCAGAATGTGCCCATAATTAAGCAATGTATGACTAACTAATACTATGGTTCATTTTTTTTTTAGCCCCAGGAGCCTTCCATTCACTACAAGTGTGCAGGAGAACAGATGGGCTTCAGGTGTGACTTTCGTGTCTCCTGAGCATGCTGAACTCACATCTTAAGATGGCCTGCGACTCCCAACGGGAATCTAATCCTCACTTGAGTAGCTGAGGTGCTACAATATTCCTGAGATGGTGTGATGAGAAAATGTGTCTCCCTGTAGGCAGGACCTCAGATTAGGCTACCTCGGCAGTGAACTTGTAGCCTGCCCCAGGCAGTCTCCACTGTCTATACACTTCCAAGATGGCTCTGTAGCTATTTCAGCATCTTCTACACAGCCCTGTCATAGGAACGTAAAAACGGTTTGATCACTTGCTGTCCAATTTATATGCTCATTTTACTTTATTTTCTTTGCTACTGAACTGACCACAGCTTCCACCTCCATGTTCAACGGGAGTAACAGGATCACAAATCCTTGCCATGCCTGCTCCTAGAGAATGAGTCTTTCTTTCACTAAGTGTGATGTGGACTGCACTTTTTCTTTTTCTTTTGGGGGGGTGTTCTCCATCCAGTTAGTCACAGTCATCTCTACTCTTAGTCATTTTTTATTTATTTTTTTATTTTTTTATGTGAGAGTTTGCCTGCATGTATGTGTGTGTGCCTGGCACCTGCAGACCCAGAAGAAGGCACTGAATAGCCCTGCGCTGGAGTGACAGACGGCGGTGAACAACCACGTGGGTACTGAGACCCGAACCCGGATCCTCTGCTCTTCACCCTGGCCATCTCTAGCCCCTCTGTTCCTATTTCAGTGAGAGGCCCCTCCCTGTTGGGCTGCGCTTGCCGACTTCTTGTTCTGTGGTCCTGGGGACTGAACCTTGGGCTTCACGCATTCTCGGTAAACACTCTGCTGCCCCTGGACTATATTCCCAGCACATTTTTAATTTTGTATTTGAGTCGGGGTCTCCTTGTGTTACCTGGTGACTGATGGGGAGTCCCAATTATAGCTGAGACTTAAACCCACTCTGTGGTCTAAGTAAGCCTTGACCTTAAGATCTTTCTGGCACAGCTTCCCAAGGAGCTAGGATTGCAGGTCTGTGCCACCAAACAGAACTCTAAGTGAGAGTTCTTAGTCATTAAGATGTTTCAAAGTTTAAATGCTTTTTTGTACCAGATGATGTAACTATGTTATTTTTCTTCTTTATATGAATCTAATAGGGTAGATTATACTGAATTTTGTATATTAAGCAAGCTTGGACCCCTGTAATAAAGCCCACTTGGTCACCATGAGTAATTGTCATTTTGACAAACTCTAACACTTAATTTTCATTAGACTCCTGTGTCTACATTCATGAGTGATACTGTTGTATGATTTCTTTTTATTGTCTTGTCTCTATCTTTTTGGGAACCCAGAATATTATGGTTTCTGTACAAGAACTGAAACATGTTCCTTCCTTCCACTGTTTTTTGTAGAGGAACTATGTAAAAAAATGTTGTATATCCTCCTTTAAATGTTTAGTAGTGCAGTGACATTATTTCGGCTGGAAATGGTTCAGGAATTTTCTTTGCCTTTTTTTTGAGACAGGATCTCGTGTAGCCTAGCCTGGCCTCAAACTGACTATGTACCCAAAGCTAGCCTTGAATTCCTGCCCTCTTGCCTCTGCCTCCCAGGCATGGGATCCAGGCAGACACCATCACACTTGACCTGCTCAGGAGTCTTTAAATGACAAATTCAACTCATTACTGGCTATGGAGTTATTCCAGGTTCCACACACAGTGGATAAGCTACAGTATTTTGAGGCTTTTGAGGAACTGGCCCATTTCACTGTGAGTAGAAATAGCCCCAGACTGTTTCTGGTGTCAGTAATGTATGCTTTCTTTCTTTGTTGACAGTTTGCTAGAAACTTATGGATTTTATACTTTCAAATAACTGGCTCTTTGCTCTTCAGTTTTCTATAGCTCGGTTGTCTCATCCCAGCGATTTCTGCTCCGTCCTTACTGTTTTATTCTCTACTTCTTTTCAGTCTATTCTGTTCTTTTTCTAGGTTCTTGGAATAGTAGCTTAGGTCTTCCTAATATAGATTAGATATGTTAATATATTGTATTAGATATATTAATATAGATAATATATTAGATATATTAATATATATACATTTGATGTCACTAATTTCTCTCTTAGCACTCTGTAGTTACTTTGCACAAAATCTGATATGATACTTTCATATTTTTAAAATTTTGCTTCTGAGTTCCTCTTTTATTATGGGTTATTAGGGAGTGTGTATTTTAGTTTGTGGGTATTGGGAATTTCCCTCTTACCGATTATTAGTTTGAATCTGTGGAGTCAGACTCCTGAGTGCTGGGATAATAAATATCAGTCACCATGCCTGGCATTGACTTTGGTTTAGAAACTTGCAGCTTCTTCTGTGGCACAGGAGAGTGCCTGTTTTGGGTGGGTATCTGAAAAAGACGTGTGCTCTGTGTTGCTGAGCGGAGTCCTCTGTGAACTCGGGCTGGTTCTTGCTGGTTGGTAGCGTTGCCAGCTTTTCTGCATCTCCCGTGGCATTCTGTGCAGTTGGTCTATCAGTTGTTAGAAACGGATGTTGATATTTCCTAATTGAAACTGGGGGTTGGTCTCATTTTCTTTTCAGTTCTTGTTGTTCACATCACAGTGTCTTGTGTTTTACACACATGTGCAGCATTGCTGTGTTTCCTTTATGGACTGGCACTTCTTGTTGTAACTGGCCATCTCTCCTTATCTGTGGTGAGTATCTTTGTTCTGAAGCCGACTTCATATGAAATTAATGCAGCCACTCCTGCTCTCTTTGATTTATCTCTGTAAAATACAAACTGTCTAAACTGTCATACTTGAAGTGAGCAGACAGCGTAGAGTTTGATGGATTTTGGTCCCTGTCAAGCTCTACTTTTTAACTGATTATGCTTTTTTTTACATTTGTTGTAATAATTAGGCTAGGGCTTTAAATATATATCTATATGAATATATATTTATATATTATATGTATAATATAAATACATGTAAATATATTTAATATAAAATAGTAATATTATGTAGTTTTTATGTATACTATGTAATAATATATAAATATTATGTATAATATATAACATAAATACATATTATACATAAAACATATTTTTAAAATAAATAATAGTTTTTTGAAACTGTGTTTTATATTTCTAGGGTTTATCTTTATTGCCTTCCTTCAGGTTACTTCAGCACTTTTTAAAATCCGATTTTAATATATTACTGGGCACATCACTACAGAGATACTGCTCTTAGTGTTTCATTGAGTTTTGATGTATTCATAGTTTATTCATATCAGTAACAAAGCCCGTCCATGTGCTGCTGTCTTACCAGTTCAAGTGCAGTACAGAAACCTGGCCTCTCTTACAGCTCGTTATCCTCTGCTGTGTAGGACTGTCCCGAGTAAGCCCCACAAGGTCACCCACAGCCACATGTAACGGTGTCAGAACACTTGCCCCAGCTGTCAGATGTGACTTAGAGAGCTCAAAAAAGGGGGAGTTTAGTTATCTATGTTTTCACAGACTTTTTTGTTTCTTCTTCCCTGATATTCCAAAATGCCTTTTATTTTTCCCTTTCTGTTTAAGGGACATTTTTTTTGTACTTTTTTCTCTTTTCTTTTTCTTTATATATTTTATTTTATTTTATTGTATGTATATATGTGTGTTGGGTGTGCATACCAGAGCTATGCCCTCAGGGATTAGAAAAGTATGTCGGATCCCCAGCTGGAGTTAGAAGCAGCCTGCAGGTGCTGGGAACCAAATTCAGGTCCTCTTCAAGGGCTCTCAGCCGCTGACTCCTCTCTCAACTCCATCTTTTCTTGTTCATTCTTTTCCTTCCTTCCTCCCTTCCTCTTCCTCTCCTTTTTAAATTATTTTCTTTGTTTGTTTTGGTGGTTTTGAGACAATGTTTCACTGTGTAGCCCAGGCTAGCCTTGAACTTGTGATGAATCCCCCTGCCTCAGCTTCCCTGACTACTAGGATTACAGATGTGCACAACCATGCCCAGCAGGAAATTTACTCAGCTGTCATTTTTAGTCTGTGAGTGAAAAATACATTCAGTTTTATTTCATCTGAGAATGTATTGAAATGTCACCTTGCTGCATACAGAATTCTGGTTTAATGGTTCTTTAATGGTTGAGAAATGGCAAGCCACTTCCTGTGACCTTCGTGGGCTTCTGATGAGAAATCTGCTGTGATTGTTTTTCTCTGCTGCTTTCAAGAATTTTCCTTTGTTTTTAGTTTTCCAGTCCCCCACCTCCTGTGGTGTGTGCATGTGAATTTCTCTGAGTTACCGCTTAGCAATAGGCTCAAATTTTTTGAATCTGTAAGTTACGTCTTTTTGTCAGGTTTGGAACTCTCTTCCTTTATTCCAACTACATTTTTCACCCCTGCCCTCTTCTGCATTTCTGGCTGGCATTTCAAGGACACAGGCATTGGGTCTTTTGTCACAGTTCCACAGGCCGACACTCTGTTCTCTCTGCTGGTCTGTTCTCCGTGTTCTCTTCAGCTCACTGATTCTTTCCTCTGTCCTGCCCATTCTGCTTCCAAGGACATCCATGGGGTTTGATATTTAAATTTTAAATAATTTGTATTATTTTATTGTGTGTGTGTGAGGAGGTGCTGTGGTGCACGCGTGCGTGCGTGCGTGCGTGCGTGTGTGCGTGTGTCAAAGGACAACTTGTGGGGATTCAGTTTGTCTCCTCCTACTGGGTGGGTCCCAGGATCGAACTTGGGTTATCGGGCTTGGTCTGAAGCACCTTTATTCACTGAGGCATCTCAGGGCTGAGGAGCTAACTGTGAGAAAAGCGCTTCCTATGGAAGCATAGGGACCTGAGTTTGGATCTCCCACACCCAAGTAAAATCTGCACACAGTGCATGTGCTGGAAGATGGGGACAGAGATGGGCAGATCCTCGGGGCTTCTCGTAAGCCAGTATAGCAACACTGCAAGCTCCTGGTTCAGCGGGAGATTTTGTCTCAAAAATGAGGTGGGGAATCAACTACTGCTCCCACATGTACATGCGTATATATGCACACTCTCTCTCACACACATGTACACAAACAGCTCTCTCTCATATACATACACACTAAAAATAAAATAAAATGATTTCCAAATCATTCCAGCATCTCTAGGACCCCTGTTTCGTATCTGCTGGTTTCTTTTTCCATTCTGTTAGAGATTTTTCTGGTACACAGGGTAATGAGTAATTTTCAACTAGAATATGTACCTTTTAATGCTACATTGGACTCTCAGGGTCCTATTTAAAGTTCTAGATCTGGCCTGTTGTGGCCTAGAAGTGCATCATTATTAAGAAGTAGAAGTAAAAACCCGTTGTCCTTCTTGGCCTCCATTGAGTCTCGGGTCATACTGGGTCAGATTCCTTCTGTTCTTTGGCTTAGGGTGAGGGTTCTAAAACCTCATCTGACTGTCACCAGCCTAGCAGCGGGGACAGTGTCATCTCTGCTGGGAAGAATGAAAGTATAAATCCACCAGGTCCCTGGCACCCTCATAGCAGGAGGAAGAAGGAGCTGCTAGGTGGAATAGCTGTCTAGATCTCCCACAGGATCCTGATTACACAAGAGGAAGCCTCAGCTTGGCCACAGGCTTTAGAACATCCATTATAGACACAGAAGGCAGAGGCCTAGTCCTTTGTCAGCATGGGGTAGGGATGGCATCATAGTTCTTTGTGTGGTATTAGACTACACAGAATAGTATTTCTAAAACTTTTCTGTCTTGATAAATGTCTCTTGACTTGAACTTTAATTAAGGAAAGCAGGCTCAGGGTGTGTGTGTGTGTGTGTGTGTGTGTGTGTGTGTGTGTGTTTGAGAGAATGTGTGTGTGCTTGTGCCTGTGTGTATCTGTGCAATGTGTGAGTGTGTATGAATGTGTGTGTGCTTGTGTATATGTGTACACATGTACATGTGAGTGTCCACTGATGTTTCTGGGTCATCAGCTCCTCCAGGAACTACTCTGAGACATGTAGGGTAGAGAAAAAAGCAGGAACTCCCCCACAGAGTCACCCCTCAGACCTTGTGCTTGTCTTCCTGTCACCTTTCACTCTTCTTAGATTTCCTACATAATGCCCAGACCTCACAGCCATCCTTAATAGGAGGAGCAGAGAAATGCACATTTATTCTACCTTCCTGAAGCTCTCTCACTTCAAGATTCTACACATGACAAATAACGGTTAAAATTTTAGCAAGTCTACCTTTCCTCAGCTGCTGGAAGTGTGGAGAGTGGCAACATCAGACTTGTTTGCCTTTCACATGAACACAGAAGGAAAAGAGAAGGCTGTGAACTGACGTCAAAGAGGAGGGATACGTCATATATCCTCTTCTGTTATAAAAGATGCATCATGTCTTAAAGACACACCATCAATTTAATATGACACATCGGCAGTAAAATAATACATGGAAATCCGTGTAAAATTATCAACATCTCAATGTCAGAAAAAGCAAGGAGACGAATGTATGAGTTATAATTAAACAGTGATGAAATCCCCAGCATACACTCACATAGGTAATGAATATGTCATGAGAGTTCTATGTGTGCTTTTCTTTTCACCTAAAGCATTATCGCAAGTGAATTCCCCTATGTTATTACATACGTTTGAAGCTATACCTTCAACGATTAATTTCTTAGGGTAAATTTCCAAGGAAAAAAAATATACTACTACATTAAAAAAAATGCAAGCTCTCCTTAAAACTCCTGAGACATGTCACCAGTTCACTTTCTAGAAAGATTCTATCAGTTTTAATTCCTTCTCCCAATACGTAAGCCAGCCTATCTTAAAATATTCCTGCAGATCTGAGAGTATTATTGTCTTTGCTAAGCCATCAAAATAAAATGCTGTATCACTTAATATGCTTTTCTTTAATTTAATTGTATATAATTATATGCACACACATATATATGTTTGAATACTTAGGCCTCAATTAGTGGAACTGTTTGGGAAGAATTAGGAGGTGTGGCCTTACAGGAGGAGGTGTGTCACTGGGGTAGGCTTTGAGGTTTCAAAACTATGTTCTCTCTGCTTCCTGTTTCGGATCAAGATGTGAGCTCTCAGCTGTTCCTGTTGCCATGGCCTTTGTTCAGCCATCATGGACTCTGACCCTCTGAAACCATAAACCCAATAAAATGCTTTCTTTTGTTAAGTTGGTCATGATGTTTTTGTCACAGTAGTAGAAAAGTAACAAAAACAATATGTATTAACAATGTATGAATCTTCTCTAAATTTAAATACCATTTGTCTCTATATGTGGCATAGCATTAGTATCATTTATTAATTATTTATTGCAGCTTTTATATATTAAAATTAGGGTTTTAAAGTCTGTACTTTTACTTCTAAAAGATTTATTTATTTATTTTATGTATATAAGTGCTCTATCTGCACATACAACTTGGTACCATAAGAGGGCATCAGATCTCATTACAGATGGTTGTGAGACACCATGTGGTTGCTAGGAATTGAACTCAGGACCTTTGGAAGAGCAGTCAGTGCTCTTAACTGCTGAGCCATCTCTCCAGCCCAAGTCTGCACTTTTACATAATCAATTTAATCTAACATTTTTTGCTTTGAGGTATTTCTTTCTGTCAGGAAAACCTTCAAGTTTCTAAGAGTGTGGATCAAGTTTTGCCTTCTTTCATCTGTGCTTTTTTGTGGCTTGGTTTAACTTTTATAGATGAACAGAGGTGAGAGATAACAGGTCTACCCCAGTGGGATACATTAAATCCACCAACCTAGTTGTCCCCAGTAAGTGCTGCCTGACCCAAACGATCTATGAAGGTGAATGGCCTCTTGCTTCTGATGCTGAAAATAGTCATTCCCCAGTTCTGACAAGTCCCTGGTCTTCCAGTCGCCTCAGCAGACAAGTCCTTGCTTTGACCTCTCCCCCACTTATTCACTAATCTATCAGAGAGTTAACATGAGTCCTGGCCTCTCCCAGCACAGCTTCTTCCAAGCCTCTCTTTTCCTCTTTGATTCTACAGTTGAAATAATAAGTAAAAGCAACTTTACCGTTCTTTTGGCAACCAAATATAAAGCTTCGGGGAATACTTCCCTATGGGGAATTTCTTTTTCTTTAACTGGGCCTCTGTTGTAATAACCATCCCTCTCAACAAAACCACACACTTCATCTTCTACTTAAAACTCGATAGCTACCCAGTTGTTGGCCTCAGTGATGCTTGGGATGTGGCTGTCAGGTATTGCCTGACTACGTCTGTTGTCAGGGTCTAGAACATAGCAATGAGAAGTATTCTCTGCTGGACTTGACCCAAGGACCCACCATTGGTTTTCTAGCCCCAAACATGGATATCTACAGTGGCCGGTACAGCTGAGTGTGTTCCCATATTTCACTGTGAGATGGTTCTCCATATCTTCCCACATTTCACTACCACGCTTGTCTACCTACCCCTTTTCTGACTCCAGTTACCTCCGGGGCCATCCCAGAGGACAATGTTGTCTTCTGGGTTGTGAAAAGCCCATTTTGTTTCTTTATACTGATATATCCTTACACATAATTGAAAATTAAAAAGAAAATAACCCAGCTTGTTTTCTTTACAAAAACCATTTCCAAAATTAACAATGTATTATGCCTGTGACAAAATCAATCCATCTGCTTCACACGGATACAGCCTGGAAATAAACTTCTACAAGGTCGTTTGAGTTTATGTGTAAGATCTTAGGGTGTTGGAAATTATCTAAGTCATGGGATGCCAAAGAATGCAACTCAAGATGACAGCCTGGGTAATGCATTTCAGAAGGTTCTGGAAGGCTAATGAAGGCTGGACCACAGAATTCCTGCCAAGAGCTATCAAGTCCTTGCTTACCTAGGTCACAGACTGGACTTGAGACAGCAGTATGCTGCTAGACTTTACTCAAAGGAAAATATGATTTTTACCTCTGGATGGACTCTACTTTTGCTGACCTACATTCGATGGTACCGATATCAAAGCATTTACCATTTAATTGATGAAAAATGATCCATACAACAATATATAAGATCTTTGGGAAATACTTTAGGGCATATATATAAAGAAACAGTTATTCAATACTATCTAAATTTCAACAACAGAAAACAGTGACATCTGATTTTGGAGAAATGATACATTTGTATCTGCTCTTTCCCCACCAGAGGTCCAGTGTGAAGGAAGTTCTACTCTGGGAGGGTGTGGCCAAGTAGGACTCTCTCACCCCTCCTGTTCTGACAATATGACTTTACCAGTAGAAGCAAGACGCTGGCATCTCTTATTTTCCCCACTTCAGCCCCAAGCATTTTCCAGACAGTGGCAAAGCAGAGGACACTCCTCCTCCAGCAATTCTCACTCCCAGGGCAGAAGCTCGGCTGCAGACACTCAGCTGGGAGCGCTCCCTGCCCAAGCTTGCATCCAGGGTCAAGGTCTCACACTAGGGGAGACAGCTGAGAAGACCAGGGGCTATGATCCCACCCTACCCTTGCTTGTAAAGGGTGTCACTTCAGGGGAAGAAAGACATTGTCACACACACACACACACACACACACACACACACACACACCCGCTCTGTTACAATGAGGCCAAGCTAGAACCAGGAAGAGAGGCACGTCATAACAGCCGGAGCTTCTGCTCAGGAGACAGGCTTCGCCTGGGATGTGAAAGGCCACACAGACTAGGTAGAGTGTTGTTACAAGCAGATTTTGTTAGTCAGCAATTAAGGGTTTCTGATTACGCCACAGTCCTTTTAGTGGCAAAGAGAAACTAAACAGTATGTCTGCTAAAATCTTTACAGGAAGAACTGTGGAAATATGAAGAGTTTCTCTGGCCTGAGCAGCCTCAAAGATTGAAAATACCCTGGCCTTTCCAAAGGATTTCACTAAGTGAAGCACACTGGGGCAGGGCATAGGTCCCAGGAGTGCTGAAAATCCTACAGCAACTAGCTTATGATGATGGAAACTCACAAACTATTGTGCTACCGATAGAAGCAAAGCACCCAAGAGCTGATGAAGAGATAAGGAGAGAGCTAAGCACAGGCCGGCAACAGGCAGTCAACCCAGACAGTCCGGAGACAGTCACGTGCTCAAGACTGGATCACTCAGAAATGACGTCACAGGGCTGGGGGCGGGGTGGGGCACAACAGACGTTAAGTAAATAAACAACAGGAAGTTCTAGGAGAGAAATCAAGCACCCAGAGAACTTACAGTATATTACCCCCAAACATCCAGTTCTCAAAGAAAACTGATTATAAACACTCAAGTGTGAGCCACACAAGGTAGAGAACAAAGCAAAGCCCTCTGATGTGACTTGGAGGAAGTACGAATGTTGTTCTCAGGAAACAAAATCCCAATCAATTATTACAAGCATATTTCTAAAATAACAATTCATGTTTAAAGGTTTAAGTATTTCTGATAGCAATGTTTAGTGTCAATAAAGATACAGAACTGTTTAAAAAAATTGAGATTCTGAAGTTCAAAACAACTGAAATGAAAATTTCTCATGAGAGTAGCTCAATAATAAATTTGAGTTGCTGGGAGAAGCTATAAAACTTTCAAACATATAAATCAATAGAGAGTACACAGTCTGAAAAACAGAAGAAATAATGGTTAGAAGTGTGCAAAGACTCAAAGCAGAGTGAGGCCCTTGAGCATATCCCCATGCATGCAATGGAAGAAACAAGAAAAGGAAGGACCACAGGAAAGAGGATGGGGAGATGGCTGCGAAGCCTGCCACCACAGCTCCATCCCAGGACCTCCATGCCCAGGACCTCCATGCCCAGGGCCTCCATCCCAGGACCTCCATCCCCAGGGCCTCCATCCCCAGGACCTCCATCCCCAGGGCCTCCATCCCCAGGGCCTCCATCCCCAGGACCTCCATCCCAGGACCTCCATCCCCAAGGCCTCCATCCCCAGGACCTCCATCCCAGGACCTCCATCCCAGGACCTCCATCCCCAGGACCTCCATCCCAGGACCTCCATCCCAGGACCTCCATCCCAGGACCTCCATCCCAGGGCCTCCATCCCAGGACCTCCATCCCAGGACCTCCATCCCAGGACCTCCATCCCCAGGACCTCCATCCCAGGACCTCCATCCCCAAGGCCTCCATCCCCAGGACCTCCATCCCCAGGACCTCCATCCCAGGACCTCCATCCCCAGGACCTCCATCCCCAGGGCCTCCACCCCCAGGACCTCCATCCCCAGGGCCTCCACCCCCAGGGCCTCCACCCCCAGGACCTCCATCCCCAGGGCCTCTCTCTCCAGGGCCTCCATCCCCAGGGCCTCCATCCCCAAGGCCTCCATCCCCAGGGCCTCTACCCCCAGGACCTCCATCCCCAGGGCCTCCATCCCCAGGACCTCCATCCCCAGGACCTCCATCCCCAGGACCTCCATCCCCAGGGCCTCCATCCCCAAGGCCTCCATGGTGGAAAAAGAGAACTGACTCTTCCAACTTGTCCTCTGACCTCCACATGACCCCAACATGAGCACCATGGCACAAACACATAATATGAATAATAAAAATTATTTTAAAAGTTAAACTAACAGCTAAAAAAACAGATCTTTTGAAAAGTAATCACAACATCTGAGACTCGATGAGCTCAAATCCAGCAAACACAGATTCGATGGACATAGTAAAAATACTGATGGCGATGACAAAATGAAAATCTTAACCCAGAAAGAAAGCAACAGTGTATAAGGCAGTGGTTCCCAACCTTCCTAATGCTGCGGGCCTTTAA
This sequence comes from Peromyscus maniculatus bairdii, assembly GCF_049852395.1. Lineage (NCBI taxonomy): Eukaryota > Metazoa > Chordata > Mammalia > Rodentia > Cricetidae > Peromyscus > Peromyscus maniculatus. The sequence goes on along the minus strand of NC_134855.1, from coordinate 105,785,853 downwards.
TACATTTCTTCATGTTGTGGTGACCCTCAACCATAAAATGATCTTCATTGCTGCTTCATAACTGTAATTATGCTACTGTGATGAACAAATAATAAATATAAAATATAAATAAAATAATACAAATCTGATATGCAGGATATTTGATATGCAACCCCTGTGAAAGGGCCATTCAACCCCCAAAGGGGTCTTGACCCCCAGGTTGACCCCCACTGATGTAAAAGAATACCAATAAGGATAACAAATTCTCATCAGAAGCCATGGAGGCCCAACACAACAGCAACGTCACAGCCAACCAAGTTATCCTTCAGAAATTAAAATGAAGTAATGGCTTTCATAGTTAAACAAAACAACATAGCTATTCAGAACTGACAACATAAAAATATGAGCTGAAGTGCCTTGAGTCGAAACAGAACAGGACACATGTAAAGGTGATTTATGTTGGCAGTTACACAAGATAACTACATATTTTCTTCAAAAAATATTTTAAATTTATCTTATGTGTATAAGTGTTTTGCCTGCATGTATTCATGTGCACTTTATGTATGTATGTCTGTCCCGGCATGTATGTATGTATATGCCTGGTGCCTGCAGAAGTTGGAAGAAGATGTTGGATCCCCTGGAACTGGAGTGACAGACAATTACAAGCTGCCATGTCAGTGTTAGGACTCGAACCTGGGTCTTCTGCAAAAGCAACATATGCCATCAACTTTGGAGCCAGCTTTGCAGCCCCATGCTTCCTCCTTTAACTGATGGACAGACCAGTCAAATGGAGTAATATGAAAATAATTTATCATGGATGCTACAACATCTACAAATGTAATATATTTCACAATAATGGTGCCGAAGAGTAAACTGGGAAGAAAGATTTTTTTGAGTAAAGAAATGCACCAGATTGTAATGCAAACCCACAGAATAAATCAGAAGAACTAGGCCTGCTAAATAGGAAGCATGCTGTGCTCCCACCCAAGCTCAGAAAACATTGCAGAAGAGGAGGCAGAGAGATTGTAAGAGCCAGAGGACCGGGGAGTTTGCTGTGAGATTGTATCTCCTAGTGATGTCAGAAGCTACACCCATAAAGTCTCACCAACGTGACTGCCTAAGCATGAGCTGAACAAAGATAACAAATAGGCATGCTGCCATGAAGGGAGGCGAGGCCTCAACCCTACACAAGGAACTATGGGTAACTGAGGAATGCTGAGAGCGAGAGAAACAGTCTTCCCCAGGGAGAAGGACAGCAACTGGTTACCCAATAACCACATGATCAGCCCTGAAAACATGCATACAAGTAACATTACATGACTGAGCAGGTTGTGTTTATGTGTTTAGGAATATAAATGTGAATCCATATGTAACGGTACCAACAATTCATGAAAAAAGAGGCCATAGGTCTGAAAGAGAGCAAGGAGGGGGTATATAGGAGATTTTTAGTAGGAGAAAGAAGAAAATGGGAAATGATGTAATTATACTATAATCTCAAAAAATAAAAAAGTAATAAAATAGAAGGGTGCTGTAACAAACCATATAAATACAGGCTTGTTATTTCTTCTCTTTCACAAAAGTCATAAAATTATATTAAGTAACAGCATAGTGTATGTTATAATGTGTAATTTCTGTAGATGAGGCATATGCAAAATAATGTAACAGAAAGGGGAAATGGTAGGGAAGGGGAGCCATAATCACAGTATATAACATAAAAAAAAGTCTATTTTCAATAAAAGATAAAACCCTAAAGGGAGGAGATAGGCAAAGAACTATATAAAAATTAATTACAAGATGGACAGTGAGCTAGGTAGCTCAGTGGATCAAGGTACTTGCCACCAAATCTGACAGCCAGAGTTCTATCTCTGGAGTCTTACACGGTGGAAAGAGAGAACTGCCTCCCACATGTTATCCTCTGACCTCCACATGTGCACCATCAGTGCAGGGACGCACAATAAATAAATAAAATGCCATTTTCAAGTTTAAATGATTTAAAGGAATAAATGCTATACTAGAAAATATTTACTTAATAATACAAAAGAAAGCAAAAAGAAATAGAAGGATTTTTTTTTAATCCATGAGCTGAGCCTGCTACAGTAGTGGATCCTGTAATCCCAGCACTGGGGAAGCAGAGACATGAGGCCCCCTGGGGCTTGCTGGCCATCCATCTAGCCAATTGGTGAGCTCTAGGTTCAGAGAGAGACCTTGTATCCAAGAATACAGATGGAGAGTAACTGAGGAAGATTCCTTGTCTTGATTTCTGTCTCCAAGAGACCACCCACAAGCTCACCCACACACATCTGCCCATACCAACACCTATACCTACAAACACAAAAAAATCCATGAGCTATAGAAAAAGAAAGAATAAAGGGTAGGTGTGAATGCAACCTCACCAATAGCAAATTTTAACTTGAGTGTATTAAGCATCCAAGAAGCAAAGCAAGGATCATTATATAATATTTTAAAGGAAGATTCAACTACACACCCTATAGAAGAGACAGACTTTCTATTCAAAGCAACAAACTGGAAGCCAAAGTAGTAGAAACAGTAGCCAGTGGCAGCCACTGAGCTGGAGAGGGTCTACACTGTAGCAGACAAACAGAATTAAAGACAAAATATTGCTAGAGACAGAAAGCAATACCCACAAAGACCATTTAGATATTCAGAACGTTGTCTTTACTTGCATATGATGTGATCTTATCTATAGAAAGACTTGAGGATGCCATTGAAAGTCTATTAGAAGTAGCAAATTTGCATAATATGATATCTACACATAGAAGTCCATATTTACCTCTATATGTGTTCTCTGAACAATTCGGAAATTAGGTTAGGAAAATATTTTTATTTTTGATGTCATCAGTCAGAATGAAATACATAAAAGTAAATGTAATCAACCAGAAGATGGTAATGACACATCCATGCACTCAGTCCCTAGGAAATAAGGAGGGGATGCTTTGAGACTCTCTAGCTGATGGTAACCCGACACCAGTTGCAGTAGAAAGAAGGAAGCAATGTTAGTTACAACAGGAGAAAGAGCCCAGCATCCCTGCTGGAGGGCTCAGCCCTTCCTGGCTCCACTCCTAAAGCAGCAGAGGGCAGCAGTGGAGGATGGGGGCTTTGCTAAGGGAGAAGTCTCCAAAAACCAGCATCCTAATCAATGCAGAGAATTTACACAGGAGGGAGGGAGGGGGGGAGGGAAGGGAGGGAGGGAAGGGAGGGAGGGAGGGGGTGAGGGTTCTGCGTGGTAGCTAGCAGAAGGAGGGGCAGAACCCAAAAGAAAAACAACAAAACAAATCAGAGAATCAGAAAGCACAACCAACTCTGGCCTTGTGATCCACCCTGCAGTCCAACCAGACAGGAATCTTGGGGTCTGCATACCATAGTGGGGCCAAGAAAATCCTCTTTCTAGCATTTCACCAGAGCAGCTGCAAGAAGCCACTTTGAAATGACCCCAGCTACGTCGGTAGTTGGGCAACTCCAGAGTAAGAGCCCTCTGTGTGTAGCCCTCTCTGGGACTTGGGTAAGAAGGGCATTGCTAGCGTGCATATTACCTTTGATTCAGAGTGGTGCCATGCTCCACAAAGGTGCAATCTTAGACAGGAATGAGACTTTCCAGTTCCCTAGAAGAGGGACGAGTGACAGCTGCTTAAAGCCACTAGGGTACATGCCCGTGGGAAGCTTGCCAATGGTCCTTTCTGGTCCTGAAGATTGAAAGACCCTGTTATAGTGCCCACTACCTAACCCACAAGCCACCTTCTTAGGTTACGGGGTAAAAAAACACACAAATATCAATACTGGGAGCCACTAAGCCACTTAGTGCCGCTAAGGCTCTGCTCCCTTTGGAGGACCCCAGCCCAAATAGCCAGGGAAGGAAAGGCAAGATGGCATCAAGATACAACCATCAGGCAAGGGATGGCAAAGGGACTGCACCTGTGCTGAGGCACAACACCACACAGAGACAGTCTGCAGCTGCACTCGAGGGGTCACTGCACAGAGACACCTGCACCTGGACACCTGTGAGTGACTGCATACAGACCACCTGCACCTGGACACCTGTGAGTGACTGCATACAGACCACCTGCATCTGGACACCTGTGAGTGACTGCATACAGACCACCTGCATCTGGATACCTGTGAGTGACTGCATATAGACCACCTACATCTGGACACCTGTGAGTGACTGCATACAGACCACCTGTACCTGGACACCTGTGAGTGACTGCATACAGACCACCTGCACCTGGACACATGGGAGTGACTGCATACAGACCACCTGCATCTGGACATGTGTGAGTGATGACTGCCCGCCCTCAGGTGAGCACCTGCCCTGGCACAGAGGAGAGGTCGAATTTTAATTTTGTACAGTGCTCTGTCCTACTCTCCAAGGAAAGGATGGCCTGGGACTGGGGGTCCCTACTCTTGGCTTCCCAAGGACTGGGGTTATTTTAGGTCCTGTGGTTCTACTTAATACACTTCTGTTGTTGTCATATTTTAACTGGCACTACCTAGTCCCTCCCCTTCTTTATTACACCCCCTTATGTTTACTTCATCTTTTTCTGTTTTTTCTATAGCTCTCATGCTGTTAGTCTATATCTGTTCTTAACTTTAATAACGAGGAACTTAGCACACATCCATTTCATCTTTGCTCCGTTATACCAACAAAGCGATTGGAATCGAGGGGGCTATGATTTTTAATTGGCTATGGCTTTTCTTTCAGAGTAGGTCCATCTATCAGTTATGGTTGCTTCTGAAGTTAGTATTCTACTCTTGGAGTGGTTATGGAAATCATATCTAGTGCGCTGAGAATGTGAACTTAAGGTTTAACCATTGAGATACACTCCTCCAATGAGGAGGAACAAAACTTCAACCCTATTCTCACCCAGCCTCACTTGAACATTGAAAATGTTTGAACTGAAAAATACATTGATGATGTTTTTTTAAAAAAAAATCAAGCCAATGACCTAATCACAGATATCCAAGGCCCGATGCAGAAAAAGGATACAGAAATCAGAAAATTTCCTTCATACCATGTGGGAGCCCGTTCTTGGGTTCCTCGTGGCTTTACCCAGCAGGTCTGAATAGAGGATGATCAGGACCACGGGCCTGAGTGCAGGTGTCTGAGATGGTCTGCACTTGGCTGTGCTGGGGGAGGAGGTCTTTTGCTCCATCCCTTGGCGTCTCCATAAATACCCTGGGGCAGAGACAGTCGGGGCCTATTGGAAAAGGTTCCAGGCCCTCTCAAGGCTATTCTTTATTTTCTATCTGTATCTCTGCAAGATTCTCTGCAATAAATCCTTCTATCTAATATTTCCTGCTTCTCACACTCAAGAAAACTCTGGGGAGCTGTGGGGTTGATGGGTAAACGCCCCATAGTACCAAGCAGGAACATGCTGAGAAAAAGCCAGGTAAACATCTCATTCACAATTAAAGATATACATAGAAAATGTAATCTTGAGGGGAAAAAAAGAATAATTCTGGAGGTACCAAACCCTACCTATGAAGAACCGGTTTCCAAATTATACTACAGAGTCATAGTCACAAAACCAGCATGGTACTGGCAAGAAAAACAGACAAATGCATAAACCAAGAGAATAGAATAGCTGTAACTAGACTTACAATATAGTCACATAATTTTGATAGAGATGGTAAAAATGTGCATCAGAAAAAAAAAGAAAACCCCAAAATGATGCTGAGTCAATTGGATATCAGCACGGAGAAGAATGAAACTATGTCCTTCTCTCATCCAGGGCACAGATCATCTGGGTCAACTCAAAATGGGTCAGAGACTTCAGCAAAAGATTTCAAGTTCTGAAACTGTCAGAGGCCAACATGGACAAAATACGTCATGGTATAGGAATGAGGGGCTGGAGAAATGCCTCAGCGATTAAGAGTACTGTCTGCTCTTCCAGAGAACTAGAATTCAGTTCCCAGCACCCACAAGGTGGATAAAGTTGTCTGTAGCTCTTGTTCCAAAGGCTCCAGTGCCCTCTTCTGGCTTTCACAGGCATGGCATGCAGTGGGTCCACACATATCGGTAGGCAAAATACCCATACATATAAAAAAAAAAATACAAGACCACGAATTGACAAGTCATGTCACATTCATTTTTAAAAGCTTCTGCACAAAAAAAGGGAAACAATCCTCAGATCTAAGACACAGCTGATGCAACGGAGAAAAACTGTTAGCTATACATCTGACTATATAAGGAACTTGGAAAACTAAATATAGAAAAGGCAGACGACCAAATAAGTGTATGGGTTAGTGAAATAAAAGACAGCTCTCAAAAGGTGAAGTACAAAAAGCAAACCATGAAAACACGTTCATATCCTCAGCCATTGAGGAAATGCAAATTAAAGCGGCATTGAGATTCCATCTCATCTCAGTCAGAATGAGTCATTCAGAAAATGAACAACTAGGGCCGGAGAGACGGCTGAGAGTACTTGCTGCCCTTGCAGAGGAGCCGGGTTCTGTTCCCAAGACCCACATCAGGCAGTTCACAGTCACCTGTAACTCCAGTTCCAGGGGATTCAGTGTCCTCTTCTGGCTTCATGGGCACTGCCTACATGTGATGCACATACAGACAAGCAGGTGCACACACACACACACACACACACACACACACACACACACACACACACACACACCTTTTTTTAAAGAGGATGAACAACAATAAATACTGGCAAGGATTCAGGATTCTTACAGTTGGTAAGAATGTGAAGTGGTCCAGCCACTACAGAAATTAGTTCCTTAAAACAGTAAAATTGGAACTATCATGTGACCTAGTTGCACCACTCCTGGTATAACCCAAAAGTGCCCTAGGTCAACATATCACAGAGGCTTGCAAATCCATGCTTATCAAAGCACTATTCACATTAACTCAGTTCTGGAACCACTGTAGATGTCCATCAGCAGATGAGTCAGCTAAGAAAAGGAGGTGTGTACCCACAACATTGTTTTGCTCAGACACAAAGAATGAAAGAGTGTCATTCACTGGAAGATAAGTACAACCAAAGGTTACCATAGTAAGTGAAATATGCCAGACTTTGATATTACTTCTGTCCTCTCACTTGTGGATCCGTGTGTGTGTGTGTGTGTGTGTGTGTGTGTGTGTGTGTGTGTATGTGTGTGTGTGTGTGTGTGTGTGTACAAAGGAGCCTGGAGAAAACTGTAGAAAGGAGGAACTGGGTAAGAGAGAAAGGCATGTGGGGAGAATATGGTCAAAGTTAAGATACACTTGAAGAAATTGTCTTTATGAAACCAATCACTATTTACAATGAACATATACCAAAAAGAAAAAAAGAAACATTTAAAAAAAACTGATGCCTAATTTATTATGAAATATTCAATAGCATTTTAAAGTCTTCAGAAAACCCAGAATTTAATTTTAAACTTTATAGATGTGTTAATTTTTCACTAAAAATTCAGTGAAAAGCAAAAACAAAAGCACAAAACAACCTGTTCAGGATAAAGATTTCAAGTTAAAAATTTGTTTGCAATAATAACTCCCCACATGAAGCTACTGCTGGTTTTCTTGTGAGGAATGACACTGGGTGTGGTTTATATGTTTAAAATGACATTCGCAGTAATCGGGTGGGTTCGTTTGGGGGGACAGGTGGAAGTATAGGCTTGGGAGTCGAGCCTCTGGTGTCTTGGCCCTAGAGTGGAAGTGGGCGTGGCCGAAGAGGAACCCTCAGCCACCATTGCTATCAAACACCACTATTTCTGCCACAGTAGTCAGATTTCCCCTTAAGTAATACTGGGGGACCAAACCTCAGCAAGTGAGACAGGACAAGCAAACAAAAAGACCAGGGGAAGGCAACAATAAGAACCAGAGTTATATCTGTCCCATAGACACACTAAACACAACAAACAAGACAGAAATATTATAAAACAAGGTTATAACACATGCAGGACCTCACGATTCTACACTGGAAGCCAAACCCAGCAAAATGACTGGGACACCAGGAAGAGTTCAACGTCCCATTTCCAACAAGACTGGCGACCAGATCAAGGGCTCAAATGAGCAGCTGAAGGAGTAAGAAAGTCAGGACCAGACAAGAATGATAACACAGCACACTCACTAAAGGGAAATGAGAAGCTAACAGAATGAGTCAAAGAACTAACAGAATGAGTCAACTGGTCAAATGGAAACACATCGGGGAAGCATTATCAATAGACAAAACCAAACAGAATAACCAACATCAGAGATGGAGGACTTACTCAGGCTTATTTGTTTTCTTTGTGTGTTTGTATAGATTATTGCTTCAATGCTAACATCCACAAATGAGAGAAAGCATACAAAAAGTTGCCATATTTTCCAAACTTAAGGAAAGACTCCTAAAGTTCACTTGGAACAGAAAAGACCCAGAAGAGCCCAGCCAATATTGAAACAAAAATGGCCTTGAAAGCTCACACTTGCCAATCCAGACACTTGTTACATAGTTACAGCAGTCAGGAGATGGTGTGCTGGAATTGACATAGATCAGCTGGGTAGTCACTCTTTTTTAAAAGACATAAACATTTGTGTGTCTGTGTGTGTACACGAGAGTGCAGTGCTCTTGGAGGCCAGAAGAGGGTGCTGGATCCCCCGGAGCTGCAGTTACAAGTGTTTGTGACCTGTCTGACATGGGTGCTAAGAACTGAATTCAGGTTCTAGGCAAACAGCCTTAACTGCTGACTCGCCTCTCTAGCCCCACAAAAAGCCAATCTTTACATTTATGAACTACTAAGCATTCAAAAATGGCACAAAAAAAACCAATAATGAAAGAATAAAGTGACAAAGTTCTGAGAGAGATTGCTATACTGTGACGTGTTTTCCTCACCCCACCTTCTAGAAGTTCCAGTTCTGACATTAAAGGTCTTTGGTCCGTTTGGACTTGATTTTTGTCCAGAGTGAGAGATATGGATCTAGTTTCATTCATCTTCATGTGGCTATTCAGTTGTCCAAGACCGTTCATTGGTTCCTGGGGAATATCCACATGCAAAAGAAGGAAAGCTGGTACTTTTGTCACACCATCAACAAAAGTTAACTCAAAATGGATCAACTACTTGCCTAAACCCAGATGCTAAATTTATCCCACAGGGTAAAACAGACAGTAAAATATGTGGGACTCTGTGAGGAAGTGGTGGTCTCTCAGATATGGTGCCAAAGGGAAAAAAAATGGACTCATCAAAATTAATAATTCTATGTTTCAGAGCACCTATTTCTAAAAAGGAAGCAGTGTGCAGAGGCAGAAAGGATTCTGGCAGCTCACTAATGAAAGAACCAGTAACCCAGAGTTCAAATGAAGTCAATTGTTTAAGGAGTTAGTCTCTAAAAGAGACATACAAATAGCCAATATTATGCACATGAGAAATGTTTACTAAAATTGGTCACAGAGAAATGGAAATCAAAACTCTAATCAGATATGTCTAGGTGGCAACGAGGTGGGACATGCAGAAATTGGAACCTTTACAAACTGATGGTGACAAAATATAATGATGCAACCACATTGAAAAACAACTTGGTAGCAACTAAAAATGTAAATATACAGTTACCATACAACCTAGTGGCTTTGTTATAAGGAAGAACAAAAGCAAATCCACTTGAAAACTTGTATATGTCTGCTGCAAGGAACACGATGACAGACCACAGCTGCAAAGTAGCAGCTTTGAAGATCCCAATACCCATCAACTGATGAGTGGATCAATAAAATGTGGTCTAGCCATGCACAGGGACATGAAAAGGAATTAAGGCGCAACCCATACATGCTGTGCCATGTCTGGAAAGCAGTGTGCTAGGTGAACAACAAAGACAAAAGACCACTTATGTGATTTTTATCAAAATGGGAAGAATGAAACAGGTGAACCCATACAGATCGAAAGATTAATTCTCACCTGAGCTGAGGGGAGTTGACTGGGAAATAGGACTCATGGGTGGAGGATTGACAAAAGTTGCTTGCACAGCTTGGTGAAGATGCCAACAACCACTGTATATGCTAAATAGGTACCTTCCATGTGTGTGCATTGTATCTCAATAAAGCTGTTTTTATAGAACCAGTTGAGGCGGTGAATTTTACTTCATTGCGAGCACTTGACCTTTCAGTTCCCACAGCCAGAAACCTGCTGCTATCACTTGCGCTGACTGCATCTCATCCTGGACGTGCAGACACCCAATGAGGCAGTGTGTGCAGCCGGCTGGTAAATGCATGGGGTGCTGGAAGATTCTATAGAGTGCAATGCAAAACAGCAATTAAAATGTCCCCAGATGTTCATTTTGATGACAAAATAGAAGGCTTCTGAAATAGAAGACAAAACCCAGTTCAGGAGCACTCCATGCAGAAGGCATTCTAAATTTAGCTGCAGCATTAAGTTCATTTGCTGAAGGAAAGCTATGGGGCTGGCATCTTTGGTTCCCATGGCAATTCTCTCCAATAGACAGGTTTGCTCCTGTAACTATGAATTTCTTTTTGCTTGTACATTATTCATACGTTTTAAATGGCACCTTCTGTCACGGTTTCCCCCAGATACTAAAAACTTCCTCCAAGTTCCATTACAATTTGAATATGTAATTTCTTTCCCATAAGCAAACCACAAAAGGAACTTAAGTTCAAATGAGATCATTGCTCTTCTGTCCTGTTGACATAGACAAGATTTGAGAGAGTCACCAAGCCAGATACTGGGAAGTAGGAGGGCCTCCGGCTCTCATACAAGCTACAGTCCTTGTGAACAACTTCTGTTCACTACTATCAAGGCAAACACAGCCAAGTACAATGGGGGCCTTTTACTGGGGGCCCTGTGAGAATCTTGGCCCCACGACTCTGCGGTTCACTGACATTTTCTTGGGGACTAGGAAAGGAGAGGGTGGGGAGAGTTTGGCTCTTGTGTATTTTGGATAAAGAAAGGAAGTGAAGACTTATGGAACAAGAACTCTGGCTGCTGATGTGACCACTCTGTTATGTGCATTCACACGAGTTACAGAAATTAATCCACAAAGTAATCCTTTGAGAGATAGAAGTATTAGTGTTTTGGCTATTTTTGTACTGCTGTGATGAGACACCATTACCAAGGCAAGTTATAAAAGGAAGTATTTAATTTGGGACTCACAGTTCCAGAGAACTAGAGTCAGTGACATCATGATGGGGAGCATGGCGGCAGGCAGGCATGGTGCTGGAGCAGTAGCTGAGAGCTTACATCTTGATCCAGGCAGAGAGCTAACTGGGAATGGTTTTTGAGACCACAAAGCCTGCCCTCAGTGACACACCTCTTCCAAAAAAGCCACGCCTCCTAATCCTTCCCAAATAGTTCTACCAACTGAGAAACAAGCATTCAAGCATGTAAGCCCCATGGGGGCCATTCCCACTCAAACCACCACAATTAGTAAAGTTAAATTCTAGAAGAAACTAAATTCCAGTACAGCTAAATCATTTGCTTAACTGGGCATGGTGGCTCATGCTTTTAATCTCAGCTTTTGGGAGGCTACAGCTGGTGGACTGCCGTGAGTTCAAGGAGAGCCTGGGCTGCAAGTGAATTCTAAGCCAGCCTTGGTTACAGAGCAAGAGTCTCAAACAATCAACAAAGGAAACAACACACACACACACACACACACACACACACACACACACACACACATACACACACACACACCCCACATGCACATGTATGCACACACACATACACACATACACATACACACACACACACACACACACACACACACACACACACACACACACACACCACTGCTTGTTTCAGGTGCTAGAACTTGACCTTCAACACATCCCATCCCATTCCCCCATATGCCTATACCGGGATGGTTTTGTGGAGACAAGGATGCCTATCACTGTACCGACCTTAAAAGCGTAAACAATGAAAGAGAGAAGACAGATGTACATAGTTATTAAAAGTATACTAAATACTTACCAGCAAGTAACATGCTTGAGGAATTGTTTAAGATATTTATTTATTCAAATTATTCAAATATTTGTCTCACTAAATGAATGTCGGGAATTGTGGGTGACTGTGAGGAGAGACGAACAGAGGCCCTGTTGTCAGCTAGGTCTGTGCTATGAGAGGAAAAAGTAAAACTCAGACACTATCTAAAAAGAAGCCTGGATTTCCTAGCAAATCAGAAATCCTTTTAAACTGAACGCATTAAGTCTCTGAGCTGGAAAAGAGAAATCGCCTCTCCTGAATGGATAGTGTTCAGTGACTTCATCACAGACCTGTCCTGGGAGATGGGTGCAGAACTGGGGGAGTGGCTGTTACTCATGGAAACAGGAGAACCTGATGGAAGACTGCAAATGACTGAAGGCCAGTGCCCTGCCGTGTACAGCAGGGACAGGTCCTGTTCAAACTACGTTAAAGGAAGCCAATGTCCGCACAATCGGGTGGTCTGAAAATTCAGGTGACACTCACAAATTCAACAGTTTTGCTTTTATAGCAAAGTTCACCCACCCAGGATCACCTCAAGGGACCTCTCTGGCCTCCAATGTTTTATCAGAACTACATGCAGCATCAACTGGGAATGCTATAGGGGATGATGTTCCAAAAAGAGAGGGAGGCTTGATCACGTCTGCTCTCTGTAGTGGCCTAGATGGTGCATGAGCCTTCAGGAAAAGGAAATTCTGTATGTTTATGAGACATGCCAACCTTTAGTTACCTTAAAAGGTTATTTTCTACATGTTTCCACCATTAGTGGTCTAAAAACAACCCTATGGAATAGTGTTTATTTATTACACCAACTAAAAATAAGGACATAATTTATAGATCATTCTAGAAACATCTGGGAAATGAACACATGGACTCCAACAGAAGCCTGGCTTGATCATAGCCATGCCAGACCAACTGAGAAATCAAGGTCAGTCTGTCTAAGATGAAGAGGAGACCAGCTACCTACAGGACCTGGGTTCTGGCTATGAGGCGGCATCTCAGAAAGTTCCCTACACAGCCAGTTCAAGCCTCTGTGTGTTTGATGGCACACCTTGGAGAGGACAGGGACCCAAAGTGTCATACCCACTACTGCTGGCCACAAGAAGGAAGGAGGGTGTCTCTGCAGAGGAACACCAAACCCACTTATTCTTCCTTTCCCTCATTCTCCCATCTTTACCCACCGGGTACCCCGAGTTCTGATGGAGGGAACAGTGGTCACTTACATCCAGTGGAAAACAAGGGGCTGAGACCTCTGTGTTATGTGAAGTTTGTGGGGACCAGGAGGGACTGTCAGGAGCAGGTGTGTTCTGACACTCAGTGCCCTCCCCATGCTGAATGGTCCCTTCTGAGAAAGGGAGAGAGAGCAATAGAGAGATAAATAGAGTGAGAGGCTGAGAGAGGGGGGGGGCAGGGAGGGAGGGAGGAAGGGAGGGAGGGAGGAAGGGAGGGAGGGAGGGGGAGAGAGAGAGGGAGAGAGAGAGAGAGAGAGAGAGAGAGAGAGAGAGAGAGAGGGAGAGGGAGAGGGAGAGGGAGAGGGAGAGGGAGAGGGAGAGGGAGAGGGAGAGGGAGAGGGAGAGGGAGAGGGAGAGAGAGAGAGAGAGAGAGAGAGAGAGAAATCCTGAGAGCACAAATCCCTCTCGCAAAGCCCATGGAGAGGTACTTTTATGCCTCAGCCATCTGTCATCACAAAATTCACAAGAGTTCCCTGAGTCTCATGACAGGAACATTTCTGTGGGGGTCACACAGAACGGTTCAGATGCCCTGACAGGAAAACAATGCACGCCAAGGTGAAGAGAAAATCCCGCTGAATAAACACCATGGGCAAACGACTGGGAGAGAGAGCGAGGTGTGCTCACACCCACTCCCTGAAAATCCTTCCGAGTTGCTCAGACATTACATGGTGACAATCCCCTGCAAACACTGGATTAGTGACTTCAGAAAGCTAAGGCACTTGTGTTGTCTGCGGAAGAACAGGATTTAACTGTGTTTTGAAATTCCCATCAACTACTCAGTGTGAATTGAAAAGTTTACCATTTACGGACGTAGTCAGGGTTAGATTTTGGAGAATCTCCGTTCCAGGTCAAGAAGCAGAATGTAGGTGAGGGGGGAGCAGGGAGCTTGGAGCAAATGAAGCCATGAAAGCGGCCAGAGGGGAGCTCCTCATCTGTTCCTTCAAGAGCCCAGCTAACCAAACTGGCACCCTAAACTCCTGGCCCAAAAGGAAAAGATGCATGCATTTTCCCTTAATTTGGGGGTCTTTCAGGAAAGTTCATTTTTAAGTCATTCTTGCCGAACCATATTGGTCAAGGTATTTTTGTTCTGCTTTTGTTTTGTTACTATAGCATCAGATTTCTGGTGAATTTTATAAGCAATCAAAAGGAAAGTGGACATTTTTCTGAACGTTCCTGATGAGTTTGTTACCTGGTTTGATTTGGGAAGCAATGAACAGCATGCAAAGATCAATACTGAACTAAAAGCATAGTTTAAAAAAAAAATGCAGGGTGAGAGAGATGGGTCAGCAGTTGTGAACACTGGCTAGGGTTCCATTCCCAGTTCCCACGCGGTGGCTGACAATATCTGTAACTCCAGTCCAAGGGGGTCTGATGACCTCTTCTGGCTTCTGTGCATAATGCATGCACTTGGCGCACAGACATACTTGTAGGCAAAACACCCATACACATAATATAATAAATAAATAGGTGAAGTAACAAACGGAAAGGCCTTCAGAGGCCTGGAATCTCTTTGAGAATTTACTGTGGGCTCTGTCTTAACTGCAGCAGGACTCTTTCGTGGGAGGGCAGAGGCCTGCTATTAAAAAGGAGCATTTTAACCAGCTGTCTTTGAAGCTCAAGATGCAGCTAAGCCAGCTTCCACTTCCTGGGTGCTCTTCTCTAGGTTGTCTGTAAAGAGCTTGGTGTGCAGACTCACCTGGAAGGGATCCTAAGACTGTTCCTGGGTTACTCAAGCCCCTGACCTCTGCCCTGCAGACCTGAGGGAAGCTCTGGACAGAGAGGGAGGCTCTTGGGCACCTTTTCCACCAAGATCCATCATGGGGAGCATGTGCGTATTGACATTCTTCTCCAGATGGCTAACGAGGGAGATAGCAACAGGGGCCATAGCTGAGTCAAGGCGAGGCTCAGAGCCACCACTCTGAAAAGGTCCAGGTGACAACGTCAATACACAGATTGCCTCAGCTTCTGAAGGTAGCTGAGGTTGCCAGGGACCTTTCTCAAGATCTACCTATCTATCTATCTCAAGATATACACAGGTCTGCAGCATGGCTGTTCAGGTGCAACCACACGTATGTACATGTGAATGTACATGTGCGTACACACACACACACACACACACACACACACACACACACATACACACACAGAGAGTCAGAGAGCAAAGTGTGAACTCGGAACTGTCACAGCAGAGAAATACCCCCTAATCCCCGTGAGAACTCACTTTACAAACTCAGGGAAAATAAGAAAGAAGTCCTTTCAAAATGATAGATCATATGTCCAATTTTGGCTATCCCCCCAAAAGAAACCAGCCCACACAGAAATTGTTTGAGGCTTATGCAGGTCTTCAGCTATAACATTTTTGGCATGCTCTTTGGTATGGGAGAAGGCCTAATGGCTAGCTGTGAGCCAGGGGTATTTCTTTGTGTTATGGGAATGAGCTTTAATTGGTGGCAATTAATTACCAAATATTAGCAGAAACATTTTCCCAGCAACCTAAACTTTAATTATGTTACAGGTACAAATCTCTTCCCATAGTTTTTAAGCAAATCTGGCCAGTATGCTCAATAGCATACTGATCCTTGAGTACTCCCTTAGCAAAATTTTATTTTGTATATCTTAATATTTCCTAAGCAACTTTAGTGGACTCTTTATAACATCAGCTTAGAGTTTCTAGTTCCTCCAAGAACACTGAAAGGTCGGAAATGGGAAACAAAAGATGGGGAGGGGCCAGGCAGGAGGGATTTGGAGATGGGCTCAAGGTAGCATCCCTGTGGCTGAGGAAGGGTAGGGGACCAACTTCCTAAGGATTCATCACTGCCTGCTCTTCTGCCTCTAAGGGAAACCCAGGGTCTTCACAGGTCTGAAATCTTAGGAGCTGCTCCTAGATGCCAGGTGACCCCTCTGTCCCCTTAGCCTTGGGGAAGATCCCACAAGTTGGAAAGGGCATGCGTCCGTGTGCATTGCTCAGAGAGCCCCAGCTGTCAACAACAGCTGTGCTCTTCTGCCTTCTCCCTGGGTGCCAGGTGGGTCGTCCTCTTCTCCTTCCTCCTGGTGTGATCCAGGCCCAATAAGTCTCCCTTTCACTGTGTCCTAACAAATAAATCGTGTGTGTTTTCTTGTAATGGCCTGGACTCTCCTCTAGCACCCCAGCTGTGCATGTCAAACAAAATGTATTGGGGTCAGTTGGATTCTCACACCACACTAAACTGCACATCGTGCACACAAAAGGTACTGTCCAGCACATGTGCTCTACAAACCTTCACTAAGGGATGGTGTAATTGCTACAGTAGCCACACAGACTGGGCACAGACTGTCACAAGTCTCTCTCTGTCTCTCTCTCTGTGTCTCTGTGTCTCTGTCTCTCTCTCTCTCTCTCTCTCTCTCTCTCTCTCTCTCTCTCTCTCTCTCTCTGTATGTGTTTCTCTCTCAGCTTTCAAATATAGTAATGCAAAGTGCTTCTGTATCTAAACGTCCTATGCAAATGCAAACATTTTACAAAGCACACACAGATAAAATCAGCCAGGCTGATATATGCTGAGCAGGGAGCTCTGCGCTTTGTGACCTTTATGAAGAAGAAGCGCATGTAGAGAAATGGAGAGTTCTTTTTAATGTTATAAACAAAGGTGCAACCCCACAGAGAGTGTGTGAACTCTCTTCAAAGAGGGACATGCTTTAAAACTGAAGGAAAATAAGAAGGCAAGCTTCCTGTTTCAGGGAGAGGAAGAGGAAGCTTTCAAATGTGTAACAAGGCAGGTGGCCTCAGGAAACTCAGAAAAGGGTGCATGGAAATAAACCCTGACCGCCACCGTGGCATTTTAAAGAAACAACATTTGTATTTTGTTCCATAACTAAATGAAGTCAGTCAAAGTTTGGGGAAAGTACACGTGTTTGCAGCCCAGCCCGTGACTCGCTGCCTCTGGCTTTCACTCTGCAGGAAAAGAGCTCACCCTGCAGCCTGCTGGAGCTGAGGACAGATGTGGCCACAAATGCCAAACAGCAGGCCGCCACCACAGGCTCGCACACCTGCAGATGACATCACTGCCTCTATCTGACCCCAGAAATCTATTAACATGCAGAAACAGGGTGTCATCAAACCCAAACCCACTCTTAGAAAGCATTCGCCTCATCTGCCAGAGAGTGGAAACTGCAAACCTGAGCCTGAACTTGCACTCGCCTGCAGGGAGGAGCCCTCATCCTCAGCCCAGACTTCCTAGGACAGCTGCATCCCCATGTGCAGAAGATGCCAGATGGGGCCAGGACAGAAGCGGAGAGAACTCTCTTCTCTGAGTGCTGTTTTTTCCTTTGAGAAGTTTGGTCACTTGTTTGGGTTTTGTGGTTGTTGTTGCTGTTGTTGTTGTTGCTGTTGTTGTTTTCTGTGATGTAGCCCCGGCAGGCCTCAAATTCAAAGTCTTCCTGCCTCTGCCTCCCAGGAGAAGGACACTACGGCTGGTTCGAATGCTGCCTTTTCTCTAGCAAAAAGTAGCTGGTGCCAGTTAGTCCTTCCAGCTCTCTAGCCCATGAAGCAGCTTTTGAATCCAGGCCCAGGTATAAGGGAGGTCTTCAGCATATGTAGATCATTAACCATCCATGTGTCTGGGATGTTTGAAAATACTCCCGGAGATGAAAGGAAGAATGGCCCCGAACAAACACTGTCAACAGCGTGATGACTGCAGAAACCGGGAAGAAAGACATTGGAAAGCCGCTGTTGTTTCCTCTCATGTCTGAGATTGTCTTTAATAAAAATATTTTAAAATATGTAGCAATATTTCCAGTTGTCGGCCTCACCCCTCTTCCCTTCCTCCTTTGTAACAGAACCGTGTTTTGTTTTCCACGATCGATCCTTCTCTGTGGATCCGCCGTGCCTTACCAATCCAGCCGTAGGCATCCCGATTGCCCACCAGTGCCAGCCTTAGAAAGGACCACATGGGTCCATCTGGCCAATTTGGAATGAGAGCAAGTGTCTTGAAGGGTTTCTGGAAAACGTTTCCATCTACTAAGAAGAAACACGGAGGAAGGCATGGGTCCTCCTCTGTTGCTAAATCCCATCATAGATGCCTGTGGTAGCAAGAACCCCAGCAGCCAGTTTGTGACCACGAGGGAGTCAGTCAAGACAAAACCGACAGGCTGAGGGCCGCAGAGTAGAGAGATCAAAGCAACCCTGGTCCTTGAGGATGTCACTGAGCTGCAGAATAACCCCCTGAAACTGCTCCACTTCAAGAATCATTAAGTGATAAAATACGTAGTGAGTGTTTACAGCGGTGGGGTTAAGTGCATACCACCTGACCAAAAGTAATTGTGAAAGAAGACTCTGGAGTCCAGCAGGGATCATTAGGCCGTCTTAGCAGTGTCGTGAGTCGTGACACAGTCATGGCCATCGTGATCCTGCATGAGAGCCTGATTTCCGTTACACATCCTCTCACAGGCCTCATACTAGTCTTTTAGTTCATAACTATGTTGTGCGTTTTTTTCTTTATAAAGATACATCCATGTATTTTCTCTTATGAGGTAGCTCTTTGATTTTTCTGAGAACATTTTCTCAAATGGATCTTATAGTCACTACTATTCCAAGGTACGTCAAGATTCCTAGCATTATTGGAAAACGGTGATCTTCATGAAGCACCCATGTGGCTTTGGACAGGTTCCTTGACCTCTGAGAATAGATGCCCTTGCCTTCAAAACAGAACTGATTCTACTCCCCTTGGGGGCTTTAGTAACTACAGGGACAGGATTTAAGCAACTGCTTGTTACTGAAGAGCTAGCTTCTGAAGCTCTGGGCCACATAACTGAAGGTGAAGTTTGCAAAAAACACGTCAGCAGTGAAAGATTTCTTCAGTTCAGGTAACAGATACCAACTCGAACATCAGATGAATCTGAGGCATTCCTGTTACATTGCGGGACCACAGCCTTGGTTCAAAACACCTCATGCAGAGTCAAGGACGGCTGCCTGAAACACCTCCACTCAGATTCAAGAGCATTGTGTTATTAATTGCAGTGGGGTTTTTTGTTTTGTTTTTATTTTTCTAACACACAGGGGGGGGTTTTGCTCTTGCAGAAACATAATGATTTAATTACAGAAAACAAAGATTTTTTTTTAACCATTTGCTTACATCATTCCTCCGTACATAAGTACCAAATTAATAAGTAGCTCTTTAGGTTACAATGAGTTAGAACAGTTGATTTTAAAAACCGCTGTTTGAGTGGCTGACTTGAGTTTCATATTAAACATGAGATGAGTTTTTGTTTGGAATTAGGATGAAATCCACAATCATTGCAATGATACAAATAGGGAGGTGTGCTGATTATATGGGTCATTTTAACACAAGCTAGGATACTCTGGGAAGCGAGAACTTCAATTGAGAAAATGTCTCCATCAGATTGGCCTGTGGACAGACATGTAGAGCATTTTCTTCATTGAAGATTGGTGTGGGAGAGCCCAGGCCACTGTGGGCAGTGCCACCCGTGGCAGGGGGTTCTGTATTATACAAGAAAGCAGGCTAATAGCCATGGAGAACAAGCCAATCAACAGCCCTCCTCCATGGCCATGACCTCCCTCAGTGATACAGTGTGACCTGTGAGTTGTAAGCTGAAGTAAACCCTTTCATCTCCAAGCTGCTGTTGCTCATGGTCTTTATCACAGCAATAGAATGCTAACTAGGTCAGAGGAGGAGCACCTGCCCCCTGCCAGGGAGCACAGAGGTTTTTTTGTTGTTTTGTTTGTTTGTTTGTTTGTTTGTTGCTCATGGTCTTTATCACAGGCAGGGAGCAGGGGGATGTTCGTGAACCAAACCTTCTGAAAACATAAGCAAAAATAACCACTCCTCCTTTGAAGTAGCTTATGCAGAGCCTTCTGTTACATGGACAAGAAAGCCAGCTAACACAACAGTGCCTTCCCGTGAGCCTCCACTGAAAGCCAAACCAGGGAGGCAGGAAGGCTGCTGCTTTCTGATTCTGTATCATTGTCAGGCCGCCAGAGGTGGGTTCAGAGTTATCGACCATGTTGGAGAGACAACCATTCCGGCCCACTCATTGCCATAATTAATTGAAAGCTAATTTACTCTTTATATCTAAACAACACAAATTCAACAAATAAAATAACAGGCCTGATTCAGTCTGTGCTAACTGAGCACATGATACCTTCCAAGTCCTGAAGATGGAGGAAGAATGTTCACTGTGCTGGCCTCCGGGGGCTCTCTGTCTACAGTGGGTTTCTACCTGGCCTCTATTCATGTTTGGGGTCAGATGAGTCTCTGTTCTAAGGGGCTGTTCCATATTTGTGTATTATAGACTGTAACTACAGCCCAAGCCTCTACCCAACAAATGCCTGAAATAACCTCTCTGACCTCGGGTTAGCCAAAAATATCAACAAACATCCCGTGGGGGTCAAAATCGCTCTGGTTGAGAAGCAATCACCCAGAAGGTACATCAACAAATAATCATACTAAGGCTAGAGAGACGGCTCAGTCAGTAAAATGCTTACCAGGCAGGAAGAAGGACCCGAGTCTGCATCCCCAGCACCCATGGAAAAAGCCAAGCCGGGTAGTAAATACCTGTAATGGTAGTGTCAAGGAGAAGGCAGGAGGATCTCTAGGCCTTGCTAACCAGTTATTCTTGCCAAGGGTGTGAACCACAGGTTCAGTGAGAGACCTGGTCTCAGAAATAAGACAAAGAGCATTAAAGGGAGGCAACTAACCTCAACCTCTGGCCTCTACATGCACATAAACACATGTAAGCATGCACCTGTACACACACACACACACCACCACCACCACCACCACCACCACCACCACCACATCACACATATAAATAAATAAGTAACCACACCATATACCACTAAGAGGACAAACACACTGGCCCAGTATATGTCAACAATCTTGTGAACGAGTCGAAAGACACACTTGATCCCTAGAGGGCAATCGGTGGATGCTGGCATAGAGTACACAGATAGGGCCCCTTCCACACCCTTACCCACCCATCTTCCACCCCCACCCTGGCCTCCGCAGAGGACAGAGATGAGCTGGAACGTGAGAGGCAGATGCAGGCAGAAGCAGGCATGCCCACTGCAGGAAAGGGCTGGGAGTGTAGATTTCGACGGTGGCTTCTTTCTCTGCTGTGGCATTGGAGGCTCTACCAACCTCAACAGGAAACAAAGGCTAGGTGATAAGATACCTCAGGAAAGAAGAGGAAGAGCTGCCTCAGCACTCCTTCACACTGGGGCTACAGCTGAGGGTGTGAGTACTCCCCCTCCTAAGAAGTGCCCACCCCCTCCCGGGTCAACCTCCGTGTGATTTAAAGATGACTTTCGGGATTTTTAGGAACATGAGAGACCAAAGTACGATTCATACAGGAAAAAAAAAAAGGCACAAAGATAACTTGTAGGAGATAAATATAAAACTTTCTATGACTAGCTTTGCAGAATCTTCAAATTGTGCTGCCAGTCTGGGGACACAAAAAAACTTGTAAAAATACTTTGAGAATCTAGAAGCAGAACCAGGCTTGCAGGTAAGGCAAGTACACCAGACTATGAGCCAGTCTCCACCACCCAGCAGCAGGTTCTTCCTGTGCTGTGCCCTCACCCCACGTTTCCCTCTCTGGCTGTCACTAGTACCATGGAGGAGCTGGCCCTGGAAGAGCTGCGGCAATATTGCCTCTTTTGGTGACGCACTGAGCATGCTCAGTGTGGTGCTAAGCGCGCTGCTGGACTTCTCTGGGCTCCTCCCTTGCGCTGCCCTTCTGCCCAGCACTCAGTGGCAGTCAACCACGTGGAAAATGGAGTGACACCTGCCGCTTTCACCGGAGCAGAACATGGAGCTGCTTTCTCACTGGTGAGAGTTGCAAACAGCTGCACCCCATTCCTGGGTCCCCAGGGAGAGGTCAGCTACGGGTGAGTTTTCCAGATGGATAGGAGGAGCTGTGCCTCCTGGAATGTGACCTCAGGACCTGCACCCGCTCCGAGGAGGGAAGTCAAGCCAAGCCCAGCACACTGGCTCAGCGCCCCCTGAGGGCCCAGGAGACCCCAAGACTCTCGCCTGGCAGCAGCCTTGTGAGTGAAGAACAAGGTCAAATCCAATTACCGCAGGCTGAACTGCCCCAGTGAGAAGGCCTCACTCAAGCTCTGTTCCATCTGGAATGTCCACAGCTGACAAAAGATCTGGCTGCACCTGTGTTTATGTGGCAAGTCTTAGAGAGAGCCGAGCTGAGCTAAGTGCATTTGCGCATCGAACAGCTTCCTGGAAAGTGATAAGGTGAGCCAAAACATGAACTCCGGGCCTCACCCCGGGGCACATAACACACACCACAGTTCCAAATGAAGGGCTCCCTCGGCCCCCACACAGGAGCCTTGGAAGACAGAACTGGAAACCCAACCTTCTTGAAAGAGCCCCGGCAAAAGTGGTGCAAGGATTCCCCACCACAGCTCTCTACCTCACGTTCGTTAACCAAAATCCCATTACGGTAAAACGCCTTTTAAACGAAGTGTGACCATCACGATCAGGACCCAGAACACCTCTCACCCTGTCCCCAAACTCCTCAGATCGTTTCCAGTCGATCCCTTCACCCTCCCGGGACACCGTTAATGTATATATAGCTGGGCTTCTTCAGGTCGTACAGATGGAGTCACATGATACGTGTACCCTTGAGCCTGGATCCTTTCACTCATTACAGTGCTTCTATTTCTGAGTGCATTTATTTCATTACACGGCTGTGCTAGCATCCGTCCATTTCCCGGGATGCTGGGGATTGTTTTCAGTTTGAGGCTGTTATACATGAGAAGTGCCGTAAACATCTGCACGCAGGCCTGTCTCATCTCTCTTGTGCAAATATCCAGAAGTAGAATCACTAGATCATTAAGTAGATAACATTATAAGAAACTACCAAAGTCTTTCCCCAAAGTGGCTGCACTCACTATTTTCCTTCTCCCCGCAATGGGAGGGTCCACATCTCATCAGCTGGTTTGTGTGGGTTGGAGAACATTGGCTCTTCTAAGTCATTCTAAAGTGCATTCAGTGTATTTTCATTTCCTTAGTAATTGATGGTGTCAAACACCTCTTCACGGTTCCAAGATTTCTGTTCATAAATTAAGCAGGGCTCCTTTGTTTTCTTGTCAAGGGTGCCATAACAGTTTTTATACATTCTTTATCCAAGTCTCATGTCAAATGTGCATTCGCAAATGTTTTTCTCCCAATTTGTGGATTGCCTTTTCATCTTTTAGCCCTGCTTTTTCAAGCAGCACTTGTATTTAATTAATAAAATCTACTTTTTCAATCTTTTCATTTATACTGCTTTTTTTTAAAGACTGAAGAAAGCTGTGCCTTGCACAGGGTCACAAAGATTTTCTCCTAATTCTTTTCCAGGTGTGTAGCTTTAAGTTTTACATTTAGGGATGATATGTGGTAAGGGACGGGTGTGTGTGTGTGTGTGTGTGTGTGTGTGCGCGCGCGCGCGCGCGCGCGCGCGCGCGCATATACAGTATATGTCTGTCCTTTTACCAATCCTACACTAAACTGGTTACTGTAACATTATAATCAGTCTTGAAATAAAGCTCTTCATTATTCTGTTTTGTTTTCTTTCATTTTTAAGATTGCTGGCATAATGGGGTAATATTGGCTGTCTGCTTGATTGGGTTAAGGAGGAGATTAATAAAGCATATGTCTTCTGGGAGAGTCTGTGGTGATTTCCAAAGGGAATTAACCTAGGATGAGACACTCCTCAAGTTGTGAAAAGCACCACCACATAGCTGGGAAGCCAAATGAAACCAAAGAGAAGGAGAAAGCCTGTGAGTGTAGACACTCTTTCTGCCCTGAGCTACCTTGAGCCACGATCAACTGAAGTTATGAGCCAAAGTAAATCTTTCCTTCCTTTAAATTGTTTCTGCCAGACATCTGGCCACAGTGACAAATGTCTGATTAATGTAGTTACTCTAGATCTTCATCTTTACAAAAGAGTTTGGTGATTGGCGTGTTGATTTCTATGTGAGAAATAATTGGGATTTTAATTTGAGTTATGTTGAATTTTGATCAATTTGATTGGGGTACTGTGCTGATTAATCTTGACTGCCAACTTGATAGAACTTAGAACCACCTAAGAGATTCACCACTGGGCATGTCTGTGAAGGCATTTCCAGAGGCTACCCTGATGCAGGTAGGCTTACCCTTAAGGTGGGCAGCATCTTCCAACAGATGGCCCAGACAGAGTTCCAAGGAAAGTAAGTGTGTGTGTGTGTGTGTGTGTGTGTGTGTGTGTGTGTGCGCACGCGCGTGCATTTTCCTCTCTTCCTAAATGACAGAAAGCATGTCTACCACCACTCCTCTGATCCTACCCTGACACCAGGCTCCAGCAAGTCTATTCATGTCACATTCTGGCAAAGCATTTGGTTATGCACTGCCTATGACATGGTTACTGCTCACTGTTTCTAGTCATATTTACAGTGAGAAACAGAAGAAAACATGAAAATGTGCAGCTTGGTGGAGAAAGTTGTGAGCAAGTTGGCCCTTGTGGAGAAGGTGGGTTTAGGGCAAGCAGCTGAGATAAGGACTTAGCACCATTAAAGAGAAACCTCCTGCTCTCACTGAACCGGTAGGAAAGGTGATGTGAGGACAAGCACCCACACATCAAAGGTTTCAGTTTGGGTCAATGTCGATTCATTTAGAAGGAGAGAGCTTAAGCTGAGAAGGCCATTGAAGAGGTTCTTTGATTGAAAACAAGCACCCAGAGAAGTATTTTTCCAGAGTCAGTGATCAGGATGTCCAGAGGCCACTACAGAAGGGAAGGACATGCTACACCTTGAGCTGGAAGCAGAACTTGGAGGTGGCATCCATATCATGCTGGTTTCATGGGCATAGGAGTTGCAAGAGTGAGGGGGTGTCAGGAGCTTACACCAAGGTTCTAGAATCACTCCTATGTGGCATGACGTACAGCCGGGTCAGGGTTGCTATAAATAGCTTCTGCATTGGTTATGCACAAACTTAAGAAGGTGAAATCTAGGATGCAATGGAGATCTTGTATATATTAGAGATGCCAGAAATGTGGGCTGTTTGCCAAGGGAAGCTGCAGGTACTTCATGGGGACGAGAAGCTACAATTGCCACAGGCAACAGAGTCAAATAGGTGGAGCTGGCCAAGCCCATTGGCATCCAGATGATGTTATCACAAGCCCCAGATGCTGGGCATGGCTTCAGAGTTTGGTGTTTTCCTTGCTTGGTTTAGGTTGTACTTTTGTCTGACTGTTCCTTGTTATCTTTCTGTTTCTGTTTTAGAATAACACTATCCAATTTATTGGAAATACCAGTTTATTGGAAGTACATACTTTTCATTTTTGTTTGTTTGTTTGTTTTTGTTTTTTTGAGCAGGGTTTCTCTGTGTAGCTTTGCGCCTTTCCTGGAACTCACTTGGTAGCCCAGACTGGCCTCAAACTCACAGAGATCCACCTGGCTTTGCCTCTCAAGTGCTGGGGTTAAAGGCGTGAGCCACCAGCTCCCGGCTCATTTTTGTTTTTAAAGGGTCTCTGAGTTAAGAGATTATCTTGGGTCTCAGGGAAGACACTGAATTTGGGCTTATGAACAACATTAGCACTGTTAGACTTTCAGGGTTCTTAGAGATGGGCTAAGTGCATTTTGCATTATGAGATGAACATGGAGCTGGGGGTAGAAAATTATGATTTAAAGTCATGTGTTTGAGTGCCAAGTTGACAAGGGTAGACTTGAGGCAGTTAATTTTGTTTGTCCACTTTGTTAGATTTTTAAAATGCCTAGGTAATTGTTGAGGCACACTTTTGGATATGCCTATGGAAGGATTGGCTAAGAGGTTAAGTTCTGTCCTGGATGTAGATGGTAACACCTAACATAGGTGGCTGGGGTTTGGGACTGAATAAAAATGGGAAAGCGAAAAGGCCATCTGAATGTCAGTACTCTCCTTCCCCGCCTCGGACTCCTGCTAACATGCCTTCCTTTATCCTCACTCCTTCCTGTAATGACTGTACCCCAGAACAATAAGCCAAAATAAACCTTTCAGTTGCTTCATTTGAGTATTTTTATCATAATGATGAGAAAAATAATATAGTTATCTTAGTATTTCGAAAATAAGGGAAAGGTCACTTTTTACAGGGAGTGATTATGAAAGAAAAATCTAAGTGTTCTCAGACCCAGCAACCTAGCACCATTGTCCATGGCCTCAGCTCTAGGTCAAGTGCTAATTGGGGAAGAGATAGTACAGGATAGGTCCAATGTGAAGTGACAAGAATATAATCTGTCTTTCACAAGTCCAGCTAAAGACAGAAAGTAGACACAGAGAATCCATCTTGAGAAACGCCCTGAGACCTAACCGAAAGGAGAATGGGGTCTTGACAAGTCTCCAAAAAGACTACGACATCCCAAAGGGGCTGCCTGCAGCGACACAGGAATTCACTGATGAACGAAGCAGGAGTTCACTGATGAATGAAGCAGGAGTTCACTGATGAATGAAGCAGGAGTTCACTGATGAACGAAGCAGGAGTTCACTGATGAAGAAGAGAGGGGGAAGCTAGCTCACCAAAGGAAATAACAGGATCAAGGGGCTGAAGATGCAGGATGCTGGAGAGATGAACTAGGAATGAATGCAGAATCCCATGCAAGGATCTGGACTTCATGCTCTGGGTCTGGAAGCCCACAGAAGCTTCTGAGTAGAAAAGTATGATCAGGTCTGTGTTTGAGGAAGATCCCCTTGTTGGTGGGCAAAGATCCCTTGGAGAAACCCTGTGAGTGTGGTGATGGCATGCAGTGAGCAGGTTTGAGGTTGGATGTAAAGGTCCCTAAAAGATAAGGCCATTAACTTGAGAAGTGACAAGGGATTGTGGGGTGGGATGGATAAAAGAGACACCAGAAGACGTATACCCTGAAGAGCATCTGTCACTCACTAGACCCATCTCCAGGCCTGTGCTGAGTTCTGCCATGAAATACCAACGACATAACCCACAGCCCTCAACACTAAGTAAAAACACATGATTTGAACACTCTGTGAAGATCTGTAGTCTGCCCCTTGAGAATAATATTGAGTAGGAAGGTTGTAAAAAATGCAACCTTCTAAAGATAGCTTGACTTTTAAGATTCTACCATCAGAGCTGAATAATTCTTGGCAAGTCTTGTGTATAAATCTGGTCAGAGCTTTACTGTGAAGTTTGAGAAAGAGACAGATAAAGCAGTTGGCCAGAGCCCTGGTGACAGAAACAACTATTTCTTGAAAATGGAAAAAAGGGTAGAAAGGCGGGTTTTTTTATTATTATTTTTACAAAATTTGGAGAACAACATTCTCCCCGAGCTGACCCCACAAGATCAAACCAGCTCCAAATGGGAGTCACTAGGTATTTGCCAGCACTTGAAATCAAAACCCAATGGCCCCAACGACCCTGTTTCTTCTCTTTTCTTTACTTTTGTATTTCAAGATGACAATTTCATTACTGACTTGATGTCACCTGTCCATTTAATAAGCTTTCTGATTCATCTGCCAACTTCAGACTCTGAATCTAATCCAAGTCATGCAGAAGAGTACATGACCCCTTCACTTCTTGCCAAGCCATTCCAAACAAAAGCAAGGACAGACCTGGGGTGACTCTTCAGCCACAGGTCTGCATGTTCATCTAAGGGTGGTCACACTGGGCACAGACACTCCTCACCTCTCTGGGACTGATTATGCACAGGGCCTCTAGTTCTGTCTGCCTCATCTCTGGTCTACAGCCCCTGTGTCTTAGATTACTATTACTGCAATGAAACCCAAATAGGGTGGGATCCTGGAGGCAGGAGCTGATGCAGAGGCCAAGAAAGGTGCTGCTTGCTGGCCTCTCAACACGACTTGCTCAGCCTGTGGGATTTTTTTTTTAATAGAACCCAGGACCAGCAGCCTAGGGATAGCATCAACCACAATGAGCTGGGCCCTCCCACATCGATAACCAATTAGGAGAATTCCCCACAGCTGGAAATCATGGAGGCATTTTCTTAATTGGGGTTCCATCCCCTTAGATTACTTTAGTGTGTTTCAAGTTGGCAAACTATCCAGAATACCTTGAGAGATGCCAAACCCTTTGGAAGAATTGTCCCCCAGAACCCCGATTTCTTGATGTGGCATTGGCCTCAATGACAGCTAAGTTGGTCTTTCTTAGGGTCTATAGGAAGTCAGGAGATAGAAGTCTATTATGGAGAAGAATCATTGTTCAGTTTTATGTAAAACTCAAGTCCCTGTAGACTTTCCTGTATCAGATGGAAAATTTGCCTCCTTTCCTATCTATTTAAGAAAGAAAATCAACAAAACCAACAAACAAAATTATTCTGTTGCAGGTTTCTTCCCTACTGTTATCTTCTGCTTTCAAAAT
Organism: Peromyscus maniculatus bairdii; assembly: GCF_049852395.1. Classification (NCBI taxonomy): domain Eukaryota; kingdom Metazoa; phylum Chordata; class Mammalia; order Rodentia; family Cricetidae; genus Peromyscus; species Peromyscus maniculatus. The sequence continues at coordinate 105,757,399 of NC_134855.1, read as the reverse complement.
CCAATTGTAGGGGTTCCTGTAAACATGCCACACCGTTGGCTCACATGGGTGCTCCTGTGTCAGAAGGAGAGAGCCAAAGGTGAGGTGCCGTTTCTAAGCCCGTGTCCTCTTTCAGGGTTGCCCCCAGTGTATCCACCACGAGGGAACATGCTGTTTCAGGCTGTTGCACTGGATCAGAAAGGAGGAAGAGTGCAATTCTTTCAACCTTACAGAGAAAGAACAAAATGAAACACCCACACACTGGGGAAATTGCTCCCCACTGCGTGGGTGGTGGGGCCCCAAGAGCTGTTATCTGCAAAGGGCACTTCTCGGGGCTACCCAGTTGTCACCTTGTGTGGATTCCACCCAAAACCTCAAGCTAAACAATGGGAAATGAGCATCAAAGAGACAATTTTCCACTCTGCAAAAAAAAAAAAAATGACTTGACTTTGTAAAAATAAATTAAGGCACCCCGATAATAAATGGACTGTGAGCAAGACCTGTTGTGAAATGTCCATCAGTCAAGGCAGGTGTTCTTCTTGCTTTATACATTTATACTATCTGAATATGGCTGCATTATCCTCCTCTTCCCCACACCTCAGCACCAACCTTATGTCATAGGCACCCCTGTGCCACACAAACAGATCTGGAATGATGGATATACAGGAATGGGTGCAAAAGTGAAAGTGGGTGAGGTGTGTGTCTGCGTGTGGGTGTTTGTGTGTCTGTGTGTGTCTGTGCATGTGTAGTCACACATGTGAATAAATGCGAATGCCTGTGTGCACATGTGCACTTCTGTGTGCTGTGGGAGATGTTCTTAATCCTGAATGTTGTCCTCTTTTTAATGGGAGGGATTTAACAGCTGAAACACCCCTGTATGCATCTGGGCCTCAAGTACCTTAGTTACCGTGCAGGGTCCCCTCTTGTTCTGGAAGACCTCTGTCCCCACCTCTGTCCACATCGGCCTGCTGGAAGCTCACCAAGTTTCCATGATTTTATTGACTCCTTCATCTCCTCCTCCCACTCCACTCCTTGGGATGCCTCCAGGCCATTGCTCTACAGAGAAGCCATCCCTCCACATCTGTCATTCTGGAAGCACATTTGCCTTTTCCAGATTCTTTAATCCATCTCCATCCACTCTAGATTTCTATTGGGGTTGCCCTCATCACCAACGCTTTTTGCTGGACTTTCTGTGGGAATTTTTGAAAAAGTCTGATAAGGAGACCTGAAGGCCCCAAACCTTGCTCCCCAAAGTCTTCCTGTCCACACAAAGAAGACCCAGAAAACTCTCACTCCAGTATCTGGGTTCTTCTGAAACATGACAGTGAAATTCTCAGTCACAACTGTGAGTTTCTGAAGGAACCAGAACTGTGTGGACTTGACACAGCTCCATTTCAGGTAGCAATGAGAAGGAAATGGAATGAACACTCTTCAAAACACTTTAGTCTAGAATTGCCACACAAATTAGGAATCTAATTCTGATGTAAGTCCAAAGAAGTGGAAGCAAGGACCAAACATTTGTGCACTGTGTTTATGACAGCAATATCCATTGTAACTAAAAGGTGGACCCAACCCATGAGTCCATTGATGAATGAATGAATAGGCAGACACATACAATGGAATATTGACCTCAATGAAGATGGGAAACCATGGCACATGCTACACCCAATGCTGTCTTGACACTATGCCTAGTGAAATAAAATAGACATAAAAAGACAAATACAATCTGATCCCACTAATACAAGGTACCCAGCGGAGCTGAATTCATCAAAACAGAAAATAACACATGGTTGCCATAGCTGTGAAGGGGATGGGATGGGAGAAGGGTTTTACTATTTAACAGGCACACAGTTACGGTGTGATAGAATGCCAAGGTTCTAAGGATAGATAGTAGTGTTGAATAAAAACTATTAGGCATGTACTCACGGTCCTATGATCTTCTGGCTCCTGGGCAGGTGATGTCAAATGCTTGGTCAGCCTTTTGTGACTGCCAGAGTCACCACGCCATCCCAGATCCTTAGACCCAAGCTAAGGAGCCTATGACCTTGGAAACTGCAAGCGAGTCTCAGCAGATGTCATTCTTCCTCCTCAGCCTCTAGTCTCTCTGTCGTAACATCTCCAGCTTGTTTAGTATTGGTTTGTTGGCTAGTTGGTTGCATTTTGCTACATTTACATAACTTGACAGAACTCTAATACCTTGGAGCCCAAACAATACAGGACAGCCTATAGGCAATCTCCCCAGAAACACAGCACCAAGGAAAGTCCCATTTGCCAGGACATCTCCTGAGAGCAGAGAGGGCAGCTGGTAGGAGCATGCTGGTCTGATGCTCCGTTGGACCTAGGCCCTGAAGAACCATGCTCTAGGTGACTGTTGTCAGGCTTCCTCCCTGCACGAATCTCACTGTGAAGTGGAAATGGAATAGACATAGCCAGTGGAGGGGAGGGAGTCTGGACGGGGAGTGGGGATGGGAACAGGAGGGATCAGGTAAGGGGAGAGGGGAGGGAGAGAGTACTGGAAGAGACGACTGGAATCTGGGAACATCTCGGGGACAAGCTAGAAACTTAGAGCAATGGAAACTCCCAGGAAGCCATGAGGATGACCCTAGCTAAGGCTCCTAGCAATGGAGGATACAGAGCCTTAACCTGCTATTTCCTGTAACCAGGCAAGAAGACTTCCAGTGGAGGGACTGGGACACCAACCCAGCCACAAAACCTTCAACCTGCAATTTGTCCCGCCTACAAGATGTGCTGGGTAAAGGTGGCACAGAATTGTGGGAGTGACCAACTAATGATGGGCCCAGCTTGAGACCCATACCATGAAAGGGAGTTGATCCCTGAGGGCCAGGACCCACATGCAGGATACCCCAGAGACATGGGATAGAACCAAACATGACTGGGAAAAAAGATCAATGAAATGATTGGTTCCTAAGGATATTCTGCAATACTTATAGACTGGTGTCTAGTTCAATTGTCAACAGAGAGGCTTCACCCAGCAACTGATGGCAACAGATGCAGAGACCCACAGCCAAACATAAAGCGGATCTTAGAGAATCCTGCGGAAGGCGGGGAGGGAGAATTGTAGGAGTCAGTGGTGTCAGAGACACCACGAGACAACCCACAGGATCAACTAACCTGGGCTCATAGGGGCTCACATAGATGGAAGTGACAACCAGGGAGCCTGCATGGGACTGACCTAGGCCCTCTGCATCGATGTGACAGTTGGGTAGCTTGGTCTTGTGGGACTCCTAACAGTGGCAGGGGCTGTCTCTGACTCTGTTGCCTGCTCTTGGGACCCATTCCCCCTACTGTGTTGCCTCATTCAGCCTTAATAGGAGAGGAGGTGCCTAGTCTCACTGCAACTTGAAATACCATGGCTGGCTGATATCCATAGGAGGCCTGTCCCTTTCTGAAGAGAAATGGAGAATAAGTGGATGGTAGGGCAGAGTGGGGGTGGAGGTGGGGGAGGACAAGGAAAGGAGAGAGGGGGAACTGCAGTCGGGATGCAAAAACAGAAAAGGGAAAGGGAGGGAGGGAGGGAGGGAGGGAGGGAGGGAGGGAGGGAGGGAGGGAGGGGCAGGGACAGAGAGAGAGGTGGGGGAGGTACTAAAACTGTAGAGGCAATTGGAAATAACCAGAATTCATATGACACCTTACCTTTGACCCTACACCAATGCTGCCTCTCTTCCAAATAAAGACTAAACAATAATTTAAAAACGATGCGTTCTACGGCATCCATGTGACCAGCCTGCCAGGGTTGTCTCCTGAGCCAGCGAGGCTTCTGTCTTGCTCTCTCACTTCAGGGGAGTGAGAACGGTTGGAGAGTCCCTTCCTCTGCTAAGCCTCCTTGGCCTCCTCTAAGATTTGCATCTGTTCTTGAGCCCCACAAGCACCTTTGGGCATCCCTCAGGCAAGTGCTTTGTAGAAAAGATATTATCTTACATTACCTCCCTCCCTCACTAAGACTCTATGGCAAACTGTAGTTTCCAAAGAGTGGGTCCTAGCTTCATTCACGCTGCAGTGACAAAATATCACGACAAAAACCTCAGCTGGCACCTCCCTCCAGAGAAGCAAATCCCAGTTTTCAGACAACAGGGCTCCCAGGCCTCAAGTCTTCCAGCAGAGGCTCCAGACTCTGTGAAAGCAGAGATAAGCCATTCCCACTGCTTGTTCAAAACCTAAGATCTGTAGAATATACCAGTCAGAGAAATGAGAGATAAGTGACGGCAGGCAGCCACGGAACTGGAATATACTCTCTAAGTGTGACCACAGGTTGAGCAAGACCAAAGTTTCTTGACTGCCTTCACTGATGTGGGAAGACCTAGTCTACAAGGAGGTGGCACCATTCCTTGGTCTGAGGTACTGGACCGTGTAAGAGTAGAGAAAGCTGGCTGAACACGAGGCGTACTCATTCCTCTCTGCGTTTGACTGTGGGTGTGATGTGACTAGATGCTTCAGGCCCCTGCCACCTCAACTTCCCTGCAATAACGGATTGTAACCTGGACCTGAGACCCAAAACAAATCCTTTTGAAGTGGGGTTTTGTCAGGATATATTATCACAGCAGCAGAAATGATACCAGAGCACCATCTTTGGAAAATTCAGTCTGCCACGGATCCTAAGTGAATGTGCTAGTGCTTGAGAGAAGAAATGTAAGGCACGGTCTTCTTTTTCTGCCTCTGTCTGTCTGTCTGTATGTCTGTCTGTCTGTGTCTGTCTGTCTCTATGTCTCTCTGTGTCTCTGTCTATGTCTGTGTTTCTGTGTCTCTGTTTCTGTGTCTGTCTCTCTGTCTCTGTGTCTGTCTCTCTCTCTCTCTCTCTCTCTCTCTCTCTCTCTCTCACACACACACACACACACACACACACACACACACACACACACACACCTCATTCTAGAGTAGTCTACAGTCTTTCTCTGTGTAACATACCTGGTTGTCCTGGAACTCTCTTTGTAGGCCACACTGGCCTCAAACTCACAGAGATCCACCTGCTTCTGCCTCCCAACTGCTGGAATGAAAGGCGTGCACCCTCCCTCGGTATTTTCAACACACACACCCCATACAATCTACCCAGCTTCCCATTGACTTAATAGCCTGAAGCTCAGTGTGGTGCATGCCATGTGTCTTGAGGGCACAGTGAGATGCATCCCATCAGCTGTAACAACCTCGCTGTCTGATGGGGGCAGCACGCTTCTTCAGAGCAGTGTTTCTATGTGTACACACACCATCCCAACACCATTGACACACTCGGCTCAGAAACACACAAGCAAAATACGGCACCTTAGTATGAGAAAAATCACGGAAGAGAAGATGGCCAAAACAGATCGTAAGACTCTTTAGAGGTGCCCTCCTCATTCCCAGAGGCACATCCTGACCTCTGAAAACACCAGAGCCCAGCAAAGATCTGAGCGAAAAAGTCCATCACTTTATTCCCACTAGGTCAGTGGTTCTCAGCCCTCCTAATGCTGAGATCCTTTAATACATACAGTTCCTCACATTGTGGTGACCCCAAGCATAAAATTATTTCGTTGCTACTTCATAACTCTAATTTTGCTACTGTTATGAATCGTAATGTCTGATATGCAGGATATTTGATATGCAACCCCCAAAGGGGTCTGGACCCCAGGTTGAGAACTGCTGCTCTAGACCATATCCCTGTCTAATCAACTTCTTCACTTTAGGTCCTTGTTTCCTTATGAAAGCTCCCACTCATGGAAAACATCTTGAACGAATGTGTATATTGTCCTCTCGATACCTGCCTTTTGTTATGGGACCTCAGCCATAAGCCCACGTGACGAGCAAGGGGAAGATACTGCTTTCCCCCTGCCCAGCCATGGACCTATCTGGAGCAGCCTTCTTCCACCTGCTCCAGACATGTCTCCTAAAAACATCTTTCTTGCCGGGCAGTGGTGGCACACGCCTTTAATCCCAGCACTTGGGAGGCAGAGGCAGGCGGATCTCTGTGCGTTCGAGGCCAGCCTGGGCTACCAAGTGAGTTCCAGGAAAGGCACAAAGCTACACAGAGAAACCCTGTCTCGAAACCCCCCCCCCAAAAAAAACCACCTTTCTTCTCACACAAGAAGTTCAAGTCCACTGCTGCCCTCTTCCTGCCCATACCCATGCTGCTTCTCAGCAGCCTTCTGAGTCTCACACTTATCAAAACTGTACACACAACTTGTAACAAGTATTTTTAGGATGAAAATTTGTTCCAGCAGCCGATATTCCTTTGGGCTGTTTGCAGAGCAGTGCATGACCAGGTAAACCTGAGCTGTGAGACTTTGAGCCGAGGGTGGCGCTTCGGGGAAGCCTCGAACACAGTGTGCATGAGAGGAGGAAGGCGCTGCTTATCAGCCCTTCATTTTAATCCATTTGACACAATATGTCTTGATGCGAACAAACAGGAAAGAATGCTTCTGGAAACAAACATTCGTAGAACAAAATTGTAACGACGGCCCAACAAGATTGTAACGACGGCCCAAGAAAACAATGGTTACTTTTCATTGACATGATGGGATTAGCACCAAGGTGGAAATGGTGAAGCCAGACAAAACAGGCACTTTGGCACTGCCAAATACAGTCAGAGGGGGAAGAAGAGGGACTTGGTGGGCGGGGGAGGGCTCCACAGACAGGCCTGGCCTGGCCTCACAGGTAAAACTCCCTAACTCAGGTTCTCAGACTCAGGCTCAACACACCACATCTGTGGAAATCACATCTATGCCCTAACATAGAGCTTCTCATCTTTGTGTCATTCAGAAAATGCTGCTGGGCACAGTGGTCACACCTGGGAGCTGACCACTTTGAAAGCTGAGGCAGGGGGATCATAAGTCGACAGGCCACGCTGAGCCACAAGTGAGACTGTGTGTTAACAACACTGACGGCAGAGCTGAGTGCTGTGGCCCCAGGGTTAGGGAGGCTGAAGCAGGACTACGAGGTTGAGGCCAACATCCAACGCATAAGCAAAAACTAAAACCATCCCACCACCGCCATATGCATAGTCCTCCAAACAGCAATTTCAATTGTGCCGTCCACATCATGGAAAAGCAGCTACCACAAAAGAAACCAAAATAAAACACAAACCTCAAAATTCTTCAGGACCTAAGAAAACCAAAACCTCTAAACCACAAGTACATTTCTTTAAAAAAAAAATTTTTTTTTGAAGCTTTACCTGTGGCTATAGCGGATGGCTATCGTCAGTCCAAGCTGTAATTAAGAAAAAAAGAGAGAAAGTACAAATTAAATACTAGAAAAAACATGCTGAATTCACAAGAAAATTAATTCAATATGGTCAATCAGTTTGAAACATGCCCTAATGTCTGGAGAGATGGCTCAGTGGTTAAGGGCACTGGCTGTTCTTGTAGAGTTCCCAGCACTGACATGGGGGCTCGCAACCAGCTGCCACTCCAGTTCCAGGCCACTTGGTGCCCTTTTCTGGCCTCCGTGGGCAGTAGTCACATACATGATGCCTATACATACATAAGCAGACAAACGTTCATACACATAATAAATGTAAATCTTAAAACAGTCCCTAATGGGCCCTGTTGTTTCGCAAATAATACCTTTAACGATAGCTCCTTGATTTCAACTTGGTTTTTAAAGGATCATCATATTTTGAAAGGGCCTTTAGAAGGCCAAGAACATTTCATTGTGGGTCAGACAGAAAACATCCTTAGTTGGGAGCGACTTGGAAGGTACGGGTCTTGGGACAGTAGTGGAAGGATGGGGTGTCAGCATGCAGCTGATACTAAGGTTTGCATTAAGATAACAAAGCCAAGAGTGGGTCCCCTCATCACCCCTTCCACGGGAGCTGACACATAGACCCCAGACCACTGAGGGATTGAACACCTGGGCCAGAGCTTTCCTGGGGATCAGCTTAGCCTTTATGGGGATCCCATCAGCTCAAGGTCAGTCAAGCCTCATTTTAAAGACAGTAAAGAAATCAAGGCCAACATGGAAATGTAACTTCAAGAGATGGTACGTGTGATAGCTGGAGGCAGCAGCAACAGGAGGTTGAGATGAAACTTCGTGATTTCCTCTTTTTTTTTTCTTTTTTTTTTTTTTTTTGGTTGTTTTTTTTTTTTTGAGACAGGGTTTCTCTGTGTTATTTTGGTGCCTGTCCTGGATCTCACTCTGTAAACCAGGCTGGCTTTGAACTCACAGAGATCTACCTGGCTCTGCCTCCCAAGTGCTGGAATTAAAGGCATGTGCCACCACCGCCTGGCTATGATTTCCTCTTTATTCTACAGAGGTATCACAGAAACCTCTCAAATAGGCATGACCGTGGCCAGTTCCCACAGGTAAACAGTGGACGACAAAACAAGGCAGCGGGCTGAGTTCGGTTGCAACAGCAAGTTATTGAGGCTCTTGATGGCAGTGCCCTAGTTTTAAAATGGGCAGACCCATTGTTTCCTCTCGAGAGCAATGTAAGGATGGAGAAGTTTTCTACATTTGTGTTTATAGCTTTGTAAATGTGTGTGCCTGCTCTCTGACAAATACAGAAAAGTCTATCGATATCAACTACTGTACTGGTACTATCTGTAATGCCCATCTATGAAAACATCAGTGCATCCCAAAATTAATTTTCAATTTGCTATTATAACTTTGGAAGTACTTCATTACAGAAAAGGTGGTGATCACTGTCCAGTGAACCTGTGTAAGTCTCCTGAGCCCTCTTATGCCCAGCCATGGCATTCACCGTTTAGAAGCTCACAGTAACTGAGAACCTAGGTACCACCTGTCATATTGTTTCTGTATGAAAGCCTAAGTTGCACCTGAAGACCCCCAAACACATCCATGTTTCCTTGCTATCCCCCAGAAGAGTTGGGGGAGAGGGTGGCAGGTGACATGTCCGATGCTGCCACATTTGCTGCAAGATGGCAGGAGGGACTCCAGACCATGGGATTGTAGAAAGGGTGAAGAACAGAGAAGGGGAAAAAGAGAGCAAACTGAAATAATTGAGACAAGAAAGCCCAGTTGCTGTCCAGCTGGCCACGCTGCAGAATCCCCTGGATATCGTTGGAACAGCGCAGCTCCAGAATAGTTCAGCAGAATACTGCAGCCATCCAAAATACAGACCCAATCATGGCGAGACATCAGCAAACCCAGGGAAGCAGGTGTAAGTTTACAGGGGAAAAATGCATGCAGGGACTAAGAAGTCTTGCAAGCAGAAGGACTTTGAGTTCAATACCCATTTGACTTTTTTTTTTTCAGAGCTGAGGACCGAACCCAGGGCCTTGTGCTTGCTAGGCAAGCGCTCTACCACTGAGCTAAATCCCCAACCCTCAATACACATTTGAAATCACACACACACACACACACACACACACACACAAAAAAAAAAAAAAAAAAAAAAAAAAAAAAAAAAAAAAAAAAAAAACCTGGATGTGGTAGCAGTCACTTGTAACCCTCACATCAGGAAGGAGCAGACAAGACAGGTTCCTGGGACTCAATGGTCAGTCAGTCTAGCCTACATGGTAAGTTCTAGGCCTGAGAAAGACCTTTCCTGATAGATAGATTGATAGATAGATAGATAGATAGATAGATAGATAGATAGATAGATAGATAGATAGATAGATAGATAGATAGAAGAGGTGAACAGCACCTGTCTCCTGGCCTCTACACACATGCCCAGCCCCCAACAAATATATACACACACATACATGAACATGCATGCACACAAGAGTATATAAATGTGCATGCAAGAACTATTACAAATCAAGTTAATCTTATACTTAACTGAATTTATTCCATTATCTACCTCAGCTAAACGTGTAGTGTATTTTCTTTGAGGCCTCAGGGACCATTAAGAGCACACAGAACAAGGAGGAAACGCGGGGTAGAGAATGAAAAGCAGCAGCTGCAGCCAAGGTGGGATGAGCATCGTACAGACGCCCGCCACACACTGGGTCGCGTTACATTTCCTGCGGTTTAAAGACTTCTGGCTTACAGTTCAGCTAATTATAAGATAATTTCACCGACTGAATATTTTGATAAGCTTTGGAGTAAAGTTTAATTGGTGGCTTTTCCACATTGAAAGATAAGCCCTTGCTGGGAGCGGAGAGGAAACGGGGAGGGGGACGGGGAGACAAGAAGGGAAAGAAAGTGGAAAGCTATTCCAGGGCAGCTGTGCAAGCAGAAGGGGCCGGGAGAACTACTGTGGAGGTAGACCAGAGAATGCAAGCATTTTCCTTCTCGCTCCCCAGCTTCAGAGTCAAATGTGTGTTGATGACGTTTTTTAGAATGACAATTTTAATAAAGAAGAAAATTTGAGCCCTACAGACTCCATCAGACAGGGCTGGCATATACCCAAGGCCGGCCCAGCCACTGATCCCTGCAGACCTCTGTGAACAGTCTGTGTTAGGGACCAAAATGATGGGACACAGGAAAGAGCTCTAATGCACAGTGTTGATGAGGACAGGACATCTCATGATTGTTGTACACAGATGTGCTGGATCCAAGCAGGCAGCCCCGGGAAGGGACGGGAAGGGAGCAGACAATCTCTGGAGGGTCTAGCTTGGAAGCCCAGGTCGGAACAGGCTATATGAGGAGACTGCTTATGCCTGCTCTCCCCCACTTCTTCCAGGGAAAGCAAGTGAGGAGAAACAGCTCTAAGCTTTCCATACCAGAGAAAACACCACATAAAGGCAGCTGGTGCAACCTGCTCAGAAGTGAGCCAGATCCTTTATTCCCTCAGCCTTAGGAGCCACCATTGGCCAGTCCAGCTTCTGAGGCCACTGGCTCTGCTTGGATGCACTAATGACTCAGAAATTCTTTAAGCAAGTTGTGTGCATATCATGCACTCACACACACACATGCACACCCAAATGCATTAGTGTGCATATGGACACATCCATTCACATACATGTGCACACACATATATACACATATCTTCACAGTGTATATACACACACATGCTTGCTCAAATGTGCGTATGTGTGAATGCATGCGTTTGCACAGTTGCTACATGCACATGTGGGCAAGAACCATCACATGTGTACATACATACATATACATATGTATATCACACATACACTCCAACGTGCATGGATACACTGCGGCATTCAGAAAGGCTCCTAGAGCCCCTCAGACAGGGGGATGCCTCAGACAATTGGCCCCTTTGTTGCTGGTCTCAGAAGGGGCCCAGAGGAGAAAGGGGAGGGGGGTCTGGGGGTTGCCCCCTGACCCTGGCCCAGCCGGACTGAGGCCCAGGGATGTGGAGGTCAGCAGGAGTTTTGTGCTGGCCCCCCTGGGGAGCACCCCCTCAGGACACGCTGTAAGTATTGCCAGACCACTCTTAAGAAACTCCCTTCACAGTACTTCTCTCTTAGATTTACACAATTTGTTGGTAACAAAATTAAATCACATTTTAATGGCAAGGAAAGAATAGCTTAAACATTTTTCAAAACCCCCACCAGCTATGAAAACCTCTTCCCTTCTGTTTCTGCCTGAAGTGTTCCTCCTTGGAACGCAAACAGCTGTTTTGTATCAAGGCTGGGGTTTCTGTATGACCCAGGGAGCTCAGACAACAGGCAGCCCCTCCTGCATTAAAGGGTAATCTGAGAATAATTTGCCATAAAACACCCAGAAGTGCTCCAGCTGTGGCCAGATATAACCTATAAAGCACTACGCAAACAACGTGGCCCTTGTAAAATAATAATTTATAAAATCACATTCTGAAAACACATTATAATTTTAAAAAAAGAGAAAAGAGAGGGAAGTGGTGTCAGTTCTCACAGAAGGTGCTGGGGAGATTCCCTTCCAAATCCATGGATTACCAGGAAGAGGTTGTTCCAAAAACGCATCCCACCACAGTCCTTTGTACACAGACGGCTGGCAGGTGCAAAGGGGACTCCAGCAAACCCCAGAGTCATTCAACCTAGTGGAAGGTGTTCCCAGTCTAGACCTTTCTAAACCAGTGACAGAACAATCTAGGGCCCCAAGACCTGTGCTGAAGGTGCCATGACCAGGTCCTTTCTCGGGGGCAGCTACAACCTCTAAACCAGAGCTCCCAGTTTCTCAAGAAAAGCTGACACCAGGGGATTTATTGTGAACAATGCCTGTGTTTTAAAATAATTTGAATATTTTTCAAATGCTATAAAAGCCATAAAACATGTCAGTAAAATTTGGCCAAGGGGACCACCCATCTACAACCTCACTGGACATATCTCTACACTGCCAACCCTCCAGAGAGAGAGGAGAGAGAGAGAGAGAGAGAGAGAGAGAGAGAGAGAGAGAGAGAGAGAGAGAGAGAGAATACACCATTCACATAGTCACAGTACAGAGAAAGTCACTAATACAGTCACAACATAGAGAGAGAGTATGTGGCACTCACACAGAGTCACAGCAGAAAGAGAGAGTGCCCCCCACACAGAGAGAATGCTACATCATGGGCAGGGTAGTACCCACAGTCATGGCATGCAAAGACTTTCTTATAAGCAGTGCCATGGCGTGAGGAGACCACACAAACCGCTGTGGTGTAGACAGGCTCTCCCGTAAACAGCCTCAGTGTAGACAGCTTTCCACATAGAGCCATGATGTGTTAATAGCAAAGACGACTGGGTATGGAGAAACTGACCCACAGAGCAGATTCCTTTAACCCCTTCCCTGCTCTCCTGGAGGCTTCCTCCTGAGAGGCCAGGGCCCCATGCTACCCCCAGCACCCTCTCAGGCTGGTCCTTCACATAGATCCCCCTGCTCCCCTGAGCCTCTGCCTAACATTCAAACCACATCAGACCTCCACAGCTCAGGACACCTCTGCCCCCGACTTCCTTCGGCTCTCCCTACTCCCCAGGACTTCCTGAGGCTCTTCAGTATGTCTTCCCAGGACTTCCTGAGGCTCTGCAGTATGTCTTCCCAGGACTTCCTGAAACTCTGCAGTATGTCTTCCCAGGACTTCCTGAGGCTCTTCCAGTATGTCTTCCAGGACTTCCTGAGGCTCTTCCAGTATGTCTTCCCAGGACTTCCTGAAACTCTGCAGTATGTCTTCCCAGGACTTCCTGAGGCTCTTCAGTATGTCTTCCCAGGACTTCCTGAGGCTCTTCAATATGTCTTCCCAGGACTTCCTGAGGCTCTGCAGTATGTCTTCCCAGGACTTCCTGAGGCTCTTCCAGTATGTCTTCCCAGGACTTCCTGAGGCTCTTCCAGTATGTCTTCCCAGGACTTCCTGAGGCTCTTCCAGTATGTCTTCCCAGGACTTCCTGAGGCTCTTCCAGTATGTCTTCCCAGGACTTCCTGAGGCTCTTCCAGTATGTCTTCCCAGGACTTCCTGAGGCTCTTCCAGTATGTCTTCCCAGGACTTCCTGAGGCTCTTCAGTATGTCTTCCCAGGACTTCCTGAGGCTCTTCAGTATGTCTTCCCAGGACTTCCTGAGGCTCTTCCAGTATGTCTTCCCAGGACTTCCTGAGGCTCTGCAGTATGTCTTCCCAGGACTTCCTGAGGCTGTTCAGTATGTCTTCCCAGGACTTCCCGAGGCTCTTCCTACTTCCTTTGATAAGCTAACGGTGCTGAGATAGGAGCTGCTCATGGTGAATAGGCAGGAGCTATGGGGCCAAGTCCCTTGACCTTTGCCACTGAGTCCTTACTGTGAAATGTGGACCACACTCCCTGCTTCATAGGGATCACTTACACAGATTAATTTAAATGCTAAGTATTAGCCTGCCCAAGGAACTCGTGAGAAACGCAAATTCTTCAGCCCCAGCCCACTGGATCAGGAAGGCTAGTGTTTTCTCTGGTCCTCCAGGGGTCAAGTCTGATGACGTGATGATGTATGGAAAGATGTCAGCCATGCACGTAGCACCGACAGGTCGCACTGACTGCCAGGTGCTGCTGATGCCAACAGCTCAGAGTGAAGCATCTCCCATCTGTGCCCTTTACATGGCATTTCAGTGTCCTCAATTCAACTTCAAGACTGAAGTCACTGTGAACTCAGGCCCTGTAGTACTGGCAGGGAACCAGCCACTCAGCGGCGAGAGGTGTTCCAACCCAGTTATCAAGCAAGGGTGGACCGGCTTCATCAAGGCCAAGGGCGGGCTTCGGAGCCCTTACCTCTTCTTTGTCATTCCTACCAACAGGGGAGAGAAGACAGCCAGGCGGGACGTGGAAGGAAAGCAGCGAGTCATGTGTCATCGCTGAGTCTATGTTGGCATGCTCGTTTCTGGATGCCTGGAAATTAATGTGTTAGAGAGAGGAAGAAAACAACACAACCATGCTTAGGAAAAGAGCGGCATGTGCGTGTCTGCGTGTGTGCGTGCGTGCGTGCGTGCGTGCGTGCGTGTACATGTGCACGTGGTGTCTGTGTGTGTGTGCATACATGTGCACATGGGGGGATGTGGGTATGTGCGCACGCGTGTGCGTGTAAGTAAATATTTACTCAACTTTTTAAAAACCTAGTAACTCCTACCTGAAACTTTGAAAGGCAGGTGTGACAGGCAAGTGGAAACGTGCATGGTTGTTAACAGAAACGACACACCAAAACGTGGCCATTCAGTTAGCCTAAGAAAACAGGCACCAACCAGCTGAAAACGGAGGAATGCACACACTTCTAGTCCTCACTCTCCTGCCTCATGCCCCACACCAGAATCAAGCTTTGCCTTCTAAATTCAAAGCTGCAGCTTTTCCCTGGGGCAGGAGAGCTGTCCTCACTGCCACCCTGGCCAGCAGAGGCCTGAGGAGTGCCACCTGCACCGGCAACCTTGACAGTGGGGTGCGCTGGCCCTGCCATGTGGGTGGGACAGGGTGCAAAGGCTTAGTGGGGTGGTGTTGACTGTCAGCTTGACAGCATCTGGAGTCACCTGGGAGACAAGCCTCCTGGCACACCTGTGGGGGGTATTTATTTAGATCAGGTGTGCCTGTTAGGGATCACCTTGATTTGGTTGACTGAGGTGGGAAGAATCACTGTAAAGAAGGGAAATGAATGCCTTTCGGGGTTCTAAGAAAAGTCTCCACTGTGGCTGGAGGCCCAGTATTTATCTACCGTGGCCTCAAAGCATTGTAGAAAGCATGAGGACATCTCGTGTAGCTTTGTCTCTATGTCAGAAAGAGCATATGTCTATCACCCATGTAAAAAGCTGGGGGGGGGGGCTGTGTGAGCCTATAACCCCAGCCCTAGGGTGGCAGAGGCAGAGGGTTCCCTTGAGATTGCTGGCCCAGTATAACCAAGCAGTGAGCAAGTTCTAGGTGTTCACACACACAATTTGAAAACATGAGCATAAGGAAAGCCTGCACAGGTGGATGAATCTTGAAGGGCACTATTCAGTGAAAGGGGCTGATGTTGAAAGGCAGCTTGCCGAGTACTTCTATCAGTAGGACATTCTGGAAGCAGCAGCTCTGTGGAGATCATAAATAGGTCCAGTTTGAAAGGGTTTGGAGAAAAAAGAAGAACTGACCAGGAGAAGCACACAGCACTTAGGACTGGCGAAGCAGATACATGAAAGAAACTTACAGCACAGAGAGAAAATGAAATGCGTGCAATTGAAAACGAAAGATCAAAACAAGTAGACAAAACATTAGAAGGTGAGGAGAGCCCAGAGGGAATGCAGAGCCTAAAAGCACAGAACAATGTGACTGAGGGGCGGGACAGATTGGGGTGGGCTAAGGGAACTGCAAAGCCAAGCTGTAACTAAACGCTTCCCATAGGGTCCACAGTTCTGAAAGCCAGCTACAACCACAATGGATGGCAGATGCCTGCAGCCAGGTTTCTCAATGTTGGAGCAGGTAACTCACACAGAAGTCATGACAGAAGTCTAGACTATCTATGTGATAATGATCAGAGTTCAGACATAATATGAATTCCTGTTTAGCTTAATAGAGATATAAGTGAATACATTTATTCACACATAGGTATATACATGCATTTCCCTTGTAGCAACAAAACCACACAGCACTCCAATCTTGATTTCTCAAAATGTTCTCCAACAAGAGAAACCAGGGTTCTTTGGCAAAACAGTTGGTCCTGGGGCATGGAAAATACAAGATGAATATGGAGTACCTTGTAGAACTAGAAAGAAAGATCTAACACACACACACACACACATACACACACACACACACACACACACACACACACACACACACACACACACGTGGAAGAAAAATAAGCCAACTGAAAGATTTCCCAGTTGGCACAAGTGAAGTAATTTAAGCAACAAAATCAAATGAGTAGAATTAGATTCTAACCAAATACATAAATTAAAGATCCATAAATATATAATGACACAAAGAAATGATCAAAGCAGATGTGGCAGTACACACCTGTAAGCTGAGCATTGGAAAGATGGGAGCAGGGGTTCAAAGTCAATCTTGACTACATGTGAGTTCAAAGTCATCCTGGGCTGTAAGAAACCCTGTCTCCAAAAGACTGCTGCGGGCCGCAGAAATATATCATAAGAACTCAGCTGGTTATGGCAAAGTCACTACCTGGAGGGATCAGGGAATTCCTCCAGAGGAAGCCAAATCCCAAGGAGTTTTTGGTGTTACTTGGCTTGTTATATATCAGCTGTATTCTGTTATGAAAATCATGTGTGCCTTCATAGCTTTCCCAATTGACTTTTCCCCAAGAAGAGCTAACAGTGTGGCCTGATCACTCTCTGGACATACATATTCCAGGCATTTTGAGAACAGCCTCAGGAAAGGCTTTCTCTGGAACCAGTTATCTCCCTTAGCCACTTTCAAGGACTACAGGAAACATCACCCAGGTGGTCACCCAATTTCCGAGGATTAACAGTGATAGCAACCCACAGGTGAGTCTCCTGACTTAAGATAAATTCCACAAGGAGACATCACCCAGGTGGTCACCCAATTTCCGAGGATTAACAGTGATAGCAACCCACAGGTGAGTCTCCTGACTTAAGGTAAAATCCACAAGGGGACACCGCCTGGGTCAGGTAGACATTAAGTAATAGCTTTACACAATTTAGCTCAGACCCCTCCTTTCTTACAGCCTTACTAACTTTATAGATCCCTAATTACTTACTTAACCACTTCTAGGAATATTTAGATAACCTTCTATGCTAACAGCTATGCTCAGCCAGAACTCCCAGTTCAGGCTTCCCTGTAATTATCATTATTGGTAGCATCCAGCCAGGTCCATCACCGGATGGAGGAAAGTACCTTATCAGAGATACCTCTGTACTTTCTAAGAACAGACTTAAGCATCCAGGCCACCTGTTTGAAAAGGCCTGGTGGATGTGCTAATTAAGCTTAACTTCCTCCTTTCCCAAACCTTACCTCCAGTTCCAGATCTCCCTTTAGCTATCACCAGAGGCATCTAGCTGTACACAGGTTGCCTAGAGACTGAGCACACTTTCCCCCACCCTGCAGAAAAACGGCAGACAGCTTGGACAGATAGGAGCCACAGGAAAAAAGAAGACAGTTTTATTTTCTCCCATTGACCTAGCAACTTATAGATTTTTAACATCCTTTACCAAACACATTTAAGGTTATAGCTGTGCACGTAAGATCCCTCTTCTTAGATGTTACCCATATTTAGCCTTTAGTTAATTCATTAGTCACTTCCCCTTTGGGTCACAAATGGTAATTAACAACTTGTGCCCCTCTTTGTAATTCTTATCAACCCTCCATTTGATCCTGATAGCGGACAATCACTGCCTGAGGAAGTTCAGGCTGAGTGTCCTGGGTGGAGGGGAGGATTGTGATTTTGGGGAGATATATAACTGTAAAGCAGAGGACAGGAAGAGAGGAAAGGGAGAAGAGAATGGAAGAACAAGATGGGTAAGAACTTGAGAGGAACAAACTGAGATGGGGAAGAAATAGATTGAAGGGCTACAGGAGAGTACTAGAGGAACGAGATGGAAGATGAGGAAGAGCCAGATGAGGGAGAAGGAGACGGGAGAGGAGATGATATGGGAAGGAACAAGATGGATGAGAACCTAGAAGGGGCAGAACTAGATGAAGGAATTAAGATAGAACCTAGAGGGGACAGTAGATAAATATAGAGAGAAATCAAACAAGAAAGGAGCTAGACATAAGAACAGAACTGAAGCTGTGTATAAAGGATGTTATGCCAGAGGAATTAAAGCAAGTGGACTATGGAACTCGGTGTGCTGAGATTATATTTCCTGATAATAGTTCTCGCCGTTAGTAGTTCTCTCTCCTGAGCCCCTGGGATGTATAATATTAAGGCTGGTCCCTCTAATATTATACAAGACCTGGCGCCCTTGGGTACCCAGTCTCAGGAAGAGTAATCTACCAAGCACACTCAAAAAGCAGTGGTGTGCTTGGCGGAGGCTGTCCAGAGACGAGGCAGTCTCTCCGGGGAGTCGTAAAGGTGACCCCTGAAGTGCCGGCTACCGACGGACCTCACCAAAGGTGCTGCAGACCGGGAGGAACCCCAGGCCTCTTTGTGGTGAGTAGGTGAATAGTTAAATATCTCCCTTCCCTATTAAGAATCCTTCTTGCAGACGGGCGGTGGTGGCGCATGCCTTTAATCCCAGCACTCTGGAGGCAGAGCCACAGGATCTGTGAGGATCTCTGTGAGTTCGAGGCTAGCCTGGTCTACAGAGTGCGATCCAGGAAAGGCGCAAAGCTACACAAAGAAACCCTGTCTCAAAAAAAAAAAAAAAAAAAAAAAAAATCATCCTTCTTGCACCATGAGTCAGAACGAGTCAAAAGAGAATCAGTTTTTGATAGAAATTACAGGACACAGGCTTACGACGAAAGGCATTTCAGTCAGCTCTAGTCTGTTTACAGGCTTAGATAAGGAAGCAAAGACTATCTTAATTCCATAAAGCCCCCCCTAAAAAATGTAAGGAAAGATTTAGGAGACCCCTAAAAGCCACCAACCTTATGAAATTGATTTACCATCAGAATATGATAAGCGGCAGAGATTCTAACCCCTCTCTTTTAGGGAGAAACCTGCCGTTACTTCATTCAGGGTCTTACAAGGAGGTAACACAATATTCTCACACTACCAGACCTCCTGAGAGCATAAACCAGAGCTGATGAAGTTCACTATGTTTTCCATAGTAGCAGCAGCGTCCTGCTACAAACAGCCTTTTTTGCTAAAACTACTGGAATCTAAGGGTTAACTTGAGCCCTAAACTTGCCCTGCAGCTAACTAGGAGCTCCGCTCCAGCAGCCTTCATTTAAATTAATGCAAGCCTCACAGCCAGTGCCGATTTAAAAACTAATGGCAACTCCCAGCTCTCCTAAAAAAGTGTCTCTTTCTCTCTCTTTCCTTTTTCTGGGTTGACTATTAAGTTCTTGGTAATTTACAAAAATCTTGGCCAAGTACAAGAACTTTAGTTAACCCATTTCAAAAAAAAAAAACAGGTCCTGGTTAGGGGACGCCCTACTACGACCTGTATGGATTCATCAGACCCCTGAAGACGTTTGGGGGTCGGAATCCTAAACATCTGCCTTCTTCTCTCTGAACCTAAGTATCTGCTATCTGCATCTCAGCTCACTTGGGCTCCACCCTTCTCCTCACCTTGCCGTTCCCGGTGGCGTGGCTATCTGGCTTGATACAGACTGGACAAACAGGCTGCAACTGCTACAAAAAAAAAAAAAAAATTCCTCCTCCTTTGTTTTAGTTTGGGCCTGTAAATTTACTGTGCTTATCTCATTTCATGATACACCTTAAAGGATTTATTAAATTGTTACTCTCCTCATATACTATATTTTTGAATAAGAGTTCCTGTTTCTATATTAAAAAAATTTCAGTACAAACTTAATATTTTTAAGGCTAAACTGACAGGTATAAAACCAAAGTTCTAAGCTTATAAGGGCAACTAACTTATAAATTGTTAAGAATATGTTTACTTTAATTAAAGATAATTAAGAAATAAAACTTGTTGATTGTTTGGCCGACCTAAACTGTGAACTGTTAAGGATAAGTTGTATTTAAGCTATAAGCTATTAAAGGTAATTTTCAGGATACAAATTAAAACTTGATCATCATAAATGATCAAATTCCCTAACGTATACAAAATCATATTTATGTACATGCTATGTATGCTAAATTTCATATAATCAATTCATTACTTAGCCCCCTAGCATTTAAAATGTTTAAGCTTTGGACAAAACTGTCGTACCCTTTATTGCCAGGGTTTTTTCCAAACTATGCTTTGAGATAATTTAGATTATATTTCCATTTATCAGGTTTAAAGATAATTTGCCTTACTATCCAATTTCAAGTGAAAGACAGCTCACCTAACAGATTTCAAAATGACATAGATGCTTTTGGATGTAAAGTTTTTATAAAGGGATATAGAGGTTTAGATTTAGAGAATGTTTAGGAAAGTTAAAAAATAATTTATGATATATGAATTGCCAGTTATTAGGATAGATCAATGTAACACATAAACATCTAGATGTTATTAATGATATATGAATCTCAGTAATAACCTAGAGATACTGAAGAGGTATGCTTAAGTTAGATCTGTGGATAAAGTTTTTATTGAGGTCTGAGATATATAAGCTTTAGGAATGGACTTTTATGTCTTAATACAAGAGTCTGTGGACCTCCCCAGAAGGGACACTGGGGCTAAATATAGGCTGTAGCTCCTCTGCTGTACAAGGTATAAAAATTGTCCCAGTAAAGGTTGATCCTGACTTTACTAAAGAAATTAAGATTATTGTACAACCCTCTACAAAAACAATTCAGATTCATGCAGGGCAGAGCCTAAGGGAGCTACTGGTGTGAATTCCACTGATATGGCCTTCTGGATTCAGGAAATTAAATATTCCAAATCAACTAAACACTTAAAATACAGGGGGAAAAATAATTGGCTTGCTAGACATAAGCACGGTTGTTTCTTATATTTCAGGAAAAGATTTGCCAAGTACTTAAGATGACTACTACTCTTTGGTCTCTTATAGGCCTAGGTCAACCTAATATTATTGTTAGCAACTCAAAAATATTAAGATGGTCAGATAGATAAAATTATGACATATTCTGACCATATGTCATCCACCATACCTAACACACTATGGGAAAGAGACATACTGTAACAAATGGATATACCATTAATTTCTGCTATGAACTAATATCATCTCAAATGCATTATATGGGTTTTAAACTTAAAGGAACTTGAGTATACAAGCTCAAGGCATAATTGGGCCCTTTATTCCAGAAATCATACATGACAGACATAGCCTAAGGTATCAAAATTTATCCTAGGGGCCACTGTCCACTGTTGACTCTGTTACTTGTAAATCTGATGCTCCTATCTGGGTTAAGCAGTGACCTTTAAATGCTGAGAGAATTGTAATTGCTACCTGCCGGGTGGAGGAAAAACTTAAATATTGGGCATATAAAGCCCCCCACCAGCCTTTAAATCACCCCAATATCTTTTTATTTAGGAATATCAGGATTATAGACTGTTACAAGACCTTAAGAAATTAAATATAATTTATTAAAGCCAAGGGGAACCTCACAGCCTGGCTTCCCATCTAACACAGCCATCCCCAGAAACCAAAAAATAATTGTCATAGATGTACAAGATTGCTTCTTTACCATGCCTCCTCACCCTAAAGATTGTCAGCATTTCAAATACTTGTAGCTTGCTACTCACCCTGCCATGATGGAGGCCAAAGCCGACATAAATGCGAGTTCTGTTTATCCAGGACTCATTCTTTGAACAGAATTCCTCATTTTATCCATACAGATTAACTTTCAGAACTAACGGTCAGTTATAGCTTCCTCACGGTCCCCCAACCTAATAATTATATGTATGTGTGTGTGTGTGTGTGTGTGTGTGTGTGTGTGTGTGTGTGTGTGTGTTACAATAATTTTATTGCACAGATGATGCCAAACTATGAAACTTATGAGTCTATAGAATGGCAAATAACTCTACAGGATATACTGGCACCTTTTCTTATGTCTGTCCAACAATTACAAATTCTTTCCCTATGGAAGCTCACCATGAGGCTTACTTATGATTTATGGTTATGATATAAGAAGTAATACACCATTTATTTTACTGCTTTTCAATTTTAGGAATGCCTAGAACTCATATATAGACAATAGACTTACTTATACTTCAAGAACTCTTAAGAATTGGCGCTTAGATTTTTCATATGTCCCACTACAGGCATTCCTTATTACTCCAAGGCCAAGCCACAAAGTCACACCTAAGCCTCTGTGATCTTCTCACTGGTATTTAAAAAAGTCCTGATGTTTTCATACTGTCAGGAGGAGGATATGCCTACATGTCTTCACAGGACATTGACCTGCCTTTATGAATCCTGGATCGCCTGGTCACACCATATACTAGGCCACTGCAGGACAAAGGCACTCTAAAGCTGCCAGACTGAATACAGACTGTTATTTACCTCTAGATTCTTAAATATTGAGTGTTAAATATGATTAGAAATAATAATTCTCTTCTACAAAATTTACCACTGTTATATTGCTAACATGTCTTAAGATTTTATCCATTAAGAAGGTTCTCACAAGCTTCAGGAAATCAAAATTTGCCAATGCTCACAAACCAAGAAGGACTGGGAGGAATGCAACCTAACTACAGTTCTTATCTCCCGCTTACAAAATTTCTTTTTCTCCTCTGGGTGGAGGAGGAGCCTTGCCTCTCCCTGGCCTGGTATCCCCTTCTCTTATCTGCTAACCATGCATTTAATGTCCCATAGGTATGCCTAAGAGAAAAAGTTTCCTCTTTAAAACTCCTCATCTTTAAAACTCTTCGGCTGCATGTTCTACCATTAATACACATATTTGTCTCCAGCAGAAATTCTAACCATTTAAAGAGTTACAGGTTGTCATCCTCTGGCCCATGGACATGCTGTATAGCTGCAGGTCTGCATCCCACCCTCCAGGCCACACCGATGTGCTGTCCAGCCCAACCCTGCGTCACGCCCTCCAGCCCACAAGACAGAAAATTCTGCTACACTGCCTGTCTCACAGAGCCTGAAACAGCCTGCGCTTCGTGGGTTTCCACTGCATCCCAGGCCTCAAGACCCCCAGCTTCGCCCCCATATCCGCAGAAAGTAACCATGAGAGATTTCTACAGCCCCCTTTGTCACGTACCCCTCTTTGTGAACTGAACTTTCCAGCCCAGGGGCTGGACTGCCCTTAAAAATGCTCTATTGTTAATTGTATAAGTTCTGCCCATGATCCTGAAATGTATGTACTACCAGATATTCTCCTCATGTACTTATGACAATTGTTCTGTATGTAACTCTTGCCATTTATACCCTGACACAGGTTATTACTATTTTCTCATAACTAGTGGTTTAACATTGCATCGATTACAAATTTAACTAGGTAAGCTTCAGCTGCAGCCTTAGTCCCACAGGTGCCCATGACTCAGGTAACTTGTTAACTATGCCTCCTTAAAATACAGGTTAGCCAAATTAATACCACTAACCAAAGAATAATAGATAGAGTTAATATTCCAAACTAACCATTTCTTTTTGATAAGTCACAATCATAGTATTCAGACACTTTTGACCACATCATGCAATACTTGCTAAGGATAGATTTTTATGTTATTCCTCTGCTCCCTTTTTGAGACAGAGCTATTCTAATTATATACAGCTATGCCAATTAGATGGTTAAACTAATCCTCAGCCTGCCATCTATATAGACTATTGGTTATAAATATATATATCATAGGTACAATATTGATTAAATATCAATGTTAATCATTACTATCATTTTTCAGAAATCTCCAAACTTAAGTTTATCTACATATTCACTGTCCTACAAAAAAAATTTTTTTTAACTAAATGAAAAAAGGGGAACTGCTGCGGGCCGCAGAAATATATCATAAGAACTCAGCTGGTTATGGCAAAGTCACTACCTGGAGGGATCAGGGAATTCCTCCAGAGGAAGCCAAATCCCAAGGAGTTTTTGGTGTTACTTGGCTTGTTATATATCAGCTGTATTCTGTTATGAAAATCATGTGTGCCTTCATAGCTTTCCCAATTGACTTTTCCCCAAGAAGAGCTAACAGTGTGGCCTGATCACTCTCTGGACATACATATTCCAGGCATTTTGAGAACAGCCTCAGGAAAGGCTTTCTCTGGAACCAGTTATCTCCCTTAGCCACTTTCAAGGACTACAGGAAACATCACCCAGGTGGTCACCCAATTTCCGAGGATTAACAGTGATAGCAACCCACAGGTGAGTCTCCTGACTTAAGATAAATTCCACAAGGAGACATCACCCAGGTGGTCACCCAATTTCCGAGGATTAACAGTGATAGCAACCCACAGGTGAGTCTCCTGACTTAAGGTAAAATCCACAAGGGGACACCGCCTGGGT
This sequence comes from Peromyscus maniculatus bairdii, assembly GCF_049852395.1. NCBI lineage: Eukaryota > Metazoa > Chordata > Mammalia > Rodentia > Cricetidae > Peromyscus > Peromyscus maniculatus. The sequence goes on along the minus strand of NC_134855.1, from coordinate 105,733,191 downwards.
CAGGTAGACATTAAGTAATAGCTTTACACAATTTAGCTCAGACCCCTCCTTTCTTACAGCCTTACTAACTTTATAGATCCCTAATTACTTACTTAACCACTTCTAGGAATATTTAGATAACCTTCTATGCTAACAGCTATGCTCAGCCAGAACTCCCAGTTCAGGCTTCCCTGTAATTATCATTATTGGTAGCATCCAGCCAGGTCCATCACCGGATGGAGGAAAGTACCTTATCAGAGATACCTCTGTACTTTCTAAGAACAGACTTAAGCATCCAGGCCACCTGTTTGAAAAGGCCTGGTGGATGTGCTAATTAAGCTTAACTTCCTCCTTTCCCAAACCTTACCTCCAGTTCCAGATCTCCCTTTAGCTATCACCAGAGGCATCTAGCTGTACACAGGTTGCCTAGAGACTGAGCACACTTTCCCCCACCCTGCAGAAAAACGGCAGACAGCTTGGACAGATAGGAGCCACAGGAAAAAAGAAGACAGTTTTATTTTCTCCCATTGACCTAGCAACTTATAGATTTTTAACATCCTTTACCAAACACATTTAAGGTTATAGCTGTGCACGTAAGATCCCTCTTCTTAGATGTTACCCATATTTAGCCTTTAGTTAATTCATTAGTCACTTCCCCTTTGGGTCACAAATGGTAATTAACAACTTGTGCCCCTCTTTGTAATTCTTATCAACCCTCCATTTGATCCTGATAGCGGACAATCACTGCCTGAGGAAGTTCAGGCTGAGTGTCCTGGGTGGAGGGGAGGATTGTGATTTTGGGGAGATATATAACTGTAAAGCAGAGGACAGGAAGAGAGGAAAGGGAGAAGAGAATGGAAGAACAAGATGGGTAAGAACTTGAGAGGAACAAACTGAGATGGGGAAGAAATAGATTGAAGGGCTACAGGAGAGTACTAGAGGAACGAGATGGAAGATGAGGAAGAGCCAGATGAGGGAGAAGGAGACGGGAGAGGAGATGATATGGGAAGGAACAAGATGGATGAGAACCTAGAAGGGGCAGAACTAGATGAAGGAATTAAGATAGAACCTAGAGGGGACAGTAGATAAATATAGAGAGAAATCAAACAAGAAAGGAGCTAGACATAAGAACAGAACTGAAGCTGTGTATAAAGGATGTTATGCCAGAGGAATTAAAGCAAGTGGACTATGGAACTCGGTGTGCTGAGATTATATTTCCTGATAATAGTTCTCGCCGTTAGTAGTTCTCTCTCCTGAGCCCCTGGGATGTATAATATTAAGGCTGGTCCCTCTAATATTATACAAGAAAAGACAAAGAAAGAAGAGAAAAAGAAGCGACTGAATAAGTGAACGAAGGGGAAGAAGCAAATTTTGATGCAGAAGAATTCCAAGTAATTTATGTCGATAGCCCACCCTTAGGGAAGTACAGCATAACTGCCCACATGTTAAGCATGAGCTGCTCATTCACATGAGCAGGCAGTACTTTAACCTAGAGAAAACTTACAGACCCTATCTTAGACATGCTAAGTCAGTGACACCTGACCTGGGGCAGTGGAGAGGTCAGGGCAGCTGCTGGGCCCTAGAGAGTCCATCGATTGTACCCAACCATCCCATTTCCCACTTCCATCTGCAGGGGGGGAAAAAATCACATCTTCATATTGTGTGGAACTGCCATGGACACAGATTAACCCAAAGCATGCCTCTGCGGACTCCACGTTCAGCGATCCCCATCCATGTTCATTGATCCCCATCCACGTTCAGTGATCCCCACACCTCTCTGCTCTTTGCCTTTCACCCCGTATTCTGCTGCCTTAAACAGCTGAGCCTCGATAAACATGGTTTGGATCTGGAATATCCCCCAAAGGCCACGTGTTAAAGACTTGATTCCAACTGTGATGTTCTTGGGAGGCGGTAGAACCTTTAGGGTGTAGACCCTAGCAGAAGGAAATTAGGTCACTGGGGATACTCTTTGAAGGGAATATTGGGAACGTGTTCCCTTCCCATATGTGCCCCCCAACTTTCCTGCCACCACGATGTGAGCAGCTTGGCTCTGCTGAACATTCCTCACCATAATGTACTCCTCCCCGTGGGCCCCAAACAACAGAACCAGCCTCCAAGGCTATGACCCAAAACAAATGTTCTTCTTTTAAGTTGGTTTTCTCAGATACTTTGTTTTCAGCAACAGAGAGCTGACTAATACAGGCATCTTCCTAAATTTCACACCAACCTCTTCTCCTGAGACCTTGAGGACAGAAGATGTCATTTTGTCCCATCTTCAACTTTCTTGTCCCCCCTTGAAAGTTTCTCTCTAGCTCCTCCTCTTTCTAGACTGATCCTCTTCCCCATCTCTGAGGAAGAAATATCTGCTTTCATACCAAGGTCAAGTTTCCACTCGTGGTAAAGTCAGGCCTGTGACTAAGGTGGACGGTTATCAATGTAATAGGACCTAGAAATCACCCAAGAGAAAGTCCTCTGGCGTCCCTATAAGAGGCCGTCTAGACGAGGTTAGCCCGGGTGAGAAGACCATGTTAGCTACAGGTGGCGCCCTGCCGTCAGCTGAATAAAAAGGGAAGTGGACCGAGCAGTACCAGAGCGCATCACTCTCCGCGTCTCGACTGTGGATGTAAGGTTCCCAGCTGCCTCCAGCTCCTGTCGCTATGGCTTCCTGGCTGTAATAGATGATGGAAATCCCTCACACCCTAAACAAGCATAAACCCTTCCTCCTGTAAAGCCACTGCTTGTCAGATACTTTATCACCACAACAGGAAAACGAACTGTTGCTGGAGGGCTTCTCTCCAGATTCCACCAAGCCCCGCAGTCCCACAATCCACGTATAAAATAGTCACTCAGACACTTATATCACTTATAAACTGTATGGCCATGGTAGGCTTCTTGCTAACTGTTCTTTTATCTTAAATTAATCCATTTCCATATATCTATACCTTGCCACGTGGCTGGTGGCTTACCAGCGTCTTTACATGCTGCTTGTCCTGGCGGTGGCTGCAGTGTCTCTCCCTCCTTCTTCCTATTTCCCCAATTCTCCTCTCTCCTTGTCCCGCCTATACTTCCTGTCTGGTCACTGGCCATCAGTGTTTTATTTATATAGAGTGATATCCACAGCACTTCCCCTTTTCTTCTTTTTTTAAAAAGGAAGGTTTTAACTTTAACATAGTAAAATTACATATAACAAAACAATTATCAAGCAAGAATTACAGTTACAATATTAAAGAAGATGTCCTATCTATCTTATATTTGTGAGTTTAAGGTTTTATATCTAACTTATCTTTTATCATAACTGAGGAAATTACAACTATTCCAGATCCAAGCTGGAATGGCTACCCACTACAACGAACCAACGCAATGACCCTCCCTATGGTCACCCTTCCGTCCTCTCTCCGGCAGCAACGGTCTGTCTATTTCTTCTTTTCCCTCTGCATACTCTCTAAAACGCAAGGATCCAAAGTCCATCTTAGTAACTCCCTTAGCTGAAGACACAGAATAGGCCCTTGGGTTCAAGCCTCAAGTCCACCACTCCATTGGATGCTGTCGGGATATAAGGAAGATCACGTTAAAATCTACAGAGGGACTTCCGTGCAAGGCTCAAGTAGAGGGCTCTATTACCATAAAAGCTCGCCAACCCCCATCAACACCTTCAGGGGGAGGGACATTGTATTTGTTTTTAAAAAGAGGCTCCTGTCATCTTTAGCCTAGTTGTGACCTATAAACAAGACAATTTGTAAGGTCATGGGTAACCATAGAGACATGTCAAAGGAAAACCCATTCCTAAATCGAACTGCTCCCCTTGTTTCTCTAAAGGACTTTCAAAGTGGACTCTAGGCACAGCACCCCTTTCACTATGCATGTCCAAGGACGATGCTTGGAACCATGCTGCCCCTGTGACAAAGGTGCCCTTTAAGTCACGGGCAAACGTCATACACCAGAAGGATCGTCCCGCTGAAGAGATCGGCTCTTTTTAAGAGAGTCCAGCGCGTGGGTCGCAGCAAGGCTGGGATGAGATGGGAAATGTAAGAAAGAGAAACTGCTGCTGTGAGCCAGCCCCCGAGCGCCTCACACTACCGCAGCTGTTCATTCAAGCATGAAAAGTGGGGCATTATTCTCACAACACTGATTAGACAAGGAAATGAGATATGCAAATATTTTTTAAAAGTTGACTCACTCCAACATTATTACCAGATGAAAGTTCACAAAAAAAAATATGCCTCAGCGGCTTGGTATGGAGCTAATGTCCTTGACTCCGACGACCTGACCTAGAAGATCCCTGAAACCAAAAATTAAATTCAAGGATCAGGCCACACAATCACAGAGATGGACAGGATGAAATTTTTGAAATATTGCATGGGTCAGCTCAGCCCCAAAGTCAAAGAAGCTGTTGTCCAAGCAAAGACGCACATATGTTTCAAGAAACCCAAGATATTGCTCTTTTAGAGCCCAATATGCCCATAATTCTGTCTCTGGTGAAGCCTTAATACAAAGGGTCATTGACAGGAAGATTATTTTGTTTTGTTTGTGTGTGGGTTGCAGAGAGGGATGTTTGTTTGGTTGTTTGATTGGTTGATTTTGTTGTTAATTTTTTAAGAGAGAGAGAGAGAGAGAGAGAGAGAGAGAGAGAGAGAGTCTCTATATATAGTCCTAACTCTCCTAGAGCTCACTATGTAGCCCAGGCTGGCCTCAAAACCACAGAGATCCTGCCTCAGCCTCCTGAGTGCTGGGATTAAAGTCATACACCACCATGCCCAGCTATGAAATGAAGTTTGTAGAGCCTGAAATCATTGAAGGACATGGCTGGGCACAGCACTCCACTGCCAAGAGGCCTCACTTCCCAGAGCCCCTTGTCTTTCATTTGTAAAAGACACCAGGAAGGGACTGCAGTGTCACTGAGTAAGAACATGTGGACAGAGGAGTCCAGCCCACTGCAGATGCCTGTATGCCTGGATCCCTCCTCCTGGACTTCCTATATGCCTAGCTCCCTCCTCCTGGACTTCCTGTATGCCTAGCTCCCTTCTCCTGGACTTCCTGTATGCACGGCTCCCTTCCCTCCTCCTGGACTTCCTGTATGCATGGCTCCCTTCCCTCCTCCTAGACTTCCTGTATGCATGGCTCCCTTGCCTCCTCCTGGACTTCCTGTATGCACGGCTCCCTTCCCTCTCCTGGACTTCCTGTATGCACGGCTCCCTTCCCTCTCCTGGACTTCCTATATGCATGGCTCCCTTCCCTCCTCCTAGACTTCCTGTATGCATGGCTCCCTTGCCTCCTCCTGGACTTCCTGTATGCACGGCTCCCTTCCCTCTCCTGGACTTCCTGTATGCATGGCTCCCTTCCCTCCTCCTAGACTTCCTGTATGCATGACTCCCTTGCCTCCTCCTGGACTTCCTGTATGCACGGCTCCCTTCCCTCTCCTGGACTTCCTGTATGCATGGCTCCCTTCCCTCTCCTGGACTTCCTGTATGCATGGCTCCCTTCCCTCTCCTGGACTTCCTGTATGCATGGCTCCCTTGCCTCCTCCTAGACTTCCTGTATGCATGACTCCCTTGCCTCCTCCTGGACTTCCTGTATGCCTAGCGATGCTGTAACGGGACTGTGTCTAGGTCACAGACACCTACTGAAGGCCTCCTATTTGTGATGGCCTGGTATTGTGTGATGCCCCCACCCACCCACACAGCTTCTGGCAGCAAATACAGAGTTCACATCAGGGACTGTAATAAACAAGGCACTTTGAGATTTCTGTAAAGGTAGGTTCTCCACAGGATAGAGAGTTTTCCTGGAAACACAGCATCTACCTACAAAGAACCAATGACTAAGAAAGGAAACAGAGTCACAGGCAGAAGGACCAGCCTGTACCGAGCCGAGGTGACAAAGTGTGGCCTGTTTGAGGAGCCGAAACAAGGTCTGCATTGCTGGGGCTTGGGATCAATTTCTCTCACTCAGGTATAATTCCCCTTAGCCTGGCTGCTCCAAAGTTTGGCCTGAACTGCATTATGAAGCTGTAATCCTATTACACAGAGTCTTTAGAGAACAAGAGACCGTCCCTGGGCTATGTGTCATCTGCCCAGAATAGCAATTCAGTCACACTGACAGTGTCGTCAGGCCCAGGAGGCTCCCCCATGAGCCGTCCGCAAGGGTAGCCAAGGAATAAGTGAGCACCACAGGAAATAAACACAAACGTCTCTGCCTGTGTACTCACTGCCCAGACTGGAACGCCCCAGGGCAGGCCAGACCCACGATTAGAACACAGCTCTGGATCGGCACACAAGACAATAGAGTTATTTTGTTTGCTTTCTAAAAATTTAATTTAGGGTTCTAGGGCTCTTAGTACATTTCAAATGCCCCTGCATAAGAGTTGGGAATGTAGCTCAGTGTTACTGTGCATGTCTAAAATGCCATGAGGTCCTGAGTTCCATCCCTGAAATCAACAAATAATTAATATTAATAAATAATAAATAGAAGGCCACCAAATGTCTGATATATGAAATAGATAGTAATAATTAATAAATAATAAATAAATAGAAAGTGACCAAATCCCCAAAACATTATGATCTGAACTGATCCATTCTCTACTAAAGAAACCCCTCCCTTCATGAGCACAGTAAGTCAGCGATCTGTCCATCATCTGCTCACAATTTATTTACTAGACACTAAGTATCAAGCCTTGTTCTAAGTTTAGAAAGGACAATGATGACCAAGAAAAGACAGGATTTGTCCTCTTGTTCTTAAATTCTCTGGGGAGGTAAGTCACTCAAAGTCTACATGATAGCCCGAATAAAGTGTGAAGAAGGGCCAGTTGAACATTTAAGAAAATGTCTCTGCTTATGGAAGTGAGAAGATATCCTTCTCCTTATCTCCCTAGACAAGTTCAAGGCACACATTCACCAAACCCAGACCTGCCTGTCCTTGACCCCTCATGTCAATGACATCAGGCCCTCTCTAAGCTGGCCCCTGCACACGTGTCCATTTTTTTCCTGTCCCTATTACTTCTACATCCGTGATGTACCATGTCTTCCTCAGATCATTATGGTAATCCTAATTGTCAACTCTTTGTTCTCCCATCCATTAGCCACCTGTTAGGACTGTCGGGCTAAAAATGTAAGTCTCAACCAGGCTGTGCTGGTGCACGCCTTTAATCCCAGCACTTGGGAGGCAGAGCAGATGGATCTCTGAGCTCGAGGCCAGCCTGGTCTACAAAGTGAGTTCCAGGACAGCCAGGGCTACACAAAGAAATCCTGTCTAAAAAACAAAAAACAAAAAACAAAAAACCGTAACTCTCCTCACATCTTCTTCCTTCGCAGCTTCCCTGACATCCATCTCCTCTCAAGCATCCCATGGAAACTCAGGCCATGTTAATTTCTGTGTGGCACCATAACTAGACCACACTGTTCACCTACTCTGTGATTTTATGCATTCTCCCTTGCCTGGAACATCATTCCATTACTTTGTTAGCCAACTAACTTCTACCTGGGTTTCAAACCTCAGTATAAGGTCTTTGGGGGATTCCCTGGATGGTCAAAGCTAATCTTGGTGGCAACTCCCTCTGATCCTGCTCATGTTAGCATTTATATCTTACTAACTGTAACTGCTGGTCTCTCTGTCACTCAACCTTTTTATTTCCTTGGTCAACCCCACTAATATTAGAGGGGAAAAAAAGGTGATTCAGGGAGCAGAACTCTAATCTTCAGCCAGCAGTTACACCTAGAAAACAACGGACTCAAAAAAAAATAGACAAGAGGAAGGAGCCTTACAAAGTAAAAATAATTATGCAAAAAAAACCCTAAAATCAGGAAAATGTTTCATACAGAACAACTCTGTAGAGATAAGAGAGGGAATAAACAAGAGAGGTGATCGGAGAAATGTCCTAGCCTCCAAACAAGAAAGTTCTAAGCAAAGAGAAAAATTACCCAGAAAGAAAGGAGACATAAGCTCTAAAATTCAAAGAGTCTGCCGGGTGCCACACTGGATAAATGAGAATCCAAACCTAGACACATCACTAAGACATTCCCACACTCAAGACAAACGGCTCACAGAGAAAAAGTATAGATGCACTACAGGGAGACACAGGGTTTCCCACGAACAGACTGAGTGCAATACGGGAATGGAGAAAAAAACCTTTAAAGGTTTTTGGGGGCGGGGTGAGAGTATTTTCAATTTACAAGTCTCAGTTAAATTATCAGTCATAAGTAAAGGCAAACTAAAGACCACTAAAGACACAGAAGGAGACAAAATAGTCATTTACATACCCTCCCAGATATTTAATATGTATTGCAAGAAGCGAGAGGAAATCTACATAGTTCTATTGTGGACAAATGCATAACCCTGGCCTTAATAATGTAACCAAAAACCAAGAGCTAGGTGATAAGTACAGAAGGAAAAAAAATCAATGTTTTAGTTTCTACATTATAAAAATGACTAATACTTCTGCGGACCACAGTGGAGAGTAGATAGAATCATGAAACAGAGTTGTCGGGATAGGAAATGGGAAGGTGCAGGATATATGTAGGTGATCTAGTAGTCTTCATGAAAAATAAAAACAATGTAAAAGTCAGAAACGAAAGGAAAAGGGTGAAATGGGAAATTAAGAGTAGGGTTTTGCATAATTGAGCCGAACTCTCATCTCTCACAGCAGAGACGTGGAAATGCCTAAAATTAATAAATCAAGAAACTCAGAAATACAAATAATCCACAAATTCTCATTTTGCCTCTCTTAACAGAGCTCTGTGGTGTCTGATTTAAATGGCCTGGGATATTTTAAAATTTATCCAATGAAATGTAAACTTTTTGACCTATTAAATTTTATTATAGAATAGGCACAGAAATTCAAAACAATTACAATGACTGAGTTTTTAACAACTCCTCTGGACACCTTCCATAAATGCCCATCATAAATGGCCCCTTTCAGTATAAAGACTGCCTCCAACCTTAGCCCTCCCAGTGCATAGATGCTGAAGACCAGGGAAAGGCACCACTATCAGAAAAAGTCAGCATCCCACGAAAGATCAATTAGGTGGGTAGAGGCCTGCATTCTGGCCCGGCACCTGGTCATCTGACACCTGACGAATTCCAGTTTGGGTAGGAATCTCCAGGATTTTCAATGTGGACAAGTTCTAAATCTTTAGTTGATGGTCCAGGGGCAGCTGAGGGTAGCAGGGCTTGTGCAAGACACTCGGAGACCTCTCACTTGAGAAAGACCCCACTTTTGAGTAAGAACTGGACGCCAGTGAACTGTGAGCCCTGACAAACTCTGGGTAAACTGTTATGTTGCTTTGAATCACATTCTTTCTCAACTACATACAAGAATCATGAAAGCATCCATCTTGCAGGACAGCTGAGATGATCAAACGGGTCATTGTGCATAAAATGCTTAAAACATTGTCCCTTAACAAGAGGCTCCCAACACAGCCAGCTACAGTCTGACTGTGGCTTTTCTCTTTGGGCCCCTTTCTCTATGAATCTACTAAAGCAAGGGAAATGGTGAAATAGCATGAAACAGTGAAATGTGAAGAAAAGGGACCGTGACCTTCACAGGCATTCATCCTACCTGGAAAGGGGTTCAAGCAGAAACACTAAGAAAAACCTGCCAGCCATCAGTCGCCATTATCCATCCTTCCAGGTGGCAGAGACAATGATCCCCAGGGACAGGTGACAGAGCTTCCATAAGGCAATGAATCTCGCCACAGCTGCAGCCCAGGTCACTCTGTTCCAGGTAAGTAGGCTGCCAAGCTGAGGAAGGCCAGCTCCCTTTCTAGCAGGACCCAGGCAAGGAGCGCTGGAAACGGTCCACAGCCAAGGCAGTATCACAGTTCCCCTTACAGCTGCCAGGGCTGCGCCCGGGGCCTCAGAAAGCTGGGTTTCCAATGCCTGCTCAGCCTCTGATGACTCAGTGACAGGGAGCCCTGATCCTTGAACTCCTGGCACGGTGGCGGCATCTGAAGTTCCTGTGCCACATCAAACAGGGAGTAATGCCCCAGGACTTCCCTCTCCTTCAGTATTGAAAAACTCCAGCCCTGCCACATGTTCTGAGGGTGTTCATCTGTAAATATGACCTGGATATGTGAGTCAGGAGGGATGGGCTGCACGCCAACTCTAGGTTACTCTGCCAGGGATCAAGAGGCCTCACTCAGAAATGTTTCTATAAAAGACATGCAGTGGGGGCGGGGTGCAGCTCCGTGGGGGCAGGGTGCAGCTCAGGCCAAGTGTTGTGAGTGCATGAAACCCTAGAGTGAATCCCTAACATGGTGGGGTATGGAGCTTAGATTAGGACATGATCTCTGAGGTCCCTTCCAACCCACAATACCCCAAGGCTCTCCTTTGAAGATGTGTTAGCCCCAGGTCCCCACCACTACCACCTCTGTCCCCCTTCCAGGGTAACCCTGGATGCTCCTTCTCAATGGTGCCCAGCTCCTTTGGTGCACGCTGGGTCTCTGGGGCATGCACCTGTCCCAGGTCATCTCTACCACCGCTGAAGTGCTGAGAGCGAATTGTTCGGCACGCGCACGTGCATGGAACTAAGTGCACAATGGAAACTCTTCCAAACACCCACTTCAGACACTCATGCTTATCTCTAGCTGTGTTTATCTCCAGTGCCTCGGACTCTGGGGGAAAGTACAGCAGTTAAATCTTTCAAAAGATAAACGTTGCTGAGTACACACTTTTACTCCCAGTAACTGGGAGGCAGAGGCAGGAGGATCTCTGAGAGTTAGAGGGTAGCCTGGTCTATAAGCCAGCCAGGGCTACATAGTGAGACCCTGTCTCAAAAAGAAAAGACAAATGTTTAAGTTTCTGTTGTGGAAAATGTAAACAATATTTTTGTATCCATCCAAAGTGACACAAACGGCTTTGTTATCGTTTGGCTTATTTTTTTAAGAGACACGTATGAGTCAAATTATACTCTAAAGTCGTCAAAATAGCCCTAGCTTATTTACGAGCTTGATCTTTAGCCTGGCAATCACACAGCTGATGCACCCCCACGCTCACAGTGACAATAAGAAGCTAAATAAACGGATGGCAGCAGCAAAACCCTAGCCACTCTTGACACCCAACGCAGAGCAAACACACAATGGCAAGGAAACATTCTGCAAGTTGGTATTTGCTGCCCTCTGGTGATCAGTCCTGGGAAGTTTCCATACAGAGACCTGGAAAGTGCATCCTTCACACAGACGTGTGCCCCTCAACCCCCACCATCTAGGCTAAAGCCATCCATCATCCCACCAGACTTCTCATCAACACAGCAGGTCCTGGTCCTCTGTTCTCCAGGTGTGTGTGTGTGTGTGTGTGTGTGTGTGTGTGTGTGTGTGTGTGTGTGTGTGTGTGTGTGTGTGTGTGTGTGTGTGTGTGTGTGTGTTCAAGAAAGAATAACTCAGCCCAAGCCCTAACTAAGCACTGAGACCATGCTTCCTTTAGAAGGACAGCTAATGAGAGAAGAGAGAAGAGGTGCTGATTCCAACTCTCCAACACTGCTCTCTGTGTCGTGTGCTAAAACAGTTACCTCCATGCAGAATCAATCCAAAAGAAGAAGTTGGCTATTTACATCCTCACCCCTGTCTGCTCACACCCTCCACACTCACGGTGTTGTCCTCGGTTCCCTTCCTTGCTGGGAAAGGCTTCCCAGCTACCCCAAGTAGGCTTCAAAAGTCTTTTTGAAGCCTCCCTCCCCCACTCCACCCCCCACTCCAAGCATCTCGGTTTCTTTTTCCTCCCGTTCTTGTTGATCATTTAACTGTGCATGGCATTTTGGGCACCAAGTAGAGGATGGCTATCGTGGCAAACCTTTGAGAGAAATCCCAATGCGCTGAGGAATGTCATGGAAATGAGAGATAGTCATGAAAAGTCAGACATCTGGGCAAAGTTTAAAAGGACTGGGCATGCCCGGCCTTGAGCTAATATCATTGTGAGCAGCCTGGATGACAGTTTCCTAATACATCAAGAATGCACGCAGAAGGGTAGGATCCATTTTCCATTCATCAGCGACAGCAGAAGGAACAGAAGCATCTTAGGTTTCAGCCGAGGAAACACCCGTCACATGTCTGAGCGGCAGGGGAAGAGAAGCTGCCAAGGGGTGGCTCTGAGTCACTTACTATGCAACACAGCCACTGGAAACGCCATTCGGAGAGCGACACAGCAACGTACACAAGGTCTGACCCCATCTAGACTCTGGGAAGCGCCACCCCCCATGGCCTAGGTACTACAGCTGGGATCTCGGATGCTGCCCTCCAAACCCATGTGTTGACAGTTTGGTATCTAGCCCGTGGCACAAATGGGAAACTGTGGAGCCTTTAGAACCCAGGGCTTGATAGAAGGACGTATATCATTAGGGCTGTGCCCTTGAAGAAGGCACCATGAGCTCAGCCCCAGGAACAGTTAATCCTGACTGCCGACTTGATGGGATTTAGAATCACCATGAAAACAACTCTCTGGGCATGTCTGTAGGGATCATCTACATTAACGAAGGTGGGACCATGTACTCTGTATATGAACACTAGTCCATGGGTTGGGGTCCTGGACTGAATAAAAAGGAGAAAGTGAACCGAGATTCTTGACTCTGCTTCTTGACTGCAGACGCAAGGTGGCCAGCTATCTCAATTTCCTGCAGCCATGATGTCCCCATCATGTTAGACCATATATGCTTAAAGTGCGGAGCCAAAGGAGCCCTTCCTCCATTCACTCTGCTTCTCATCAGCTACTCTGTCCCAGCAGGAGACAAGTAACTGGTATAGCCCCTTTCTGTCTCTTTACTTCCCAGATGCCACGACAGCGTTCTTGTCTACGCACTCAACCCACAATGCCCGGAAGCAGTGGGATGCCTGGCTGTGACCTGAAACTCCATACCCTTTTTCTTTTTCAGAGTTAATTGTCTCAGAACCCTACACACAGTAGCAGAAAGTTGGCTGGCACGCTGGGTAATCCCAGTGGCTGAAGAGATCTAGTTGAAGAGACTACCAGAAGATTCTAGTTCTGTTGTTTATTCTAGACACCCAGGAACCTAGCCATTTCAGGTTGCCCTCCACAGAAGCATGTTTTCGGGGAAAGACCATTTATTCCTTTGCCACAGCCCACTTCTGTCTTGCTGGTAGCAGCAGCAGCAGCAGCAGCAGCGACAATAACCACGTTATCGACAGTTCTCTGAACCACAGAATTGCTGTTCTAGGCCATGAGCTGGGCACACTTGGTCCTTTGCTCACCATCCTCATCATCAGTCTCATTTTATTGGTGAGAAAATTGAGCTTCAGAGAGGATGAAAGACTCCCCTACAGCCCACTTCTGGACACACATGAGATATGACTGGAGTCCAGGTCCCCTGAGTTAAGGGCCCACACTCACCATCGTATACCTACACTGACAGAAACCAAGGATGCATTTCAGACCACTCACAAAGAACTGATCTAAACGTGGCTCTTGAGATGCGCAGGGGAATCAATGCTAGCCCCGTGATAATGTTCAGGAGAAGAGGAAATGAAGACACACACACACACACACACACACACACACACACACACACACACACACACACCACCCATCGGTCTCCTCTGCTGGAACTGCCACCCCACACTGTACAGATCTGGTGAGATTTAAAACCAGGTCTCAGGGCTGTAGAGACAGCACAGCAGTTAAGGGCACTTACTGCTTTTGCAACAGACCCAAGTTCAGTCACCAGCACCCATGTGATGGCTCACACACATCTGTAACGGGTTCCAAGAGTTCTAAAGCCCACATCTGGCTGCAGCCAGCACCAGGCATGCACATGGCGCATGTACAAGACTTGCAGCAGTGTGGATGTCCTCATGCTGTCTCCCACATGTATCTGTCCAGGGTTCAGTGTTGTGGAATATTTGTACACTGTGTGAAGAGATACTGCTGTGATTGATTTAATAAAGAACTGAATGGCCAAAAGCTAGGCAGGAGAGAAAGGTGGGATTTCCAGGGAGAGAGAGGAAGATGAAGAAGAATCTAGGTGACCAGATTACACCAGAGAGGCCAGTGAGACTCAGAAGGAACGCGTCAGACACACAGAATGGGATAGAAGTAAAAGTCACATGGTAGAATGTAGATTAATAAAAATATTTAAGTTATAAGAGCTAGTTGAAAACAAGTCTAAGCTAAAAGTCAAGCTTTAATAGTTAATAATAAGTCTCTGGGTCATTATTGTGAGCTGGCAGCCCAAAGAAAAATTTGACTACAGTGCAGGGTTTCCCAGAGGCCTCTGGGGCCATTAGCCAACTAGCATATTATTATGCACCCAGAAATCCTGCCAGAAGATCGCTGAGTAGTGGTTGTTGGAAGACTTCCATAAAAAGGAGAGATAGTGTACAGACCCTCCCCTTCTACCCCAATCAACCCTGAATCGGCTTTCCATTCCTGCTCGTCCATTTTCTTAGCACCTGAATGCTGTCCGGCCAGGGCTTCATCACAAAGTTCTCTGAGGTCTCCCATATCAGATGGTGCTGATAAGGGACTGGCCAAGAGACTGGTGGCACGAGACTTCAAAACAGCCACCTAGTCTTGCATAAGAACCACCACAGAACAAGCTTGAGCACAGGGTGTCAGATCATGGCCTCAGACCTGAGCATTGGGGTTCACAGTGTGACAGCTGTGTACACCCACAAAAGGAGCACCATTCAGAGCAGCTGGGGGCAGGGCAGGGTGCCTGCAGGGACCCTGCAGACGTGAGTAAGAGTGGATTTTATGCTGTTCAGTCATCCACAGGCCAGTGTCAAGCCTGGAGTCAGATGAATGAAATTTCTTCCTTCGTGGTGGAAAAACTGGATTCAAGCCACAGATACACACTACCGGGGAGTCTGCATTTAACTTCCAGCTTCGCCAAACTCAGTGGAGCTTAAAGCAGAATTTTCCCTCATGCAGAGACTAAGAAAGCCCAAATAACAAAACACAATGAAGCACAAGGAAGAGAGAAAGAGACTTCCAGAACTTTCCTCTCTCTAGGCTCTGCCCAGAGCTTTCCTCTCTCTAGGCTCTACCCAAAGCAATGCACAAGAGGGAAGGGGATGGGGAAACCCAGATGGCCTCAAAAATCTGGCCTTGTGGACTCTAACCTGTGATGGTAATTGTCACACCCAAATAGCATGTGTAGAGCAATATGTACCAAGTAACTAAGCAAAGAAATGATGCCCTCCCCGCGTGAGTTAATGCTTAATCACTTTCTAGCAGACACACACGTCTTAAATAAGACCGTCTCTCCAGGTCATCTTTTGTGATTCTGCTGCTTCTCCAACTATGCCTAGCAACACACATCTGAGATACAGCTAGATGGAATATAGTTTCGAGGATGCAGAAATGTTCTGCATTCACAGTCAGTCTGCCCCCCTCAGCATATAATGAATATCTCTGGCCCCACATAAGGCTTGAGAACCTTAGCATCTGATGCTGTTACTCATCCTGGAAACAATAAGCCGTGAACTTAATTAGAATCAGAGCCTGCTACCTTCATGCTGCCCATGGCTTTGAACGCCACTGCTAATCTTGAAGGGGTCAGCGTTGCCAGCATTGCGTTGAATCTTGCACTCTTGCTTTGAATGGGTGAATGGTACTGTCCGTCTGGGGCCACAGAACCAAACCTGTGAGGATGTAGGGAAGCAGGATGGAAAAAAGATGGAGTTTAAGACAAAACAAAGTATGGCACCACTAGAAACGAAATCATGTGACTCCCGTGTAGACGCAGAAATGGGAATCCTGGGAGCTTCTCGAAGGAAATGCTGAGAAGGGCTTGACTAGTGGGAGGTAGGGGCAGGTTCTCTGCCACTGCCAGCCTGCAGTGCAGTAGCAGCTCCCAAAAAGGGAGAGGAGGAAGACCACCACCATCCACCAAAGCCAGTGCCCGAGTGTGCAAGCACACACTGGCTTGCCTCCTTAAAACAATTAACAACCCATAAAAGCCACCTGTTTCAGCATTTGGATTTGGTGGGTTTTAGGATGTTCACAATCATTATTACTCCTCAACTCCAAAATTGTCATCAGTTGAAGAGAAACCCCACACCATTTACAGTCGCTCTCTATATTCTCCGCGCTCCAGTCCTGGGCAAGCAACTTTCTTACATTTATGGATCATCATCCTACTCTTTGCATCAGTGGAAACAAAATATGGAACATGTCTTGGGTCTGGCTTCTTTCACTTGGCACAAGGATTGCAAGGTTCACCTATGATCCAGCTTATATCAGCACTTATTTTTTTATGAATTACTATTTCACTCAATTGTTGTTAGCATTTATCAGCTCACAGATGTTAGAATTGTTTCCACTTTGAGGATATTATGAGTAATTATGCTATGAACATTTGTGCTCAAGTTTAAGTGGGACAAATAGATGTATACATTTCAATGAGCATATGGACAATGTCTCTCTATATATATTATACATATATATGTATATATGTATGTATGTACACACACATACATACAGATATACATGTGTATCTGGAAATAAAACTGTTGAGTCATCTAACTTCAAACATTTTTTAAAAGATATATATATATATATATATACATATATATATATATATATATATATATATATAGTGTGTGTGTGTGTGTGTTGCATGAGTTTAATGTACACCACTTGAGTACAGAAGCTAACTGAGGCCAGAAGATGAGATGCAATCAGCATCTGATTAACATTAGATCCTCTGGAACTGGATTTAGACAATCATGAGCCATTCTGTGGGTGCTGGGAACTGAATCGGGTTCCTCTGCAAGAGCACCAAACACTCTCAACTTCTGAGCCATCTCGCCAGTCCAAACAAAAAGCTTTTGAGGAATTGCTAAGTGATTTTCCAAATCTATGGAGACATGTCACAACACTGCCAGTGACACGTGATAGTCCTAATTTCTCCTCAACTTCACCAGCACTTGGTATTATTGTCTGCATGTTTTACCGTAACCATCCCAAGGGGTACAGAATGCTTTCTCACTGTGACTTCACAGCAGTCTCTCAATGATAGTGGGACTGGTGAGTTTTCTTAGAGAGCTGAATATCTTCTATGGGGAAATGTCTATTCGTATTTTGTTTATTTTTTTTTAACTGGTCATCTGTCTTGATTAACTGAGATAGCTTTTACATTCTAGATGCTAGGCCCGTCTGATGTATTTTACTTACAAGTCTTTCTTCAGCTCAAAAGACTATTTTCACTAAGTTTTTAAAAATTTTCACAAACTCTAATTGCTCTACTTTTCTGTGAGTTTTCTTTACCTGTACTTTTGGTGTCATGTTGAATAACTCACTCATGAGACCAACGTCACTAACTCTATGCCCCAGGTCTCTTCGAAGAACTGTGTGCATGTATGTTGGGTGATGTGAGATAAGATTTCAGCCTATCGTTTTTTTAATATAGATAGCCACATGTCCTGGAACCACTTGTTGAAAAGACTATTGTTTCCTCTTCCTCTTTGTCTTGGTGCTCCAGAAGTCTAATACTTGTCAATAAACATGAGGACTTATTTGTGAACTATTCTATTCCATTGCCCATAGACCCACCCTTATGCTAATGCCATACAATCTAGATTACCACAGCTTGGTCATAAGCTTTCAGATTCCAAGTATGAATCCTCCCACTTTGTTCTTTATAAAGATGGTTTTTTTTTAATTCTAGGTTTCCTATACTTGCATTTAAATGTTAAGGTGAATGTATTAATTTCTTCAAAAATGAAAATGACAGGTGAAAAAAATTTTTAGAGAGACTGTATTGAATCATTTATTTACATCTAGTAACTGGTTCACTTTCTAATCAAATGTTGAACCATGCCTCCAGAAGACTACTCCTTCAAAATCTCATGCAGCCAATGTTTTGTAGTATGAGGGACAACTTAAATGGTAATGAAATAATATCATAAATCAAATCCGGCTCATCAAAGTGATGTATTATCTACAAACAACACAAGCCCACAGTCATTCTTCTTTCTCACTGAATCTGACTTTCCGATCTCTAGTGCATTTGGTGAGCCCTTCCCATTGGCCAGTGGTCTTCTGTGGCCGGCTTTGATTAGTGTGATGGAATATGGGAGCTGCCAATTGTGACTTTCCTTCGCTCTTCCATCCTCCAGAGTGGGTGATGCTAACCAAGAGCCTAGGAAATGGACAGGCCCCTCCAGGGAAGGCAGGCGGGCGGGGGGGGGGGGGGGGGCGGGTCAGACCCACTTTCACAAGCACTGGCGGCTGCTGGGATTTTTCAGGACATCTGCAAAGATGTCTTTGCTGTTTCTGTTCTATTTACCACCAGTTCACATGGGGTGAGAGACAAAGAGAATTTGGTCCATTCTAAGTTGGTTTCCTGCCCAATTTTCTTTGACATTTGTAGCTGACCACATTTACTTATTGACAAGAACTTGTAAGTAGCAAAGATAAGTAAAGGAGAAAATCCACTGCAAGGTAAACAGACAACTTATTTATACCCAGATTGCTGGCTCTACCCGTGATTTAAGTACAGCTGTGGCTCAGGATGTACAGAGTTCACAGGAAACACCGCTGAGGCACTGAGGTAGCTGGTGTGTCCTAGAATCTGCAAAAAGCGTCTTTAACCCTGACTGTCATCCAGAGAAAGAACCCTCCACCTCACTGTTTGATTCACCTTGACTGCCTGGTGAACGCCTGGGCATCTTCCCTCCAGCTGACAGTGGTTTTAACAACCTCCCCTGCTGAAAAGTATTGTGGTTTTTTTTTTAATATAATATTTCTTATTTGTTCTTTGAGCATTTCATGCATGTACACAGTGTATTTTGATTATGATCAAAAGGTGGTCTCTTAACTTTTCACACCCACAGGGGAAGCAAGTAGCACACATCAGTTTATTCATAATTGCTAAAATAAAAAGAAGCTAAATGCCCAACAACAAGGGACTGGGTACATAATTCATTGACTATTTAGCATAGTACTATGGTACTTTTGATATGCAATGTTAGATGAAAATTACAAGTTTATCAAAGAACAGAATCTCAAAGCAGATCTTCTATGTTAAAATTCTAATGTAGGCCTCTTTTTTTAGACAGATTGTCACAGAGAAAAGTCTCCCATAACAATCATTATGTCTGAGCAATGTTATGTTGGAGCATTTAGATTTTTCTCTATTTGCTTATTTACTTTTTCCAGTTAGTTGTGGAAACATCTGGGGGAAGACCCCTTGGTCCTGCAGTCTGTGAGACCCCGAAACTAGAGGCCTCATTTGAGAGAACAAGTAGATCCTCTACACAGACCGACCGTAAGGAGAAAACTACTCACTTATCCAGCAGGTTCTCTCTTGGGATCCGAACCTTGTCAAATATCAAAATTCCGTTATCCACACCATTCATTCCTGGGGGAACAGAGTAAAAATGTAGATGCAAGGGAAAGCTATGCAACCTTCCAAAGATGGCCTCAGCTACTTCTGGGCCTAAAACATAAACCTTCAACATTTCCAGGAGTGCAGGTGCTCTTTTGTTAGGGGGCATAGTGATGATACTTTCAGTTTGTTCTCTGGGCCCTGGCTCAGACACACCTGGCCCATCCCCAACCCCCACCCTGAAGAAGACCGGAAGACGGTGATGTGGTTTTCCTTGTTTGTAGCCCCACAGTGTGCTAGGGACTCAGGGTTGGACTCTGAAAGGGCACATTTCCCTCCCCTGCAGCCAACATTGGTAAAAGGAAAAGTTCAGGGCCTGAGGAGACATCTTGGTGGTTCAGAGCACTTGATGCTCTTGCAGAAGACCCAGGTTCAGTTCTGAGAACCCACACGGTGGCTCACAACCACTAGCAATCCCCGTTCCAAGAGACTGGCGCTTCCTTCTGACCTCCCTGAGCAGCAAGCACACGGGCGGCGGTGTGTGGGCATGCCGGCAAACCACTCATCCACGCAAAATCAAATA
Source organism: Peromyscus maniculatus bairdii (assembly GCF_049852395.1). Classification (NCBI taxonomy): domain Eukaryota; kingdom Metazoa; phylum Chordata; class Mammalia; order Rodentia; family Cricetidae; genus Peromyscus; species Peromyscus maniculatus. The sequence continues at coordinate 105,713,362 of NC_134855.1, read as the reverse complement.
AAAGTTAAGAGGGAGGGTCCAGGCAAGAGAAAGCATGGGACCCTGAAGACAGAAGTCATCCTGTCCCAGCACAGCTCCTGCTTCCTCCCCATCTGAGCTTCCTCCTCAGGCACAAGAGGAAAGTAAATGACAGAAGACATAGAAAAGCCAAAGCAGTCCTTCCGCAGCTGCCAAGGTTTTCAACATGTGGCATGATGTCATAAGCCCTGGCCTGTCCCTCTGCTCTCAGTGACACTTGACACTCCAGGGACCTTCAGGGACCTTGTCTAGCAGCAGTGCTTGCCAAAGGGAAGGATTGAGGTCACCCCTCTACTGTCCCATGTGACTCCCTTATCTCTTCCTCTCTTTCTTCTCTCTTTTATCCTTAACTCCTGCATCCCTTTCTTTAGCTGGTTCCCCCTTGGAAACCTGGTCTCACTGAGTACCATGGGATGAACTGTAGATTGTAGATCCCATTTGTGAATTGAAGTCCTAAGCCCTATGTCTGTAATGCAAACGTGTTTGGAAACAGAGGCATTACAGAGTCAACCAGGTTAAAATAAGGTCATTAAGGTGGGCCCTAATACAAATGATAGGAGTCCTCCTAAGAAGGAGAAACCTGGAGACAGATGTGTGCCCAGGAAGGCAACATGCTCATGTGAAGACGGCATTCACAAGCTGAGGCAAGAGTCCTGGACCAGAACTTTCCATTGCCCCATCAGAAGGAGTCAACCCTAGCAGGTCTCTCATCTCAGGCCTGTTATAGATGTCCTGAGTCCATCCTCAAGGCTCACCAAGGGCTGACTGGACACAAACATCAATCTGGAGGTAAACACTCACCAGAGAGCAGAAGCCTGCCCTAAGTCTAAGAAGAGAGAAGTTGAAACACCCTTTGGGGACAAAGCATCTTTGTCACTAAGAAACTGAGAAGTAAGGAGATAACAGCATCAATGCATGGTCCCCTGGCAGTTTGGTCCACCGCCATGGTTTCCTCGTGATGAAAGTGGTTAGATTCTCCTTGGCTGTGATGGGGGCTGGAGGACCCACAAGAGGCACAAATAAGACAGAGGACAGTCACCTGAGGACTCACCTTCTTTATGCATCATATCAATGGCTGTCACTCCTGGATACAAGTTTCCATTTTCATCCCTGATAGGAACGATGAAACAGTGGGGCCCTAAGGAAGGCAGAGAGACAGGCCCTTATTAGGTCTCCCTTTTTACTGTTTTTGAGACAAAGTCTAGATATGTAATCCTAGATGGCCTAGAACTCATCATATAGGCCAAGGTGGCCTCTAATTAAAGTTAATCCTCCTGCCTCCACCTTCCAACTGGTGGAATTATAGGAGTAAGTTACCATACCTGGCCTTAGACTCCCCCTTGTAAAGAATAAACCTTCAAGCTGGGTATGGTGGCGTGTGTCTTTAATCCCAACATTTGGGAAGCAGAGGCAGGTAGATCTCTGTAAATTTAAGGCCAGCCTGGTCTAATAGCAAGTTCTAGGATAGCCAAGGCTACCTAGTGAAACCCTGTCTCAAAAAATAAAAATAAAAGAATACAACTTCATGTCTCCTCTGGAGCAATGTGACATTATTTTACTCTCTGAATCCATTGATTTCTAGGCACTGCACCCAACAGTGACTAGTGTCAACAAGTTTGATCATCACTTTTACGTAGAAGGTTAAGTTAGCAGTGCATGTTTTTACAAGACAAAGCTGGCCCTGGGAAGCATGTTTTCTGTGTAAAGAACTGATGTGAAAACAGCAATAGCAGAGAGAGTTCTCCCAGTCTCTCATGTTGGTAACAAACCTTGAGACCGTCCCTCAATGATGAGTTGGGCGAAGACGGCAGCATAGTTCCCGTACATGGCGTTGCCAATGTACATCTTCTGGGCGTCTTCATGCGGTGTGTCAATCACGAACTCCTGCACAGAAGAGGAAGGCACAGAGTATTTGCCTCCATGTGGCTCATTTCAACCCCTAGCTCAACACAATGGATACCGTAAGACAGATCTGCGATGTAAAGAAGACTCAGAGGCTCCCAGAAAGCCATTGTCTTAACTTTGTGTTGCTCTGTCCCTCTGTGAATGGCCTTTGCCTCCATCTTTGCTTTGAAGGTGACTGGAAATGAAAGTGGGCTTTCCTTTTTGGTGCATAATTCAATCAGAAAAATAAATGGGCCAATTTTCATTCATTCATTCATTCATTCATTCATTCATTCATTCATTCCTCATCTCTGTCTTTGACAGTATCAGGCTGATGTGTGCCCTCTTCTTCGTCTGCCAGGTTTCAGTGTATTAACTGTTCCTTCAATTATCAATTCCTGTCATCCAACTAACTCATACTGAGGATTCTGCTTTTAAAGAACCCAACACCAAAACCGCTACAAGAGCTAGATGTGATGGCACAGGCCCCAACCCCAGCTACTTAGGAGGCTGAGGCAAGAAGAATATACTTTCAAGGACTGCCTGGACCTCACAGTGAGTTTAAGGGCAGCCTAGGCAACCTAGCAAAGCCTTTTCTCAAAATAAAAATAAAGGGATAGGGTAATAGCTCAGTGGTTGAATACTTAATTCCCATCTCTCTCTTACACACACACACACACACACACACACACACACACACACACACAGAGTCACCTAGCTCTCCACACACCCCTCACCCTCAAACACCTCACCTATGAGGTGCCCATGAAAAGAGGGAACAGCCCAACGATCCAGGGCCCTGGGATGGTTTGTTCCTGAGTACACAAATGTATGTTTCATTTTGTCTTCCCCTTCTGGGTAAACTCTGAGTTCTCATGTCTTCCACTATTGCACGGGCCTGGCCAGCCTGCAGCCATGATAAGAACTTTGTTTAAATGACAACCAACTCATCTAAAGGCCAAAGCCATGTGCTTGGCTGCAAGCAAAACAGGTACCTGTGAGCTATTCCTATCATTGCTTAGTATATCACCCCAAAATCATTTTAATTCTGATTTTTTTTAAAGGAAAGGAAAACACCTATCAAAGCCTTTGGCTGGTTGTCTCAGAACCTGTTGCAAACATCTTACTATTCAGTGAATACAATAAAGCCCCCAAGGTCCCATACTAGAGTCATGTGCCCCCCAAGCCCTTGGAACAGAAACACCTGTAAAGGAACCTCGGTCTTCTGAGAAAATATTAGAATGCCTCACGCAGTTTGTCTCAGTAAGAGCCAAGGATTCCAGCTCCAAAGACCCTGAAACTAACCCTGGCCTGAAGAAACAGTGACACCACATGGGTTACCCTTAAACCTCTTACCAAGCAGGTACTGACCATACTGCTAGCACTGAGTACAGGGTACCGATGGACAGGTCAGGGGCCCAGAGGAAATGGCAGAAAGCTGAACTGGCCATTTAATTGGAGTTGACAATGTAGAAGACATGATTCAGCTAAACCAACATGCTCTTGATCACACAAGGATTATCTCAGATTTCAGATTATAAAGTGTGTAGACTGTGCTTTCCCATCGGGCCAAGAAATACAGTCTCGAGGCCTAAGACAACAATCTCTGACATCAGTTTGTACAGGAAAACCTTTAACATGTGCAGGGGCTTTTCAGAAAAACACATGGACGAGTTGAGAAGTCTCTTGAGATTGCCCTTGGCTTATCTGGCCAGCCAGGGCTTCTGAAAGAGGGGGTAACTCAAGGCTGCATGCGATGAGCAAGAATGATAAACAACCTGTGTGCATGGGTCAGGAGGCAGAGAAGAGCCCTGGAAACACAGGGCTGCCAGGGGAGAAGGTGGGAGGCCACCAGTCCTGTACTCATCAAATACACCCCAGGGGAAGAGGTTTGTCACTGCTGGCAAGAGGCTTGACGTGGAAAGTTTGTATCAGCCAAAAGGCTGGAGTTGAAACTGTAATCTAAACAATGCCCAGCATGTGTGCTGCTTACAATTATGATTACTTGTTGAAGACCAACAAAATGGTCAAAGTTGCAAACACTAAGATGTAAAAAAAATAAAATAAAATCAGGAGAAAGGTAGAGGGCTAGAGAGATGGCTCAGTGGTGACCAGCATGCACCGCTCTTACAACGGAGCTGACTTTGGGTCTCCGCACCCCTCCCTGTCAGGTAGCTCACAACTGCCGGTAACTCCAGCTCCAGGAGAACCCACATCCCTGGACTTTGAGGATCCCTGCACTCACATTGTACATGTACCCCCCACACACACACACACACGTACATATGTAAAATAAAAAGTAAGCCTTCTCAAGTAAAAAAGGGGCCAGTGAGATGACTCAGCCATTAAAGGCATTTGTCTCAAAGCCCAATGACCTGAATTTAATTCCTGGAACCCATATGGTAGAAAGGAGAGAACAGACTCCTGCAAAGTGTTCTCTGACCTCCACATGAGTGCTGTGGTACATGCATGTGTACAATAAAAACACACAAACAAATAAATAAAATGTAAAATAATAAAGTTAAAAAGCTTTGGCCATAACCTCATTTATTTTAGCTAGTTAGCACAGAGTATGACAATAAAAGGCTTATCTCATAGCTAACCATACCACTAGCTAATCTATTCCCCTACAAATGAAAACAGAAGAACCAAAAAACAAACAATCAAAAAAGGAAGGGAGGGGAGGAGGGCTCATTTGCTATGCTATATGACTTTCAAGGGGAAATGAAGGAGAAACAGGAATCCAAGGGAGAAAGCCCCCCTGTGTTAGTGCCCCCCACACACACACACGCACACCACCATCCTGCTTCCCTCCCGGCCGAACTTCATGACTGACTTGTTCCCTCTCCCACCCACTGGAGAGACAGAGCTCACCATTCTCCTCATCTGCAACTCCCCTGTCAGAAAGAGGCAGCTGCGGAAGCCCACCAGGTGACAAAATCATTTACACTGTTTGGGGAAAATGGGACCAATGCAAGAAATTATTTTTTGTTGAAAAAAATGGTAAGAAGAAACAAGTAAGAAGTGTGGGTGGTGTTTCCTTCACAGTAATGACTGCAAGGTCACCTCAATGTCACTGTTTGGGAAAAGAATTAAAGAAAAAAAAAAAAGGCCAGCCAAAACCCACAGGATATCAGGTCAATAAAGCATCACTTGGCTGGGAAGCCACACTCTTAAAGCAGTTCTATTTTAACCTAAGAATCCTCATTAACTCTATCACTAGAGTCAGGTTTCTAACCTCTGTGAGCCTCAGTTTCTCCGTCTGTAAAATAGGGACAATAATGTTTCATTGGCTGGTTATCTCAGTGTTTAGCTAAGTGCCTCCCACCACTTGAATTCTCAACTAACAGAAACTGCTTAACCGATTTAAAGGGAGCATTCATACCATAGAGAAGAAGCTGAATGGCATGGCAGGGCACAACCCTTGCTCACCATATGACCAGGGACATCATTGACTGCTGTAGAGAAAGAACATCAGGGTAGGGGAAAACCAGCCTCTAAGACATCTGTCACCTGAATATGACATTCTAAACACTGCCACTCATCTGATGAGGATTCACCAGCCAAATAAACAAACCTTACTTTCAAAAAGTCCTGATTCAGAAAGGCAAACTCGCAGGAAGTGGAAGACTAGAACTAGGCACACAGACATTAGTGGGACGCCCCTCCTCACCCCGCTCACAGACATGGCTGCACACATCAGAATTCAATCGCTCCTTCGTAGTCCTTAGGCATACCCAGTACCAAATAAGAAACCCCACAAGAGGGTAAGATAAATCAGCAGTGGCTTTCTTTATCCGGCAAGGGCAGTGGGGGGCGGGGGGCGGGGAGTCCAGTAGTGGAGAGCTACAAAGGAGAGCTTCCACCTTGCTCTGGCTGTGGTCCATTAAGGAGCAAGACACCAGATGAGAAGGTCTTGACCAACATGTTTATTTCATGAACAAGAACAGAAAAGACAGGGCTCAGTGGGTAGAAGCACTTGCCACCAAGCCTGAAGACCTAAGTTCAATCCCACATGGTGGAAGGAAAGAACTGAATCCAACAAGGTGTCCTCTGAGCTCCACATACATGCTGTGACACACACACACACACACACACACACACACACATTTTAAAGGGAAGGGAAAGGAAGAATATCGAAGAAAAGAGAAACAAAAGAACAACATGAATAAAAACGAGAAAAAGTGACGGTGGTGCCTCCAGGTTGTCAAGGAAACCCCATGCGAGTCATGGTTAAGATCACCGCCCAGGGGCTGGGAGAGGACTCAGTGGGAAAGACACTTGCTGCTCAAGCACAAAGACCTGAGTTTAAACGCCCAGGACCCAGGGGAAAGGCCAGGTGCGGCGCTACATGGCTGTGACCCCGTGCTGTGCTGGGCAGAAACAGCAGCATCACTAGGGTGTGCTGGCTGCTAGCCTAGCTCCATCCACACTCAGTGGGGGACCCTGTCTCCAGGGAATTCGGTAGAGAGTGGCAGAGCAGGGCACTCTACCCCTTCTTCTGGCCTCCACATGCTTAGGCATGGGTGTACATGTGTGCACATATATCACACATACACTCACACCATATCTTAGTTAGGGTTTCTGTTGTTGTGAAGAGACACCATGACCATGGCATCTCTTATAAAGGAAAACATTTAATTGGGGTGGTTTATAGTTCAGAGGTTCAGCATCACGGTGGGGCATGGAGGCACGCAGGCAGACATGGTGCTGGAGAAGGAGCTGAGAGTTCTACATCTTGATCCAAAGGCAACAGGAAGTGAACTGAGACACTGGATGTAGCTTGAGCATAGGAGACCTCAAAGCCAGCCCTCACAGTGACGCACTTCCTCCATTAAGGCCACACCTACTTCAACGAGACCACACCTCCTAATAGTACCACTCCCTAAGAGCTTGTAAGGGCCAATTACATTCAAACTACCACACAAACACACATAAGAACATTGCATAATACAATTAATTGGCCCTCTATCCACATGAATCCTGCATTACTGGAGTCAACCAACTATGTACTGAGATACATTTTAATTACATCTATACTGACTACCTACAAACATTGTTTTCTTATCATCATTCCCTAAATGATATTGTTTAACAGGTACAGAGCATCAGCATTATATTAGGTATTAGAAGTCATCAAAAATGATGTAAAGTATACAGGAGAACATGGAAGGTCCTACACAAATACCATGCTACTTATATGAGGAAATTGAGTGTCTGTGTATTTTAGACTTATCAGAGGTTCCTAGAAGCTGTGAGACCCCATGAATATTGAGGGACAACTGTGACAGCATAGAGGACTTAGCTCCTGATCAGGAAACCTCAGCTCTGGATGGGCTGCGGTGTGCAGAACCAGCCAAGACCTCTCCTCCCTGCTTCATAGACTACTGTTGGAAAGAGCAACAATGTGGCTAGTGCTGTTCCCACGGTTCAAGGGAATCACTAAAGAGTGCATGTACAGAGAGGAGTCCCATTGGTGGCAGGAAGCATGTGAGTGTAGGCTGGCATTGTTCTCAAAGGCTGAGCTCATGTCCATCTCTAAAACAATCAGATGCTGTTCTGAGCCCCGGCTTCTCAACCAGATCGCATGCCGAGGGTGTGAAGCCCAGCTCAGGAAGATGGGAAGGTCTGTACAGGTCCCCTGTTGCAGTGAACCATGAAACAGGAAACAGATTCTTCACCTGCTTGTCAAGGTCAAAGGTGGCCTCGGTCTGGATTCCTCTCACGTTGCTCCCGTGGCCCTTCTCTGTCATTGCGAACATCCCAGTATACCCCTGCTCCTGAGGTTCAGGGGATATTAAAAGAAAGTTAGCTGGTCAGATGAGCTCTAACTGAAGAGCTCAGGCCATTAACAATAGAAGAGGAGAAGAAAGCTGGAGACGACCATAAAAAAATTATTTTGTTGACATCTATTATGGGTTCAGGAACATGACAGGTGAGGCTGAGAAGATGGCTGGCTCAGTGGTTTAGAGCACTTGCTGCTTTTGCAGAGGACCTGTGTTCAGTGCCCAGCACTTATATGATAGCTCACAACCATCTGCAGCTCTGCTTCCAGAGGATCCGACATCCTCTTCTGGCCTCTGAAGGCACCAGACACTCATGTGGTGTACAAACATACATTCGGGCAAAATATCCATAGACATAAATTTTTATTAATCTTAAAAAAATATGACAGATGTAGAATAATATTTAAAAAGATAATCTTGAAACTCTAGAACAAATTTTTTTTCAGATTCTAATTCTGTTTTTTTTTTAATCAAACACACACTCACACAAAAGTACTATGATTTTTTTTTAAATCTCCATGGGAAAAGCTATCTACTAATGTTGGAGAATATCATTTTAAGGTGTGTTACTTTTGTTTATGTTGGATTTCTTTAACTCTGTGAAGCTGTGTTACAGTGACTGTCTAAAACACCTGATGGTCTAATAAAGAACTGAACAGCCAATAGCAAGGCAGAAAAAAGGATAGACAGAGCTGGCAGGCAGAAAGAATACATAGAAGGAGAAATCTGGGAAGAGAGAAGAAATAGGAGTCAGTGAAGGAGGGGAACATCAGGGGTCAGCCACCCAGCTATACAGCAAGCCACGGAGTAAGAGTAAGATTTATACAAGTAAGAGAACAGGAAAAGCCCAGAAGCAAAGGGGACATGGGATAATTTAAAGTTAAGGAAAGCTGGCAAGAACCAAGCCAAGCTAAAGCTGGGCATTTATAATTAAGAATAAGCCTCCATGTGTAATTTATCTGGGAACTGGGTGGCAGGCCCCCCAAAAGATAAAAAAACAACCAACAACATACTAAGGCAAGCATCATACCTTGAGTTGCTGAAACCACTTGGTAACATGTTCAGGACTTCCAAGATTGTTGATGGCACCGCCAAATAACAAGTAAATGATTCCACACTAGAAACAAGGAAAGTACAAACAATGACTAGCCACAATCAACAGCTTAGCAAAAACTAGACCCACTGGCCAAATCCATTCAAGGGGTATCTCTAGGGATCCTTCATGCTACACAGGTCTTCACCTGCCCTTTTATAAGCCCTGATGAAGTGTTGCTGACAGGAAAAGAGGGGGAGGGGAGGGGAGGAGGAAGCAGAAGTTTAAGAAAAAGGAAAAGGAGAAGTGTTTTAGTTTGGTCTCTGCTGCTATGATAGGTATAATGATCAAAGCAACTTTGGAGTGAAGGGTTTCTTTCAGCTTCCAGGTTACAGCCATCGTTGAGAGAAGCCAAGGCAGGAACCTGGAGGCAGGAACTGAAGCAGAGACCACTGGGGAATGTTGCTGACTGGCTTGATCCCCATGGCTTTCTCATCTTGCTCTTATACACCTCAGCGCCACCTTCCCAGGTGACACCACCCACAAGGGGCTGGCTTTCCCACATCAAACATTCATCAAGGCATGCCACCTAAGCCAATCTGATAGAGAGGCAATTCTTCAGTCGAGGCCCCCTCTTCCCAGGTGACTCTAGTTTACGTCATCGGGTTGACAAAAAAACGCAAAGCAGAAGAGGAGACATCTAGAGCAAAGCCACATGGAAGGAGCAGGACAACCGGCCGCAAAGACAAAAGGGCGGAAGTGTGTGGAGATGTGCTGGTGTTGAGTTCACCATCCGTTCCCTCTCCGAGCCACACACTCTGGATTTCCCCCGAGTACCAGCCTTCCCTAGAATGGGTCTGCAGGGCTTTCAGGTGGCTTTAAGAATAAGTGTGTCCTACACATAGCTGGGCTGCATCACCCCACAGCCCTGAGGATGTGGCTTCAGGAACAGACCAAGTATCTCAATGGGACCATTCCCAGTGGCTACCAAGATACAATGGAATCCAGAGAGACAGAGACCTGAGGCAACTTATTGCCATCGCCCACTAACTACTGAAAGAAGCCAACACACAACCAAGGGGTCAAAGAAAGAGGATGGCCAAGAGATTCGAGCACTCAGGTCTCCCTCACCTGTGAAATTCATTAATTCTAGCAATGAAGCCTATTTTTCTCAATCAAGTTTAAACTGGACCTGTTGGTGGGGGAGACAGCGGTGGGGAGTCACTGGTAACTGAATGAGTCACCTGTACCCACACATTTGGAAAATGAAATCAATCCAAAACGATATAATTTTTTCTCTGTGTCTAGTTTAAGGATAATATTTTACTCCAACTAAAACAAGTTGAATTTTCCACTCCTAAATCTCTTTGTCTGATGGCGAAGGTATACGTTATCATGTATTTCTTTTCTAGGTTTTTTTTTTTTTAACTTTTCCTCCCCCTGGAGAATGGGAAAAACTGGAATTTTTGTACACACACTTGAAAAGCTTCCTGCACTAGCTACATTAGGAAGCAGTTAGGCCCGAGCGACCCACACCTTCGAAGGAAAGTGGCCGGCTCATAGACAACATCTATGTCACTTTCACTCAGTCAGGAAATGTGTGGGGACTTCCCCTCACAAAACCACAGTCTCCAAACGGCAGACAACATGACCAAGGCGGACCAAGTGCAGGAAGAGTCCAGGGGGATTCCTGAACAGATGACCTCTGGCCTGACATGTCTGCCACAGAGCTCCTAGAGGTCCACAGACAGTTTTCCAGCCAGAACACCGAGTCAGGCAGGCAGGAAGCGGTGATGGTGGAATACGATGGTCAGCGAAGAAAGAAGGGGAGATATTCAGTATAAATTCTGGAAACAAATTACGAGTTGGATTTGGGAAGGGAAGAGGGATTCTGGAAGATACCTGGCCTTTGGCTGAGTAACTATGTGCATGAAAGCCCATTAGCTGTCATTCTGGAGCTTGCAAGAGTTGGCATGAACCAGGGAGGGGCTGCTCAAATGAAGATACCGGGACAGAGATGCTGCAGCTGACAAAAGATGGACATCTATCTATCCAAACTCTCCTCCCAGAAGACACTGCATTCACTGCTGTAAAACCATCCGTGTCCTGTCCCTGGTACACCTCAGGAGACAGAACACCAGGAAGCCCATTTGTGTTAAGACAAACTGAGGAGAGCAATTGAGACACCTTACGAAAACCCTAACTGCAAACGTGTACTCAACATGTACTGTTTTGGGTGCTTCTCTCTCCTTTCTCCACAATCTATAGAGGAAAAAGAATGGTTGCAACATCAGGAGTCTGAAGCAATAACCACAGCATGCCCAGAAAGGGCTGGCAGCAGCCCCCACAGCTGCCCCTGGGGATGCCTAGAGGCTGGCATCTGAAGTCAGGACAGTATCAAGGGACAAATGATGAGCCTCGGCAGAGCCTCATCTTACACATGGGGATGAGAAGGAGATTCTGGTCACCAGAGAAGATGACCTCACCTCCATTTACCAATGAAGCCACCATCTGGGAGATAATCAAGGAGGGCTCCTGGGGTGGACCGTGAGAGAGCTTAGTCAGCAAAGTGCCTGCCTTGTCACCACAGGGACCCAAGTTTGATCCCCAGAGCCTCCATAAAAAACATCCAGGTGCCATGACATGCATTTGGAGTCTCAGTCAGTGATGGGAAAGCAGACAAGAGGATCTCCAGGGCCCACTGGCCAGTCAACCTAGACTGCTCAGGGAGTTCCAGGACAGCAAAAGGCCCTGTCTCAATTTTTTTTGAAGAAGAAGAAGAAGAGTGTCCAGGAGATAGCAAGATGGTTCAGGAGTTACTGTTGCCAAGCCTGATGACCTGAGTTCAGTCCCCAGAATCTACATGATAGAAAGAGAGAAGTGATTCCAACAAATTGTCCTCTGACCTCCACAGGCACGCCATGATGCGTTCATATTCTCTCTGTCCCTGTCTGTCTGTCTGTCTGTTTCTCTCTCTCTTGATTTCCCTCTCCCTTTTGTCTTTCTCCTCCCCAATCCCTCTTCTCTTTCTTTCAATACATAAACAATCTAATTATAAAAAATATGGCTGAGGAATGACACCATAGTTGTTTTCTGGCTTCCGTATGTGAGTACACATGTGCAAGTACACACACACACACCCTAGTCACATCTCAGAAGGTTATAGCAAGAGGAGCAGTACTTGGGGATGTATTTTCCCTTCCCACTGTCTGTCTTGCTCTTTGTCTCCTGCTCTGCTGTGATGCCAAATATCCGCTACACACTCTTGCCACCACGGCATCACCTGTTTCACCAGGCCTTCTCAGCCATAAGGAGCTGAAACCATGAACCAAAATAAACCATTCCTCCTTGGGTTGTTTCCAGCAGGCACTTGGGTCACTGTAATGCAAAAGTAGCTAATACCATCGAACTTCCACATAGGCTGATGAGAAAGCAGTAATGCTCTCCATGATGTGATATAAAAGTTTAAAGGGTTTAATTTTCAAAACCAGATATTTAAGTTAATGAAGGCAATGACTTGTGACAATATAGATAGATCTCAGCAATGATATCTAAGTGAAGAAAGTAAGTCACAGATATTTATGGTACTGTCTTTATGAAATAAAGACAGATGAAGCCCGGGTAGTATTGACACTCACCTTTAATCCCAGCACTCGGGAGGCTGAGGCAAGTGGATCTGAGTTCGAGACCAGCCTGGTCTACAGAGTGAGTTCCAAGACAGCCAGGCTACACAGAGAAACTCTGTCTCAGAGGAAGAAAGAAAGAAAGAAAGAAAGAGAGAGAGAGAGAGAGAGAGAGAGAGAGAGAGAGAGAGAGAGAGAGAGGGAGGGAGGGAGGGAGGGAGGAAGGAAGGAAGGAAGGGGGAGGGAAGGAAGGGAGAAAAGAAAAGAATGAAAGAAATTAAGACAAACAAGTATAATCAATTAATACATGATATGTGTATTAATGAAAACAGTATGAAAAACCAAGCAATAAAAGAGACATGCACTAGTGATTCCAGTACTTGGGAGACAGAGGCAGGGGTTCAAGGCCAGCCTAGGCCATAGGAAAACTATCTCAAAAGCAAACAAACAATAAAAAGCAAAGACAAGAATGAATGACGGTAGTGAAAGAGCAGGAAGATGGGTCGTGATGTGGGAATGGGTGATGATTGACAGTGAAAGAGCAGGAAGATGAGTGGTGATGTGGGAGTGGGTGATGATTGACAGTGAAAGAGCTGGAAGATGGGTCGTGATGTGGGAATGGGTGATGATTGACAGTGAAAGAGCAGGAAGATGGGTCGTGATGTGGGAATGGGTGGTGATTGACAGTGAAAGAGCAGGAAGATGGGTCATGATGTGGGAGTGGGTGATGATTGACAGTGAAAGAGCAGGAAGATGAGTGGTGATGTGGGAGTGGGTGGTGATTGACAGTGAAAGAGCAGGAAGATGGGCCGTGATGTGGATGCCCTACAGACACCCATTCACTAACTACACTGAGAGCTCACAGTGATGTCACTCCCCTCCTCAGCTCCTGAAGGGTGAGATGCCCAGGGCCTCGCACCTTCACACACGTGGCCACATCCACCATGCAGAGCACTTCTCCCAGGGCCAGGCTTCGGCTGACGAAGTTCTTCCTTTTTTCTTCCTGAAAATATAATAGACCCAATGTCAAGATTTACTTCTGGTCTTCTGATCTTGAAATAGACATTTTAAATAGTATGTGATATGTGTAATACTTTCACAATAAAACAACACAAAGCAATTTTAAGTTAGGAAATAATCTCATTGCTCTTCTGAAAATAAATGTTTTCATCTTGAGTCAATGTGGCCTTTGGTCTCTGGCCATTTGGGTGTGGTTTTCAAGGAATTTTTTTCCTTTCTTTTTTTAAGTTTTTAAAAAAATAACCATTTATTCAGGGGTGTATGCAACACAGTGGATGTTTAGAGGTCAGAGACCAACTTGCAAGAGTCAATTCGCTTGGTGGGTCCCGAGGATCTAAATTGGATCATTAAGGTCAGCAGCAAGTGCCTTTACCTGCTGCTTCACCACCAAGAGCCCTGTGGCCTCTTTTCTTACACAACAGGAAGTCAGCTGCTCCTGCTTGGAAGTCAGCCTCCCCCAGACTCTACTTAGCCTTGACCGAGCTTGCCCCTGGGCTCCCAGGATGTTTCTCCTGCAGTATAGGCAGCCAAGACACCCTGCCTAGCTTCTCTAAGTGTTCACACAGCAACACTGAGGTGAAGAAAATCCTTTAGAAAATCTGGGGCATTTTAGATAAAGGAAAAGCCATGGTCTTCTCTTTCTAAGCGTAGGCCACCCCTGGGTTTGATTTATGATTTTAAAACCATGAGATCCTGGTCTCTCATCCCTGCTGATTCTCCCCCTGTCACAACATCAACAACTTCCAAAGCTCAGTGAGTGTACCATTCTCCACTGTTTAATCATAAAAAACAAACTAGAGCAGGGCTTAGGAGAGGGCTCAGTGGGTCAGAGTCCTTGCTGGACACGCCTGAGGCCTGAGTCTAGGGCCTCAGCACCTGTGTAAAAGGCCAGACGCAGTGACAGGTGGGTGTCTGTCATTCCTGCGGCAGAGACTCTATCGGAGGCAGGAGGATGCTAGGAGCCTTTAGGCAGCTAGTCTAGCAAAATTACATCCAGGGAGAGAGCCTGTCTCAAAAGCATACAGTGGAAAGCGACAGAGAAAGACACCCAACATTGACCTCTGACCTACACACCAACACACACCCACACCCACACCCACACAGACACACACACACACACACACACACACACACTTTTCAAAAAAGAAAAAAGCCAGAAGCAACATTTCCTGAGAAGGTGGTAGCCCCTTGAGTGGACAATTTGGAATTATTCATTATTGGAATCATGCTAGTTGTCCTCATGGGCCAGTTTCTTCTAAGACCCCCACCAACCAAACTTGTGCTGATTGGTCATGTGTGCCTGCATGTGCATCTGTCTGTGCACACATGTATTTGTGTATCCAGATGTGGATACATCTATCTTGTATATATTGTGTGCATGAACCTTCGTGTGTGTGTGTGTGTGTGTGTGTGTGCGCGCGCACACGCGCACGCGCATATATACACATATGTGGATATGTACATGTTCCTTTAAATACATGTGCATGTCTTAGTGTATGTTTCTATACACACATCCACATGTGGGATGATCAGCAGCAGGATGATATCAACCTTCTTTGGAGGACTGTTTCCACACTGGCTTCAACTCTCTCCCTAGACATCCTCCATATTTTTCCCTCCCACAGGTTTTTACAATGTTTCTCTCAAGCATTATTAATTCCATCAAACACCATACTGTCAAGATTTATGCTTCTCCACATGGCTGCAACCCAACACATCTTGTATTGATTATTTCCTAAAATACCTCCAGGCTCTCGCAGAAACCATCGCGTGGCTCCAGCCTGGGATCGCACTGAAGAGTCGGTTACAAGCGGATAATGAAAAACAACTGTAGCAGATATCGGCGGACTCTTTCAAATGGCCCAGTGTCCTCTGTCTCACCAATCCTCAGAACGACCCTGACCCCACATAAAAGATGGAAAAGCCTGTGCTCAGGGAAATCAAGTGACTTTACCCAACCAGAGTTACCTGGTGAGCGTCACAAGGGTCAGAAACCAGAGCTTCGGAGCTCTTCTGAGAAGGTCTCGCCACCGCTGCCCTTCATTGTTAAGAGCTCTGGCGGCCCAGTCTTCACCACTTTATTTTTTTACCACCAGAGAGCACTCAACACCGTTGTGTCAAGGTGTCCCCGTGTCACCTCCTGAGTCGTGCTATCTACAGTCACATGAACAAACATCCCTTTGCTTTCCACCATTTGCTCTGCTTTTTCTAAACCCAAACCATTAAAGTGTGTGTGTAGTGGCACATGCCTGAAATCCCAGCACACAGGAGGCAGAGGAAACATCCAGGTCAGCCTGGTCCGCATAGAAATTCCACGCCAGTCAGAGCTACATAGAAAAACCCTGTCTCTAAATAATTATTAGATAGATAGATGATAGATGATAGACAGACAGACAGATAGATAGATAGTAAACCCCTTAGAAATACCGAGTGCAGATGGCTTCCTTCATTCTGATAACTCATGCTATTGATAAAAGAATATAATTTTGTTACTAGTAACATCCAGTTGTGGCCATTTTCACTCCCGAGTTTGAAACTAACTGCAAGCACATGTGTTGAATTCATCCATCTTGGAGCATTTGAAATGGTTTCTTATGCTGACTTTCCTTCCCCTGTCTCTACAGGAGACAGCCATGGCTATGATTAGAGCTGATGGGAAACGTCAGTGGAGGTTTGCCATTCCCTGGTGTTAACTCGAGTGTGCACTGGAGCTGGTTCACTTTCAAAGTCAGATCAAAGTCCTGAAACCTGGACTGGGTTCTGTTTGATTGACCGTATTGCTGGCATATATTTCTAACAAACATCATCTACACATATAAATTCTCTTTTTTTCTTGACTTTGATTGGCTAATTGTTTAATTAATATTCATTATTGTCAAATTTATCCTGTCATTAAATTGGCAGCACTAGCTGGACTGTCTATGTTGATTGTGATCAATCATTAGTCAATGTGGGTTTTGCCTCCTTTTTAATATGTCTGCTGTGTCAATAGCTACCTTCATTCACATTTGATATATTCAAACCCAACTCAACGATTATAGAGTCATGTAAATTGATCATCATTTGAAATGATAGTAAATCCATAAATGTACAGCCAATAATTCAAACTTTTATTATATCTGAACTTGCAGCCCATGCCATCAAACGTTTCTGCGTAGTCAGTTAGTTTCAAACAGAAGGAAGACAGTTTGTCCTAAAATACTCTCTTTCAGGGCATTTATGTGGCAGATCTCTATGCTGTGATATTCTGCTACAAATTCTGGGAAGAAAAAGGTCTTATTATCCCAGAGACGTCCCTGAAACACATGTATATTTCCTCAATGAACGTCAACAAGGTCCAGAACTATTGGAAGTGTGGAATCTGCATTGCCTTCCCTCAGATGTTAACATGCCCACAAGGACCCTCTGCACCCACAGGCAGCCTACAGTAGCTGTAAATTCGGGCACTTTTAGTACTGTTTCCTCTTGAAGGCACAGCCTTCTGTAGGCCTTGCTTTTCCACCTGTGGGCTGATGGAGGCCAGCGGAGCAGCCTGCACACAAGACTGCCGTTTGCGCACAGCGCAAGGGCATTGTTGTTTTGTAGCATTTGGGGTGTTTCACATCCACGAAGTAGAAATTGGGGACTGCCATGGGCACCTATTCCTGTGTTTCTTCTACTTTTCCAGAGAAGGATGAAGGAGATCGTTTGTGAGAGGCATGTCCTCATGAGAGGTCATCATCAATTTTCCATTTTTAATGAAGACCAATTTATCACCTTTAGCTTGTGCACATTCAGTGGGGCCTAGAGAGTATGCTCTCCCCCTCCCTCCTCCCTCCTACTCCCTCAAGAACTCTTGCTTGTCCTAAAGTCAACAAGATAATCTTTGCTCTTCTGTGAGCTGATTTTAAAATCTGTGTTCTAAAAAGCTATATAATACACCTCAAATTACTTTTGCATGTGGTGTGAGGTGGGGATCTAGGTTTTCTTTTTTTCTATTTGCTTCAGCATCATTTATCACAAAGATATTTCTTTTCTTGTTGAGTTGCCTTGGCAACACTATCAAAAATAAATCAATTGATCAAATGTACATTTCTGTCAGGGCTCTCTATTCGGTTCCCTTGATATGTCTGTCTTTTTATCAGAGACATAATCTTAGAAGCTTTCTAATGAACCTTGAAATCATGTAATGAGAGCCCACCAGCTTGGCTCTGTTACAGAATTGTGTTAACCATTCTAGGTCCTTTGCACATCCATATGTGTTTGAAATCAACCAGTAAATTGTGATGATGCCACCAGACACCTCCAAAATCAGCCTCATGTCATGCCTTTCCCGACGAGAGCCTTCAATGACTCCAGTTACCATCTCAAGAAAATCTGATCATCTCAGTGTAGCCTCTCTGTCTGGCTTTCATGTCCCATGATGGTTACTGGGATCACAGTGTAGAGTGTCCGAACAGAGTGCTGGAAACATTTGGTAACAAAGACTAACTGTGTACTTCATGTACTTCTCCTCCCAGGAACTTTTGGCTGCTCCAGAAGAAGCCAGTACAGGGCTGATAAAAGTGGCATTCCCATGGCTTTATCTAAGGCTAGTTTTCATTTCATGAACACATTACTGCGGCATTCTGACAAAATAAGATTCTTCCAAATTCTTACCTCAAAATGATATACATTCCTTTGGCAACAGATGCCTCCTAAGTCCCTACCCACGTACCTACCATTTGGAAATTTTTCCAGCTAAAGAATAATCGCAGAATTAGTCTATACTGACAGCATGTAATAATGAATTTCTCTATTGGCCTTACCAGCTCAATACATGAGGTTTCTTTCTTGTGAATGCAAACTAAGGCATCTGACAATAGTCTCAATGGAAATTAATGATTGCTCATCCATTTTTGTCCAAGGACAAAAATTGCTTAAGTCACTGCACATTTTGAAAGATGAAAAGATTGCTTCCTAAAAACTCGATAGTAAATCATAATATCACTGAGTGCTCATTCATTGCCAAATACTGTCTGAAGAACCTAACACATGGATGTCATGTGATCCTCCCATGAACCCTTTAGGGTGCATGAAGGAAACCAAGGCTCAGAGAGGCAAGGGCTTGGGTTTCTCAATGAAGAAGCCAACCATGAACCCTCATCTATCTGACTCCAAAATGAGACAGAAAATTACATTTTGACCACCCCAAATTAATTTTAAAAGCAATATATATAATAACGTATAATATATATATATATATATATATATATATATATATATATATATATATGAAGTGCACTGAAAAAGACAACAACACTGGCATACATAAGCCCATTATTAGTTAGATATGGTATTATGAGTCTGTGTGTGTGGATAATTTTAACTTTCCTGAAGTGAGCATATCTTACCTTGACAATGTGAATTTTCAACAATTCTTCCAGTGAGTTTTGTGAATTTTTCTACAATCTCTATCTGTAATTGTGTGACTTCTCCAAACCTCACAGCATGACTAGAAGGTGAAGAAATGAGCTTGAAACATGGGGTAAGAAAAAGTTGATCCCCGTACAGGAACCAGAGAAAATAACCTTGTATGGCCCAGAACTCATGACCTCAGCTGGACATGGCCAGCATGAATCTGAAACCTGGTTTCTCCACCTGCATGACAACCCTTACCTGCTCACTGGTCCCGAAGTTAGATTCTGATGGTTGGCCTTGAGTCCTGTGTTCAAGCTTACTTTTGCCACAGGGTAAGAAGGATGCCACAGGAGCCACCGGTGTTATCCATACCCATGTTGAGATTATCCCAAATCACAACAGCTTGTCTTCATACTCAAAAGTCAGGATGACTTCTGCCCAGGAATCTTCATTAGAGTATCTTCTCCCTACCCTCATGTAACTACATACAGTTAAGAGTTGAAGCTTTTGCAGCTTCATATGGCCGGCATCCATCCAGGCGTGCCCAGGCGGGCTGACTTTGCACACTCCCTCACTTAGCCACTTCCACACTAGCCCTGGCCCAATAGATCAGGGGCACTTGAAAGACAGAGAATGCCTCTTTCTTCTCTTGAGTTATGCAGTTTCTGTGCTCTAGTCTTTGTTTCTTCCTCCTCACAACAGGAACACAATGCGGGGGTAGAGCTTTACTACATTTGGGCTATGGAATCAAGCACGTGGAGTTTGACTTTTGCCTCTGTTACTTCTAGCATTTGACCTTAGATAGGTTAACCTTTTCCTGTAAACATTAGCCCCATGGCCTGTGGCCTGTAAAATAGGAAATAAACTTTTCTTTATAATTTTCCTAGGAGGAGTTTGTTTGTTTTTGAGACAAGATCTTGTCATGCAGCCCAAAGTAGTCTTAAATTTTTTATCCTCCTGCCTCAGCTTTCTGATGAGTTTACTTGGGCAATTGCATGTACCACCATGCCCAGTTTGTACAGCACATTGTATAACATATGAAAATTACCTGCAGCTCTCTTCTGCTTGTGACCTATTTCTCTGGCCAGTCCCCACCCCAGTCTCCACTCTGATCCTTTTCCAGAGTCCACCAGACTCAGTCCTTGAACCTCCTCTTCTCTGCCAACACATGTGGAGCTCCATCCAGCTTCACAGCTCTTAATTCATCCCTGTACTCAGGATTTTCTGCATCCTATCCTATACATCTCGAATTTCCGATCATAACTAAAAACTGACTCCTGACTCCGTGTCAAGCCGAGCACAGAATGGTCCTCATTCTCCTCTCCGCTCTGTCTAGCCATCTGTCAGCAGACCTTGTTGCCTTTTCAATCGGATTTCAGATCTCTAATTCAGTCATTTTGACTACAGCCAGTCTGGTCCTGGCCAGCACCAGCTCTCTCTTAGGGAAGTAAAAATCCCCTCAAGTCTTGTCATTATCAGTCCTGCCCCAGCAGCTGGGAAGGCTCCTGGTGAAATATCCGATCACGTCCTGCTTCACTCAGTCCTTCCAGAAGCTTCCCAATTTACCCACTCTGAGGAAAGCCAAACCAATTAAAAACTCCTCATCCACCTTTCCTCCAGCCCATGATAACCAGCGTTCTAGTCCTTGTCTCCCTGAATCTGATTACTGCATACACAGTAATCATAGAGTCACAACACAGTAATTGTCCTCTTGTGACAGCCTCGTTCTTTTCAGGCATAATGGCTGCAAGAGTCATCCATGGAACAGGTGTCAACTTTCCCTTACTTTTAAAATCTAAATATTTTTGTTTTGCGTTACATGCCTCATTTTGTTCTTTCCTCCCTCTGCTGACAGACATTAGCTATTGTACACAATGATGCTGTTAACGTGGTGTGACGGTGAATGTCGGTTGACACCTTGATTGGATCTGGAGTCAACTAAGAGCCCAGCTTCCAAGGGTCTGTGGCAGTGCTTCCCGGAAGGATTAGCTGAACAGCAGTACCTTCAGAGCAGCCTTGACATAAAGAAAGCTCCGCTCCTCCGGATTACTGTGATCAAAACACATATATACAAATATTTACCTGACTCTACTTTCACTTGCTGTGGCATACACTAAGAAATGGAATTTCTGTATCATGTGATTTAATTTTTAATGAAATGTTTAATTAAGGAAATACCACAGTGTCTTGAACAGATGCTATAAAGCTTTACCCAGCACCAGCAACACATAAGGGTTCACATTTTTCGGTCCTTGAGGGTTTGTCTCATTTTTTTATAGATAGCTATGTTAAAGGGTGTAAAGTAGTGGGTCTCAAGCTGTGGGTCACAACCCCCTTGGGGGTCAAATGACCCTTTCACAGGGGTTGAATATCAGATATTCTGCACATCAGATATTTACAGTTCATAACAGTAGAAAATCACAGTTATAAAGTAACAATGAAAATAATTTTATGGATGGGGGAAGGTCACCACGACATGAGGAACTGTATTAAAGGGTTGCAGCATTAGGAAGGTTGAGAACCGCTGGTGTAAAGAAATATGTATCTCACCGCAGGTTTGATCTTCAATTCCCTAATGATTAATGATGTCAGGCATCATTCCGTGTATTTATTGGTCATTTGCATATTTTCATTAGAGAAAAATCATTGTATATTTTCATCAGAGAAAAGTCTTTTCAAGTCCTTTGGCCATTTTAAAACAAATTATTGTCATTGTTTTCTACATATAAGATCATGCCACCTGTTATTTAACATGGCTGTTTGTAGTTGAATTGAGGGAGTTCTTTACATTTTACAGCTATCTATCTTTAAAAAAAAGTGATATGCAAGTATTTTCTTCCATCTCACGGACTGTCTCTTCACTCTGATGCTAGTATTCCATTAGTCCATTCTGTGCTATTCCAGAATACCTGAGACTGCGTAATTTATAAAGAACAGAAATTTATTTCTTATAGTTATGGGGCCTAGAAAGTTCAAGGCTGAAAGTCTTGCATCTGACAAGCATCCTGCTGTACCATCCCATGGTGGAAGACAGAACAAAAACTCACCCTTTATGAGGAACCAGCACCCATAACCAACCCACTCCTGAGACAAAGGCATTAACCCTTTGATGGAAGCTGTGATGGCTAGTCTTGGTTGTCAACCTGACTACATCTGGAATTGACAAAAACCCAAGCAGCTGGGTACCTCTGTGAGGGATTTTTCTTAAATCATTAGAAGTGGGGAGATCCACCTTGAATCTGAGCCACACCATCTGGTGGCAGCCTGTATAAAGGACATGGAAGTAGGAACCTTTTGCTTTGTTTGTTTGTCCTTGCTCTCATTGGCAAGTCCATTCCTTCACCAGCATTAGAGCCTGCTTCTTCTGGACCCTGGCATATACAGAAACCATCTGAGATCTCCAGCCTGGTGGACTGAACAACTACTGGATTCGTGAACTTTTTGTTGGTAAATAGCCATTGTTAGAATAGCTGCATCACAGCCTAAAAGTTGCAGTAATGAATCTCTCTTGTATAGAGAGAGATACTAATACAGGAGCAGAGTCTTTATATTCTAACCACATCCCAAAAGCCCTACCTCTCAACACAGCTATGGTGGACCTTAAGTTTTCAGCACAGAAGCTGGGAGGGATGCATTCAATCCATATCACCCTGATGCACAAACATTTTAAATTGTAAGCCAGGCATGATAGTGCATGCCTTGAATCCCAGTACTCTGGAGGCAGAGGCAGGAGGTGGATCTCTGTGAGTTCAAAGCCAACCCAATCTATATAGAGTTTCAGGTCAGTCAGGGCTACAAAATGAAGCTTTGTCTCAAAAAAAAAGTTTTAAATTTGGATGCACTCCAAAGAGTTCTCAATATGTAAGTGTTATGCCTCTTCAGTTTATATCATCCCTTAGCATTTTGTTATTGTCATGCTTTTGTAAATAAAATGAACTTTCTTTTGATGATGCATTTTAACATATAAACATGCAAAATATTTCTGCATATTGATCTTATCCTGAAACTTTGCTGAATTTACTAGCTCTAACATATTTTTGTGAATTATTATGGTTTTCTACTATAAGATCATATCATCTGCCAACAAAGACAATTTTATCTTTTTTTCCCTCCAATTTATTGTCTGATTTTAGTTACAGGTCTATCACTGTCTGGTGTAGCATAAATGTGTATGTTTATTACTCCACAGTGTCTCCTCCTATACTAAAATATAAGCTCCACAAATACTTGCCTTACTTTCTCCCCTTTGGGGTTTGGCTCACAGCAAGGAGCTGGTAAATAACTGTGAAATGAGTGAATTACCTCACCTGGCACACAGAAGGGACCTAACAAATGGTAGCAAGTAATAATTATTGTTACCTTTTACACAATACTTTACTGCAAAAGTCGTAATTAAGTTTTCAGATAAAAAGATTTTATTTGTGAAGAACGGTCACAGTATCAAGAAATAAACAGCACCATGATCCCAGCTGCTCTAGAGTCCCTTGGCAGGCAACTCACTCCCTGGCAGGCTCTTGGAAGAAATCCCTGTGGTCCTCACAGATGACAACACACTTTGAGTGCCAATCTATACAGAGGGGCTTCTATAAACAGTCCACTCCATCCTGTCATCTCTGCTCAACTCTTCCACAGCATCCCATGGGGCCAGGGCTGGCCTGGCCGGAGGGCTGGCCAAGTGGCGAGCATCCAAGCCTGTGGAGCTGGAGCTGGGACAAAGACTCCTGCCAAATGCAGCACAGAGGACCAAGATCCAGAGCAGGCTGTCACAGCCTGCTAGGAAAAGCCAGGGTTCTAGGACAAACAGAAGCCGAGGGCCAAAAATGAAGCCAAGGCCAAGGCCAAAGAGGAAAGATCTCAGAAAGAGCAAGTCAGGAGCCGGCACAAGGTCGGGGTGGGAGAAGGCTTCTCTGTCATGATCCAGATGACCAATAGGGACCGAAGTTGGTGTCTGGGGCCTGAACAGGATGGGATTGTTGTGAAGGACCAATGACAGACTGACTTCCTTGGCTTCTTGACACACTCATAACTTCCTGGGACAGTCTTACTTCTCAGAGGTCATCAGGAAAGTAACCATTTTCCTCACTCTCAAACCCCTTCCGAGGTGAACCGACCTGACCTTAGAATGTCACTCTGTCTTAGTCACCAACTCACGTCTCTCTAAATATAAAACACTCAAAAGTGAGTTTTCCAATGAAAGTAATAGATAGTTAGGATAAACACAGACGGGTATCAGGCTATTGGTCTTCTCCAAGTCCCCTCCAAGCTCCTGAGAGTGGGCTTCCTGGAAACTGTGGATGATTTAAATCAGTGTTTCTCAAACTTCAAGGTCCTTGAACCCCCTTTACACTTAAAAACTACTGGGAGGCCAATGAGACGGCTCAGTGGGTAAAGGTGCTTGCCACCAAGCCTGACGACCAGACTTTGATCCTCAAGACGCACATGGAACCTACTCTCACCAGTTACCTTTGACCTCCACATGCACCCTGCGGCACATGTGTGTCCACGCACATACACACACAAAACAAATAAATCAGTAAATAAATAACTGTAAAAAAAAAGAAAAGAAAGAGAAAAACTACTGAGAATGTCAAGGAGCTTTTATTTATGGGTATAACTAGCAATTTACCATATTGGTAATTAGAACAGATAAATTTGGTACTTATTCATTGTAAATAACAATAAACTCATTGCATACCAAAGTAACTCTGTAAGTAACACAGTTTAAAAAAAAACAGTAAGAAGAATAGAGTTATCCTACATTTTACAAACTCTTTGAATAGCTGGCCTAATTAAAGACACCTCAGCTTTCACATCTGCTTTTGCAGGGAGGTGCCATTTGGGTTAGTTTGGAATGCAAATTCTGCATCACACACCTAGGGAACTGGGCATTTACTTTTCAGATAGCACCTGCACACATCCTAGAGATGTCCATGGATCTTCAGACCATGCATACCTAAGGACCACTGGTCTGGGTCATGGTACAGTGCCCCTCCCCATGCAGATTATCGGGATGGTGGTGGCATCAGGTCTTACAGGGAGAACTTTTCTTTCAGTCTCAGGAGAGATGGTGGAGGTGAGGAGCAGCCATGGGGTGTGTATTTCATTATCCAAGAATTTATCCCCAGCCATCCCCATACATGGCCAAGAATAGTCTGATCCCAGCTGTTTCCTTCCTAGGAGAAGGAAATGTTGAGTTAGAATGTCCCTATGAGCCAAGCCTGGGCCATGACTAGGAGAAAGACTGGCTGATGAATGGGAGCAGTTTGGGAGAATACTGCAAGGGTCCCAGGAAGAAAGCATGGCGCAGCAGTATTAAACCCTAGGTGCATTCTGAATCACCCAGTGATTTAAATGCTAATTTCATTGGTCAGGGCAAAAGCCTAGACAGAAGAAATTTTTTTACTGAAACTAGATTTTTTTCCATATAAAATACTCTGATTATAGTTTCTCCTCCCCCAACCCTTCCCCACCTACCCAGATCCATGCCCTTTCTTTCTTTTATTAGAAAACAAAAGGCATCTAAAATAATAATAATAATAATAATAGCAATATAAAATAAAAAACAAACCAGATTAGGACAAAACAAAGAAACAAATAGGGGAAACCAAAAAAAAAAAAAAAAAAAAACGCATACAAATTCAGAAACACACACAGAAATCCTAAAAAGACACAAAGTTGGAAACCATAATATATAAGCAAAAGAGGGTTTTTTTTAAACAAAGAATTAAGAGGAAAAAAATAAACAACAAAATACTACTGGGTTTGTTCTGTGTTGGCCATCCAATAGTGGGCATGAGGCTTATCCTTAAGTGTTGTTTGTATGCCCAGTGAGGCTCCATTGAAGAATTTTCCTTCAGAGACGTAATTAATTGGAGATAATTTCTGGGTCAGGGGTGGGGCTTGCTAGAAGAATTTTCAGTGCTCCCCAGCTGACTGCAATGTATAGCAGCATCAGGCTGAAAACCCTAATAAGTCAATGACCTGTGCTTGAATCTACTCAACTAGTTCCACATACAATTGACACAACTCACCTCAAGTCAATTACCAGTCTTTTTCACCTGTACTTGGGAACACCATGAACAATGTGATGAACATTTAGTACAATTACCAGTTCAAAGTTCCTAATGCTGTTGCTGCAAATTATGTGAGTTTTAATTTTGTGCCGTCGTTCTCTGTTATGATGATTGTATAGACCATCGGTCTCTATCGGCTTCCAGGGACAAGTGTCTCTAAAGATGCTGCCACACGTGACCAGGCTCCTATGTCAGTCACTTTTCTCCTGACAGAAACAACTTAAAGGAGAGGGTTATTTGGCTCATGGTCTCCGTCCATCATGGCAGGTAAAGAGAGCATGGCAGAGTTCATGGCAGCAAGAGCTTTTATGTGTCAGGAACTAAAAGAGAACAGGACTGGAAGAAGGTCTGGTCGTAACCCTCAAGGCTT
The DNA here is from genome assembly GCF_049852395.1 of Peromyscus maniculatus bairdii. Classification (NCBI taxonomy): domain Eukaryota; kingdom Metazoa; phylum Chordata; class Mammalia; order Rodentia; family Cricetidae; genus Peromyscus; species Peromyscus maniculatus. Next base: position 105,687,176 of record NC_134855.1, on the reverse strand, counting down.
GCCCCCAATGGCCTAGGTCCACCACCTAGATTCTGTGTCCCAAAGGTTTCATAACTTCCCAAAACAAAACTCAGGTTGGGGGCCAAGGACTCGAGTGCATGAACCCCTAGAACATTTCACATTCAAACCGTAACAGCTCCAAACGAGGAATGAAAGCTCCCACCCCAGGCCTGCCACAGAGCGGACAATCACCCCGAGGTTTTAATCTCTTCACTGGGTTACAGTGGCAGCAGCGCCTCCACCTAGGACCCTAATCCTGGAATTGCCAGGGGAACAAGAAAGTTCTTGGCTGAGGCACACAAAGCTGACGTTACCAGAAACCATTATAGGAGGTGCCAGTACGGTATGCAGTGGTGGTGTTCACACTATGTATCCTACGTTTCTATGTATGCACGCACACGCACACACACACTCACATACACACACACACACACACACACACACACACACACACACGAGAGAGAGAGAGAGAGAGAGAGAGACAGAGAGACAGAGAGACAGAGAGATACAGAAAGAGAAACATACAGAGACACACAGACACACCGAGAGATACAAAAAGCTAGAGATAAAAAAAAAGGCACACAGAGAGAAAGACACACACACACACACACACACACACACACACACACGGAAAAAGGGAGGGAGGAATGAAGTAAGAGAGGGAGAGAGGAACATACACACACTTTAGTTGGTCTCAGATAATGTTTTGCCCCTTTAAGACGATTGAAACATTGTGTCTTACAGAGAAGACGCAGAATGGAAATATTTTTGAATGGCTTGTTCTTGGCTTGTGGGCTGTCTGTAGAGAACTGGAACAAGTGAGGCTCCCTGACCGTGTGCCTGAAAACATCATCACCACACTTGCACTCTGCCTCTGAGCTCACTGGCTCACTCATGAAAATTAACAAGCAATATGGCAGAGGGGCCGGGGAAAGAAAGGCCTGGTACGCTTTCTGAATGGGCAGGACAGCCATGACTTGATATGTTTTATTGAGAGGCAACATGAATCATATAACACTTCTAGGATTCTGGGATGTAGACAGCTTGTCCAGCTGTCTGAGGGTGGGATCTGAGAACCTTCGAACACAGATGTACCGCCAAGTCTCATAACATCTGCCCAGTGAGATGTGCCTGCTGTACTGACAACTGGTTTGCTTTCCTTCGGTTTCATTGATTTCTGCAGATTCACACAGAGAGGGGAGCCAAATGTGTCAAAATAACTCACAGAAGATGAACCAGAAGGATACTCAAGGGCTAATCCTGAGCCTCATGGAGGAATTAGATCCATTCATCCAGGACAGAAAGTGGTCCAAGCTGCCTAAAGCCACTAAGGGAGTTGCAAAAACGGGAAGGTAACTGAATCGAGGGTTCAACACACTTCATTAAGAATTTGATTACAAAGGTTAATCCTCCAGAGTCAGCAAGCAGGAAAGCGATTATCAAGCCTCATTAAAGGATCAACTTCCACATCAGTGTCTTGAGTCTTGGCATTAGTTTGAGCTCTAGGTATAATGGGTTGATTAAGGGGGCAGAGGGCTGGTCTCATGGCAGGAGTCTACCTTCCCACCAGCCCCACAGTGGATGAATGAATTCTGGTCTCCAATGACAGCGCTGAGAGCAAAAAGGGGCTGTCCCCCATAGACTCATGTATTTGAATGCTTGGTTCCCAGTTGGTGGAACTCTCTGAGAAGGATCAGAAGGAGCGGCCTTGTTGGAGGAGGTGTGTCATTGGGGGCAGGCTTTGAGGTTTCAAAGGCCATTCTCAATTCTCTCTGCCTTGTGTTCATACATCACAGTGTAAGCTCTCAGCTACTGCTCTCTCGCCATGCCTGACTGCCTGCCTGCTGCTTAGACTCGAACCCTCTACTGCTGGGGGATGTCTTTCTGTATGCTGTGAATATATGTTGTTCTCATTGGTTAATAAATAAGCTGCTTTCGGCCTATGGCAAGGCAACTTAGAAGCAGGCAGGAAATCCAAGGAGAGAGACAGGAAAGAAGAAAGGCAGAAGCAGAGAGACGCAAGCCCCACTGCCGAAGGAGCAATATGATGTCAGCAGACGTAACAACGGCCACGTGACAACATATAGATTTATAAAAATGGGTTGATTTAAGATGAAAGAGCTAGCTGGCAAGCAGCTAAAGCCACAGGCCATACAGTGTGTAAATAATATAAGCTTCTGTGTGTTCACTTGGGTCCGAGCAGCTGTGGGACCTTGGGTGAGAGAGATTTGTCTGGACCACGGAGGGCTGGGTGGGAGTGGAGAAACTTCTGGCTACACTCTGTAACCATGGCCATGGACTCTAATCTTTTGCAAGCATGAGCTCCAAATTAAATGTTTCCTTTTATAAGCTGCCAATGGAAAATAATTACAAAGGGGGTTTATGTATACTCACAGCTCTAAGTGCATATTGATTGGCAATTTATTAGCTTTAAAATCTTGAGCAATGGCTGTAATGAAACATGGTTTTGTTTTGCTTTTTTCCAACCATGTGCTCTGTTATGTGAGGGGTTGTCTTTTCTAAGTAAACATCTTTCCACATGTTCTCCACTGAAGGGCAGTACAGTCGCTTCAAGGTTGCTGGCTACATTAAGGGGAAGTTGTGTTTAGGCACTGAAATCCCCTCCTGAAATGTTGGAGTCTGCCCTTACATCTCCTCAGGACTGGTACTCGAAGGTGAGGGATTGGCAGATCTATTCTCATTTGAATCTGAGCCCGACTCCAGCTCTGACTGGTACTCCATGAGAGCTACAGAGGGAAAACTCCCACCTCTCAAGAGGCTGAGCTTCCTGCAAGGTACTCTCAGCTCTCAGCATCTCCCACACTGAGGTCTACCTCTGTTCAGGCCCCTCCCCGTGGCTCTGAAAGAAAGTGCCTTTTTCCTGTGTGAGGTTTTAAGGAAACTGCTGAGCTGGATGAGAAGGAGGTGGATATAGAACTACAGAATATACAGTTTCTAACACTAGCACGGCAGAGGACACTCCCATCTCACTGTCTCTCTTCTGCTCCTTCTTTATCATGAGGCTAAGCTGACTAAAACAGTATCGGTGACATAAAAATGGCAACTTTTAGATGACCAAGACTCATAAACTTGGGACAAGTTTAAAATGTTTCCAACTTTTTTTTTAAATAAGTTGTTCGTCATGTGTCAGCAATTTTTATTTGATGACCTGAGTTATACCAGTTTTATGAATGGACATTTTGTTACTTCTGTTGTGATTCTTTTCTTCTCTAGTCTGGGAGGAGTAAATACGTGGTCCAAGAAAACTGACCCCGTCTGGGGCTTGAGGCAGAGAGGGGGCTGCAGAACACGCTCTGCTCTATAATGACTATGTTAGTGCTTTGGGCCATGATTAATGAGTTTACACAAGTTGTAAAAGCAAATAAAGCATGTCTTGCTTTCTTACAGGCACACACATACAGAGACAGAGACACATATTCACACACACACACATTCCTGCAGAAATAATGGTGTCACTTACCTGCTCCTGGAGTACATGCTTTAACAGAGGGAGACTCAGGACAAACTTCACTCGCTGATTTGTCAAAGTTCTCATTTCATCCAAACTTAAATCATACCTGCACAGAAATGATACCACACGGGCATTAAGACCTTGAGTCTGTAAGTTGCCAGAACCAAATCCAGAGCTCTGAGAGAACAGATGTTTTTGCCCAGGGTGTGTAACAACACCTGAGGTTGGCTGGGAGCAGAAAGGGGAGGGCTTCCTGATAAGATTGAGTTAAAATTAGGCTGCCATTCCATCTCCTCTACAGAGCTTTAAAGATTGCAGACACTTTCACAGCCTGGGATGACTCAAGGACAGAATCTGTGGAGAGAGGGGGCACAGAGTAGAACCCATGTGGTATAAGGACTAGACTGTGAGAGTGTGGGGAGAATTATTCAGAGTCAAGTCAGGGAGTCTCTGGCTCCACCATCATGCTTTGGAATGAAGTTCAGAGTCACTGGGAAATTACTCTCCTGTCTGGCTGTCCAGGAAGGTGATTGAGCTTGACCTAGTAGTGTCAAAACTACTCTTGCCCAGTATGAAACTTCTGCCCTTCTCCTACCCCACCCACATTCTGTCATAACTGTGGCAAAGGGTTAGGCTGTGCTGTGTCAGGGACTACCCAAGAAGCTCTCTTCCTGTCTCCTATCACAGGGTCCACCCTGCCCATCTGTATTTCACCAATCCCCCAATACTTTTGTCCTTCACAGTTATTTTCCTCCATTAAGTCTCTGGCATGTCTAGCTCCATCTTGGCATCTATTTCTCAAGAAGCCTAAACCTAAGAGGAGAGTTTCCTCTGTGTCATCTAATATTTCCATGCAGATCACAGCAGAAGCCTAGAAGAACCTCATCCAGGGTTAATATTAGCCTCTGTCTCTGACAGTATGATGGCAATACCAAGATGAATCTAAGAGGGCCAGGCAAATATGACAGCCTGTCCTAATAACTCAGTTAAAAACTAGGCCTTAATTCCTGCCTCTTGAAACTGGACAGACAGTTTCTGAGGAGGCCACAAACAAAGGGCAATTAATCACTGGTGCCCCTGCCAACAGGGACAAAGGAAATAAGATGTGCCAAGCCTGGGCCACTGAGCCAGCCCCCACAGTCAGCTTGTACTAGGCCAGCCAGCCTCCACAGCAGCTCAAGGTAATAACCAAATAAGGACAGAGCTTGGGATTTGTCCAAACTTGCCCCAAAATGGGAAAGCTGTACCCTTAACTAGCCCCTGACTAGCCCTAGCCAATTAGAACATACTAATATGATTGCCATTCATGTAGGCCAATCATATCTGAGATGACCTAATTGTCCCTGAAACTCTCCTTGGCTATGCTTAAAAGGAGCCTATGAGCTCCTCTCAGGGTTGCCTTTATGTAGGGTGGACAGCCCCAGCATGCTGGTAATAAATGCTCTTGTTGATTGCATACATGGCTGGTAGTCTTTTGTGGGACTTCTCCAGGACCCTAACACAATCAGACACTGAAATATTAGAGTCATGATCTTAAAACGAGCATCAACATAATATTACAGTAAGAAATTCAAACTCTCTTAAAACAAATGGAAAAATTCTCACCAAAGAAATATAAGTTGTTTGAAAGGGGGGGCATTACATAGGAATTATATAAGTGAAAAATATGGTAGCCAAAATTAATTTAAAAAATAAAAACACCTCTCTGATGAAAGTAGAACCTATGGAGGTGACAGGGAGTAAGTCTGTGAACTCCATGAGAAAGTGCTAGGTCTGAAGATTTGTGTCCTCTCTCTCTTTTCTCCCCCGCTCCCCCAGACAGGGTTTCTCTATGTAGTCCTGGCTGTCTACTGGCTCTGTAGACCAGGCTGCTAGCCTGGCACTCACAGATCAGCCTGCTTCTGTCTCCAGTGCTGGGATTAAAGGTGTGTGCCACCACTGCCCAGCCGGTCCTCTCCCTTTTCAACTCTTAATCACCAAAGTGATGCATTTGGAGGTGGGACCCTTTGGGAGATGAGTCTATCACATGAGAAAACTTTCATGAATGGACTGAGATGTATCACAATTCAAAGTCTAAAAACTAAAAGCAAAAATTTGGAAGACAGCTTGAGAGAACCAATGCAAAGGGAAGGATTTACAGGGATGGCAACAAATTTCTCATCTGAAGCCACGGAGGCCTGAGGGGAGAGGATTCAGGTTTGTTTTTTGTCTGTCTGTCTGTTTGTTTGTTCTTAGCTCGAGAACAAGAGAATGATCAAAGCAGGTCTTAAATCCCGTGAAACTGTCTTTCGTGGCTGAAGGGACTTCCAAAGAGTTATAGGTAATTATGAGTTATGGGATGTGGGTGCTGAGATCTGAATGTGGGTTTTCTGGAAGAGCTCTTAACCATCTCTCTGGCTCCTTGGGACTTATTCTTGATGGAGTAGAGTCTATGGGTTTAGACAAATTTATGGTTGCATGCATCCAACGTCAGATAAAGCAGTTTCACCCTAAACACCCTCTGGGCCCCTCCAATTCAGGCTTCTCTTGGGTGGTCTCTTCTGGTCTTACTCTGACCTTTGTCCTAGTAGAGTGGGCTGAGCTGGTGACGTGACGGGAAGACAAAGCATCAGCAGAGTGGTAGTAGCAGCTGGAAAGAGAGCCGCCATCAAGAGCACGGGGACAAAAGGGCAGCTGGAAAGGTCAAAGATCATCGAGGGTAGAAAAGAACCAGGACAGTGGAAGCAGAGAAGGCAAGATAGGGCAAAGAGCCTAAAATGAAAATCAACGGAAGTTTGTGACTTCTGTTGCCAGAGAAGAAAAGCTGTGGGTCCTGGTCGCTGGAAGAGGTCTCAGGAACTTCTAAGCTCTAAGGACCAAGGTCTCAGACACCCCAAGCTAAGAGCCCTAAGATCAGTTGCCCGAGAGCGATAATGCTTGTTTCTGTAAAGCTGATGTACCAAACCCAAGGCCCAGGCTGTGTCTACTGCTTCCACTCACAGCAGCTGGAAGCCTCTCTGCAGAACCCCAGTGCCAGGCTTCCGGCGATTAAAGCCCTAGTCTAACATGTCTCCAACTTGAATTCCTCCAGCAGTCAATTCTGACTTTGAAAACCAAACATGGCATCGTGCATGAGGAGATGAGAAAACAGCTTGAAGCAGCCAGTTCCCTCCTTGCACCACGTGGGTTCTGGGGAATCCAACCCAGGTCATCGGGTTTGGCAGCAAATGTGAACCTTCCTGTTGGACTGTAAAACACATTTCAAAGCACATACTTAAAACGGCCACTAGATGGAGCTTGTTCTTCATGTGAACTGTCACCACAACTGACTTACAGTTATCACAGAGATCAAATCAGAGCTGGATGGAAAGCATTAGGGAACACCTGGAAACATGAATATTTGTTCATCACTATAGTCCACCTAAATGTCTAACAGTCTTTAAAGCAGGGGACTGAGAAGCTAGGCAGCCGGTAAACCAGAGCCGTACAAAGTCACAAGCACTCTAAAGCTCTAAGCAGGTTTGATGGTATATTTTCCTCATTTAAAGACCTTTGTTGGTCACTTCAAACACCGTTTGTATAGCAATGGGGTAATATAAGTCAGACCTAACAGTTTACTTAGTATTTTCGCGGCTAAAACTCCTATTATGTTTTCCTGAGTCTGCAAAATATGGAGATGTAGCAGATGTTGCTCCCGGTCTCAATCTACATACAGAGGTCCCACAGAACTAAGAGATTTGTTAAATCTAAGCGTCAATGGCACTCATGCCAGAATTAGGAGCCAGGCCTGGCATGCTCAGGGACATCTTGGGTCAGCCATGAAGAGTGGTGACATGGCAGAGGGGGTCCAGCTGTAACCCCAGCAGTTCCCTCACCTGACTCGGCCACCAGTGCTCTGTATGGGATTGTTCTTGAAAAAGAGAATACTGAGAACACCAGTCACCGAGAAGTTCTCTGCATTATGGCATGCAACTAGCAGGAACTAAAGTTAAAGATACGAGACTCCACCTGTCCTGAGAGAGGCGTTGCTGGGAAGGGGGTATTGTAGGGCAGTACTGAACTCTCAGAATGACAGCTCTCTCCAGGAAGCATGGTTCATGAAGCCAGGACCAAGGCACAAGGTTCTAAGTGAAAACAGAGTCAAGTCACACATGCCTGTAAGAGTGGCTAAGATAAAAATAGATCGTGCCAAGTGTGAGCAAGGACGCCAAGCCACCAGATGTCTCATTACTGGTGTTGGGATTGTGAAAGGGTACAGCCACTTGGAAAAGTTTGATAGTCTCTCATGGCATTAAACATGTACTTCACATGCAACCCATGACTCCACTCTCAAGTATCCACCCAAGAGAAAAGAAACCTTTTGTTTATCAAACAACAAGACTCAAACTGTCCACAAATGTTTAAAACAGCTTATTTGCAACCATGCAAAACTGGACACAGTCTTACAGATGTAGGATTTAGATTGAACTCTGTGTGAAGGGGTGGAGACACTCGAGGCAAAGGTGAAACGGTGAGGGGGTGGGGGAGGGTAGCAAGAGGAAAATATGAGCAAGGTACAATAATATATACATATGAAAGTGTCATAATGAATCCGTTATTTCTAAGCTAACTAAAAAAAGCTGATTATAAAACATTTTGCATATGGGGGAAAGCCCTAAAGACAATCCAAATGTCCCTCACGTGGGGAGTAGACAGGCCCACTGTGCTGTATCCATACAGTGATACAAAATGAGCATCATTTGGATGGCTCTCAAAGGTGAGCATAAGAAAAGCTAATCTCAAAAAGGTTAATCCTGGGTGCTGGAGAGATGGCTCAGCGGTCAAGAGCACTGGCTGCTCTTCCAGAGGACCCGAGTTCAATTCCCAATGACCACATGGTGGCTCACAACCAGTTATAATGGGATCTGATGCCCATGCAGGTGTACATATAGACAGAGCACTCATACATAAAAAATAAATAAATGCCAGTGGTGGTGGCCATAGTGATAGTGCACGTCTTTAGTCCCAGCACTCGGGAGCATAAGCAGGCAGATTTCTGTGAGTTCAAGGCCAGCCTGGTCTACAGAGCGAGTTCCAGGACAGCCAGGCCTACACAGAGAAATCCTGCCTTGAAAAACCAAAAAAAAAAAAAAAGGTAATACTGTGCAAATGCCATTTTATAGCATTCTCAAAATGACAAAAATAATGGAAATGGAAAACACCTCAGTGGCTGCCAGAGGCTGGGGCTGTGGAAAGAGGTTGACTCTACAGGAGAAACACAAAGAGGTCACCTTGTGATGTTGTACACCTGATTGTAGTGTTGGCCATACACAGGGATGAAATTCCACAGAAACACACACACACACACACACACACACACACACACACACACACACACTCCAAGAGTTCTGAACAGATGCTTCACATAAAATAATACACAAATGACGAGCAAACAGAAGAGAATGTTCAATGTCAACAGGCATCATGGAAAAGCAAACTAAAACCAGAATGCGATGCCAGTGTGTGCCCATCTGGCCAGCTAACATTGCTTTAAGTGATGCTATCAGCTGCTGATGAGTGAGATGAGGCTATAATGTAAAGACAACACTCCTATCTCGCTGTGGGAGTGTAAAGTAGTATAAGCCCTTGAAACGATCTGACAGGCTTTATAAAAACTAAACATATAGCCATCCTTTAACCCAATGGTCACAGTCCTGCATTTTCACTCAACCGAAATGGAATCACATGTTCACAATAATCCTTACAGGAAGCTGTCATACCAGCTTAATGTGGAAAAACTCCAAGCTCGGACAGCCCAGGTCTCCACCAATAGGAGAACAGATAAATAACTATGGTTTTTCATGAATGGCAAATTAGAAATAAGAAGGGATGTAGTGTTGAGACACATAAATGGCATGTATTAATCAGGAAAACATTATGTTGAGCTCTCTCAAGTCACTGGCTCTAGAAAAAGCCAACTATCATGACATGAGGGTCTTTGGGCAGTCTTCTGAAGAGATCCACAGCAGGAAGAGATGAGAGCTCCTACCCACAACCGTGTTCAATGGACCATCTTACGAGTGGTCCTCCCAGTTCTGGTCAAGCCTTACACAACAACTGAGATGTTGTCTTGCAGGAGACGGAGCCATAACTAGCCAGATCAGAAGCTCCGAAGCCCAGACATGGTATGAGACCGTGTGTAATGTCACGCAGCCTGCTACCCTTTAGAGTAACTTCCTACTTATGCACAAATAACAAGTGCATACATTATTGCCATGCATGCATACAAAATTGGGAGGCAGGAACTTGAATCTTACTTTTTTTTAACCTCTAGCATCTTATTTTTAAAACACTCTAATAATACGTAATGAATCAAGAACATAGGCATGCCTTATAAGTTATATCTCACGAAATTATTGCCAAGTACATTTACCTGTGTAAATGTACCCTACCTAAGTCAACAGAGGAAAGGTGTTCCTAAGCCAGCATACAGAACATGCTCTCAGTTTCCCTGTAAACCTCTACTTCCTTTCTCCTGACCAAGGCTGGCTGCTATCCTGGCTTATACCTCCATAAATTATTGTCTATTTCTTTTGAATATTGAAGAAATTGGATTATACACTATGTGTTTGTTCTTTTGTGTCTGGCTTCTGCCATTCAGCATGGCTAATGAGAGTTGTTTCCAGTGATTGTTGTATCCATAGTTCATTCATTTCATCCCATTGTACTGTAGGATTAGATCATTAAATTAGAACACACTGTAAAAAGTTGAGAGAACAAATTAAATGATTCGGGTTATATTAAATTCTAAAAATAGACAAAACTAACCTGTAACAAGAAGTAGGGATAACAAAGTGGTGATTACCTCCTAGAAGGTAGGGCAGAGGTTGCCAGGCAAGGAATAAGGAAACATCCTCAACCACTATGATGCCTTGCTCTGCCTACAAAGAGTCCTTGCCATCAAGAAGGCTCTTGCAAGTCCACTATGAGTGGTGCCACCCATGGGCAGGCAATCTTGGATTGCCTAAGAAAGCAATCTGAACAAGCCATTTAGAGGAAGGAAGAGCAAGAAGCAACATTTCTCTGTGGCCTCTGCTTTAGTTCTTGAGATGCTGAGAAGGGCGTGCTGGGAGGACAAACGTTGACTTTAGTAAGATTATGCTTTGTGGGGAAGCAACGGAAATGAATTCTGCTTCATCAGCACTGCAAGGGAATTCCTCAAATTGAGCGTGTAAATGTATTTTATAATCATCAAATCCTATGGATTCCCTTCCCAAATTATTTAATTTACCTTTTCTGTGCTTTTCACAATAGTTCTCCCTTATTATCATCTTTAATAGCCAAGTAAATTATAAAACATTTACATTGTGCTGACACACACAGGCCTATGTATTCTGGGTCCAGAGCCCCTTGGCAATGAAGTGTCCTTCATAGGCAGGTGTCCTAGTCCTTTTCACCGGAAGGCTGCTCTTCTTACGTCCCTTCCTGCCACCTCTCCCCTACTCCTACCTCTCTCTGCCTCTTCCTTTCCCCTCTCCTTCTCCTACCCCCACACACCCACCTTCTCTAGCTGGACAGGTGCCCAGACAAGGCCTGACTGAAGGTAGAACATTCTCTGCCTGGTGCAGGGTCAGTACCTATAGACCTCAGAGGCAATGCTCTGCCCTTCAGTCAGCACGCCTATCCCGGGAATCACACCCACAAGTAGGAGTAAAGGATTGAATGTTATCACTCAAAAATGACACCTTGGGGCGGGCCAGGAAGTGCCATCTGTCGCCTGATGAGTGGATAGGGTTGCATGAAAGAGCAGAGCTGAAGAGTGGGTGGGAGACTTTCACAACACACTCACACAAGGCGCCCAGACCTCTTTATCCTGCTAAGTCCTAGATCTGCAGAAGATTGAAAGGACACTGGTCTGCAGAGCCCTCGCTTCTCCCTGATGGGCTTCCCTTTTCCCAGCATGAAGCAGAATTCATAGAGAGAAAGTCGATCACTGGTTGCCAGAGGGCAGACTGGAGGAGAAACAGGAAGTGATTATTGAATGGTTACAGAATGTTTCCAGGAGTGATTAAACTTTGGAATGAAGTCACAGTGTTGATTGCACAACATTGAATACACTGAATGTTATAGAAGTGAACACCTAAATAAACAACTGTATGTTCTCTAAGTTTCATCTCTTCTCTGAAAGAACGACGGAAAAGAGAGGAGGAAGAAGTGAAGGAGAGACGGGGTGAGAAGAAGCCACCTTTGGAAGCTTTACTGAGCTATATCACCACAGGGACCCTCATACACACACGGGCGACCTAAAAGAGGACACACTATGGAGAGGAATATCTTTGCTGAGAGACTGCTTCACAACCATAAGGTGGCACCAGGACCATCCTTCTCTCCAATAAAAACACAAATACAGCCACACATTCCTATTTGCCTTGAGAAGCAGCAATAGCTCTCAAGGAACGGGCATCCAGTGGTCAGAGGGAGAATTGTGGAACTAGAACATCTCCTTTGGATCATGTCTCTCCCAGCTGGTCACAAAGAACCAGTGCTGTGTGGTTCCTCTCATGTGTGGTATCTGCAAGGGTCATAGAGAGAAGTCAGAATGGTGACTTCCAGGAGCTAAGAGCAAAGGGGGAACTCGTCTTTAATGGGTAGAGTTTTAGTTTAGGAAGATAAGAAAGTTCTGGAGATGGTTGGTAGTGATGGTAGCCCAACAGTGCAAATGTAATCAGTGCCACTAAAGTATATATGTGTATGTGTGTATGCATATGTATATATGTGTACATGTATATATGTATATATATATATATATGTATATGCATAGTTCGTCAGAGTAAAAATTTATGTTATGTGTGTTTTAGCACAATTTTAAAATTGTGTTTGGAGAGGGAACCATTAAGAAAACGTTATTTCCAATATTATTTGACTCTTTGAGTATTTGAATAGTATGAAATACTTATATGGATAAATAAGATTGAGAAAAAAAATTAAACATGAAAAAGGCAGGAAGTAAAAGATGAATTGTTCCAAGGAAGAAAAAAGAAGGAAATGAAGAGAAAGGAGATACAGAAACATCAGGAAACATCCAAAGGGAGCCTTGTGAAGCATGACAAGGCCTTAGAGGAACAGAAACATCTACTAACAGGGCTTCTGAAGCTGTCTGGCTGAAGAGTGTGACATGCCCCTAAGATGAAGCAACCGCTCACCACCTGGTCTGCCGTGACAGAGCCTCTCCTTGCCAATAAACAAAATGAGAAGTGTTTAGGAGCGTATCTCACTTCCGGCACTGCTTTTCCCATCCCCTTCAACCCCGGTGAGAAGCCTTGTATAAGGGCACTCTCTGCTACTATAATGAAATAACAAAGTCTGTATAGTTTATAAAGAAAAGAGGTTTGAGCTGGGGAGATGGCTCAATGGGTAGAGGAACTTGCTTGCAAACCTAATAACCTGAGGAGAGCTCCCCGGAACCTACATAAAAACCAGATGCTATAGCATGACAGTGTATAATCCCAGCATGCCTATGGGAAGTGGGAAGGAGAGACAAGAGACTCCTCAAACAGTGTAGAAAGGGGAGTACCAACACCTAATGTTAGTCCTCTGACCTCCACGCACACACTTTGGCACACATGCAATCAGACTCACACACGAACACATCACACACACACAGAGAGAGAGAGAGAGAGAGAGAGAGAGAGAGAGAGAGAGAGAGAGAGAGAGAGAGAGAGAGAGAGAGTTCAGGAGGTGCAAGGGCATGGGCATGATGCCAGTTTTTGCTCTGGCAAAGATCACATGGTAGGTGGTATCACAAGGGTGGGAAAACAAAATCACATGGTTTCTTAATTACTGTTCTATTGCTGTGAAAAGACACCATGACCAAAGCAGCTTATAAAAGGAAGCATTTAGTTGGGGGTTTGCTTACAGTGTCAAAGAAATAGTCTATTATCATCATGGCAGAGAGCATGGCAGCAAGCAGGCAGGCATGGTGCTGGAGACGTAACTAAGGGCTTTACATCCTGATCGGCAAGCAGAGAGAGACAGAGACAGAGACAGAGACAGAGAGACAGAGATAAAGACAGAGACAGAGAGGAGAGAAGAGGAAGAGAGAGGAAGGCGAGGGAGAGAGAGGGGAGGGAGAGAAAGGTGAGAGAGAGGAGGGAAAGAGAGGAAGGGGAGAGAGAGAGTGGGAGAGACTGGGCCTGGGAAACCTTAAAGGCCACCCCCAGCAACACACTTCCTCCAACAAGGCCACGCCTCCTAGTCTTTCTAATACTTCTCAAATGGTTTACAACTTCGGACTAAGCATGCAAATAGTATGAACCTATATATGATGCCAATATCATCTAAACTACCACACATGTTGTGATAGTTTTAGATATCAACTTGACTGGATCCAGAATCCCCTGCTAGATGAGCCCCTGGGAATGCTTCTGGAGGATTATTTTAATGAAGTAAATTGAGTGCAAAAGCCAGCCCACTGTGGGTGGCATCATTCCCTGGGCTGAGATTCTGAACAGTATAAAAAGGAGAAAGTAAGCTGAGCACAGATATCTGTCACTCTACTTCTTAATGGTGGATGTGATAGGGCCAGCCTTCTCCAGCTCCTGTTGCCTTGACTCCTCCACAGTGATGCTTGAAACCTGAAACTGGTACCCAAAATAAGCCTTCCTTAAGTTACTTTTGTCAGGACATGTAACCAAAAGATAAATAGGAAGGCAGAGAATGTGCAAGGGATAACCTTAAGAGATGCCAGAGGTCCTACCTCTACTTAATATCACCACACTGGGAACTAAACTTCTTATACATGAATCCTTGCAGAGCAAAACCACATTCAGATCACACAAGCCTTAAGTCACCTGAAATCCTGTTCTCAGAAAAGACAGCATGCTATCATCACAACAGCATGACAGAGAAGTGTGGGAGCCCACAGAGGTCTCCTAGCGAGGTCTGAGCTTGCTTTACACAACAGGGCTGCATTAGGGGATGGCTTGACCATGTGCATGGTCACCAGGTGTTTGGGATGGTCTGCACTTGGTTGTGCTGGGGGGAGGTCTTTTGCTCCACCCCTTGGCATTCCTTTAAAAGCCCTTTAGAATAGACAGAAGGGGCTGGTGGGTTTTGACCCAGGCCCTCCTGAGGCTATCCTGTGTTCCTAACTGTCTCTCTCCTCTATATTTCTAACTAAATCTCTTATTCCTCACCCCTCAAGAGTCCCTGGGGTAAGTAAATGTCGGAGCTGGCCCCCCACGGAGAAGGAATAGACTTTAGCAAGTTAGGGAGTTCCCAGGGTCTGGAGGACTCTAGTATAGGAAATATGCCTTGGAAACAAGTCTTTGAAAGAGAAAGAACCATTCCTCAGTAGGGGGCAGTGGGCTAAGCCCTTGCTGCTCCTTATTGCTGAGGTCCAAGGACAAAAACCTGCCCTGAGGAGTATCTCAGTAAATAGGAAGTTTCACACTATTTTCTTCAGGGGAAAAGTTGTTTCCTGGACTCTTACTCTGAGAGTGTCTGACTTTACACAAACTTCCCACTGTGTACAGAGCACTCAAAGAACTGGGCTGACACAATCCCCACCCCACTCTCAATACCTACTTGAACTTCAAAGGCCCATTGAGGGGGAGGTGTAGAAAGGGATTAACGACAGGAGGCTTACACCACTTTCGTGGACAAGCAGATTTCACAGTTACATCCTCCACGCAGATTTTGCAATAGCAGAATGAATATTCATCCAGAAATAAGAGCCCTGACCTTCTAACCCATAAAGATGAAATCTGATGGCACAAAGTGAACTTTCATATAGATATCAGAATCTTGAACCATTCAGGGGCTGGGGGAAGGGAGCAGTAAAAATATTATCTGAGATTATTATTCTGAGATTATGAAATAAGCAAGAAAGAATGGCAAAACATTGGGATAGCGGGGGTTTGTCTTTTTTCTCCTGTGAGTGTAAAAGGGAAAGAAAAGGGGGGGATGCACCTGTGCTGGTAGTTTTATGTCAACTTGACACAAGCTAAAGTCATCTGACAGAAAGGAATCTCAATTAAGAAAACGTCTTCATAAGATGGGACTGTAGGCAAGCCTGTAAGGCATTTATTAATTAGTGATTGATGGGGGAGGGCCCAGCCCATTGTGGGTGGTGCCATCCCTGGGCGGGGTGGTCCTGCATTCTGTAAGAAAGCAGGCTGAGCAAGCCATGAGGAGCAAGCCAGTAAGCAGCACCCCTCCATGGCCTCTGCATCAGTTCCTGTCTCCAGGTTTGAGTTCCTGCCTGACTTCCTCCAATGATGAACAATGACGTGGAAGAGTAAGCCGAATAAATTCTTCCTCCCCAGTTGGTTTCGGGTTACGGTGTTTCATCACAGCAATAATAACCCTAACTAGGACAGCATTCAACCAGTGTTCCCTAAAATCCTACTCAAGGGTTTCTCTTTTATGCTTCACAGCAGCCAAGGAGCTCAGCCATTATCTCCATTTGGGTGTGTGGGGGTGGGGGTGTATGTTCGTTTTGTTGTGGTATCCTGGATTGAGCCTTAGGAAGGCACTCTCCACCTGAGCTACACTCTCAGTTGGGAACTCGGTGTTCAGGGTAGGGGTGGGGGAAGTACCCTATAGTGTTGCACACAGGAAGTCAGAGGTTTTGCAATCCAGGTTTGCCATTACCTCTGTCCCCAAGAGGTAGTGTGATATATAAGCTGGTGACCTTCTGTTGGCCCACATCAGTAGTTTGGATCGTAGAATTCTGTCCCATGTTTTAAAATACAGTCACCCAAATGGAAAGGCTAAGAGCCATTGGCCCAGAAATAAACTGAAGGCTTGGTGATACAGAAGTGAATATAGGCTAAAGGGATTCCCTGAACCCCTAAAATGAAGCCTCTCAATTCCTTTTGTTTGGTTGAGTTATATTTGTTGATATTTATCCTCCTAGATGCTATTACAGAGAAGATTTCAAATCTTTAAATCATTTTAAAGTAAACATAATACTTCCATTAAGTGTGCTTTATTTAAAAAAAAAACTGTTTTTCAAAATAAAACAAAGTTAAGAAGAAAACTGAAACTGTTCTGCATTTCCATAAATTCTTTAGTGTTTGTCTTAACGGAAAACAGCTGGAGTCTCACATCTACTTTCCCAATTAGTCTGGGGGCTATTGCCCTTCATGTTGTCGCTGGGGCCTGTTTCTGTGCATGGGTGGGAATGTGCATGAAAAGCACCTATGACACCTTGGGAAACTTATAGAAATAATCTTGACACTGTTGGAAGCCGTCTTGGGTACCCGCTAGAGTCTAGATACCTGAACCACACTTTGAGGACCATAGCCTCAAGAGCTATTAGTGACCTAAAGAGCTATTAGTGAGCAAAAGGGGATGAAAAGAGAGGGGGGCATTCAAAGACATACCAGGGTCTTCTCAAAGGGTACCTCAAAATCCGGACATCGCCTTCCACACTCTCTCTCTCTCTCTCTCTCTCTCTCTCTCTCTCTCTCTCTCTCTCTCTCTCTCTCTCTCTCTCTCTCTCTCTCTCTCGATAGGGTTTTTTTCTGTATAGCCCTGGCTGTCCTGGACCTCGCTCTGTAGACCAGGCTGGCCTCGAACTCACAGAGATCTACCTGCCTCCCGAGTGCTGGGATGAAAGGTGTGTGCCACCAAGGCCAGGCTCTCAAGAGAGACAAATTACACTGGAGATAACTGGGTAGGAGGGAGTTGGTTAATTCTCTCTGGAACACACTGACTTTTGTTTAGTTTTGTCTGTTTGTTTTAGGGTGTTTTTGATGGGGGGGGTTGTTTTGTTTTTGAGACAGAGTCTTTGTGGCCTCGGCTGGTCTGGATCTATGTAGCTGAGAAAAACGCTGAATTCCTGATCCTCCTGCTTCCACTTTCCAAGTGGTAGGCTTGTAAGCATGATATTAACATTTTAAATTGGGGTTTTCCTATGCTAAAACTACAAAGTGGCTGTAATCAGGCTTTTCAGAATTTCCAAAACGGGGTCAATGACCCAGCAGAACTTAGGAAAAAGAGTTTCAGTGCTCACTCTCATGATTGAGCCGCTTCTACATCCATAAACTTACGCTGCACCAACCCCTGGGTCTCCCCGTCTGGCCTGCGGTGGCGTCAATATCAGTGCCACGGACCTATCACCTCCCTCCCCAGCTTTGCCGTTCCTCCGCCCTGGCTCAGCCACCCAGACTGCAGTACCCACCCCTCCCCGGCGGCGGGGCGTCCATCCCAGCTGCGAGCACCCCATCTCTGTTTTCTGCCGGTTCTGCCCGCCTCCGGTGGGACTCTGCCAGGCCAGGTGGAAACTCAGAAACAGATTTAGATGCAAAATGAGTCTGAGCACCTTCTCCAGCCGAGCCCAAACCTTAACTCGGCATCCAGAGATGGTAGGAGGGACAGACAGCTTTAGGAACTCAGGAAGGTGAAGGTGGCGGGCTGTGACCACACTTCTGCTAGATTCCCTTCCTCACCAGAGGTGAGGATGAGGCTGGCTGCCACTAAGGAACAACTCACACCCCACCCGACCTCCCCAGGGGCAAATCTGGCTAACCCATGCTGGGACAGGAGTCGCTACTCCACTGGGTACCTGGGCTGGAAGAGAGAAGAGCTCCCCAGGGCTCTGCGCAGCTCGTTCTTGAAGCTCCAGAATTCTCCGTCCAGGTAGCGGTGCAGGGACGAGTCCCCAAGGCCCAGGTCGGGAGTCGGCTCCATCTGTGTGGTTGAGGCTGCAGGCTGTTCTTTCTACACACCTCCTCAGAACTCTCGGCTTATGGGCCCTCCTACCTATCATTCCACTAGACTGGTTTCCTCCCAGCTGACTGGCCTGGTCTCCTCCCTCTTCACCTGTCCCTCACACGCCCTCCCTCCTAGGCTTGAGGCAAAGAGCTGTCCAGAGCATTTGAGCTCCACGGGTGTTCTCCCATCCTTACTAGGAACCACTCATTAACTATAAGCCCTTATCCCACCAGTAAGTTGTCTCTCCAGATTTGTGGATCACTAGAAGCAAGCATCAGCTCCTTGAAAGGGATGCTGGTCTGATTTCTCTGGGTCACAGCCAGATGCTCAGCATTAAGCCATTTCATCTACTCAACAGAACCACCCGCCCAGCCATTTGGCCTGGCTCCCAGGACCTGAGGTGGTCTGGTCTCTGCTCAGATCCCACCACCCCAAACTGGGCATTATGTACCTTCAATCTGGAGGCTGTACAAACCTACAGGATGGCAGGACAAGGTACTTGGGAACTACAGACAGAGGTAATGAACACAACTCACCCACCAGGAATCTCTATCTATCCATCTATCTATCTATCTATCTATCTATCTATCTATCTATCTATCTATCTATCTATCCCCATTATTGCTGTGGTCATATACAAGAAAATGTCCGCTTCTCCCTTCCTTTCAAAGGCTACTTTGTGCTGTCTTCAGGTCAGGGGATGCCACCTCAAGGAGTAGTTTCCTTTGACTCATAAATTACCACAGGTTGATTGCCTTAGAAGGCACAAATGTAATTATTTATCGTCCCAGAAGACAGAAATTGAAGCTGGATTCCCCGGGGCTAAAATCGAGGTTTTGGTAGAGCTGGGTTCCCTTTGGAGGCTACTGGGGAAAAATCTGTTCCCATGGCTTTTTCTAGCTTTGGGGGGCAGGGGGGGAGGCTACCTGCATTCTTGCCTCTCTGCTCCTTTCTCTGGCCTCGAAGACCATCACTCCAACCTCTGCTCCCAGCATTCCATCTTCTTTTCTTCTCACTAGCCTTCTTGACTCCCTCTTAAATGATTCTGATTCCACCTGTGTAATACAGGATAGCCTTCCTATCTCAACATCCTGAAGTCACATCAGCAATATCACCTTTGCCAAAAAAAAAAAAAAAAAAGGCCACATATTCTTAGGTTCCAGAGATCAGGACATAAGCATTATTGGTGGGCCATTTGTTCGTCTACCACACCATCTGTGTAACTTCAAGAAGCAATACCCACCCGATGGCAGAGAGTAACATCCCTGTTCCCACGTAATAGGTATCCAGGAGGTGGGAGCATTCAGAAGACTGAGTGGTTGGCTCAGGGTCATTCTTTCTGCTCTACCCCTCCATCAATCATTTCTCTGTATTTTCTTTATCTTTTCGTTTACGCTTGTCTCTTCCAACCTATAGTAAGGATGTTGTCAGGTACTATGTGTACCAAACTGAAGAAGCATCTTCTCCTGTATTTCATGGGAAACAATACCATATGGCTCTGTGTAGCATGGTCACCATCAGCACCCACATTTTAGGGGTTTTAAAGACAAAAGTTTATTTCTCGCCCATGCCACCTGGGAATTCTACTTCTGTCCTCTCACTTCAGGTCCCAAATAATAGAATCATCAACATGCGTCGCCACACAGACTTTCACAGCTGGAAAGAACACAGGTGACATCCAGATTCAATTAATCAGGCAAAGCATTTCACTGCTGACTTGGGAAAGTAACATCCTAGGCATGCCCAGAAGGCCAACACCCAAATCAGACTGTGAGCAGTGCTGGTGACTACTGAATCTGCTACTTTAGCGACTCTTTGCCTTCCACAGGTAGAGTGAACTCCCCTCTCTGCAAGGGAGGCAACAAGGACCCACACTGTCACAGCATCAAGTCCAAAGTCCCTTCAGGAGGCACAGTGGACACTGCATCAGTCAGGATGTATTTTCTCCTGACCTAAAGATCTAGAAACTAGGAAG
This sequence comes from Peromyscus maniculatus bairdii, assembly GCF_049852395.1. Taxonomy (NCBI): domain Eukaryota; kingdom Metazoa; phylum Chordata; class Mammalia; order Rodentia; family Cricetidae; genus Peromyscus; species Peromyscus maniculatus. The sequence continues at coordinate 105,667,050 of NC_134855.1, read as the reverse complement.
ACAAGTGACTACCCTGTCTTCTATTGCATGCAGTTCAAGTGGAGGTGGGGAAACCTTCTGCTGTTACAAGTCACCATAAGTTTTTGGAGAATTGTGCATTACATGTCTATGGAAGATACTGGAAGAATGTTGTTGGTGAATTTAAATATATACACACAATATTAAATATAGACACACATAAATATATGTGTCTGTGTACATATGTGTATGCCCATATATATGAATATATATATGGGCAGGAAGGATGGTATTGGAAGGAGGTTCATTCTAAGAAGTGATAGATGATGAGAACAGAGAAATGGCTCAGCAGTTCAGAGCACTTATTGCTCTTGCAGAGGATGCAGGTCTAGTACCCAAGCACCTACATGGTGCCTCACAACCATCTGTAGTTCTAGTTCCAGGGAACCCAATGCCCTTTTCTGGTCTCCATAGGCACCAGGATCACATGTGGTGGATACGTAGTTGTAGGCCAAATACTACACACATAAAGCAAATATTTTAAAAATTTAAAGAAGTGATAGGAGTTAGAGAAAACCATCATTGGTTTGTGGCATGCTTAATGAACCCACGGCTCCAGGAGACACCAAAAGCACAAAAGAACATTGTATGTGGGTGACATTGCTATGACAGCCATTTTTTAGCAAGAAGTGGGCTTAGAAAAGACACAGCTGGTCAGGCCTGGTGGCACAGACCTGTAATCCTATCATTTGGTAGATGAAGGCAGAAGGTCATAAGTTCAAAGCCAGCCTGGGCTACATGAGACCCTATCTCAACAAACAAACAAAGCAAAAGAAAGACAATCGTTTTGCAAGTGGAGTGAAAGGGAATAAAGAGGAACTTTCGGGGTGGAGGAGATAATTGCTTCATAACTTCTTTTCTATTAGGAAAAGGTAAACCTGAGTAGTAGAGAGGTTTTTGGGGAGGTGGGGAGAGCTGTTTTTAGGACAAAGGTTAGTGAGGAATCAAGACCTCCAAACTCCACACTGTGACAAGGATAGAATCGAAGGTCCAGCTTGAACCCTGGTGACAAACAGACTTCACTCTGACAAACAACCCCCTCCGCACTTCCAGGCCACACTGCTCCAAATGATGCCCATGTGAAGCTTTGCAGGCTTCTGTGTCAGAGACCAAACCTAAATCCACTCCCCTACCGACTGGCAAAGGATACTAGAGATGACACTTATAATCCAGACTATCCTGGAGGATACTAGAAGATACTTTTCACATGCCAGACCTTCTTCCAAGGGCCAGAGAAACATAATCCTTTTCCCTGCCCAGATCAGTAAGAATCAAAAGTTCCTTAGCCATCTCCAAGGCACTTCCTGCGAATCTTTTAATATTAGCAAGGAGAATCTGTGAGATAAGCAACTTAGGAGAGTTGCCTTAGAGTCACTTGGCTAAATTAAATAGGTCCGCTGGCCACGGTTTTAGTTTCCTGCCGCAGAAATACTACAAGCTGATAGGTTAGCAACAGAAACCTGTTTTCTCACAGATAGGAAGGCTATCTGTCTGAAGCTGAAATGTCTGTCAGCAGTGTCTTGTCCTGTGACCTATAGGGAAGAATCCTTCCTTACCTCTTCATAGACTCTAGTGGCTTCCAGAAATCTCCAGCATTCCTTGATTTGTAGCTGCGTCATATCATTCTAATAACTGTCTCGCTCATTGTGTGACCTTCTTCTTTGTGTTTATTTTCAAAGTTCCCTCTCTCACAAAGACACGAGTCACTGGGTCAAGAGCTCAGCCTAATCCAGTATGTACGACTTCTTCTCAACCTGATGACATCTGCAAAAATCTTATTTCCAAAGAAGGAGAACTTCTGAGGTTCCAAATGAACATATTTTGTGTGTGTTGGGAGTAATATTCAAACTATTACACTCACCCCAAATTAATCTTGGGCCAATAAATAGAAAGAAATAATCACTGTTCGTTTAGATAATTGATTTCTGTGTTAACCATGTACCAGAGAACCTAGGTTTGTGTTTTTTTTAAAGGCTCAATGGCATTCTTGCCATGTTCTAAAGGTTGAGCATAGACATTTAAATTTTCAGAAACCTCTTCTTCACCCTAGGTGAATGGTCCCCCACTGCTGCACAGTGGCTTGCTGAAACCTTGAAGCAAATGGTGAGAGAGAAAAAAAGATGGTCTGTGTAATGTTACTGTACCCGAGTTGGTTCGGATTTTGATCACAGCACTGTGAATATTGTGTGTTCTGTGTTTGAAAGCAAATTGAAGTGTTTAGGAGCAGAAAAGTGTGTGTGTGTGTGTGTGTGTGTGTGTGTGTGTGTGTGTGTGTGTGTGTGTGTGTAGGTGGGATAAGAAAAAGGTAGACTTTTGAATCTACTCAGAAAAGAAAAAAGAGAGAATATGGATATAATAAGATTTAAAAAGTAGATAATTGAATCTACTTTTAAAAAGGAACTACTTGTTTTAAATAGGATAAGAAATGAAATTTTTTGTCTGAATCTGTCAAATGTGAATGGCCTAAACATTGTTAATGTAATTCTTGAGTGTATATATTGTATATACTTTTTCTTATATTTGTTATACCTTTTTTAAATTTTAAACAAAAAAGGGGAAATGTGGTTGATATATTATGCACCTCAATAAACTTATCTGGGGGTCAGAGAACAGAACAGCCACTATATTAAACATAGAGGTTAGGCAGTGGTAGCACAGGCCTTTAATCCTAGCCTTCTAGAGGCAGAGATCTATCCGGATCTCTATGAGTTCAAAGCCACATTGAAAACTGCCAGGCATGGTGACTCATGCCTTTAATCTCAGGAAGTGATGTCAGGAAGCAGAAAGGTATATAAGGCATGAGGACCAGGAACTAAAACTGGCTAAGCTTTTAGGCTTTCAGCAGCAGTTCAGCTGAGATCCATTCAGGTGAGGACACAGAGGCTTCCAGTTTGAGGAAACAAGATCAGCTAAGGAATTGGTGAAGTGAGGTTAGCTGTGGCCCGTTCTGTTTCTCTGATCTTTCAGCATTTACCTCAATACCTGGCTCCGGTGTTGTTTTTATTAATAAGACCTTTAGGATTCGTGCTACATAGGTGTACATGTGTTTGTGTATTCATCTGTGTCTGTATGTGTATGCTTGCATATGTACGTGGGGGGGGGCAGAAATGGGCATAAGGAATTAATCACCACCTTTGGTCACCAACCAATTCTAGCAAGAAAGGCATATCAACTAATGATAATTGGGCTGCTTTGTTCTTGTTCCCTGACCTTAAAGAGTTCCTCACTCAACTATGTACCTTTCTAGAACTTTAGATTTTCTTGGGTTTTTCACCCCAAAGCTATTTGACAAAAACATCTCAGTCTAACTTTAAGTTATTTTCAAAGCTTTGTTTCAGCTATGATGCACTTCAAAACCCATGAACACATCTCCCAACATTAAGATTAAAAGAATTTGAGCCAGCCTGGCTCCTGGGACTCAATTATTTTCCTTAATCAATAACCTGAGCTGCAATCTATATGCAGCTCCTTAGGTGAAACTCATAGGCCCTAGCTTTGTGACAATCCTTGTATATATTTTTAATCATCAAAACTCTATTTAAACTAATATTATTATTAAGACAGTACAGCTTAAGAAGAAATCATCTTCATAATAATCTACAGGTACAGATGCCCAGTAGAATGGGATGTTTCCATGAGACAAACACACTACATTACAGGCAATGGGGAATCTCCTCACACCCATTCACACCACACCAGATACCAGAGAAAGATGGCAGCAGCAAACATGTGAAGGCACAGCAGAAGAAAAAGACATTCAGGGTCTGTGGTCTTGGGGCCTTGCCTATCTGAGATTCACCCATCAAGGATTTCCTTCTTGGTGGGCTGATACCTTGAACTTCAATTGTCACCTGCTGCTCCTCTGACAGGGCCACCAGCACATATGTATGTTTGTATGTGTATGTGAGGAGAGGAGGCAGGGGAGAAGGAGCAAAATATGGCTTCTCTCAGGCACCTCATGCTGTTATCCATTCTCAGTTATAAGTCAATAAAAACCACAGAAGGGAGTCTTTCGTCAAGACCACAGGCCCCCAAATAACCACACAGAGACATATTATTAATTATAAATGTTTGGCTGATAGTTTAGGCTTGTTACTAACTATCTCTTACATCTTAAATTAACATATATTTTTTTATCTATATTCTATCATGTGGCAGTACCTTTTTTCATCATAGCATGTTCATGTCCTGCTTCCTCTACATCTGGCTGGCAATTTCTGTGACTCCTCCCTTCTTTCTCCTAGCATTCTCTCTGCTCCCAAAATCCTGCCTAGCTATTGGCCAGTCAGATCTTTAATAAACCAATCATAAGGCACCTTAGCAAAGACACAACTTTACAGTATATAAAAAATTATTCCATAACATTTCCCCCTTTTTATCTAATTAAAAAGGAAAGTTTTAACTTTAACATAGTAAAATTATATACAACAAAATCAGTTATGAAATAAGAATTATAGTTACAATAGTCAGTTTATTTGTATTTGGCAAAATTAGAAAAAATACTCAGTCATCTATCTTATTTTTGTGAGTCTAAAGTTTTATACCTAATTTGCCTTTTATCATAACTAATGAAAACTTTAAGTCTAATCACTTAGTCTTTAACTCCATCAAAGACTCCAGAAGGGTGTAATGTTACCTAACAACAGGGACATCTGGCTGCCTGGACAATCACCAAAGTTCTTCTGTAACACTGGAGCATCTATCTTTGGACTATAGGCCTAGTATATCTGACAGACATTTCTGAGAAGCAGGAAATTTTGAAGGACTATCCTACCTTGTCTTGGCAAAGTTTGGCAGTTGCTTTCTTTTGCATCCTGATGATCCAGTTTGGACAGTGTATTGTCAGCAATTGAGGCAAGGGTAATTTCTTTGCCCAGTAGCTAGCTTTTGCCACAAAGAAAGCAAACTCCATACAAAGGTTTTTTTCAATGCCCATGATCATCTTTTGAAGTAAATTGGACTGCCAGGAGCAGACATATCTCACTGTCAAGAAAAGCTTTATGTTATTAAAATATTTTAAATGCCATATTCTGTAAGTCTCTGAAGTGTTTGAAGACCATCTATCCATACAAATATATCTGTTTAACTTTGAATACATACCTAATATGACTACAAGGTTGATTATTATAAATAACTAACTACTAACCTCTATTTCTTAATTATACATTACCTTTTTAGGTGAGCTGCATAAACATAATACCCCAAACAAGAGTAAAAACAGATATACAGTATAGCAAAAATAACTTTAAATTTCTATCAATAAACCAAAATCCATACCAATGTAAAATACATATGATTAATATTTGCTTTGGGGATTAAAGTAGATTCAGTAATCTACCTTTTTATCTCATAATTTCTCTATAATATACCCCTTTTCCTTCAGAAAGAGAACTTTGAATCTAACTCCTCTGTTTAGGTTTTTTTCCCTTATTATGACAAATAATAAGTTGCAACAACACCCCTAAAAAAGACAAACATCATTTGGGAATATGGGCATTGTTTTTTTCTAGATTTGCTTCCTATTGTCTGGGGGCACTGTCATCTTTGGGGGACCCTGAGAAAATTTAGGATAATGGTTAAGTCTTGACTGGAGTAGTCTGTATCATCTCTGCCAGCAGCCTTGAAGTTGTTCTGGATGCAAAACTCTGAGGAAACTGCAACAGAGGTGTTCTAAGATATTGGATCACCTGGGCCATCTGTTTTTATTGGTGTTTTGTCCCCTTACTCTGAAAATACATAAACTTTGGAAGTTAACATACATATTTGCATTAATACAAGTATGGACTGTGTATTGTACACAATCAGCCAAAGATGATTTTTTGTTTTATGTTTGAGCAGGTAAAATATACATTATATGTCTCATAGTTTTTCTAGGTTTATTTCTTTATGTCTGTGGCCAGGATTTTCAAGGGTCTTCATTGATCTTCTTCAACCCTGAATGAATCCATATCCCTTCATTTTCTGTGGGAACAAAAGCATAATATTTTCCCAAAAGCAACACGTCTTTTGACTTCCATTTTGAAGTCAAGATATTTTTTAAATATATAGGAATCTTTTCCCCAAAGCAACACATCTTTTGACTTCCATTTTGAAGTCAAGATAATTTTTAAATATATAGGATAGTTTAATCCAGTAATTTTCATAATCCAATGTCACTTAACAGCTATTGTTTGATCATCAGCAATCAAGGAATTTAAAAACAACACAATAACATAAAAGATCCAGACTCCCTGTATATTTTCCATCTCTACATGGCCTGTTGTTTCTTTGTTTTATTTCTCTCTTTAAAAACTTTATTTTTTTAAACTATTTCTCCTATGACTGTCTATATCCTTTCTCTTTTCTATCCCAAGCCTATATACATTTTTAAACACACTGTAACCCATTTAGAGGTTTTTTTCCCCATCTGGATCTGTCTTTACTGCATATCTGTAAACTTTTCTATTTGCATGAGCAAAACCTGAAGCCCGACACAGGACTTAGTTCATGGCGTACTGGCGGCTCAACCCCGCAGGCAGCTGCCAGGAGACACCCCTCTGTACAAGGGCCCAAGTGAGAGACTTTGCGACTAGGAAACTGTGCTTGGCTCTATTTTTGTGTATCTGGAACTTTTTCTTAAGCTTTTATCAGTTTTATGTGAATATACGTGGCCTTGCCCCATGTTGGAATGCCATTGGTAGGCGGAGTCTTTCGTTGGACTGCAGGCTCCCAAATAACCACACAGAGACTTACTATTAACTAAGAATGCTCAGCTGATAGCTTAGGCTTGTCACTAACTAGCTCTTACATCTTAAATTAATCCATATTTATTATCTACATTCTACCATGTGGTGGTACCTTTTCTCAGCAGGGCATGTTCATATCCTGCTTCCTTTATGTCTGGCTGGTGACTACCGTGAGAAAATCTGTTTGAATTCTTTTCAGTAAAATTGGAAATGCTTTGATTCACAAAACTCAAGGAAAACTTGGACATAACTGGAGAAGGTCATTGGTGTGAAGAGCATCACAAACCACTGGAACTAGCTGTCTCAACTCTCTGTCTACATTTGTAAATTTTTTCCTCTCTCTCTTCCTCCCTCTCTCTATCACTGTCTTTCCTGTCTTCTTCTCTTAGGGCAGACCAAAGCCCATTCATTCCTAAGTAGGAACTACAGAGATCAACAGGCCCCCAGCCTCATATTTCTCAGCTCTAACCATAAGAAACTACCTTTACCAGGCGGTGGTGGTGCACGCCTTTAATTCCAGCACTCCAGAGGCAAAGGCAGGTGGATCTCTGTGAATTCTCAGCCAGCCTCATCTACAGAGTGAGTTCCAGGACAGCCAGCACTACACAGAGAAACCCTGTCTGGGAAAACGAGAGAGAGATGGGGGGGGGGCGGGGAGACTACCTTTGTTTCTCCCTCATTTCCAGCTGCAGCAACAATTCTAGTATGACTTTGGCTTCTTACGAGTCAGCTACCCACTGCAGAGCAAACAAATGCAGTTGAGTGTGTGACAGGAACCTCTATGAGAATACTATGGCTTTATGGGTCAAATGTGGAGGTGCTGCCTACTCTGCCACCCCATCCAGCAGCTTCCTGAGGATTGGCTTTGACAGCCATCTCTCCTGCTTTTCCAAGATCCTCCCCAGCCCTCTCCTTTTTTCCAAAGCCTTCAACCTGACAGGCAGCACAGCTGGACAAAGATGTTGCCCTCTCCAGAATGCTGAGGAGCCTCTAAACAGCTCTACAAAGAAGTAACCAAAAAGTACCCAGCTGGGGACTAGGGGTCCTTCAGTGCCATCAGGAGGATAGGAGAGGTCAGAGGCAGCAGAGCAGATGTTCCAGCTAATCCTGGGCCAGCCCCAGAAATCTCTCCCATGAGAGATTCCAGATGAAGACCTGAGGAGAAAAGCTGGAGTGAAGGAAGCCAACAGTGATTAGCCTTGGAGAAGAATGAACTGGTCTATAGTCGGCTGGAGATGGCATCAGGATTAGTCCCCAAGAGCTGTCCAGGTCTTCAGTACAAGAACAAGGCTCTAAAACTGTCTCTGGCTTATCTCTGCACTGCACCTGTCCTCATGACCCTGGGAGGAATAGCAGACCAACACTCTCCCTCCCAATACAGCAAGGTCATTTAGAGGGCATTCCCACATGCAGTAGTTGATGGTAGGTTATAGCATAGCCTTGTGCGCTTGGTGGGCCAGTTTCCTTTAAGCTGCTTCTACAAATGAACAACCAGCCATGTTTAATGACTTGCCCAAGGGCACATGGCTCTTAGTGGCCTCCTGAATGCCCTATTCAGGGCTCACATAGCTGAGTTACACTCTGTGGGACTGATTCCAGGACCCCATTAATGGATGCTGCTTTTATGGAGGCTCCAGGGCATGAATGTCACCACCCAGGGCTTTGGTTCTGTAGCAAGGTACAGCCTGTCCTCAGCATTTCAGTGTGTGAATTTTAGAAATCATAGAGCCATAATAAAGTCAAGAGCTTACAGATACCCTGGGGCTTGTCCAGACAGTTCCTTCTTTTCAGATGAGGACACTGTTGGGAGGTGGGGTGGGGGTGGGTCCTCCAATGGACATCGTTCAGAATTGTTCAGAAACGTGAAGTAAATGGCAGAAAAATGGCAAAATTGGGAGCGGGGCAAAAAAAGCTGCTCTGTGGAACAAAACAGGCAGGAATTAGAGCTTTCCTTCACGCTGTTGCTGTGGGGTCAGGCTCACGATGAACGCAAAGGCGGCAGAGGGAACACATGGACAGTTTTTACTTATTGAAACCTCTTATCCCAAATTCTAGACAAATGTCCACGGAGAGGGAAGGGATAGACTCCAGAAAGAGCCATCACAGTGTCTTCAGGAACGGCAAGGTTATGGAGGACACTACAAGGGGCGGTGGCCATGGGTCACCCACGGCTGTCTGTCCACAGGAGCTGCTCGCTTGTGAGTCCCACCAGGTAATGAGGACAGTTTTGATGGGTGGATGGGAGGATAGTTTGACTGGAGGCATGCTTTAAAGAGCCACAACTCTGGGGGGGGGGCAGGTCATGGTTAATTTTGAACAGTCGTACTGGCCACACTTTTTTTTTTTACAGTGCCCCGTAGACTTCCCAGCATGTGTAAGACAAGACTCTGAATAGAAAAGCACAAATGACTACTCTGTGATGAACCAAGCTACCACAGTTTTCCATGCTATCTTAACTAGAAGCTTTTGTCCAGAGAAATCCTCAGTTCAACACAGAGTGTGCTTGCATAACATACAAGAACATGGACGCCACGTATGCCCAAACTAGACATCGAGTAGATGTGTCTATACGTAACTTAGGTTCGCTTTACCTCTCCTCTATCCTTTTGTTAGCTCCCAAGAATACAAACTAGAGAGTGTAATTCAGATTCTGACTAAGGCAAAAGAGTTCTGTGGAGAGTGAAGGCCAGGCCTTACACAAAGGCTACTAAATGAGTATATGAGAGCGACCTGTTGGCAAAAGGGCAGCTGGAGACTGGCAGGCGGAGGCCATCTGGAACTGTCCAGAGCCACTGGCACTGAACCCCAGGGTGCCTGAAGGTAACTTTATAACACAAAAATGCTAATGACACATGTCATGCATGGATTTATAAAGACGACTACATGTAACAGAGCATGCACATGAAATTTCATGCTATGAAAATGACCCAAAAGCCCAACAACGTGACACAAAAGCCCCAGTCCTTTGTACATCAAGTGTCTAAGCTTTCTCTCTGCTCTCGGCCACTCTCTCTTTGGAAGTGTATTTTTTGTTCGTTTGTTTGTTTTTTGAGCCTGAGTTTCTCTGTGTAACAGCTTTGGCTGTCCTGGAACTCGCTCTGTAGAGCAGGCTGGCCTTGAACTCACAGAGATCTGCCTGTCTCGGCCTCCCAAGTGCTGGGATTGGGAAGTGATTCTTAATCTTTTATTTTGCTTGCTACTTTCCACATGGACCACAAGAACCCAAAACTCCCTAGTGGTGCTTACCATATTCTGATATCTGCGACTATCATGATTACAGGCAATATTTTAGTGCCAAGCTATAAAAGATGTATCAGAACCATCCCTCTAATTAGATGATTTTAAGAAATCAAATGGGAAGTCACTCTTAATTCTTTTCTCTAGATTAGGAAATATCTACCTGTCCAGAGCTGCAATTTATCTTGTTTAGCAACTTAAGGGAGCGGAAACACTCATTGGACAGCTAGAAACAGGAAGGTAATCACATGAGCTTTTTATGTTCTACTTGCTTTGGTCAAATGAGCCTTGAGAGGCAAAGAGGGAAGTAATAAAACTCAAGAAGCAGAGAAGACTAGATTATTCCTCAACTCACTCTTAGGGCACGTGAACATGTTATGTATTTATTCTTGGATATCTGGACTCTTTTTTAAACTACTTATTTTTATGCATATGTGTGGGTTTGACTGTGTGAGTTTATGCGCAGGATGATTGTGGTCTCCTCATTTGTTATATGTGTAAGTGCCACAGCGTGCGTGTGGAGATCAGAGGACAACATAGGGAAGTGGGTTTTCTTCCCTTTCACCCTGTGGATTCCGGGATACCGTCAGCCTTGGCGGAAAGCGCCTTTACCCGCTGAGTCCGCTCACCAGCTAAGCAATTTCTGTTATTTAAGCAAAGCAAAGATTCGCGACTCTCAGGATCCAAGAAGGCGCAAAGAGTCACAGAGTCCTCAAGTCCAGCCTGGTGGTGTAATTTTGTAACCCAGCTGCAATTTAGATGGTTCCTAAAAATAACAATAATAATCCCTGTGCTAAAATGGTTAGCGTCTCACTAGAACGGAAACAGCACCTAGGACAGGATTCCCTAGAAGGCTAGGTGGAAGTGGGAGGAACTGCCGGTGCCGGGGGGGCGGGACTGTGTCTCCTAGCAACGGCCCCAGCGATTGGCCAGCTCTCCCTCAGCCGAGACCAATGACCAGGCGCGCTGCCAACGCTCGGCTTTACGTTTGCGGCTGCGCGGGGGATTCGAATCGGCTTCGGGGTGGGTGACCAGGGGCGGCGTCTGGTTCGGCGTCGCGCCGCCGTGCGCGCTTTATCTCGTCATGGACAGCCTAGAAAATGTCTTTCGGTAAGTGTGCCTCAGGGGGAGTGAGGGCGCGAGCGGCGCTGAGAGCCGGCCAGGGCGGTTGAGTCCGGGTGCCGCGGCCGGGCCTTCTCCTCAGCGGTTCCCGTGGGCCCCACCAGGGCTCGGCCCAGGCGGCGGCCCCGGGCCACACGAGCGAGCGGGGGCTGCAGCAGGCCGCCGTCCCGTGGCGGGGTTTGGGCTGCCGCCGGCCGCCGTCCCGTGGCGGGGTTTGGGCTGCAGCCGGCCGCCGTCCCGTGGCGGGGTTTGGGCGGCGAGCGGACCTTCCCGACCTTCCGACGTGGCGGGTGTCTTCTCCGCGGGGAACCGACCTCCTCCAGACCGACGCCCCGCCTTCGAGTCCCCGAACCCTGGGTGGTGGGGTGTTTAGGAGAGAATTTCAGTCTCTTAATAAAGACGCTGGTCACCTAGGGAAAGAATTTACTATTTCTCACTTACCTGCTAGGTTTAAAAAACAAAAACCAAAAAAAAAACCTGAAACTGAATTTTATGGGAAAACAAAAAAGGGGGAGTCATTTGTTTCTACCTGCAAGCAGATTTTTTTTTAAGTTCCCACACTAATTGCTTTTTTTTCTTTTCTTTTCCTTTTTCTTTTTTTCTTTTGTTTTATTTATTTATTTATTTATTTATTTATTTACTTGCCTTACCCAGCCTGCGTTGTAAAACTTTTAAAATTATTAAATCATATTACAGGAAGTAAAATTTTATTTTTATCAGCCCTTTGGGTATCCGAAGAGTCAGGTACCCAAAACCTATTGGCGTAAAGCAATTTAATTTTTAATTATATCTACTAAATATTCTCTTTTGAAAGCCCCTCCCCATTTAAAAAAAGACACTAGGTATTCTGACTTTTAAAAGGCTAGCTTGTTTTAACGATAGATGTTTTAGTATTAAGAGACAGTGTGCGTAAGCCCTTTTCCCAGGGAGTAGGGTTGGTGTGAGGCTATTGAATGTTTACCTTGGACAAATAGTTGTATTCTTATTTTGCTAAATAAGAACCTCAAAGGGCAGAAGTAGTGGTGCTGGCAATTCAGGCATGCTGAAAAGAATCCAAAAAGTGGAATTCCTTGACTTAATTTAAAAAATACTAGAACCGCTAAAATCTATACTACTTCTGTGCACAAAGTTATGAAAAAGCCATTGCTGTCTATAGTTTCTCTGAATAACCATTTCAGTATGCCAGTGAATTGTATTTGGAGGTTGATTTTCTAGTCATTTCTGGAAAAAAGAAATGCTGCTTTTAAGTTCTTTTCCCCTCATCATTTCTCAGTTTGAAAACCTATGATGGTTTTCCAACTTGCTTCCTATTCAGAGTAGAGTTTCTTCCCATCCTGCCTCTCTGAGGTTGTACCAGCTCCTCTCTCCTGGTCCCACCTACTACCCACTAGGACTCTGCTGTAGCTCCCGAACCCACTCCTGCTTGTGTTCCCACCCTGTTCCTTTCCGTGAAAGAACAGAGACTGTTAAAATGCAGATAGAACTTGCCACCTCTTCTGCTCCACTCAGTACCTGACTTTGTCCTTCAAGTTCTGTCCGCCTTTTGATTTCCCTCACACGGCTGTGGTAGCTATCTGGCATTGGTCACTTGTCACTCCCTCTGCTTACTCCTTAGTTTGCCACCCCCCTTCCCCTTTTTATTACTTCATGTGACACGGCACTGTTTTTATGATTTTTGTTTGTTTACCCCTCTAGCACCCGAGGTCATTGGAATTTGATTTGCTTGCTTGGCTCCTTGAGCCGAGGCTAGGTGTTCCTGAAGTAAGGAAAGGGAAGCCCTCTAGGAGCTCTGTGGTTACCAGCACTGTCATCGTGAGCTTTTCCTCTGGGACAGGGTTAGATTTGGACTCAAGCAAACTGTCTCTGGGGCTGTCCCACCAAAGGAGAGGCTTTCTTTGCATCTTATTCTAACTCCCTGTCTTGTCTATGCTCCTGAGAATAAGGAGAAGGGCCTGAGTAGACCTGTCTCGGTCCCACTGGGTGGCGGTGACATTAGGGACCAGTGAATCTAGATTGACCTGGGGACAAATACTGCTTCTGATTTTTCTGAACACCTCTGACTGATTGTCTTTTTATGTGATGTTTGGGTTGATATTCAAAATTTCCATTTTTCAAGCATATAGATGACATAATATAGAATTTATCTTTGGCTTCTAGGAATTATTCCTAATTTCTCATGTATGTACTTTTTGTACTTTTCTGTTCTAGCATGTTTGAAGCCCATATGCAAAGCTACCAGGGTAATGACCCACTTGGGGAATGGGAAAGGTTAGTGTATATTTTTTTGTTTGTTTTCCTTTAAACAAAGGAACCATATGCTACCCTGTGGAATACTAATATCCATATTTTTCTAGCTTTATGAAGTGGATAGAAGAGAATTTTCCTGAAAATAAAGAATACTTGATGATATTATTGCAACATTTAATGAAGGAATTTTTAGATAAGAAGAGGTACCATAATGACCCAAGATTCATCAATTATTGCTTAAAATTTGTGAGTATAATTTCAGGTAGATAACTAAATATAATGTTTTACTTTTGGTCCCCCACCCCACCCCCACCCCCGTTAAGATCATTTTAGACTGCCTTTCCATACCAATTTCTTGTTTATATTCATGAACTTTTTTAGAAGTTACATAGTCAGAGGTATGTATTGTAGTCTTAGCTTCTGAAATATTGAGGAACCACATTTCGTATGAGGAACATGAGATAGAAACAAAAAGTTAAATGAATGGTTGGATACAAAATGTGGTTGAAGCCAGTTGTGGCTCATACCTTTAATCCCAGTACTTGTGAGAAAGAGGCAAGCAGATTTCTGAGTTGAGGCAACCTGGTTCACATAGTGAGTTCCAGGCCAGTTAAGGGTATGTAGCATGACCCTGTCTCAAAAAAAAGGAAAGGAGGAGGAGGAGGAGGAGGAGGAGGAGGAGGAGGAGGAGGAGGAGAACTGTGCTTGAGAGAGAGAAAATAAGCAAGAGCTCTTAGATGCTAAGGTCTCTGGGAGTTTTAGCTCAGAGACGAACTGTGGTACTAAAAGGAGAAGGCCGTCCCCGGCTATAGTAGGTAGGACTCTCTTTATGTTTATATTATGGCTTCCAGGTCAGTGAGTGCATGTGATTCCTGGGTGTGGGAACAAGTATGTCTCTGACTCTTGTGCCTTCTCTTGGTTTGTCCTGTCCTACTTTGATGTGGAGTGTCAGGTCTCATGTTCAGGAGTAGCTGACCAGCAAATAATGGACTTTGCAGTTCGATGTATTCTGTTTTCTAGGTTTGGGGCGGCGGGGGGGGGGGGGGGGTTGTTGTTGTTGTATTGGGTTTTTGTTTTGTTTTTTGAGAAAGAACTTAAAGTTGGGTAAGTAGGGAGGAGGAGAGGATCTGGAAGGATTTGGGGGAGGGGAAGAATATGGTCAAAATGTATTTAAATTTAAAAATGTTGTAAATAATAAAAATATAACAAGCAACACATTTTAAAAAGAATTTGAAAACCAGTTAAGATTTGTACATCATGTAGTACATGTAGAATAATCCTTACTGGGAACACGTTTTTAATTAAAATGTTGTTACTAAAGTCGGATGGTGGTGGCACATGCCTTTAATCCCAGCACTCAGGAGGCAGAGGCAGGCAGATCTGTGAGTTGGAGGCCAGCCTGGTCTACAGAGCAAGTTCCAGGACAGCCAGAACTGTTTCACAGAAAAACTCTGTCTCAAAAAACCAAAAAATAAAAAAATATTGTTACCAACTGTTAAAAGAGAATAGAACTCTTCTTCAATCTAATCTGAAATGAAAGCTTAGGGCTGTGAATTCTAGTAATAAAATCATATGGAATAAAGTGCACATGAAATTGTTCCCTAAATTATAAAATACTATAATTAAAGGCACCCTGTGGCACTTGTGTAACCTCAGGTTAAGACTAAAGCAATTATTCATGTAATGAATCATTGTGAAATACTGGATCAGTATTTTGTGAAATACTTTCATAATCCTTGAATATCAAGGGAAGAGATAATTTTTAGATTTATCATCTGAAAACAACATAATGTCTTTACCTATACAATACATTCCTAGACTTTCATGAAGACTAAACAATGTAGGGCTTTCTGGGTTCTGGGACAGACTCAGCCTAGCAGTTTGGTTGTCTTGTGTATAACAGTTATTCATATGGAATAGAGTAACAACATGTAAACAGTGTATGACATTGTGATCTGAATAATTGGTATATAACCTCCAATAGTTATCATTTCTATGTGTTGGAAATCAAAACCCTCTCTATTAGCTATTTTGCAATATAAAATTATCAACCATAGTTTCCTAATGTGGAAGATTAGAAGTCATTCTCCCTGTCTAGCTGCCCCCTCTATCCATTTACTATCTCTTTATACCTCATTGTTTTTGTGTGGTTCTGCTCTGGGTTTCTGCAGGCTGAGTACAACAATGACCTCCATCAGTTTTTTGAGTTCCTGTACAACCAGGGAATTGGAACCAAGTCATCTCCTCTGTATATATCTTGGGCGGGGCATCTGGAAGCCCAGGGAGCACTGCAGCATGCCAGTGCTGTTTTTCGGAGAGGAATTCAGAACCAGGCTGAACCTAAAGAACTACTACAACAACAGTACAGGTAGTTTCCAGTCTGTACCCACCTTTTCCTTTGTGTATATTTTGTATATCTACTTAAACTGTAAGTCATACTGTCTGTGTATTGTAGGTCTGAATGCAAGCAATAAGCTTCATGCTGTTCTTAGGGTGGTGCGTGACAGATTTTGTAATGTCACTTTAGACTGCAGAATTGTGAGGCAATACAGAATTTCACATCACAAGAAGGGCACATACAAGAGACAGAACAAATTGTCCCCTCAGAATAACCTATTAAGCCATGAATAGACTTATCCATTCATGAAGACAGAGCTCTCTTGATCTAATCACATTTTGGAGATAACCTTGGTGTGGGTGTGTGGTTTTTCAAGACAGAGTTTCTCTGGGTAACAGTTCTGGCTGTCCTGGAACTCACTTTGTAGATCAAGCTGGCCTCAAATTCACAGGGATCCACCTACCTCTGCCTCTGCTTCTGCCTCCCAAGTGCTGGGATTAAAGGCCTGTGCCACCACTGCTGGAGATAACATTTTATAAATCTTCCCAATGGGGATTGAGTTTCAACATGAGTTTTGGTGACAATTCAAACCATAGTAAATACTGCATATCAACGAATACCTTGGTTTTTTGCACACATGTTTTTGTTCTGTTACTTTTCTGTTATTAAAAATGCCTCATTTAGGAAAACTTGAAAATATAGAAAACTTTTTTCTTGCTATATTACAGAATTGCAAACATGCTTTACAAAGTCTTGCTACATACATACTATATGTCAAGATCTTTGCCCCTAAAGATAATATATTTCTTACATTTATCTTGTTTTGATAGCATCTAGAATTGGAATAATTGAATAAAAGTATGTTTAAACAGTTTCAAGGCATGTGGGACATAAAACCAAACCATCTATCTAAAGATTTTCTTCTGCATTCTTAGTAGACGAATTGAAGATCTATGCATTACACCCCTTGCCAGCATTCAATATACCTACCGATTTTTTTTTTCAGTTTTACTATAGTATTTGTGCTTTAAAAGAAAATTATTATGAGAATCTTCAAATTTACATAAGAAAAATCAGTATGTTTAATGGTTAACGGTTTGTTTGTTTAAAATATGGTAGCCTAAATGTATGTATATGAACTATATGTATGCCTGGTGCCCACAGAGGCCAGAAGAGGGCATTGGATCCAGTTGTGAACCATCATCTAGGTGCTGGGAATCAAACCTGAGTCCTTGGAAGAGCAAGAGCAGCAAGTGCTCTTAACCTTAATCTTTTTTTTTTTTTTTTCTGTACTAATGACATTTGTTTGTCTTTTTAAATTATTTGTTTGGGGCAAGAACACCACTGCAAGTGTACGGAGGTCAGAGGTTTCTGGAAATTGAACTCTGGTGGTCACGCCTGGCAGAAGTGTTTTACCTGCTGAGTAGTCTCACTGTCCCTGTACTGATGGAGAATCTTTTCTCTCAAACACCACTGCAATCCTCTTTAAAAATGTTATCCATAGCCGGGTGGTGGTGGCGCACACCTTTAATCCCAGCACTCAGGAGGTAAAGCCAGGTAGATCTCTGTGAGTTCAAAGCCAGCCTGGACTACAGAATGAGTTTCAGGAAAGGTGCAAAGCTACACAGAGAAACAAACAAAAGTTATCTATGGACTTATTCTATGTCAACAATAATTCTATGTTAACAATACTTTAATAGTATCTAATTTTGTACCTTTTCAAACCATCAGGTAAAGTGGTTTTGTTAACCGTTAGTTTGAATTATGAAACAATCAAAATTTAGTGCTTAGGTATGCATTTCTTCTCTATACAATATACACTCTCGCTTTCATTACCCACAAATGTCAGGCTTGGGAAGCTACACAATTTTTAAAAGGTCGAATTGGTATGCAAAAGTGCTATGAAATGATGTATGTGTGGATATTTTACAGAGCATGAGTGATATAACCCATTGTCTTTCAAAACAGTGGTCTAAGTTTTATACTTTGATTTCTTTGAAATATAATCATTTTGTTTCAGATTATAAAATATGTGAAGTAATAGTTGAAATATTTTTGAATTTTAACATCTGCAGACTTGGTTCATGGAGATAGAAGATGCATGTGCTAGGTGAATTTGAAAAATAATGATATAAACTGTGTAAAAAGAAGACTTTTCTAATATAAATATTCCCAGAATTTTGTGTCTGAAGTTTAAAGCAACTTGAAACTCAGTTTTTCTTTTTCTGTTTTTATTGTCTGTTATATTTACTTTCCATTTCAATATAGATGTATATTAAACTGTAAGATTAAGATCTATATGTATTTTCTATTTTTAGTATATTCCAGGCACGTCTTACTGGAGCCCATTTGCAAGCTCAAGGTAAAATAATACTTTTTTAAAATGTCTAGATTGTTGAAAATTTAGTCTGTAATTTGCACTAAGTGTGTTTTGTTTTGTTTGTTAAAAATAGCCTCATGTAGTATTTAATGAAAACCAAAAACCAAATTACTGTTTTGGGTAATAGGAAAGCACTCTTGATAATAATCTCACAAAACAGCTCTGGATAGCAGAGGGGCTGTGTCATAGCACTATAATAGAGCAAACCTGCAAGCAAAACTTAATGAATCTACCTCAAAAAATAATAAGCTAATATCTAGATATAGTGTAGTGTACTCAGAAGGAAGGCTAACAGAGAAGGAACATAAGTTTTGAGGACAGCCAGAGCTACATAACAGTATACTGTCTTTTAAAAAAAAAAGATTATCCCAAAGATGTTGGGGTGCACTGTATAGCATGAGTCAGTTGAAGAAAGAAGGCATTCCCAAGATGAAATTTTAAGGCCAATGTGGCAGCAGGAAGGTCCAGCCTCTTGTGATGAAATGAACCCCGAAAGCCATACAAAGGTGTGTTTATTGATTATTACACAAAGTATTTCCTCATACCAAGGTCCCCAATCTTGATTTACATGTCTTACTGAAGGAGAACATCACATGATGTTCCTGAAGCTTCTTGTAACCAAAGTTGTGGGATGGCTGCAAAGCCCCTTCAGCAAAACAACTCTACATATCACGGGAAACAATCACTATTTTCCACAAGGATTCTTCAGCATCGAAGTACTTCTAAAAAATACAGTTGTTCATTCTAATATCTGCTCAATTTCCTACAACACAAAGAGGGGATATACTGGCCTCTCCATCTGTTCAGAACTGACATCAAATAGGTGTAAATGCGACTTTTAAAAACGTGTCCTTTTCTTTTCCCTTAGAAATAAAGATCCCATTTCAACAACAGTCACTGTCATCTTGTTTAAAATAACCACTTAGGGTTTATATTCCATCCAGGTATTATCTTAACTTCTTGAGTTGGTTAGAATATTGTTTCTCAAACATTTTTCTTCACTGAAAATTAGTCCATTTTCCTTTGACAATTTAAAATGGGTTGATTTTTAAAGTAATTTTTTTATTTATGTGTTAGATCTTTTCCTTTATATGTACGAGTGTTTTGCTTGCATGTTTGTCTGCACTATATACATGGCTAGTGCCCACATGAGTCAGAAGAGGGTATCGCATTCCCTAGAACTAGATTATGGATGACTGTGAGCCATGTGAATGCTGGGAATTATACCTCAGTCTTCCAATAGAACAAATGCTCTGAACTGCTGAGCTATCTCTCTAGCTTCAAATAGATTTTATTAAATACAACATACTGAAAGAACAGTGGAATGTATTGTTTTAATTCTGTTTAATGTTACTTTTCATTTATTACTCATTTCACTTTCTTTTCCCTCATAGTTGCAACCTCAGAACCTCTGCAGAGTGCACAGATTTTAAACCAAGTCATGACAACAAAGTCAAGTCCAGGAAAAAACTCAGCCTGTGTTCCTACGAGTCTGGTAACAAGGACATTTATTTGTATGCTGTTTAGAAATCAGGGATGTTATTGGACAGCCATTCTGGCTATCTTATGTCTGCCTTTGCATCTTAACTCCATTGGCCCTGTCTCCTGTGACTGACCTCCATTTCAGCCACCACTCCATAGCAGCGCTGAGCCTTTTCATCCTCTATCTGTTCAACTCCAATATAGGTTGTTGTCAGACTTAAGGACACCTGCCTGCCACACAAACCCCTGTGTGCAGTTTCTTTCTTCCTAATATCCTCTATTTGTTCTGCTGGCCTCTTTGTAGGCCCAGGAAATTTCTATTTTGGATCACATTTGATGGTTTTTGAGCCCTGCTTTAGAAAAAACCCAGAACCTCAAACATTTATGCACATAACCTCAACCAGAGCTCTGGCACTTTTCAAGCATTTCTTCCCTATGTTCCACACCACTCTTGATATTATATGTCTCGTGTACTTACCAGTTAATTCTTTAATACCAAATTATTGTGATTTTAAACTTCATTCTCAAATTTGGGATGTGTCTATCTCACTCTCATAGCTATAAAAATAGAAATTATTTCTGCAACATAGCAGAAGATATCTTCTCATTTCCTGCTACCAACCATTACATAGGTAACTGCATCTTTATTTGCTGTTTCCCTGGGAAAAGGTAGCTTTGTACTTGTGCCTACTTTTCATCCCCCTAAATATTTTTGACCCATCTAAATCTCTTCTGCCTTGCCTACTTATAATCATAAAAATACTCCAATCTCCTCTTCAGCTTTATGTTTCTTAGCATCTTTCTCTTTCATAGACAATCATTCTTTAGGACATTCTTGTAGCTTAATCCAATGTAAAGATGTCTGTTTTACTAATGCGGCATATTCCTATGTAGAACATGCGTGTCTAACTTTGATAGATTGTACAGATTGTCACAATTTATGTCTTACAATGTTTGCCACCCTCATTCTTTCTCCTACTCTAGATTTTTACACAGATGAAATGAGTGTTACTTTTGGTCATATTCCCCAAACCTAGCTCATTGTATAATATTTGTGAAATATCAATAAATATTTGTTGATGAATAAATAATTGGGTTATTGCTACTATTGGGAACTTCTGAGAGTAAAGAAATACCAGAAGGGAATTTTAACGTCTTAAATTTAAAGTGTTTTCTTTTGGGGGACCTCAGTTTGAAAAGTTAAGTAAAAATAATGTCAATTAAAGTTCCAGCTATTAATCATGATTTCTATAAACATGGAAATCTACTTGAGATTAAGAGGCTCCTTCTCATGGAGCATTTTCAGATTAATTGTGAAGTAATTTGTGTGAAGGTTTGTCTTGGGTAAATGAGTGCTCATGTTTGTTTTCTGTCTTTTAGGGCTCAGAATGTTTTGGTGTGACACCTTCTGCTTGTGATAAAGAGTCTAATATGCAAGTACAATGAATACATTATTACTTAAGTTTTCTTCAAGTTACTTGAGTACACTGTTGTAAATGGTGTCTTTCTCCCCAGTAGGGAACAAAGAGTGATCATGATTTCAAAATCAGAATGCTCTGTCAGTTCATCTGTGGCACCCAAGGCTGACACTCAGCAGGTTGTTATGTACTGCAAGGAAAAGCTTATTCGTGGGGATTCAGAATTTTCCTTTGAAGAACTAAGGGCCCAGAAATACAATCAACGGAGAAAGCATGAAGAGTGGGGTATTTGCACTCAATATCTTGTTATATTTTGTGTCTTTTTAAAGGATGAACAATCACATAATTGAATGAAAGACAAGAGAATGAATGTCTTGAGCTCCTTCTGTCAGAAGCCTAGAAGTCTTTGTTAGACACTAGCCTAGCAGCAAGGCTTGACCATAGGCTCCACTGCTGAACTGATAACAGTTGAAACAGCACCACAGTAAGCATCCTTACTGGTGTTGCCTTTGCATTAGTGAAATAGGTAGCATTTCGCTATCATCTGTGTGAATTTGAACCTCTGTATACAGTAGTACTAAATTTGTAGAGCATTTATTTGTTCTGTGCAAGGATTTGATTGAGAACTGAGGTTCAGAAGAGATTTTCCAAGTTTGCATCTACTGTAAAAAATATGCAGAAGTAGTCTTCTGATCAGCATGCCAGGTTATTTATGTTTATGGAATAAATAATACTTTTTGTTCCTCATAAGGAAATGTGCCTTTGCACTTGCTTTTTACTATAACAACATAGAGGAAAATGAACCTTGGTTCTACTCAGGGTTTTATGTCCTCTAGGTTATTTGGACTAGATCTACTATGTGAGCCTTTTGTTCACTACCTTTTTAAAGATTATTAATTTAAAGCTATGTGTGAGTGTGGGTTGTGCATGTGAGTACAGTGTCCTCAGAGGCCAGAAGAAGTTGTGTGCTCTGATACAGGGGCCAGGAACTGAACTGAACTTTGCAAGAGCAGAAAACTCTCTGAACTGCCCATATGTTCATTATTTTTATATTTAATCAACTATAGAGAAAAGTCAATATTTGTTGGAGGGCACATTTTGAATTGTTCATGTGCCACAACATGTAGTCTCTAAGCAAACTGATTTATTGAGTGTGCCCATATTTGATTTTTATTAGAAATTTGTTTGAAGTCTGACCCTAGTACACTTTTCCCCAAAGAGGTGAGCTGCAGAGGTGGCTCAGCACTTAAGAGCTGCTAGTGCTTTTGCAAAGAACCTGAGTTCAGTGCCCGGCACCCATGTCAGGTGACTCAACACCCTGTAATGCCCAGCTCCAGGGGGACACAACACCTCTAGCGTCTGTAGGCACCATCACAAACATGTACATGTACACACGCACAAAAATAAAAAATAAAAAAATTAAAAGCCACCAAGTATGACTACCTGAGTTCTGACGCTAAGACCCACTCGGTAGGAGGAGAGAACCAGCAAGTTGTCCTCTGACCTCCACATATATACCTTGCTTGGGACTTATGCCCTTTAATGTTTCAATATTCTTTTGAAAAGTGCCTAGAGTTACATTTTTTTAAAATCTGAAGTGGGGGACATTGGTGGATGGGGAGATAACTCAGTCAGTAAATGCTTGCCATGCAATAATGAGGATGTGAGTTTGATTCCCAGGAACTACATTAAAAAGACAAGTGTTAGCCGGGTGGTGGTGGCGCACGCCTTTAATCCCAGCACTCGGGAGGCAGAGCCAGGTGGATCTCTGTGAGTTCGAGGCCAGCCTGGACTACCAAGTGAGTCCCAGGAAAGGCGCAAAGCTACACAGAGAAACCCTGTCTCGAAAAAACCAAAAAAAAAAAAAAAAAAAAAAAAAGACAAGTGTTATGGCACACACTTGTAATCACAGCACTCGGGTAGCAGTGGCAGCCTAGACTCCTCGGTTAGCTCCAGGCCAGTGAGAACAAAACCGAAGGGATGGCTCCTGAGGCTTTGGAGCCATATATACATACATACATATGCACATGAACACAAGCACATATGCACATATGTAAGATAAAGTGATTAGAAATAAAAATGAGTGGAAAAAATCATTGTCAAGTGTTTTGTAGCACAATATGATTGTTTTATAAGAAATGTTTAGTATTAGACTACCATTGCTGAATATTATTGATCACATAACAGGCTTTTTTTTAATATAACATATGACCTGTATTTAATAGTAATTGTGGTGAGGACAGGTAAAGATTACAATTAAAAGGTAATATAAGTTTCAGTTCTAAAATCGAAAAATATGGAAAACTTTGATTTTAAAAATATCTGTCCTAAATTGTGACCTTTTGCTCATTTTGCATGTAATACTCTGAAATTTTGAGAGCAAACCATGCTTTTTTTAATGTTTCTTAAAGTTAGTGAAGACAGACATTATTTGAAAAGGAAAGAAGCAAATGCTTTTGAAGAGCAACTGTTAAAACAGAAAATGGATGAACTTCACAAGAAATTGCATCAAGTGGTGGAGTTGTCTCACAAGGAGGACCTGTCTACTTCCCAGAACAGGCCTGAAGTATGTCCACATTCTTCACTGTTAGAGCTGTTGCTCTCTGTGCCCTGTTTTTATAGTTATTCTAATTTAGCTAGGAATTTTACTGAGTTTTAAAATAATTTGATACAGAAAGATGTATAAAATTTGGAATGAGCTGGACTGTGGTGGTGCACACTTTTAATCCCAGCACTCGGAAGGCAGAGGCCAGCCTGATCTACAGAGCAAGTTCCAGGACAGCCAGGACTACACAGGGGGAAAAAAAAGGATGAGCAAAGAAATATAGAGACAGGGTGGAAATACTTAGCTCAACCAAGTCTCTGTAGTCGCCCAAAGTACAAGAGACCCTGAGATCTGTGGTACTTCTAATGGGGTGGTTGATCTGTGTCAGGACCATTTTCACTCTTTACTAATTTGTGAGGTGGGTCATTTAAATTACTGGTTTTGGATTTTCTTTTTTGGTTTGGAGACAGAGTCTTAATATGTAGCTGACCTGGAACTTGCTATGTGAACCAGATGGACCTTGAACTGACAGAGATGCCCCTGCTTCTGCCTCTAAAGAGCTGTGATTAATGGCATATGCCACCACATCCAGCTTAAGATGACTCTTAGAATTTGTAAGAATGCTTCCGTAAGATAAGGAATTAGCCTTTCTGTCTTTTATTACATTCTATTTCCGTGTAAATAGAAAAGCAGATATCCTAAGAGTGTGTTTATCCTTCCTCTTATGGACCATGTGCCTTTGTGGAAATTAATATAAATATATCCTATCCATTAAATACAAAAATGGCTACTAAGAAGATCTGAGTGAAGATTTGATAACATTAATTTTAGTCTTTTCCCAAAATTAAGTAAAGAGAAATAGGACACTTTTTGTTTGTTTTGTGATTCAAGTGTCTTTTTTTATAGTTTAACATAAAAAGTAATGGGTTTCATGTGACATTGTCATACTTGGTTTCTGTTGCCCTCCTTTTCTTTTCTCTGGCCCTCCATTTCCCATGTATTCTTTTGCTCCTAGTAGTCTCCTTTCCACCTTGATCTCACTGTGTCGTTTCTCACTCCTCCATTCTTGCTTTTGTTTTACTAGACAGGATTTCACACTGGCCTAGGCTGGCCTGGAACTTGCTAGGTGACCAGACTAGCCTCAGCCTCCCTGCAGTTCTTCTGTATCTTGGACTCCCATGAACTGCTATATCCAACTGAGCTACTTATTAAATGCTGATATTATTATAGAAGCCAATTTGTTTTTCAGTGATTTAAAGTATAAGATGCTAGGCTGGAGAGATAGCTCAGCCGGTGAAGGTGTTTGCTATACAAGCCAGATCACCTGAGCTTGATCCCAGCAACACATGTAAAAAAAAAAAAAAGCAAACAAACAAACAAAAAAAACCAGATATGGTGGCACACATCTGTAATCCCAACCCTCATACAGTGAGATGAGAGGCAGAGACAGAAATTACCTGGAAGCTTGTGAGCCAGCTAAAGTGGAATATATGGTACAGAGAATTAAGACCTTGGCCCAACAAGTAAGAGGGAGCCAGCTCCTAAAAGTTGTCCCCTGACTTACCCATGTGTATACCTATACACACATGCACGTGCGCGCGTGCACACACACACACACACACACACACACACACACACACACACACACACATACACACAAATAATAATAATAATAATAAAAATTTAATATAAGCTTTTGGTGTGTCCGTGTTTAAGAAACCATCGTAGAGGCTAGTCTTTTGTTGCTGTACTTTGAGAAGCTCTAATGACTGATTAGTAATATTCAAGACTTCCTAGTTTTGTTTTGTTTTATTTTATGTCTTTTTGTTCAACATGAAAGGTTAATCCAGTATGCATGGGACTGAATACATGTTCCCAGCAGGAACTGAGAGTTCCAAGTCTTCCATCCATCAATCAACAGACCTCAGAGAACTCAGGAGAGAAACCACAGGAGGCACCTTCTGTTCCTCTTATGGTAAATGCTGTTACCAGTGCTTTGATGATCCCAGCTGCCAGCCAGCCAACTCTTCCTATTCCTGTAAGTGGCCAGTCAATGACAGACTCCAGGTAAGCTAAATGTTGTTCTGGAGGTGATAGTAATGTGAATGGCATGTATAATTTCTTTTCATGATCTATAGTATGTTGTATGAATGGTTCTTGTTTTTTAAAATTTTATAAGTATGTTGAAAAGATGCAAAATATTGGCCTTGAATCTTTCAGACTTAATTCCACACTTCTTTCACAGTATTTGTTTACTTTGTACTTTTTTCTTGAATTAGAAACTTCAGGCAGTTTCTCTGTACCTTCAGAGTAGATAGCTGTAAACTGCAAACTGAAAGTACTTACTAGCTTTGACTACATACCTGTCACACGATTACTGCACAGAAAGTTACTTGACATACGTTCTCATGTTTTCTTTGTCTTCCTTCAGAAGCTATGAAGCTATTTGAGATCTGTGCTGATGATTCTTTGTGCCAAGATGTATCTCCCAATATTCCCCAGTTCTGAAGGAATTTTCTAGGTTTCAGAAATAATAATAACAACAAATTTCTTGTTTTACATTTTTGTCTTTGGTTATTCATTACTTGTGATTTGATAGGAATTTGTAAAAATAAAAGTCATTTGCACTTTTTTGCTTAACATTTTAATAAGGTTCTTTAAGAGAATTCTGGCAGGATTAGGCAGATGAGGTTGACTGCCACAGTATGTTTAAAAGCAAACTGTTATGTAAGTGGTTTGCTACCTTTTCCCTTCACTCTCCTTGCTATTAATTTAAAATCTGGACATTACTAGTGGTTCCAGGTAACTAGTACAAGAAAAGTACTAGTTCCACTAACACACAGTACCTGCAACTAGGTCTTAGGCTTTCACATGCACCATAAATGAAGTGTGTTTGAATTTGGGTAGCCATTATTCTGTCTTGCCACATGGAGGAATGGTTGTTAGTGTGCTGAAATGCAGATCCAGTAGGTTCCAAAAAAACATTCAATGGTTATCTTTATTTGAAAGAATTAATATTCTCAAAGGCAAATAAATATTTCATTTACTTATACCATGACCCTAAGCAGTTTTATCCTCACCCTAACAGACTTAGCATTGTTGACAATATTTTATTGTTTCTTGAGAGTTAGTTAAAAATTCTAATGTGTAAAGTGCTTTTATTCATCAGTGTGTCTCAAGAGATTTCTCTTTCAGGTGTGTGAATCAAAGTATTCATGAATTCATGCCACAGAGTGGACCAGAACTAAAAGAAGGTAGTGTTGCATTATACTAACTTCATCCCACTTGTTTGGGTAGACTCTTGGTTTGCTAAGTGTCTGTATTGTGACTGTGTTGTAGGAAGGCTTTCCCCTTTAGAGGGTAAGAATGATGTTTAAAGCCTTAGACAATTTTTGGGCAACAATAGAAGTTCATTTATTAGTCACATCTTCCTAGTTCAGAATCCTTTGGCATTTTTCTATTAAGCTTCTCAGTGTATTAATCTGAAAGTCATAGTTAATGCGTTAGATGGGAAAGGTGATTCAAAGTTTAGTTAGTATATTATATTCTGTTTGGTACCACAGTGGAGGCATTTTCATAGAAGATAGTTTTGTCCATTAAATAATAAAGGCAGTTTGGTCATTCACTTCCTCTCCTTATGTGACTGGCATCCTTTCCACTAACAGTAGGAGCAGGACTATTTGAAATAGAGACCTATTGTACCAAGACTTTGTTCATGCTCACTAAATGCAAAGCATGTTCTAAGTGGTTAGCTAGGTAGTCATGATGAAAAAGGTGAGAATTTCCACAAGAAAAGAGCTATTATTATAGGGTGGAGAGTTAGGTTTCAAAGAAGGTGACTAGGAAGGACTGATAAATAAGCAGCCAACTTGGTGAGCCCACTTTTGGCAGAATGAATGGCAAATGTGGAGCTTTCGGGCAACAATATTCCTGTTATGTTCTAAGCACCACAGATGTCAGTACTTTAGATGAGCACCAAGAAGAGAAGGAGAAAGAGAAATAAAGTCTGAGCAAACACCAGCTGAGTGAAATGAAAACATCCTTAAGATTCACAACATAGTAGGAAGAAATGATTTACACTCTGACCATAAGCAAGTAGCAGTTGGTGTATTGTGAGCTGTGGATTTTTTTCATGACAAAACTCCTAAGTTGATGTGACCTTTATTTCTTTTTCTATAAAAGGACAATTCTTGACCTTATTTCATGGTATTATTACAAAGATTGGAAAGTTTAATCAATGATAATGGAAATAATAATAATAATTATTACTGACATTGGTAAACTTTTTAATTGTAATGACTGTAATCGTGTGCCTTCTAATGTGTTCTGAATGGCATACTGATAGTACATTTTGTCCCACTCCTTTGCTAGTGTGTGAAACAAATAAGGTTGCCAGCGTTAATTCTTTTCATACAACTCCAAACACATCATTGGGAATGGTTCAAGCAACACCATCCAAAGTGCAGCCATCACCAACTGTGCACACCAAGGAAGCATTAGGTAAAATATTTTGTTTATATGCATACCTCCAACAAATTAATAAAAACTGATTTGCAACCTGTTGACATGTATTTTTTCTGTTCTATAAGGTTTCATCATGAATATGTTTCAGGCTCCGACACTTCCTGACATTTCTGATGATAAAGATGAGTGGCCTTCTCTAGATCAAAATGAAGATGCATTTGAAGCCCAGTTTCAAAGTAATGATTTATTTAAAAGCTTCTCCTTAAGTTTAAGTACACATTACCACAGGAAGTTGCTATAGCCATTATCAAGATTTAGATATGGCCCTGCCTTTGAATAGTGTGCCTTGTCAGAGCAGGGAATGAATAAATTTCATTGAAAAGGTTGCAGTGCGTGTGATATTGGTTTGGGTTTTTTTGTTAAGTTGGATTTTTTTGTTATTGTTTAATAATGAGTGCTAAAGAACAAAAGCATCATGGGTAGGAACAGTCAGGAAATTAATTTCTCCACATGAGACTTAAGCACCTCCTGAGAAAGATGTCTAGGTGGAGTCTGGAGCCCAGCAGTGCTGGAAGCCAAAGATCATGACAAAGATAAGTAGAGTCTAGTGAGAATTGGGAAGACTGGAAATTAACATTCAAACATTAATTTTTTTTTTCTTAAAGAACATGAACAACAAAAAAATCCCCACAACTTTTGTTTTGTGCACTTCTGTTGAGTCAGCTCTGTAGCAGCATTATAGGAGGGCAGACACTGCACTGTTTGTGACAAGATCTCCATTGGGCCCTAACAGCTAGACCCAGTGACCTTGCATCAGTCACTTCTCACTGCAAAGTAGCTTATGTCATTACATAGGACCTAGTATTTTTTTAAAGATTTCAGTACTTTTTCTTATATGTAGCTGAAGTTGCTTGCTAAAGAATAATGCCTTTTCACAAGATAATAATGAGATGCCATTTTTGTTTTCTTGCAGAAAATGCAGTATCTTCTGGAGCTTGGGGAGTTAATAAGATTATGTCGTTGTCATCTGCTTTTCCTATTTTTGAAGATGGAAACAAAGAAAATTATGGGTAAAGAAAAGTCTATTTGAAATAAACTCAGGGGTGGGGGTGGAATACATGTCATCATGTGCCATAAGATGCTGCAGAAGGGCCTTTTAGGACTTGACATTGTGAGGCAGTAAGGAGATAGGGTGGTCTAGGTTGGAGTTCCACTGATGCCACCAATGAGCCTCTTATGTGCTATGCATGAGTTCCAAAACAACAGACTTCCTGTAGCAGAAGCACAGCTGAAGAAGAAATGTAATCTAGTTATAAGTTGTCAGAGAACAGATGGGTTGTCTGGATTTGAAATTCTATTAAATGTGGATGAATCTGCCTGTACATCCATAAAGTGCAGGGCCAATAAAGTAGAACAGAAAGTGGCTTATGTTGAGTAATAACCACAGAGAAAATGTTTTAAGGTAGAACAACCCATTAGCAAGATCAGGGCATAGAATGAGGTGTTTTCAGGAATCTTCACTGTAAGTTAAAACAAATGAAGCTATGTGAGTTACAGGTATCTTGGCATGGAAGAACTACATACTGAGGTAGAAAAGAGACAGCATGACCAGCTTGCAGAAGTGATATCCATATCTAGAACAGGCACCATAAATAAGACTTAAATGTTACCTGATACCCAAGACATCTTGCTGGCCAAGGTCCTTGTTTTCACTTGCTTCTTAAATTTGGAACCCAGTATAATAAAAATATCTTCTGTTACAGTTAACTCAGTTTGGAGCCAGTAATTGCTGTAAAAATAAGGAATCTCTGTAAAACCACTAACTCATTAAGTAGGATAAATGACAAATTTTTCTAACACTTTTAAGCTTATTTACTTCATTAGTATGTTTTATGATTCATAATTATACAAATCTTTCTTTAGCTTACCACAGCCTAAAAATAAGCCCGCAGGAGCCAGGACCTTTGGAGAACGCTCTGTCAGCAAATTTCCTTCAACATCAAATGTAAGTAAATATCTGCTTTATCAGTGAAATAGCTCTTAGGATGTTTTTATTTTTACCAAATGATTATGCTTATTAAATGGCATAAGGTGTATACAACTTCTGGAAAATCCAATGTTGTATGGAAAATGTATTTGTCAACAAAATTGAATTCTATAATAAGTAGAGAAAATAAAAATAATTATGTGATCCTTACTTCTCAAGAGCCATTCCTTGAGCTTGGAGGTGCCACCCAACAGTATATTTTTTTTCTTAGACATAAGAATTGAGACCTACAATGGGATATTAGTGAGAAACCCAGAAAATTGAGAAAAATAGATCAACAGTACACCACAGCAGACAAGCTTCACCTGTTCATTGGCCCGCAGTGTTCTTGTATGTTATCAGCCATTGCATCTAGACTGTCACCATGGCCCAGAGTATTCCCATGTATGCTTTTTGTCCATACTCCACATGCCCCTGTGACAGTGGTACACCAGCAAGGATTCCTCACTGTTAACCCTTTCTGAGACATGCTGCTGAACCCTGGCTCCCTGTTTTAAGTTCATGATAAGTTCTACTGAATTAACTATTGTGAGGCTCTCAATCTTTTGATAAACTGCTTACTTAGCCTTACAATTTTCCCAAATAATGGACCGGATTTTAGATTCAGTGCAACTATTTCAAAACTACATTTTGTTGAATTATTCCGCTACATGCTTTAAAAAACAAAAAAGGTACATTTTCTATATATGCTGGTGCTGAGCAGAAACTGGAACCGTCCAGTTTTTCCTTCAATACTGGAAGGGATGGTGGAATTTATTTTTTAAAATGTGATGTATAACCTGTTTATGTGGCATTTTAAGAACTGAAGGGATTTATCAAGTTTAGTTCTCTTTCCCTACAGATTCTAAAACTTAGCCTGTAATTATGTTCTTAAAGAAATGTCTGATTCTATAGGCCATGCCAGGGCAAATAGAAGATGCGCCTGGGGTAGCCTGTGCCAGAAATTAAGGATGTGATTGTTTTGGTTTTGTGTTTTTGTAAAGTGAGGTGGGTGGCACAGGAACAAGTCAGTGATCAAACCTGGGATGATTTGAAAGAGCAAATAAGTCAAGTAATATTAAATTATAACCCAAGAAATAATGTTTGTATGAATATGTGTCCATATTTATACAATAGGGTAGAGGGGACAAATCTCCCTTACAGAAGCATTCCAAGGAATCTAGAAGGTCACCATTAGAACACTAAGATAGTAACTGCTTATAGGCAAGGCCCGTGGATGACTACTAATGTCACTGAGAAGAAACGGTATCTGCATAGCTCCCAAGCATCTTTTCAAAATTATCAGTTACTAGACTGGTTTAACATTTCTCCGAGAGGGCCAATGAGATGGCTCAGCAGGTAAAGATATTTATCATCAACCTGAAAGACCTGAGTTTGATTCCTGGGGCCCACATGGTAGAAAAAGAATTGACTCTCACAGTTGTCTTCTGACGTCCACATGTGAGCAGGTACATGTATGTACCAAGTACACACACTCACAAATAAGTAAATGTAGTATTTCTCCACTAATTCTTTGATGATGCCCTCTGGAAGGTAGAGTTTACTTTACCTCCCTTTCTGTATGGGCAGGTCCTGGTGATTTGCATCAAAAGAAGACAGGGGGAGAGGAAAAATAGTTTAGTGAAGAAAACCTCAGGGATACCTGGCCAAGTGATTGGGTTAACTTCACTAATAGTAAGGTGTGTTTATGACACATATTCCCAAAGTTTGATCTGATAGTCCTCTCTAAAATACATAGGCCTAGTATAGAAGCCTCTATAGTTCAGACTAGAGGCACAGTCACAGATCCTGACCTCTATTCTAAAGTATCAGTGCAAGAAAGGGTTGTTTCCACAAGTGGTTGTCGTCAGGAGCAGCTGGGTAGACAGAACAGCCATGTGTAATGTGTTGACCTATGTTGGAGATTGGGGAGGAAATAGAAAAATCAAATAAGGGCTCCAGTTACTAGTATTTTTTTTTAAATAAACCACATTTCAGACAAGATTACCATGAAAAGGGACGTAATGAAGAAAACCAACTCTTTACTATCTCTGTAACTCTTTTCAAATTTAGTGAGTTTTTACAAGGTAAAAACATGTCCAGGTGTTATACAGCCCTGTTGAAGTTTGCTAAAATCAAGAGGTTTATATCTATGTTTCTTTAAATCCTCTTTTTTTTTTTCAATTCAAAAATATTTGGAGTTTTGTTTGTTTGTTGTTTTAGACAGGAGGTCACTATATTGTTGAGGATGATTTTGAACTCCTAAGTTCAAGTGATCCTCTTTACCTCCTGAATTGTTTGTACTCCAGGGTTACATTAACGGCCAGACTTAAAGGGTTGATATGTCAAATTCATCAACAAAGCAGGCGTTGCTCTTTTCAATTCATCTTCTGTTGTAGGAAGTGCCTCACATTGATGAGTTTGTGGACGATTCAACAGTATGCGGTTATCGATACAACAAAACCATAGCTCCCAGTTCTAAAAGTACAGATTTTACATCTGCTCCCCAGCTTTCATCTACACCGTTCCACAAATTCCCAGCAGATTCAGTGCAGATTCCAGAAGATAAAGGTGTGTGTTCAATTATTTTAGTATCTTCTGCAAAAGTGTACTGTTTAAACTGTAAAGAATCTTAAAATCCACTTATGTGTGTATCCATGGTTTTGTTTTTGTTTTTGCTGGGGTTTTTTTTTTTTGTTTGTTTTTTTTGACATTCTGTCTTCACAGTCTATATTTTAAAATTTTAATAAATAGGTAGAAAGTGGGAAAAAAACCTTTACAGTCACTCAAAGGTGTATATCCAACAGAAGTATGTTGTATTGTGATAGCAAAGAAAGGGCTACTACAAAAAAATTAAGTTGTTTAAATATTAGAAACAATGAACATATATTAATTAGTAATGAATAACCAGTTTTTGTCCGTGAAGTATCTTATCTTCAAATTTTATCACTTTAGACATATGGACAAGTATACTATGCAGAGAAAATCACATTTTAATATTTTTATCTGATGATTTCAAGAGAGGAATTATAAAACTCCTATCAGTTCTCATTTTAATCTCATGTCTACTGTAACTTTTATATAAAAGATATACATGTGTGAGCTGTAGAGATCGCTCACCAGTTAAGATCACTGACTGCTCAGTCCTCCAGGGTTTGGTTCCCAGGGACCACATAGCGGGTCCCAACAGTCTGTAACTCCAGTTTCAGGGGATCTCATAGCCTCTTCCAGCCTCTGTAGGTACTGCATGCACAGATGCACAGATATATTGTACAAATAGAACACTCATCCACATGAAATAATTTTTAAAATATGTAAACGATCTACATTTGAATTTTTCTCCAATGTTACTACATTGAACACAGACATTAGGTACTATGTTCCCATCTAAAAGGTATAAACTGTGATGTCTGGAAGCACTGTGCCCTTTGAATAACTGTCAGTTTACTAGCTGACTTATAGCACTGTCAGGACTTTTTAGAAAGAATAATCGTTCGCCAAAGCAATACCAAGGTATTGAGATGGCTCAGCAGATAAAAGTGCTTGCTGCCAAGGCTGACAACCTGAGCTTGATCTCCAGGACCCACATGTAAGAAGAGAGAATATGACTCCTGCAAGTTGTCCTCTGACCTCCATACATATGCTCTGGTGTGTACTCACTAAAGCACACACACAAACACAATTTTAAGAACAGTAATTAAATAACTGCTGGAAAATTTTACTTCACTAGATAGAAGATATTCTAATGGGATTATGACCTAAAAACCTAAACATTAACCTCGGAGTATAAGGATATTTTCTTAGAGTACTAACCCAGTATGTTTTATTCCTTTTCTCAATCTTAGAGGAGAAGTTAGTTCACACTTGGACTATTTTTAAATGCCATCACAAGTTTGCTGCTCAAGTAAAATTTGTTTTAAGTTGTTCAAATTGAAAACTAATCCAAGAAGAGTTCTTTGAAGTGCCAATAGTTACTATTCTTAGGGTGTTTGCCACGGTGGTTCTGTAAAAAGAAGCTAATGTTCTCATATCAATAAGTATCAGTACTTGTTTATAAACAGATAGGATTACAGAGTACTAAACCACTTGGTAAAGTTTAGTCTATAATTCTGCCCCATCTATTGTCATGTCAATAAAGGTGAATTTTTTTGTTTTTAAGTTAGAAGAAACAGTGATTTAATTACTGCCAGTATCTAAATCTATTCAGTCAACTAAATGCTGACTCAACAGTTTGTTAAACTGAAAGACACACAAAACTCTATATAAAGCCCACTAGAAGGGTTGCAGCTTTTTAGTCTCCCTCTGTGTCCTCATATCAAGTTCTCCTGCCAGTGACTGTCTGTGGGCTGGTCATCCTGCCTAGAGTGGACCTGCTATTTATTCTTTGAATCCTAAGTAATTTTTTTTCTGATCATAGCACTTTTTACTATGGGGCACTGTTTTGAAGTTGTAGTGAAAGTCAGTATGAAAAGGAGTTCCAGCCTTTGTGACCATATCAAATGGTGTTTGTGTCTACATGTGTATGTAATATGTCTGTCTATGATGTTTTTATATTTCAGAAAATGTGGTAGCCACACAGTATACACATATGGCTTTGGATTCTTGTAAAGAAAACATGGTGGACCACTCAAAAGACAGAAAGCTTGGGTATTGTGTTTGTCACTCTCTTCTTCCATTGCTTTTTAAGATAGAGTATTATACTGTATTCAAATGTGCTAAGGCTAATAAGATTTTATTCAATGGTAGCTTTAAGTCAGAAGGTAATTATTTGTTAATGTAAACACAGTGATGAATCTAAGCACTTGGTATATCAGGGCAATTAGAGAAACAGCTTGGGTAACAGATCCCTGAGCTAACATTTTCTGAAATTCAATCCAGGATTCAAGCTATGAATCCTCTTTTGATGGGTCAACTGTTGCAAAACTAAAAAAACACATAATTTGTGCTTTGCACACCCATTTAATTGAGAAAACCAGTGCCTCTTACGAGAAGATGGGATGTTTAAGCCTCTTTAGGTACTGCTGCAAAAGTAAAGTTCCATTGTATTTGATTAGGCTGGTGCATGTAACAGATACATACATTATAATGCAGGCACGGTGTTTATGCTTTCTATGTGCTGTGTCCTCTTAATCCCTGCAATAACTTGAGTTATGACCGTTACTCTGTTAAACCCTTATTATACATGAGGAAATCAGGTCTCAGGGACAAAGTGCTGATCTAAAGTCATAGAACTTCTAGTTTATGGAATTGCTGATTAAAAGCACATGAGTTCCATGATACCATACCACACACACACACACAAAGACAGCTGAGAGCTGAAGTAATAAGGTAGAATATCACCTATTTGACCTGAACCAGGACTGACAGTTTTTCATTGTGCTGTAAGCTTGCAAATGACAGCAAAATCACATAAGTATTAATGTAGATTTTACAAATTTAGCACATAGGTGAAATCACAACTATAAAATACATGAATGAGAATCCTCATCGTGTGTGTGCATGTGTGAGCTGAGATATTGTACCAGAATCTTGTTGGATTATGATGATATTTTGTTTGTCTTAGTGTTGTAAAATAACCCATTTTTAGAATGAAAAACACTCAAGTCTTTATTATAGTAGTGCTATTTAGATGTAGCTTTGGGGGAAAAACTCATTCCTCCCTACAATTCCTATTAAATACCAAATATATCACCTTACCTGTTTACCTAATACATTAAATGGCTTTGGTTTTATTTCTGTTCATATCTTAGTAGCTTGAGTATTTACACATATTTGTTTAATGAAAGTTATTTGATCAACTCAACCTGTGAGATAATTTTGAATAGTGTTCTTAGAATGAAAGGAAGCTATTTTATTTTGATCAAATCTAATAGGCTTCTAATCACGTGAAGTTTTTGTTTTCTCTTTTTTGCACATCCAGTCCAATTCAGGAGAAATTTTCATCATCTTTACATTATCCTAGCCAGCCTGCCACAGGTGGTGTACTCACGCAGGAAGCAGTGTTCGGCCTTGAGGCTTATAAATGCACAAGCACTGACCTTGTGCCCATGGAGGACCTACCAGATGCCAGCGCTGGGCTCCAAGTTGAATGGATGCAGACTAGTTCACTTGGAAATGTCAATGCTCCAAGTATGCACACATGCTCAATCTTAGTTATGCCATAAGAACAATAGCATAGAAAAGCTATTCCATGAAAGAACTGAGTGGGGAGTAAATATACTTAATAGAAAATAAACTTAGACAAACTTGTAACTGCATCACAAAATAATTCACTACTAACACATTTGAGATCCGTCAATCCATTTTAATCTTGAAAGATACCAAGATCGCTACTGTTAAAGGCGCACGCCTTTAATCCCAGCACTTGGGAGGCAGAAGCAGGCAGATCTTTGTGAGTTCGAGTACAGCCTGGTCTACAGAGCAAGATCCAGGAAAGGCGCAAAGCTACACAGAGAAACCTTGTCTCAAAAAAACAAAAAAGAAAAGAAAAAGAAAAAGAAAAAGGAATTAGGGGTCTGGAGAGATGGCTCATTGGTTAAGAGAACTGTTGACTGCTCTCCAAGAGGACCCAGGTTTGGTTTTCAGCACCCACATGATGGCTCACAACCATCTATAATTCTAGTTCCAGGGCATCTGAAACCCTCTTGTGATCTCTCTGGGCACCAGGTATACACATAGTGCACATATACACATGTGGGCAAACACACATATAAATAACTCTTTCAAAAAAAAAATTTTTTTAAAGAGTTCAAGGTTGAGAGTTTACTATGTGTCAAACATATAATCTAATGTTACCCTCACCCCTGTATGTGACAGAACATCAGTCAAGACTGAATATTAAGAGGTATCTTCCTCTGTCCCTTATACAGAAAGTCTTGCATAGTGATTGAGAACATAGAATCTGGAAATAGACTAAGTTCTAAGCTCCAATTCCCATCTCCCCAACCAAGTTTATGGTGCTCCTGTTTAAAGTAGAGGTCAGTTGGAGGATGACTCAGGGATTAAGAGCACTGGCTGCTCTTCCAGAGGACCCAGGTTCAGTTCCCAGCACCCACATGGTCTCACAACTGTCTGGGACTCCAATTCCAGGGGATCTGATGCCTTCCCATATACATACATGCAGGCAAAAAAATCTATACATGTTAAAAAATTAAAATAAATATATCTTAAAGTGAAGGTTATAGTATACCTTAGAGACTTACTGTAAGAACTAAATGAGTTAATAAATCTCAGAACTATGTTCTGTTTATACTAAGAAAGTAGTTTCCATGTTGGAGAGTAGCCTTTTCAAACCACCACTGATAGAATGTTTTATAATACGAAATTGGAGACAAGGCTTTGTCTTCCTTTAGGGATTGTTTTCTCTCTTGTGTACACAGTATTCTCATTCATGCAAATTGTATGTAGGTAGTGTACTTTGTATATTAGTGGGGAAGCAGTAAAAGAGTATATGTCTGAGCACTAGAAGCAACTAATTAATAGTGTCCAAGTGTACTTAAAGGCATGCAGCTTTAATTTTTGAAGGCACGAATCCTGCAACTCCAGATGAGTCAGGAAGCAGCTAGTTGATTCCCTTTATCACAAAGCATAGTCACCTAAATTTGTAGACCTAAAGGGACAATAATGACAGAACTACCATTTTTAGCTTCTTTTATTATTGACTCAGTGCTTTACATAGGGTAAGATTTTGAAAGCTTATTTAATGAATATCTTTACTTATTTATCTAAAATTTCTGTTGAAATATTTGAATGCTGAATTTATTTCTTTTTTATTTTTCCTATTTAAGACTTTACTATTGAGAACCCATGGGATGATGAATTGATTCTTAAACTTCTGTCTGGGCTATCTAAACCAGTGAGTTCCTATTCAAATGCTTTTGAGTGGCCATGTAAACTTCCAGCCATCAAGCCCAAGACAGAATTCCAATTGGGTAAGAATTTTATGGATAATAGAACTTTGAATTCTTGTTTGTGAGAAACTGATAGTAACTCTGAGATTT
The DNA here is from genome assembly GCF_049852395.1 of Peromyscus maniculatus bairdii. NCBI lineage: Eukaryota > Metazoa > Chordata > Mammalia > Rodentia > Cricetidae > Peromyscus > Peromyscus maniculatus. The sequence goes on along the minus strand of NC_134855.1, from coordinate 105,629,048 downwards.
CCCTACCCTTTCTGCCTTCAAGAAAGAATTAATATCTACAGTATTGAGAAATTTTGTTAAGCTGTGATAGTAGAATTTTGATTGCTGTTGGGACTTTAATTTGGCAGTAATCTATCAGAGTTAAAAATACATGTACTCAGCCAGGCAGTGGTGGCGCACACCTTTAATCCCAGCATTCAGGAGGCAGAGCGAGGTCGATCTCCTGGTCTGCAGAGCAAGATCCAGGATAGGCACCAAAACTACACAGAGAAACCCTGTCTTGAAAAAAACAAAAAATAACAAACAAACAAACAAAATATGTACTCCAGGCTGGAGAGGTGGCTCAAAGGCTAAAAGCACTTTCTGAGCCGGGTGGGGTGGCACATGCCTTAATCCCAGCACTCAGAAGGCAGAGGTAGGCAGATCTTTGTAAGTTTGAGGCTAACCTGGTCTGCAAAGCAAGTTCCAGGGCAGCCAAAACTGTTACACAGAGAAACCCTGTCTTGACCACTACCAAAAAAGACCACTTTCAGGAGACCTCAGTTTGGTTTTACCCATGTTTGGGTTCCAGTACCCATGTTGCGCAGTTCACAACCACCTAAATCCAAAACTCTTCTGATATACAAAATTGGCCTAACCATTCTAAACTATTACAAATATTAATAAAGTTATTATATGTCTTTTTTATTCTCCTGTAAAATATGTATATTCTCCAAAAAGCATTACAGATTTCTACATAGTCTTTGTAATACCTCAACAGTTGTACAGAGCAGACAGAACAGGTAATGGAAGGGCCAGGACCCAAGGCCACACATATAAGTATACTGGGCCATCAGAGCTGCCCTCACCCCGCCGTTATGGAGAATTTGTTAAGGAGGCTCTTTCATGACAGGTATATGGTTTACTTTATTTAGGTCTGGGAAAACTTCCCCAGATCATACCCATTTGTATTTATTAAAGTAGTTCAGGTACCAGGAATTCTTCACTTTGATAGTCCTTATGGCTTTTTGTCAATTTGACATCCTTATCTTCCAAGGTTCTTTGCTGGTCTATGTCAATCACCTTCTTGGAGAAGGGGCCTTTGCCCAAGTCTATGAAGCTATTCATGGAGATATGAAAGATACCAAAAGTAAACAGAAATGTATTTTGAAGGTAAATGACCTGAGTAACTTCTTGTATAATGTAGATGTGAATTTTAGAAGTTGTGATCTTCCCTTACCTCCTCCCCTTTAAATACTGATGTCAATGAGGCCTCAGTCAACAGTTAAACACAGCTATCCTATGAAGACTCAGAATTGTCTTACCACTAAGATTATCCTGCAAGCCCTATACTGCTGACCAGCCCTTAGCTTGTCCTCGAGTTTTGTCACATCCTTAACTGGGAGGAGTTGCTTTCTTGCTATTCTTTTACAGAATATGGATAAGGATATGCATATCACATCCCTGATTTGATTTGCAGGTTCAGAAACCTGCCAATTCCTGGGAATTCTACATTGGGATGCAGCTGATGGAGAGGCTGAAGCCAGCAGTGCATCACATGTTCATCAAGTTTTATTCTGCTCACGTATTCCAGAATGGCAGCATATTAGTAGGGGAGCTCTACAGCTATGGGACGTTACTAGTAAGTGTCTAATTTTCATGACATGAACATGAAATGCGTGTGCATTTCTGGTTTTTACCTGTACTAGTTTTCACAATTGGAACATTTATTGGAATAGAAAGCAGGTATAAAGCCCTTGACTTGAAATTTCATTAATCCTCTACAAATCCATTATTTCTAGAATGCCATTAACCTTTATAAAAATACCCCAGAAAAAGTGATGCCCCAGGCTCTCGTCATCACTTTCGCTATCAGAATGCTTTACATGATTGAACAAGTCCACAGCTGCGAAATCATTCATGGAGACATTAAGCCAGATAACTTCATACTAGGACACAGGCAAGTGTGACACTCTTGTGGAGTTCTTCCCTAACATCTCACTGCTATCCTTTTGTTATTTGTGCTCATGGATCCTGGTCCTTGTTTGTATTTAATGTAGATTTTTGGAGCAGGATCATGAAGACTTGGCTACTGGCTTGGCACTGATTGACCTGGGTCAGAGTATAGATATGAAACTTTTCCCTAAGGGAACTGCATTTACAGGAAAGTGTGAAACGTCTGGTTTCCAGTGTCCTGAGATGCTCAGTAGCAAGCCATGGAACTACCAGGTATGGAAGGAAAGCAAGAGGTTTGGAAACATGTTCTTTATTACACCTACCAGACTTTCAAAATGAGTTTAGAGCTCCAGGTAGTTTGAACTGGTCACTTGGACATTGAAGGAAAAGTAGAATGTAAGGCTGAAAGAGGAAGAAGAAATTCTACTTTTCAAGAGTCTTCCTCTCTTAGTACAGAGTCTGTCAACAGAGCAGAAAAGCAAATACATTCTGTGAGATAGTTTCAGAGTTTTTAACAAAGTAGAATATTAGTTGGCAAGTAAAGGGGATACTACTAATTAGGGTAAATGTAAAGATTTTGAGCCTGGGTTAAACCAACTGCCTAGTTTCCAAATAAGAGCTGTGGCTTCCAAAAGACCATAATAAAATGGGGGGGGGGGGGCTTATATCTAGTCGGTTACTCCCAGTAAGGCTTCAGGTAGATGAATGCTGATCTGGGAGTGGATTGTAGATAGTTTGCTATCCTACAGATTTGGACCACACTAGAACGTTCTTTTCTATTATGAACACATCACACAAAGGCACTGATGTACAATACCACCAGAGTCTCAGGAGATAAAATTGGAACAACTGCCAGGCTGAGAGATTATTGTGTTTGCACCAAGTGATAGAACAAAGGACTTGAGGAGGACATTATTTAAATGAAGATAGAGCTTCCCAAAGGGTTACCTCAGAGGCATTAGTGTTTTGTGTTCATAGAAGCCTCACTGAAAGCTTGGATAAGCGCTCAGAGAAGCAAATCACTGGATTTGAGAATTCTGCAAATGTAAAAACTCTGTGGTTATTGAGCTTTAAGTTAGAGACGTATTTTAATATACTCACATATAAGTTACTGTTTACATTGCATATATCTATGTTCTTCATAGGTTGATTACTATGGAGTTGCTGCAACAATATACTGTATGCTCTTTGGGACTTATATGAAAGTAAGAAATGAAGGAGGAGTCTGGAAACCTGAAGGTCTTTTTAGAAGGTAGGTTATTGGCATTGGTACTACAATAAAAAAAAATAATAACAGCAAAATAGTAAATTTTTATCTAGCCAGGAAATGAGCCTGGGCAGTGTGGTAACAGCATACTCCTGACATTAGGCACTGAGCAAATCTAGCATCCAATGCCTTGTGAAACCAGTGAGAGCTCCTGGCCATGTGGCTTAGCATCCTGTTCTTGACTATTTCTCTTTACTATAAATGAAGTCAATGTTGGTGAGCCTTGGGGTTTTGTTTGCTTGTTTTCTTCTTTATGTAAATGGAAATGCTTTATGCAAATGGGAATGATGGTTCTGCTTTGCTCAAATCTTATAAGCAAACAAAATAATATAGGTGAAGCTGTTTTGTAAATTACAAATAGAATGGGGTAACTTCTATTACAAGACAGGGTTTTAAACTCCAGCCCTATGTGACTTTAGTTTATAAAATACTTGAAGGTTAGTGACTGGTCTGGAGCTTATCATGTCAGCATTGTCCCTAAAGTAACACTGTAAACATACCTCTGTGGTATTGAATTGAAGCTGATTATTCTATGCAAGTATGTTTCCATATACAACATTAACTTTTTTGAAATATAAAGACATTTACAGAAAAAAAAAAAACCACTCATATGTTAGCCCAATGGAATTTACATGAAAATTCTTGAAAAAATTTAGACTGAGGTTTCTCTCATTCTCCCCACCCACTATCAAAGCAGAAAAGGGAAAGTGTTTGCAAAAATTTTATAAACATCATGTACCGTAGATTCAGAACCCAAAAGAAAACTTAGTTGTTTTTTATTCTTTATAGAGCCATCCAGTTCAGCAAGTACTTTATTTCATTCACTTTGTTGTTTCCCTTGCCCATTGTCAAAGGAGCAGAACGTTCAGAAGGCTTCTCTCTATAGCCAGTAGCATAAAAAAAGCCCAAAGTTTTCTTCTCGGTTTCCATGTCGAGTGAGATTTCAGTGTATCTGTTTTCTCTCCAGGGCCTTCTCTCCCTGTTTTGGAGGGGTTTTTTTGTTTTTTTGTTTTTGTTTTTTTTTTTAGTTAACTTTAACTACTTACTATAAGTGGCTAAGACCCTTAAGTGTAAGCTCTATCCTAAAGAGCACAGCCTATCTCTCCAAATATCTTGCCACGTATGCAGTTAGGCTTATCAGAACCACATAATTAGATTATCAGATTCTGGCAGTGTGGTGTACACAGGAAACAAAAGAAGACAGATTTTTCTTTAAAAGGTGATTTTTCTACTGAAGAACTATTGCTAGAAGACTTTTAAATCATGTTTTTAGAACGAGGTATATTTAGACATTTGGTTGGATTTTTAATTCTTCCTGTTTGTGATGGTTCTTGGTTTGCTAAGACACAAATGGGCAAGAGCTGATCTTTTAACATGTCCACACCTATGGGAAATAGATGCAGGAACAGATTGCTGCGTGTGTTCAAAGTTGCATTTTTTCCATTGTGATACTTTGTCTCTTCAGGCTTCCTCATTTGGATATGTGGGAGGAATTCTTTCACACCATGTTGAACATACCCGATTGTCATCATCTTCCATCTTTGGATTTGTTGAGACAAAAGCTGAAGAAAGTATTTGAACAGCAGTATTCCAACAAGATTAAGACCCTGCGTAATAGGCTAATTGTGCTGCTCTCAGAATATAAGCGGTTGAGAAAATAAAATACAGATATGGACCTTATCCAAAAAAACACTTTGTAAATTTAAAACTCCCTCCCATTTTGAATCCTATTTTTTTCCACACTTTTATTTATGTATGTATGTTAAAAAATAAAGCCCATAAGATATATCCATGTGACCTAGTTGTTATAAATAGTCTAACAAAACGACAAAGTAAGGAGACCCATGTGAAGCAGGCTAATCAGTTGGGTTGCTCTTTGTATACAAGTTTTTATGAGAATGATTCAAATTAAAAAAAAAAAAAGACTTATTTACTTATTATGTGGGTGCTGAGAATTGAACTCAGGACCTCTGGAAGAGCATCCAGTGCTCTTACCCTCTGAGCCATCTCTCCAGCCCACCCTGCTTTGTACTCTTAACACATCCTCCCCCATAGCTTACTTTCTGCTTCCATGTCTCATCTGTCCATGTCCCTTCCTCCTTCCTCAACATCTTTTTTCCTTCTCAAGGTCTTTTTAGTTTCATAGCCTACTGTTACTGTTGACTCCACTTATATGCATGTAAACATTGTAAGTTAGGGTCTGCATATGAGAGAAAACATATTTTGTGTTTTTCTAACTTGAGTTATTTATACTTTCTATTTCTAACTCCATCTATTTTCATACAAATTTCATGATGTACATCTGAATAGAATTCCATTCTGTATGATACCACATTCTCATTACACAGCCATCAGTTGATAGACATCTCCGCTGGTTCCATTTCCTTGCTGTTGTGAAGAGAGGGGCAATCAATATGGATGATCAGATTTCTCTGGTAGAATACTCAGGAGTGGGATAGCCAGGTCATAAACAGTTCTGTTTTCACTTTTTTGAGAGACCTCCACACTGATTTCCACAGTGGCCACACAGGGTTACATTTCAACCATTTCATACTCACTAGCATTTTGTCTCTTGTTAGTGGTAACTGTTCTGATGAGGGTGAGAGACTCAAAGTAGTTTGGTTTGGTATTCTCTCATGGCTAAGAATATTGAATGCTCTCTTATAAGTACTTGAAAGCCATTGCTACTTCTGAGAACGTTCATGTTAGCCCATTTATTGACTGGCAGATCGTGTGTGTGTGTGTGTGTGTGTGTGTGTGTGTGTGTGTGTGTGTGTGTGTGCGTGTGTGTGCGTGTGTGCACTTAGTTTCTATTATTCTTTGAATATTCTATATATTTACAGTGAGAGAAAGTTTTTCCCCACTGTGTAAGCTGTCTCCACTCTGCCAATGTCTCCTTTCCTATGCTACTGGAGTTCTATTCAGAAAGGTTCTGCCTACATCCATGTGCTGTTCTTCTTTTGCTTTGCTTTGCTTTTGGTTTAAGTAGCCTTGTCTGGCTTGGAGCTCCTAGAGATCTGCCTGCCTCTGCCTCCCAAGTGCTGGGAATGTCCACAACTAGCTCCTGTAGTCGTTATGCCGGGGTCCACAAGGCCTTGTTCCTGTGCCACTGCCACCTGACGTCAGGCTTTTGACTTATTGGTTTGGCGGGTAAATTGTATTTCCCTGTAGTCTTAATTTGCATTTCTCTTATTGATTAGGCCAAATATATCCACTTTTTTTTGGGGGGGGGAGCTAGACTTGTGTTCTTTTTTAGTGAACCCCCATTTGTCCATTTTCTGTATGTTCTCTTTCCTTTTGTAAGGCTTGTATGTAACTTCAAATTATTTATCCCAAATGAACTTAGAGTTCTGCTTTATAGACTGATTTATAGTCTTTTTATTATTATTAAGAAATTTTCTTTTCACTTTACATACCAACCACAGATATCCCCTTCTTCCCTCTTCTCCCTCCCCCCCAACTCACCCCCCATCCCACATTTCTCATGGGGAGTCAGGAGAGCCTGGCACACTTAGCTGAGGCAGGTCCAAGCCCCTCCCTGCTGCACCAAGGCTGTATAAGGTGTCACACCCTAGGCACTGGGCTCCAAAAATCCTGTCCATGCACCAGGAACTGATCCCGATCCCCCTGCCTGGAAGCCCCCGCAAACAGTTCAAGCTGAACAACTATCTCCCATATCTAGAGGGCCTAGTCTAGTGCTGTGGGGCTCCATAGCTATTAGTCCACAGTTCATGTGTTTCCACTAGTGTGGCTGGTAATTCTGCATGTTTTCCCATCATGATCTCGAGGTCCCCTGATGACAGAATTCCTCCTCTCTCTCTCATCTATTGGATTACTGGAGCTCAGCCTGGCGCTCAGCTGTGGATCTCTGCATCTGCTTCCATCAGTCACTGGATGAAGGCTCTCTTAGTCCAATCAGCACTAGCCTGATTTATAATCTTATATGGCATTTGACTTTTATGTCTTAAAATGTTATCCTCAATTGAAAAAAAGGCCCTCTAGTTTTTTTTTTCAAAAACTAGTACTAATTTAAATATTTAGGACTATTTCCTGGTTGTTTTTTTTTTTTATTAAGAAAAAGTTTTCATTCATTTTACACACCATCAAAGATCCCCCTTTTCCCTCCTCCCGCCCCCCAGCCTCCCCTGCCCACTCCCCCCAACAAGAAAGCAAGTTCTTCCATGGGGAGGCACATCCAGTAGAAGCAAGTCCAAGCCCTTCCCCTGCCTCAAGGCTGCACAAGGTGTCCCATCATAGTGGTTGTTTATTTTAAATCAGCCCCCTCCACATGCTAATTTTTTTTTAAGCTGGGAGTTTGAAAATATGAAGCCTGTTGACTTCAGCTCACTCTTTGAAGTTTCCATATTACTTTTGGTTTGGGTTTTGGTTGGGCGGGTAGTTTTTTTTGTTTGGTTGGTTTGGTTTTTGTTTTAGTGTTTTGTTTTTTGTTTGTTTGTTTGTTTGTTTTGCTTTTTCAAAACAGGGTTTCTCTGTGTTGCCCTAGCTGGCCTGGAATTCAGAGATCCACCTACCTCTACCTCCCAAGTTCTGAGATTAAAGGTGTGTGCCACCACCACCCATTGCCATATTGCTATCTTTATGAAAGCAGCGTGTATTTGCGTCATTCCTGTTTTTGCTGTCTTTGTGTTAAAGATTGAAAATGATGTGCTACTGGACATTCTTCTGCTTCAGTGGGGACACTTCCAATGTTTATCTGTTAAACTTCATGATACTCTCCTGATATGGCTATTTTAAATTATGTTACTATCTATTGACATTGTTGGTTTTCTTGCCCCAATTTCCATCTGTATTGATCCAACTGTATATGCTAACCCTCTCTATTAATGACACATAATTGGTTTCACACTTGCATTGCTATAAAAAGGTAAGTAGGGGAGATTCCCAAATAGGTATTTATTTTGAAAACAAAACAAACCATCCTGTCCTGGATTGTATCAGTCAAGGCAATGATTCAAACACATGCTTTCTTAGGCCTATAGAAAAGCCTTCTCCATCTTATTGTAACTGCCAGTGTATTTTAAATTTGCCTTGATTTATGACTTTCTTTGTTCTGTAAAACTATAAAACTTAATGAAACTGCTTCCACGTTGGAACACGGAGTTTAGAGTAACCTAAGTCTGTGTCCCCAGGCCATGGTCACTCATAATGGCTCCAGAATAAACTCTGACTTCCTTTAACGTGAGTGAGAGCTGTGGTTATTGCATCGACACTAGTAACTTGGAAGCTGATTGATTACATATTGACATAACATGTGTGCTGAGATAAACAAAATGTACCACTAAAGGCAATTCCGTCCACATTCGTTCATTTAAAATGTATTATTAAAAAATTTCTCTATTCGTTTATTGTTTTAAAATCAAGTTACCAGAAAGCTTAGTTATTCAGCTGCTAAGAAAAACGAACAGGAGTAGATGATACCAACTCAGCTATGATGCAAGGCAATGTCTAATGTCAAACAAAAAATGCGAAGCCTATCCAGAAATCAAGACAGTCTTGCAGCAATGGTAAGATTCTGTACTGGTCAGTTTCTCCCTGACCCAAGAGCCACAGGACGCTGCTCCCTTGCCTCACGCATGCTCGGGGCGGGCCCTAAGTGGGCGCTGAGACGTTTGATCCTTACGCCTTTCCGTACTCCACTCTACGTACCCGGTGGCTGCAATGGCGGACGTATCCGAGAGGACGCTGCAGGTGTCTGTGCTAGTGGCTTTCGCCTCTGGAGTGGTCCTGGGCTGGCAGGCGAATCGGCTGCGGAGGCGTTACCTGGACTGGAGGAAGCGGAGGCTGCAGGACAAGCTGGCGACAACTCAGAAGAAGCTGGACCTGGCCTGAGCGCGTGCCGCGGCCGGAGCCCTCCGGATCCTCACTCCCCACGCCCCACGCAGCCCGGATCGGGTGAGCCGCTCGACTGCACGCCCGGGGGAGTCCTGAGTCGCCTTTGCACGGCTTCTTTGCACGGCTTGCAGGAACGTGGCTTGCACCTAGAGCTCAGAAAAGTTTTGTCTTCTCTAGTTACTTACTCTTCCGGTGTTACGGCTCAGTTTAATGGAATGTTTGACCACGTGCGATAGAATTGCACCTTAACATTTAACTTCGAAATGGAAAACACTGGACAGAAAAAAAAAAGTGGGGGGCGGGGAGGAGAGAAGGAACTGTGAAGTATTTAACGCCCCAGCCCCCAATTTCTTTTTTTGTTAGTTTGGTTGGTTGGTTGTTTTGTTTTTCGAGACAGGGTTTCTCTGTGTAGCTTTGGCACCTGTCCTGGAACTCTGTAACCCAGGCTGGCCTTGAACTCACAGAGATCCGCCTGCCTCTGCCTCCTGCATGTGCTGGGTGGGATTAAAGGCATGCGCCGCCTTTTAATTTTTAATAGACCCATTGTAGAGCTATGGCTTTGATGTTTCTGCAAACTTCAATTCAAAGTTAAGTTTTTGGTAGCCAGATAGAGTAGAAAAAGTAGATGTTAGGAGCCTTGCGTTTCATCATAGCTGTTCATCAGCGCTGTAGTTTTCTTAGCATTCTTGGTTTACCTTCACAGTACCGTAATTTAAAGATTGTGTGTTACTGATATTTTTATTCTTTCTGTTTTTCAACAGCTTGTCGAAGATGGATATAAAGCACTGGAAAGAAATCATTTCTTCTTGCACTTTATGAATCTATTTTTAGAATAAAAAAATTAAATATCTTTGAATATTTTCCCTCCTCACAAAGGAAAGGAGTATTGTGCCTACCATTCAGTTTGCTGCAGCAAGAGCTCTGGATCCTGAAAGCAGAGATCTTCTTATGGAATCTTTCGCATCCTTGGTACAGCCTAGAGGCAGATTTGACCCAGGGACCATTATGGGTCCTTTTTCTAGATGTATTCAGAAAAGATAGGAGCTGTGGCAAGTGACTGAAGTAAACATTATAGATGTGAGAATGAAAGTTTACTGCAAATGTCAAGTTGTGCTGACGTGGAATGTACATGTGAAGGGGAAACCTTTGAGTAGAGCTTAATGATAAATGCCAGTCATGTCAAGTGACCAAGTCCCTGGTTGTTTATTTATAAGATGCATTTCTGACGCACTGTCCTCATTTTTAAGAAAATCAGTTTTGTGTCTCAGCACCATTTAACATAAGAAAATTAAGAAAGTTCATTCTTCAGGGAAACCCCACTACCCATTTTCCTAGGATTGTTGTGCCTTATTATTTCTAACTTTGTTCTTACTCTGTGAATCCATCAAGGGCTGAAATGTTGCTTCTTAGAGCTCCAGCCTGTTTAGTAGGCTGAAGCTTTTTAGTCAACATCCCTCACCCAGACTTAGTTGAGGATCTTTGAAGTAGAGTAAATAGGGTTATTCCCTGTAGGTGGTGGTGGTGTACATCTGTGTGGGGACCAGAGGTCAGCTTCAGGTACCTGCATAGATTGCTCTCCACCTTTTCCTTTTCCTCATGTATGTGTAATATGATGTGCCTGCACATGGATGAGTGCATATGTGAATATATATGTAGTTGTAGATCCAAAGTTTGCCTAGGGACTGCTGCTCCACTTGGGCACTTATGTGGGTTCTGGGACTCCTAACTAGTCACGTTTGCAGCAGGGACTTTAACCATAGACCTATCTCTCCAGCCCCTCACTGCAACTGGGAATTCCTATTTGGCTGGTCTGGTCTGCCTGTTCCCAAACTCAAGACCCTGATCCTCAGCACTTGTGTTACACATTGCCCTGTCCCACCTCGGGTTTTTACATAGATACTGAGTGTTTGGTGGTAGATCTTCATGCATCTATAGTAAGCATTTTCCTAATTGAGCCTGAAGGGACTCTAGCCAGTCCAAGCATGGCAACATGACCTGCAGGCCTTACCCTTCTCCCCCATTCCCACTTCCTTGCTAAAAACTGCTAGATTACATTTCTAAAGCTAACCACTAAGGTCCATTCCCTTATTTGGCCACTTGCTCCTGAGGCTGACTACCAAGGTCCAGCTATCAAAGTATTGAAGTCCAGCAATCAAAAGCTCCCATTGACATGCCAATCAAAATTGAACACCTCGTCCCAGCATGGGGTTTCTCCTTTTTACCTTTACCTTTTGTCTGTGGGCCATGTCTGTCTCTCTAACCAGAGGCAGTCCTTTGTCTGTCGCGGCCCCATCCCCCCCCCCAACAAATATTCATCCCCCTTCTCTTCCTCTGAGAAATTCATCTTGAAAATTTTTTTTTGAAAAGTTGGAAATTGCATTTTATTCATAAAAATACATTCATTTTACTCAACAGGGGCTTTAAAACAGCGGTCCTTAGGTATAGTGTGTAACCTTAGCAAACTATAAAAACAGTAACAAGAATAAAAGAAATAACAAAATCTTAATCCAATATGAAGAAAACCAAAAAACCAAAGCACAAACATCCCAAGGTATAAACCAAGAAAAAAGACAAAATCAAGCATATTTCAGAGTTTCCTTTGGAATTTCATTATGGAAGAGCAAATGAGACAAGGAGCTGTCTTATTCTCTGTAGTGAAATATCTTCAGCAACACTTGTGCATGACATGGCATCAGCTTCCATCTTGGGGTATCTTGTGCTGATACCAATCTCTTTTGAGCCATCTCTCCAGCCCCAGGGTAGGGGAAGTGTTTTTAGTCAACATCCCTCACATTTTGTCCCAAACTGAAAATTCAGGGTTAAACTAAGTTGTGACTGGACCAGCTCTGTCTCTGGTCCTGTTCCTGGAAGGCCTGATATTTGCATTGGTTTTTGTTGTTTTGAATTTTATCTGTGTGAGTTTTGCCCGAGTGCATATCTGTGTACCATATGCATGTCTGGTACCTGCAGAGGCCAGAAGATAGTGTCAGTTACCCTGGAACTGGAGTTTTAAAGCAGTTACAACCTGCCATATGGATGCTCGGAATTGGACCTGGGTCCTTGGCAAGAGCAGTCGATGCCCTTCAGCACCGAGCCACATCTTCAGCCCTCTTTTCTCATTGCTTACATGCAGTATCCAGATACACAACCTCCTTTTATGTGTCTCCTCTGAGCATCCCTCTCTAAACATGTTGGTGTCCTATGCCATACTAATCTCGTTTTCTACTACGTGTTCATGTTATATGCCCTGTGTGTCTTTAGCCTTATAGTGGATCATTCCCCTTTGAGACATCACTTGTGTCAACATATCTTTCCCTTCTACCTTCTCTTATTTAAATATATGAAGTTCCCTCCTTCCCCACACCGGAAAAGTCTTCCATGGAGATGGTACTTCTATCTTGGTCAAGTTGGAATCAGTAAACTGGGAGCCAGGAGTCACAATAGCAATCAGATACATTGGGGATAACATGGTCAGCTGGTGAACTTGGATCATCACCATTCGGAAGTGCAGGGTTGCTGTAGTGGAGTTTGGGAATTGGATTTAGAGGGTTGAGTCTCAGGGGAAATACTACCACCTTTCCTCAGAGTGAACAAAAAAGCGGGGGCTCTTGAGAAATATCTATTTGCTGCACAAGACAGAATCGCCACCCTCAAAGAATTCAGGATGGACCACATGAAAACTTGGGAGAGACATTTCAGCAATACCCCAAATGGCAAGAATTTAAAACCGCCTCTGGGCCAAGTGTGGTGGCGCACGCCTTTAATCCCAACACTAGGGAGGCAGGTGGATCTCTGTGAGTTCAGGGCTACACAGTGAGGCTTTTTCAAAACTCAAATAAAACCGCCTATCCAGTGACAGTGTGCAGCGAAACCGTGAGTCCCACAAATGCCACAAGAAAGCTCTCGTTAACTAAGTAGTTTATTATACTTAAACTGTTTTAAAGATTAGTTTCGCAGAACAGGCGTCGGAAAGCTGCACAGAACAGAGCACTGCATGGTACAAGGTCGTGATAGTGACAAGAAGCACAGTCTGGGACTCGAGGTTCGTCCCCACCCTAAGAATCCAGAGGCGTGGTTTTCAAGCGAATCCCGTGGCGCTGGGTAGCGGCGCCTGCTGATAGCGTCATCTTGCTGAGCTCCCGCTTTGGTTTCCTTGGCAACCGGCGCGGTCCCGCCGGCGGCGGCTAGGCCGATGCTCGCCCGGCGGCCGCGGGACCCGCTGCAGGCGCTGAGGCGCCGCGGGCAGGAGCTGAAGCTGCAGGTAGGTGCGGGGGAGAGGGTCCCACATCCCAGACCCGAGCGCCGGCGGCAGCGTTCTAACCCCGGCCCCCGCCACAGACAGAACCTCCAGAAAGCCTTGCGGGTCAGCGAACACCTCCGTCTAACGACTCACCAGCTCCCAACCTCCGCCTCACCCCTGCCGCCCATGTCTAAACCAGCCAGTTCCACCCCAGTCCTGCGCAGCTCTCCTTTGAAAGCCATCCCTTTCTCAAAGTCGAGTGTAACAGGTGTCAACGAATAGTCTTAATACCTGAGATCCAATAAACGAGCCAAAGACAGGAGAAAAGTTAATTTCAAAGGTAATCAGACACTAGGCTGGTTGATTACATTTCCAGGAATCTACCGTTTGTTATTAAAACTAGGACGGAGGCGGATATACAAAAAGTGTTCGCCACATTTTTTGCTTATAATAGAAAAAACTGGGTATGAATAAAAGATCAGTATTGGGGGAAGGATTAAACTAACCCATAGATGGATTGTTGTTATACAGGGATTCTCAGTTCTTGTCTTGAGGGAAAGGATTTAGTGGCAGGACACAAAGCTTAAACAGAAGTTTCCATAGTAAAAACAAAACATGCTCCAGAGAGGCTGGAGTGGGCTGCAGGAGCTGGAGAGGAGTAGATTTTAACAACTTTTCATCGATATTGATGGCATGAATGGCATATCCATGACCCTCTTTCTCTCTCAAATCACGGTTGACTGGACTATCGTTTTAGGGTATTTCTGATGCTCCCCTAGAAATGCCCATGTATTGGGGTGAGGGGATGTCAGAATTGCAATGTAAGCAATATAATGAAGTCTGATTCTTTGAGGATGCGGCACTTTGTTATGGTACATGTGTGGCAACTGTTCTGGCCTCCTTGGTTCTGTTATAACAGGAACAATCTTAACTGCAGCTTCAAGGATGTTTAACCACAAAGTGGCATTCTGACTGGTCAGGAGACACAACTACCAAGGCAAGGCTGCAGTTTTCCTCAGTGATGTCATTTCCAATTCCTTGTCTACTTAGTATTGTCTGGTGGAATCTGATAGTGCTATGAGCATATTTTCACTAGAGCTTTTGGTGTTTGGAGGTAAATATTTGTGGTAAGATATCAAGTTAGAAATAGACTGTGAGGAGCTGGAGAGATGGCTCAGTGGTTGAGAACACTGGCTACTCTTCCAGAGGACCTAGTATAGTTCCCAACACCCTCATGGTGGCTCACAGCTCTCTAACTCCCGAGGAGCTGATGCCCGCCCAGTTCTAGACTCTGAGGGCACTGGGCATGCATGTGGTACACAGACACACATGCAGGCAAAACACTCATACACACATAAATAAATATGAAAAGGAAAAAGACTGTGAAATGGAATATGCACTACTTCAATAACATTCGTTATATATAGTATACATAAAAAGATATAGAAGGAAACAGGACAGGAGTATGTAGGGCAAATTGCTAATGGTTATTGTTTGCCTTTATATGTATTTTTTCAAGGCACTGAATTCCTATTACTCTTAAAAATAAGAACCAAGGGATGGGGGAAATGATGTAATTATAGTCTCAAAAAAGTGATAAAATAACCAAATAAATAGCAATTAATGGGTTGTCTATTTCTTTTCAGAAATTCTTGTTTTATCTTAGACAGGGTCTGATTATGTAACTCTGGCTGGTCTGGAACTTAATAAGTAGACCAAGTTAGCCTTGAACTCACAGAGCTCCTCCAGCCTCTGCCTCCTGAGTGCTGAGATTAAAGGCATATGCCACCATACCTGGCTATTTTACTTTTTAAATATGTAATCTATTACCAAGTATTTTTTTTCTAAATAATTTAATAATCTCTAACAGATTAAGAGATTTAATGGAGTTTGCATGTTACTTAGTTTTGGACTTTTGTTTTAAAAGTACAAAATTTTGTATGTTTTCACCATAAAGAAATGATACTTTTAGACCATGATTGGAAAAAGCACAGGGACAAATAGACAAACTAGTGGAAACACATGAACTATGACCCAGTAGCTGAGGAGCCCCCATGGAACTGGATCAGGCCCTCTGGATAAGTGAGACAGTTGTTTAGCTTGAACTGTTTGGGAGGCCCCCAGGCAGTGGGACCGGGACCTGTCCTTAGTGCATGAGCTGGCTTTTTGGAGCCTGGGGCCTATGCTGGGACACTTTGCTCAGCCAGGGTAAAGGGAGGAGGGGACTGGACCTGCCTCTACTGAATCTACCAGGCTGAACTGAATCCCCAGGGGAGTCCTTGCCCTGGAGGAGATGGGAATGGGGGGTGGGTAGGCGGGAGGGCAGGGGGGCAGGAGGAGGGAGGACAGGGGAATCCGTGGCTGATATGTAAAATTAAATTAATTATAAAATTTAAAAAAATAATAAAAAAGAAAAAAAGAAATACTTTTGAGAAGATAGATATGACTA
Organism: Peromyscus maniculatus bairdii; assembly: GCF_049852395.1. Lineage (NCBI taxonomy): Eukaryota > Metazoa > Chordata > Mammalia > Rodentia > Cricetidae > Peromyscus > Peromyscus maniculatus. The sequence goes on along the minus strand of NC_134855.1, from coordinate 105,613,325 downwards.
GCCTGAATTTAAATGTTCATGTGTATTCAGACATCATTCTTAAATATGTACAGTTTCTGCTCTAGAGACAGTGGAACCTGGGAGAATGCAGTCAATAAATGAGGTGGACTAAAGTCTCACACCATAGCCAACTTTATTCAGAGCCTCAGACAATTTATACTCTGACGGTTAAGAAAGGTCACGTGAGTAAAGTTCTCATGAGTTCAAGCTGTCTACTATCACCAGGACAAGCTGCACATGGCAAAAACAATGTATTTCCATAGAAGCCTCTGAGTAACAACAGCTGAAATAAATTCATTCCTATCCACTACTCCTGGGAGGAGCCTGAAAACACATTCCAAGAACAACTCAATGTTTTGAAGAAACTGAGGTCACAAGACTAGTTTTCTTGGGAGTTTTCTCACAAGCACTAAGAATTCTCTCAGACTCCATTCTTGGACAGTGTTCCAACATATACAACTTCGATTTTTTTGTCTGTCAGCTAAATCTTAAATTTAAAAAATTTAAAGTACAAAATATTTGACAAATAAATATGTAGACAACTTTATATTTGAATCACAGTGGTGAAGACAAAGCAAACTACGGGATGGAGAGATGGCTCAGAGGTTAAGAGCGCTGGCTGCTCTTCACAGGTCCTGAGTTCAATTCCCAGCAACGGCATGGTGGCTCCCAACCATCTGTAATGAGATCTGGTGCCCTCTTCTGGTGGGCAGGCATACATGCAGACAGAACACTGTATACATAATAAATCTTTTTTTTTTTAAAAAAAAAGCAAACTAGTAGTATCTTCTGGAGAATACAGATAAATTAGTAGAACACTGACTTCCACTGAGTTTAGTAGATTTTAATATGGGGTTCTAAATTTACAGAGACATTAAGAAAACCAAAGAAAGCTTCAGAAGTATGTTATAAAAATAATTATTAGTTGGGCATGGTGGCACATGCCTATAATCCCAGCACTTGGGTAGCTGAGACAGATCAAGGCCAGCCTGGGCTACATAGCAAGATACTCTCTCAGTCTCCTCTGCCCTCCGCCCCTCGCCCCTGTTTGTGTGTGTGTGTGTGTGTGTGTGTGTGTGTGTGTGTGTGTGTAATAGCAATTATTGGGTTTTTGGATAATATTTTTTTAGTTACTATTAGATTATTATTTAGACTATGCCTAATCTGAGAGGATATAAAAAATGCAGGTCAGGGATGTTCTCGCTGTTTCCTGCTGAGGAGGGTCTTTGTCAGAGGGGGTAGTCCTGGGTCCATTGAAGAGGGGGTCCTCTGGTGGTGTAGCAGGGAGACAGTTTTAACTTGATTGGCTGTGATGGATCACAGTTACCATCCTGTATCCCTGAAGAGCTTAGAAAATCATTAGAGGACTGTAAGCAGATGACTAGGTTGTGGAGTAAAACTGAGAGATTTTCTGGGAAGGCTGGGGAGGGGGAGGAGCAGAGGCAGGAGAGACTGGGTCAGTGAGAGAGAGTGGACATAGAGTTAATTCAAGGTGGCAGTGACTGGTACCATTGTCAGGACTGTTGCACCAAATGAGCTATCAAAAGAAGGGAGCAGGGAGAAATAGAGGACAAGGTAAAGAACTGCATCTGGTCTGGGATGAAAAGGATGAAGGTCCCTTTTAGCCAGATTTCTCCACGACATCTAAAGTGTCTTTTTGCAGATGTATTGGGAGCAAATGGAGTGTTGTAGGGCAAGAGCTCTTGGGAGAACTTGTATGGAATCTTCTGTTTGGGTAGAGGGTGAAATTCAGTAGGTAAAATATTTAAAAGACAAGCTGAAAACATAAGTACAGGAATAATAAGGAGGAAAGCGTGAGCAAGGGTGTGTGTGTGGGGGGCGGGGGTACAGAATGGGAAGGAACCCTGAGTCCATACATAGGAGGAGGCCTGTGGTTGAATTTCATCTGGCTCCTATCTCTAGGCATCATCTCAAACCAGTTAGGATTTGTTGGCGTGAAAGCAGCACTGTTCGAGGGGCACAAACCCCATCCTTAGCGCAGTCAGAGCCGGTCCTTTGTAATTCTGGAGTGCGGCAACAGCCAAAGAATAGAGTTGGTCCTGAAGGATGATAAGCTGAACTGAATTGGTGAGACAGAGAGCTTAATGGATGCAAAGGAGGCTTCAGTCCAGCTGGTTTAGTTCTGAGTCCTAAAAGCAATGTCCACGGTGTCCAGAAGAGGAGTGAGTTGGATGGCCCATGGCCCATTAGTTTCCTTTTTTAGGTCATCTGAACTGCTTTTAGGGGTTTGGCGGCATCAGTCTCTTGGTAACTGCTTCAAGGCTGACAGAAAGGGGAGCAGCAGCTAGAGTGTCTCAGAAGATGATCCATCCAAGGGGGCCATGAAAAATCTAACAGATGGCAAAAGTCCAGAACATAAGTCAAGAGATAATAACTGTACAACTTTGTGATGGGCATTAAGAGACAAAGGTACATGAGGAAAACTTTTACACCAAGATGAACATGAGTCAGTATAATGTGAGGTTAAATGCAGTTGTACAACTGGCTAGACCATGACCAGAGTTCTGCAGAAGGATAAGGTGACTGTAATTAGCGGTGTGTTTACATCAGACTCTTGCATAGAAATCTGTGTAAAAGAAGTCAGGTAAAGTCAGCATCCAAGGAATGAATCTGAACAGGAAGTATCTAAGTGATATCCCTTGCTTCTACATAGGATGACTTGTGTATATTTGTTTCACATATTAACAATGACCATTATTATTTAATGAACAAAAACAGTATCTCAAGTAAAACATAATTTTTGGTGAAAAACAATTTGCTAAGGTGAAATTGGGACTCTTACCTTAAATGACCATATCTAGCATTTGAAAACATGACTGTTGGTGTCTTCTGGTTGTTCAGGTCTTGTTTCCACAGCCATATTGGTGAGACTTGTCGGAGTAAGAGACACCGTCTCACAGCAGACTTCTGTTCCTTTGGCCTTTGCAATCTTTCCATCCCCTCTTCCAAAATGTTCCCTGAACCTTAGAAGCAGAGGTTGTGTTGTGGGTGTATCCATTGGGACTGGGCTCCACAACTCTGCATTCTGATCTGTTGTGGTTTTCTGTGATGGTCTTTCGTTGTGAAGAAGAGTCCTTGGTGGACGAGGAGCCCTTTAACGCCGTGTCTGGAAAGGATGCATTGATAGCATTGGCTAGTTTTTGCCTGTTCCTGCAGAGATACCTGAAGGGAAAACCAGGAATAGATTTCCATCTCGGTGTCCACAGGACACAGAATCACCTGTCATTTGGGCCATGGCTTTGATGGCTGGCCCCGTCACTGGGGGGTGAATTTTAATAGCACTCTGCTGGGCACCACACACCAGTGAAGAGGAAGCTAGTGCAATTTTATGTCTCCCCTCCCCAACACTGCCTTTCCACATACTCTGTAGAAAAGCCAAAGAATTCGTGCCTCTTGGTGGGTGCCTACCAAAGGTAAAGAGAGTGCTTCAAAATACTAAGTCAGGAGAAAGTCCTGGTATAGTCAAGACCACGAATCTTACTTGGCAGTAAGGAATGAATGGAGGTATTCAATATGAAATAAAGCACGAGGCTCAGGAGGCTTACCAGAGCCAGGCTAGCCAACTCCCTTTTCAGAAATGTCCATGAGCGGGAAATCTCATTTGTACTGGGACAGTGAGCAGGTATATCTCAGGAAAGACAGAGTGGAGATTTATTAGGAAATAAAGTCACTCTTCAGGGCAATTTATCTTGATAAGGTTTTGGGTTATAAAGCATATCCATCTGTTAAAATGCAGCCAATGTGTGCTTCAGATTTGTGCACCTTCGTGGGAATCTTACATTAAGCAGTGAGCTCTAGCTAGTGAGGCCAATGGTAGATTATTTGAGGAACGTGCATTGGTGACTTGCAAGGGAAAAAAAAACTGCATACATAAAACAAACAGGTATAATAAGATGTTAATGAAAGGATCCAAGTAGTGCTGTTTGCTATAAAATTCTACTTTATGGTATGCCCTTGTTCAAAACTGTTTATTATATATTGGGGGGAAAGACTAGTAAATTCTATTTCCTAAGGCTATACAATAATTAACATGTTGTCTTAAATTATCTCCATTTGTCATAGGTTGATAGTCTGGTTACTGAAAGCCAACTGACAGGTGTTCTGGAACCGAGTAAAAGGAGAGATATTTACCAAAGGTAACAAGTGCTGCTCATGTGCTGTCCAGGGGCTGCACTTCTCAGTGGTGCTGTTTAGATAGTCAACAGTGAGGCACAATCCAGCCAGGCTCCCTCTCCCTCTCCTTCCCCCTCCCCCTCCCCCTCCCCCTCCTCCTCTCCCAGTCTCTCTCTCTCTCTCTCTCTCTCTCTCTCTCTCTCTCTCTCTCTCTCTCTCTCTCTGTCAGTCTCTTACTCTCTAACTCTTACTCCCCCCCAATAAAATAATAATGCAGAATAATGTGGAAGTAACCGTGGGTAAGCTTTTCAAAAATGTATGTAAAAATATTACTTTCAAGGGGTCTGTATTAGAATGGAGAAGGTGAGGACGGAATTGTGTTAGGAAGAGGGAAGCCTGCTTACATTTTCTTCTCTGTGCTAAGCCTCATACTTGGCACTGTACAAACTTTTTCTTCATTCATCTTCACAATAACACTGTGAGATACCTGTTAAACATAAACGAGAAAATCAAGTTAGACGTTGAAGTAGGAAGACAATACAAATGTTTAGGGCAACCGAGAAACAGGAGTTCTATGAAGGGAGAGGTGGTACTTAGCTGCATCCTGTGGTGATGAGCCTAGAGTTTCTGGGTAGTGATGTAACACAGATCCAGAAGAACCACAACATAGCTGACAGTGTGGACTTGCTGTCCTCATGACAGTAACTGTAAAAACAGCAGCTTAGGAAGAGTTACCCTAGGATACTGGCCCGAGGAGCCCAGATTTGGTGACCTGGTCACAAATCTCTAAAAGCCATTTGTCTGTGCTTGGGGTAGTAAACTTAAGCTGTCTTCATGTGACAAACTGTATTCTAGGTGAACAGTGCACCTTGCCACTCAGAGACTGAATGATTTGATAAAAATAATTTCCTAGTTCTGACAACAGAGAACTGACTTATACTTTATCTTTTAAAAATTTTAGATGTATCCAGTTAAAACAGGCAGTAGATGAAAATAAAAATGCTCTTCAAAAATTAAACAAGGTAAGTATGATGAATCACAGAAATCTCCTTTTATACAAATACTTGAAGTGGGAAGGAATTTCAGCTGGGAAGTTCCTGGGTTTGCTTTAGAGCTGCAGTCTGGCCACAGTCAGCTCTGAATTGCTGCTGTCTAGTTTGCTTCTGTGGCTGTGATAAACACTGTGCCCCAAACCAACTTCAAAGAGGAAAGTTATTTAACTCACAGGTGACCGTCTATCATCAAGGGAAGCCAGCAAGGGAAGCCAGGGCAGGAGCTCAAGGCAGGAACTCAGGCAGAAACAAACAGAAACCACAGTAGAATGCTGTAGACAGATTTTTCTTTGGGCCGCCAGCTTGCAAATTATGACCTGGAGACTTATTATTAATTATAAAAGCTTGGCCTATAGCTTAGGCTTGTTCTACTGGCTCTTATAACTTAAATTAACCTGCTTTTATTAATCTATATTTCACCACATGGCTTTCGTTAATTCTGTACCTCTGACTTGTTCTGCATCTTCTGATGTCTCCTCTGTGCTTGGATTCATCCCCAATTACTCTCTTTGCCTGGAAGTCCCACCTAGTCTTCCTGCCTAGCTATTGGCCATTTAGCTTTTTATTAAACCAATCACAGTGGCACATCTTTACATAGTGTAGTCAAATATCTCACAACAGAATGCTGTTCACTAGCCTGCTCTGGGGCTCACATCCAGCTGCCTTTCTTATACACAGGCCCCCTCTGCCTGGGCTGGGCCCTCTGACAGCCATGCCAGCAGGCCAAGCTGATGGCTGAATTCTTCAGTTGAGGTTCTCTTTGCTAGGTGTATCAAGTGGACAACCAGGAAAAGCCACCACAGTTGCCCATTAGCTTCATTATGAAGCTTTACTTGAAATCAGAGCAGCCAGGACCTCAGATACTAAAAGACTCTTGCTGTGATCACATTACCCAGCACTGCCACCTCAGAAAGCCTAGAAACAGCTACTTACAGGGTTTTCCGTTCTTTTACATTGGAGTAGTTGTGTTTTACAGTTTAGAAATGCTTCTGTGGAGAAAGTTTAGAAATGCTTCTGTGGAGAGAGAGTACCTGGTTAAGAGGTCTTTTGATGACACATTATCTCTCGTATCAATGATTCTACAGAAGTAAGATGAACAAGAATTTGCTCTTGACAGTCCTGGGATTTTTAAACATGAACCAGAGTTTCCATGGTGTCGAGGGCTAAAGCCCCATGGAGCATTTAAAGTGGAGTCCCCTGTTCTGAAGGCTCGATTCTGCACCTGAGCATCTGGCGGGTTTTTTGTTTTTGTTTTGTTTTTGTTGTTGTGGTGGTTGTTTTTATTTTTCAAGATGGTTTTTCTGTGTAACAGTCCTGGCTATCCTGGAACTGACTGTGTAGACCAGAGTGGCCTCAAATTCACAGAGATCCACCTGCCTCTGCCTTCTGAGTGCTGGGCTTAAAGGTGTGTATTACAATCAATCCATGTGAGTCTATTAAATGGGTAAGAGAATTAATTAAGATATAAATTGAGGAAATATACTCATGATTACAGAACGGAGTAGATAGCAGAAGTCAAGTTGTCCTCTGATCTGACCTGGAGCAAATACACTTCGCCGCAGGAGAAGGGAGAAGGGGCCTGTGACCTTTCTCCAACTCCTTATAAGAGGTCACGTACAACGGCAGGAAGCACCGCCCCCTTTGGGCCATATAGCCCAAGGTCATGGGCGGAGCAGATACCACTACAGGTGTGCACCACAGCACCTGGCTTCTTTTATTTTTTTTTTTTTTAGTATTTATTATTTTTTAAGTGTACGAATGTGTGCCTGCCTGGCTGTATGTGCCACTTGCATATGCAGTACCCTCAGGAACCAGCAGAGGTCATTGGATTCCTTAGAACTGGAATTAAGGCAGTTGTGAACTGTCACATGGGTACTAGGAATCAAACCTGTTTCCTCTGCTAGAGCAGTAAGCACTCTGAATCCCTGAGCCATCTCTCTAGCCCTGATGTTGTCCTTTTTAAAGTAAATATATCTAGGGAACCTGGGGCTGGTTTTCCAATGAAGCAGATCCATGTTCTCTCACAGGCTGATGAATCTGCACCTGTCGGGAACTATGAGAAGAGAAAGGAGGAGGAGTACAGTCTTCTGGAGAAGCTGACCTGCCAGCTGCAGGAGCTTGCTGTGGGCATCAGCAAGAAGGACACACTCAAGTATGCTCCCGTCTTCCTCCAGTCCTTTGTCCCCACCTTTTATATTTGGTTAGGAATCGAGACGTACGGCAGTGTGAGCAAAAATGTGTGTATGTGTTGTGGATTCTAGAATGTGTTAGCTTGTGTGAGAGATGCAAAGAAGCATCATAGTCTCTGCCCTCAGACTATCCTAGCTGAGGCAATAGATTAGAGATCTGAAAAGCTAAATAAACCAGTGTTAGAAAATACTCAAGCAAGGGATGTGATTTGGGTTGTCTTCTTATATCATTCCCTCTTTCAAAGAACGTAAATGTTGAACCATTGAAAGCAGAAATGTGCTTTTTGTTTTTGTTTTTGCTGGAAAGAGCATTAATAATAGTTTTTACAAATTATAGAACAAAAATCCAGTAGGTCTAAATAAACCCAGTTGTGGAGGAAAAAAGCAATTAAATCAATTATTGAGACTCTTCAAATGCTATTGCTCAACTATTTGATACAGGCTCTTGCTGTATAGTTAAGGGTGGTCTTGAATTTGTAGTCTTCCTTTCTCAGCTGCCTCAGGGCTGAGATTATGGGCATATGCCAGCATGGCCAGCTTGTTCTCTGGCCTTTTACACTGAATTTAGGGAGAATGATGGATATACATGCACACATTTTGGGATTTTTCTGATTTCTAGGATTGAGAATGACCGAGTAGCCAGTGTTGTGTTTATGTTCCCATTAGAAACAACTGTAAGGTCTGGGGGTGGGGGGTGGTCAGCTGTAGGAAGACACTGCACAAAACAGGACTGATATCCTTCATACACCGAGATGTTCAAAGTGAGTCCTGCCCTCACCTGTTCCCTGGAGATGAAGTGGACCCTAAGCAGCTAGCCAGCAGTCTCACTGAGCTGACGGGTCAGAGATCACATTTTAGAGTTGCTGAGTCCACTGGGCCTGGGTCCTGGTATTATAGAGTGGAAGGACTTGAAGAGAGACAAGTACAGACATCTCATGTCAACTTGAGCTCCCAGGGCGTGATTCCAGAAGACCTAGCAGAAGGTCTGTACTAAGAAGCTGACAGCACTGGCCAGTGATGGTACAGGCCTTTAATCCCAGCACTCAGGAGGCAGAGACAGGTGGATCTGTGAGTTTGAGGCCAGTGTGGTTTACAGAGTGAGTTCCAGGACAGCCAGGGCTATGTAGACAAACCCTGCCTCAAAAAAAAAAAAAAAAAAAAAAAAAGGTGGAAGCTGAGAGTTTAACAGATTGTAGAGGCTGGAAAAATTCAGACTTAGAACCTAGAGTAAAGAAACTAATGAAAACCAGGCAGTGGTGGCGCATGCCTTAAATCCCAGCACTTGGGAGGCAGAGGCAGGCAGATCTCTGAGTTTAAGGCAAGCCTGATTTATAGAACAAGTTTCAGCCAGGGCTTTGCAGAGAAACCCTATCTCAAAAATGAGAGAGAGAGAGAGAGAGAGAGAGAGAGAGAGAGAGAGAGAGAGAGAGAGAGAGAGAGAGAGATTAACCTTAATGAGATCATAGGAAGGCACAGGAACTAGAAGTAAGGAAGAAACTCTCAGAATAAAGACAAAATGGAAGTAGATGCCCAAGAAAGCATAAAAGTAGACTATAATGGAATAAGGCAACTGTATAACATTAAAAATATCACCACTCTAAGAACACAATATAATCCAGTGTGTAAATGTGCACATCACAATAGCTAATAAAGAGTTACTAGAAATGCCAAAACATAAACAAAATTCAAGGGGAAATAAACAACAGCATAAGCAGGTAGCACACTTGGGATAGCAAAGGTGGGATCAGATCTGAACAAGACAGTGGAGCTGGCTGGCAAGGACTTCTGAAAATGCGAATGATACATTAAAGAAAAGTCAACCTGGAAGGAAAAACAGAAGAAATAGGAAGAGATAGCAAAGGTTCATAGAATCCTAGTGCAGAAAGAAATCAGAGGAGCCGTCTACAGCTGAAACGAGAATTTCATAAATCAGGTTCAGCCTACAGATCTTAAAAGATGGTAACATACCTCATAAGCAAAAGGGACAAGAATGCCTAGACACCGGATGAACCACATGTGAGGGTTTGGAAAAGATCTGTAGGACAGTAATTTCCAATATGGTGACAAATTTATAGACAAAAAGGTACCTATTAGATTAGAAGATTGGAGTGGTAAGTGGGGGAATGAAAACTAGGGAAAGAAAAGGTCTGAGATAAAACTTACAGTAGATGAAAATTTAAACATTGAGTGGTTTAGGATTACAATTAAGGGAGGAATCTGTGACCTCAAGGACAGGTTGAACATTTTTAGTCTTAAACACAGGAAGGAGAAAGAGGAAGAGGAAAGGAAGAGGGGAGAGGGGAAGAAGAGGGAGCAGGCAGAGGAGGAGGTGACAGCAGTCTATTGCTCCAAACTCCAAACCGAATATGCGTTTTCTGTTCCTGTTTATCTTTGGTGTCAGCACTCTGTGTGTGTGTGTAGGTGGGAGTTTCCCTGTGCTTGTCACCTGGCACCAGAGTCCCACAACCATTTATAAAATTCATGTGTCCCGCCTGGTCCACGGTCAGGACAAATCTCTCTCACCCACTGGTTCCGCAGCCACTCGGACCCAAATAAACACACAGAGGCTTATACTATTTACAAATGATATGGCCTAATGGCTCAGGTTTCTCACTAGCTAGCTCTTACCTCTTAAATTAACCCATTTCTATAAATCTATACTTTGCCACCTGGCTTGTGGCTTACTGGTACTTTTACATCTTGCTTCTTCTGGCGGCTAGCAGCATCTCTTCTCTCTGTCTCTTTCCTCTCTCTCTAGTTAGAATGTCCTGCCTAACCTTATTCTGCCTCACCATTGGCCAAACAGCTTTATTTATCAACCAATCAGAGCAACACATATTCCCAGCATATAGAACAATATCACCCATCATGTATGTATATATGTGTATGTGTGTATACATATACATATATATGGCCTTTGGTTCAATTCCCAGCACTCTAAACACACAAGACCAACTAATCTAATCCAAGGTTGTTCAAGGAAGAATGGGTAGAGGCAGAATTAAACTCAGTGCCCATGCTGTGAGCACCATATAGAGATGCTTGAGCAGAATGTGCAGGGACAACTCGAGGGTTTGAAAACAGTCCAGTGCCTCGGCTTCTTCCTCCTCAACCCCTCTAGCCCCTGAGCCCAGCTCAGTGGTGGAAACTGTCATCCACACTCTTCTCCTACTTTTCCCTTCCAGCTCCAAACAGGGGCAGCTTTTGTCCAGACAAGCTTTCTCTGCTCACTCTGCCTGGATGTGACTTCAGGTGATCTTTTTTTTTTTTTTTTTTTTTTTTTTCAAGACTCTAAAGCTGTTTTTATTCATTTCTTTTTTTTTTTGTGATATATATTTTTTATTTTACAATACCATTCAGTTCTACATATCAGCCATGGGTTCCCCTATTCTCCCCCCTCCCACGCCCTCCCCTTACCCCCAGCCCACCCTCCATTCCCATCTCCTCCAGGACAAGTCCTCCCCCGAGGACTGTGATCGACTTGGTAGACTCAGTCCAGGGAGGTCCAGTCCCTTCCTCCCAGACTGAGCCAAGTGACCCTGCATAAGTTCCTGGTTTCAAACAGCCAACTCATGGAATGAGCACAGGACTTGGTCCCACTGCCTAAATGCCTCCCAAACTGATCAAGCCAATCAACTGTCTCACCTATTCAGAGGGCCTGATCCAGCTGGGAGCCCCTCAGTCTTTGGTTCATAGTTCATGTGTTTCCATTCATTTGGCTATTTTTTTTTCAATAATTGAGTAAAACTGAAATTTATTATATGCCACAGTCGTCCTACGGACCTCCATGCTATATATATATATATATATAGCCTCTATGGTTCTATGGGTTGTGGTCTGATTGTTCATTTTATATCTAGAATCCACCAATGAGTGAGTACATACCATAACTGTCTTTCTGGGTTTGGGTTACCTCACTCAGGATGATATTTTCTAGTTCCATCCATTTGCCTGCAAATTTCATGCTTTCATTGTTTTTCTCTGCTGAGTAGTACTCCATTGTGTATATGTACCACATTTTTTTCATCCATTCTTCCGTTGATGGGCATCTAGGTTGTTTCCAGGTTCTGGATATTACAAATAGTGCTGCTATGAACATAGCTGAGCATGTATCTTTATGGTATGTATCAGCATTCTTTGGGTATATGCCCAAGAGTGGGATGGCTGGGTCTTGAGGTAGTTTGATTCCTAATTTTCTGAGAAACCGCCATACTGATTTCCATAGTGGTTGTACAAGTTTACATTCCCACCAACAGTGGAGGAGTGTTCCCTTTGCTCCACATCCTCTCCAACATTGGTTGTCATTGGTGTTTTTGATCTTAGCCATTCTAACAGGTGTAAGGTGGTATCTCAGAGTCGTTTTGATTTGCATTTCTCTGATGATTAAGGATGTTGAGCATTTCTTTAAATGTCTTTCAGCCATTTGTAGTTCTTGTTTTGTGAATTCTCTGTTTAGCTCTTTAGCCCATTTTTTAATTGGACTGTTCAGAGCTTTGATGTCTAGTTTCTTGAGTTCTTTATATATTGTGGAGATCAATCCTCTGTCAGATGTGGGGTTGGTGAAGATCTTTTCCCAATCTGTTGGCTGTCTTTTTGTCTTATTGACTGTGTCTTTTGCCCTGCAAAAGCTTCTCAGTTTTGAGAGGTCCCATTTATTAATGGTTGTGCTCAGGGTCTGTGCTGTCGGTGTTTTATTTAGGAAATGGTCTCCAGTGCCAATGCGTTCAAGAGTGCTTCCTATCTTCTTTTCTATTAAGTTTAGTGTAACTGGATTTATGTTTAGGTCTTTGATCCACTTGGACTTGAGTTTTGTGCATGGTGACAGATATGGATCTATTTGTAATCTTTTACATATTGACATCCAGTTATGCCAGCACCATTTGTTGAAGATACTTTCTTTGTTCCATTGTATAGTTTTGGCTCCTTTGTCAAAAACCAGGTGTTCATATGTGCATGGATTAATGTCAGGGTCTTCAATTCGATTCCATTGGTCCATATGTCGGTTTTTATACCAGTACCAAGCTGTTTTTATTACTATAGCTCTATAGTAGAGTTTGAGGTCCGGGATGGTGATGCCTCCAAGGGTTGCTTTATCGTATAGGATTCTTTTAGCTATCCTGGGTCTTTTGTTTTTCCATATAAAGTTGAGTATTTTTCTTTCCAAGTCTGTGAAAAATTGTGTTGGGATTTTGATGGGGATTGCATTGAATCTGTAGATTGCTTTTGGTAAGATTGCCATTTTTACTATGTTAATCCTACCTATCCATGAGCATGGGAGATCCTTCCATTTTCTGATATCTTCTTCAATTTCTTTCTTTAGAGATTTAAAGTTCTTATCAAAAAGGTCTTTCACTTGTTTAGTTAGTGTTATCCCAAGGTATTTTATATTATTTGTGGCTATTGTAAAGGGTGATGTTTCTCTGACTTCTTTCTCAGCCCTTTTATCATTTGTGTATAGGAGGGCTACTGATTTTTTTGAGTTGATCTTGTATCCTGCCACTTTACTGAAGGAGTTTATCAGCTGTAGGAGTTCCCTGGTAGAGTTTTTGGGGTCACTTATGTATACTATCATATCATCTGCAAATAGTGAAAGTTTGACTTCTTCCTTGCCAATTTGTATCCCTTTGATCTCCTTTTGTTGTCTTATTGCTCTAGCTAGAACTTCTAGTACTATATTGAATAAATATGGGGAGAGTGGACAGCCTTGTCTTGTTCCTGAATTTAGTGGTATCGCTTTGAGTTTCTCTCCATTTAATTTGATGTTTGCTGTTGGCTTGCTATAAATTGCTTTTATTATGTTTAGAAATGTTCCTTGTATTCCTATTCTTTCTAAGACCTTTATCATGAAGGGGTGTTGGATTTTGTCAAAGGCTTTTTCAGCATCTAGGGAGATGATCATGTGGTTTTTTTCTTTCAGTTTGTTTATATGGTGTATTACATTGACTGATTTCCGTATGTTGAACCATCCTTGCATCCCTGGGATGAATCCTACTTGGTCGTGATGGATGATTGTTTTGATGTATTCTTGGATTCGGTTTGCCAATATTTTGTTGAGTATTTTTGCATCAATGTTCATGAGGGAGATTGGTCTGTAGTTCTCTTTCTTTGTTGCATCTTTGTGTGGTTTGGGTATCAGGGTAATTGTAGCCTCATAAAAAGAGTTTGGTAGTGTTCCTTCTGTTTCTATTGTGTGGAACACTTTGAAGAGGATTGGTATTAGTTCTTCTTTGAAAGTCAGGTAGAATTCTGCACTGAAACCATCTGGTCCTGGGCTTTTTTTAGTTGGGAGACTTTTGATGACTGTTTCTATTTCTTTAGGGGTTATTGGTCTATTTAAATGGTTTATCTGGTCTTGATTTAATTTTGGTATTTGGTATTTATCCAGAAAATTGTCCATTTCTTCCTGGTTTTCCATTTTTGTGGAGTACAGGTTTTTGAAGTATGATCTGATGATTCTCTGGATTTCCTCATTGTCTGTTGTTATGTCTCCCTTTTCATTTCTGATTTTGTGAATTTGGGTGTTCTCTCTTTGCCTTTTGGTTACTTTGGCTAGTGGTTTGTCTATCTTGTTGATTTTTTCAAAGAACCAACTCTTTGTTTCATTGATTTTTTGTATTGTTCTCTTGTTTTCTATTTCGTTGATTTCAGCCCTCAATTTGATTATTTCCTGGCGTCTATTTCTCCTGGGTGAGTTTGTTTCTTTTTGTTCTAGAGCTTTCAGTTGTGCTGTTAATTCATTGGTATGGGATTGCTCCATCTTCTTTATGTGTGCATTTAGAGCTATGAATTTTCCTCTTAGCACTGCTTTCATAGTGTCCCATAAGTTTGGGTATGTTGTACTTTCATTTTCATTGAATTCTAGGAACTCTTTAATTTCTGTCTTTATTTCTTCCTTGACCCATTGATGTTTCAGGTGGGTATTATTCAGTTTCCATGAGTTTGTGGGTTTTCTATAATTTTTGTTGTTATTGAGTTCTAACTTTAAGGCTTGGTGGTCTGATAAAATACAGGAGGTTATTCCAATTTTTTTGTATCTGTTGAGATTTGTTTTGTGTCCAAGCATGTGGTCAATTTTTGAGAAGGTTCCATGGGGTGCTGAGAAGAAGGTATATTCTTTTGTGTTAGGATGGAATATTCTGTATATATCTATTAGGTCCATTTGAGTCATAACATCTGTTAGGTCCTTTATTTCTTTGTTAAGTTTCAGTCTGGTAGATCTATCTTTTGGTGAGAGTGGTGTGTTAAAATCTCCCACTACTAATGTGTGGGGTTTGATGTGCGTTTTAAACTTTAGTAGTGTTTCTTTTATGAATGTGGGTGCTTTTGTATTTGGAGCATAAATGTTTAGAATCGAGACTTCATCTTGGTGGATTTTTCCTGTGATGAATATGTAATGTCCATCCTGGTCTCTTTTGATTGATTTTAGTTTGAAGTCTATTTTATTAGATATTAGGATAGCTACACCAGCTTGTTTCTTAGGTCCATTTGCTTGGAAAACCTTTTCCCAGCCCTTTACTCGGAGGTAGTGTCTGTCTTTGGAGTTAAGGTGTGTTTCTTGTATGCAGCATATGGATGGGTCCTGTTTTCTAATCCATTCTGTTAGTCTGTGTCTTTTTATAGGTGAGTTGAGACCATTGATATTGATGGATATTAATGACCAGTGATTGTTAATTCCTGTTATTTTTTTGGTTGTGTTGTGTTGTCCTTCTGTGGTGTATGTTGGTGTAGGATTATCTATTGCTTGATTTTTCATGGATGTGTTTAGCTTCTTTGGGTTGAATTTTCCCTTCTAGTGCTTTCTGTAGGGCTGGGTTTGTGGACAGGTATTGATTAAATCTGGTTTTATCCTGGAATATTTTGTTTACTCCGCCTATGGTGATTAAGAGTTTTGCTGGGTATAATAGTCTGGGTTGGCATCCATGGTCTCTTAGTGTCTGCATGAGGTTTGTCCATGATCTTCTATCTTTCATAGTCTCTATTGAGTAGTCTGGTGTTATTCTGATGGGTTTGCCTTTATATGTTACTTGGTCCTTTTCCTTTGCAGCTCTTAATATTTTTTCTTTATTCTGTGTGTTTAGTGTTTTGATTATTATGTGGCGAGGGGACTTTTTTTTTGGATCCAGCCTATTCGGTGTTCTGTAAGCTTCTTGTATCTTCATAGGTATTTCTTTCTTTAGGTTAGGAAAGTTTTCTTCTATGATTTTGTTGAATATATTTTCTGTGCCTTTGAGTTGGTATTCTTCTCCTTCTTCTATCCCTATTATTCTTAGGTTTGGTCTTTTCATGGTGTCCCAAATTTCCTGGACGTTTTGTGTTAGGACTTTTTTGTCTTTATTGTTTTCTTTGACTGACGAATCTATTTTCTCTATCGTGTCTTCAGTGTCAGAGATTCTCTGTTCCATCTCTTGCAATCGGTTGGTTATGCTTGTTTCTGTAGTTCCTGTTCGTTTTGTCAGGATTTCTATTTCCAGCATTCCCTCAGCATGTGTTTTCTTTATTGTCTCAAATTCATTTTTCAGATCTTGGAATGTTTCTTTCATCTGTTTAATTGCTTTTTCTTGGCTTGATTTGATTTCTTCCCATTTTTTGTTCGTTTTTTCTTCCATTTCTTTAAGGGAGTTTTTTATTTCCTCTTTAATGGAGTTTTTCATTTCCTCTTTAAGGGAAGTTTTTATTTCCTCTTTAAGGGAGTTTTTTATTTCCTCTTTAAGGAAAGTTTTTATTTCCTCTTTAAGGTAGTTTTTCAATTCCTCTTTAAGGAAAGTTTTTATTTCCTCATTGAGGGAATGTTTTATTTCTTCTTTAAGGGCCTCTATCATCTTCTTAATGTCATTTTTAGGGTTGATTTCTTCTGTTTCTTCTGTCATGGTATGTTTAGGTCTTGCAGGTGTAGAATCACTAGGTTCTGATGTTGCCATATAGGTCTTTATGTTGTTGCCTGTATTTTTGCACTGGCGCCTACTCATCTCTTCCTCTGTGAGGTGCAGGTGGTGTCTGTGTCTGAGAGTGCCTCTCTTGTTCTAATTTTTAGTCTTGGTTTAGTAGGGGTTCTTGGTTAAATTGGTGCTTTTGGGCTATTTCTTCAGGGGCAGCTGATTTCGATCGGTGAATTATATACTTATGATTCTGGTGATCTGGTTTGGTGTCTGGGTAGCGCCTTCTTCTGTGTTCTCAGGTCACTTTTTGTTCATTTGTCAACTCCTCAGCTGATCTTGTTTCTTCAGACTTTAAACTGTAGGCATCTGAATCCTCTCCCAGATGGGTTTCAGCTGAGCAGGGTAGTCTTACCAACACCTCCAAGTTGTTGGGTTTCACAGGATCAGCAGCTGGGCCCTGGGTTGTCCTCAGACGGAGTGTTCAGATTCGTTCTGGTTCTGATCCACGGAGATAGCTTCTTCCCCAGATGTTGGGGTTAGGGGCGTCCCTGTTCCAAGCTGTGTCTGCTTGTCTCTGTCCCTGGGCCTGTTTACCTCTGCGGTCCGCCGCCGGGCCTGTATGTCCCTGTCAACTGCCGCTGGGTCTGTCTGCCTCTGGGGGCCGCCACCGGGCCTGAATGACCCTGTCGGCCGCTGCACGTCTACCTCAGCGGGCTGCTGCTGGGCCCGTCTACCTCCGCGGGCCGCCGCCGCAGGCCTACCTGCATCTGCTTGTCTCTGCCGCCGGGCCTGTCTACCTCTGTGGGCCGCCGCTGGGACTGAATGTCTCTGCCGGCTGCCTCCAGGCCTGAATATCCCTGTAGGCTGTCGCCGCTGGGCCCGTCTACCTCAGCGGGCTGCTGCTGGGCCCGTCTACCTCCGTGGGCCGCCGCCGCAGGCCTACCTGCGTCTGCTTGTCTCTGCCGCCGGGCCTGTCTACCTCTGTGGGCCGCCGCTGGGCCTGAATGTCTCTGCCGGCTGCTGCCGGGCCTGAATGTCCCTGTCGGCCGCTGCCGCCGGGCCCGTTTACCTCAGCGGGCCGCCGCTGGGCCCGTCTACTTCTGTGGGCCGCCGCTGGGCCTGAATGTCTCTGCCGGCTGCCGCTGGGTCTGAATATCCCTGTCGGCTGCCGCCGCTGGGCCCGTCTACCTCCACCGGCCCCCGCCGCAGGCCTACCTGCATCTGCTTGTCTCTGCCGCCGGGCCTGTCTACCTCTGTGGGCCGCCGCTGGGACTGAATGTCTCTGCCGGCTGCCGCCGGGCCTGAATATCTCTGTCGGCTGCCGCCGCTGGGCCCGTCTACCTCAGCGGGCTGCTGCTGGGCCCGTCTACCTCCGCGGGCCGCCGCCGCAGGCCTACCTGCGTCTGCTTGTCTCTGCCGCCGGGCCTGTCTACCCGACTTCAGGTGATCTTATTGATAGAATTGTTTTTCACAGAGAGGAGGCACACAGTGACAAAGAGGAAGATGATTTGACTGAAGAAGATGAAGAAGAAACTGAAGAAACTGGTGGAGAGGAAGAAGAATCAGGAGAGGAGGAAGAAAGGCAGGAACACACCTCCCCAACACAAGCAGAAGTCGTCAAGTACTTTGCTCTCGGGGATTTCGCTGCTCAGCAGGCTGGGGACCTGACGTTCAAGGTAGGTGTTAGTCTGCGGCTTGGCCAGGGCAGGTGCATCCCTAACGGTAAGAAAAGTCCCGAGAGCTGTGTGTGTGTGTGTGTGTGTTACACAGTCCTGAGAGCTGTCTGTGTGTGTTACACAGTCCTGAGAGCTGTCTGTGTGTGTGTGTGTGTGTTATACAGTCCCGAGAGCTGTCTGTGTGTGTGTTACACAGTCCCGAGAGCTGTCTGTGTGTGTGTTACACAGTCCCAAGAGCTGTCTGTGTGTGTGTTACACAGTCCCGAGAGCTGTCTGTGTGTGTGTTACACAGTCCTGAGAGCTGTCTGTGTGTGTGTGTTACACAGTCCTGAGAGCTGTCTGTGTGTGTGTGTGTGTGTGTGTGTGTGTTACACA
Organism: Peromyscus maniculatus bairdii; assembly: GCF_049852395.1. NCBI lineage: Eukaryota > Metazoa > Chordata > Mammalia > Rodentia > Cricetidae > Peromyscus > Peromyscus maniculatus. The sequence continues at coordinate 105,595,023 of NC_134855.1, read as the reverse complement.
GTCACGAGAGCTGTCTGTGTGTGTGTGTTACACAGTCCCGAGAGCTGTCTGTGTGTGTGTGTGTTACACAGTCCTGAGAGCTGTCTGTGTGTGTTACACAGTCCCGAGAGCTGTCTGTGTGGTTGTGTTACACAGTCCCGAGAGCTGTCTGTGTGTGTGTTACACAGTCCCGAGAGCTGTCTGTGTGTGTTACACACTCCCGAGAGCTGTCTGTGTGTGTGTGTGTTACACAGTCCTGAGAGCTGTCTGTGTGTGTTACACAGTCCCGAGAGCTGTCTGTGTGTGTGTTACACAGTCCCGAGAGCTGTCTGTCTGTCTGTGTGTGTGTTACACACTCCCGAGAACTGTCTGTGTGTCTGTGTGTGTGTTAAACAGTCCCGACAGCTGTCTGTCTGTGTGTGTTACACAGTCCCGAGAGCTGTCTGTGTGTGTGTTACATAGTCCCGAGAGCTGTCTGTCTGTCTGTGTGTGTGTTACACACTCCCGAGAGCTGTCTGTGTGTGTGTTACACAGTCCCGAGAGCTGTCTGTCTGTCTGTGTGTGTGTTACACACTCCCGAGAGCTGTCTGTGTGTGTGTTACACAGTCCCGAGAGCTGTCTGTCTGTGTGTGTGTGTTACACAGTCCCGACAGCTGTCTGTCTGTCTGTGTTACACACTCCCGAGAGCTGTCTGTCTGTGTGTGTTACACAGTCCCGAGAGCTGTCTGTGTGCGTGTGTTACACAGTCCCGAGAGCTGTCTGTGTGTGTGTTACACAGTCCCGAGAGCTGTCTGTCTGTGTGTGTTACACAGTCCTGAGAGCTGTCTGTCTGTGTGTGTTACACAGTCCCGAGAGCTGTCTGTCTGTGTGTGTGTGTGTTACACAGTCCCGAGAGCTGTCTGTGTGTGTGTGTTACACAGTCCCGAGAGCTGTCTGTCTGTCTGTGTGTGTTACACAGTCCCGAGAGCTGTCTGTGTGTGTTACACAGTCCCGAGAGCTGTCTGTCTGTGTGTGTTACACAGTCCCGAGAGCTGTCTGTCTGTGTGTGTTACACAGTCCCGAGAGCTGTCTGTGTGTGTTACACAGTCCCGAGAGCTGTCTGTCTGTGTGTGTTACACAGTCCTGAGAGCTGTCTGTGTGTGTGTTACACAGTCCCGAGAGCTGTCTGTGTGTGTGTGTGTGTTACACAGTCCCGAGAGCTGTCTGTGTGTGTTACACAGTCCCGAGAGCTGTCTGTCTGTCTGTGTGTGTGTTATACAGTCCCGAGAGCTGTCTGTGTGTGTTACACAGTCCCGAGAGCTGTCTGTGTGTGTGTTACACAGTCCCAAGAGCTGTCTGTGTGTGTGTGTGTTACACAGTCCCGAGAGCTGTCTGTGTGTGTGTGTTACACAGTCCCGAGAGCTGTCTGTGTGTGTGTTACACAGTCCCGAGAGCTGTCTGTGTGTGTTACACAGTCCCGAGAGCTGTCTGTCTGTCTGTGTGTGTGTTATACAGTCCCGAGAGCTGTCTGTGTGTGTTACACAGTCCCGAGAGCTGTCTGTGTGTGTGTGTTACACAGTCCCGAGAGCTGTCTGTGTGTGTGTTACACAGTCCCGAGAGCTGTCTGTGTGTGTGTGTTACACAGTCCCGAGAGCTGTCTGTGTGTGTGTTACACAGTCCCGAGAGCTGTCTGTGTGTGTTACACAGTCCCGAGAGCTGTCTGTGTGTGTGTGTGTTACACAGTCCCGAGAGCTGTCTGTGTGTGTGTTACACAGTCCTGAGAGCTGTCTTTGTGTGTGTGTGTGTGTGTGTGTGTTACACAGTCCCGAGAGTAAACCTTTAGAATAATAACGGTAACTTATAAGTAGCACTAATAGGAGGTTCTCTTATTAAAATGACTACTTCTAAAGATTTTTTTCAAAATAGCTATAGTTTAATAACTCCTAATTAAGGGTACATTTTGTAATTGTGATATGCATGAAGTTATTCAACTCAGACAGAGCCTTAGCTTGAAGTACTAGGCATGCTTCACTTTGTTAGAGGCAATTCTTCAGAAGCCTGGCAGTGTGCACAAGCCTTTACTCCAGCACCCAGGAGGGAGAGACAGACAGATGTAAGTCTAAAACCATCCTGGTCTACATAGTGAGTTCCAGGCCAGCCAAGGCTACATAGTGAGACCTTGTCTTAAAAACAAAACAACCCCCCCAAAGTCATTTCTTCCAGTCACTCATGCTTAGTCCATATATAAGTAGCAGGCGGGTGGAAAAATAAACTCGGGTTTTTTTTCTTAGTGCTGGAGAGCAAACCATAGGCTTTATGTGTGCTAGGCAAGCATTTCCACTAAGTCAGCCTGGCTTCAGACTGGCAGGGTTTTTGTTTTCGTTTTTGTTTTGTTGTTGTTTTTATTTTTCAAGATGGTTTTTCTGTGTAACAATCCTGGCTGTCCTGGAACTCACTTTGCAGACCAGGCTGGCCTCAAACTCAGAGATTCATCTGCCTCTGCCTCCTGAGTGCTGGAATTAAAGGCGTACGCCGCCGATGCTGCCGCCGACGCCACTGCCACCCAGCTAGGCTTGTGGTTCTTATATTTTTGGTTGTGAACCTAGCCTTTAACAGCTGAGCCATCTCTTCAGCCTGACTTGTGGTTATTAACATAAGTTGAAAATTTTAAAGACTGTATTACTCTTAGTCCTTGTAGTTATCAAATTTCAAAATTAAATAACAAATCAATAAATGATATACAAGTGTATTATACAACTAACATATTTATATTTTTGATTCATGAAATTATTTTTCAGTTCTGAAGAATGCCTTCAATATCGACAGACTATATACTCTAAGAAAGACTTTGTTTCTCAATATCTTCAATGGTAGAACTTCTTTGATAATCAAAGATGGAATATATACCAGTCAGTGGTGACACACACTTTTAATATATAATATATATATTTAACATGGTCTCACTGTGTATCTCTGGCTGGCTTGGAACTTACTATATAGACCAGGCTGGCCTCAAACTCAAGAGATCCACCTGCATCTAGCTCCCCAGTGTAGTGATTAAAGGTGTGCACTACCATACCTGGCTGATGGATTATATTTTCATGCATGGATAAATGTCATTCAAAATGTGAATTGAGATATATTAGACAAGTACTATTTTTCACTTCAACATCTGGTTTAATTTCAATTTCACAGAACTGATTTTCCTCAAGGATTCACATGCTGCTTCTGAAAGATACTTTCCAAAGAGAGATTCACAAATTCAGTGTTTCTTTTTTCTTTTCTTTTTTTTTTCTTTTTTTTTTTTTTTTTTTTTTTTTGGTTTTTTGAGACAGCATTTCTCTGTGTAGTTTTGGTGTCTGTCCTGGATCTCACGCTATAGACCAGGCTGGCTCAGACTCATAAAAATCCTCCTGGCTCTGCCTCCATGAGTGCTGGGATTAAAGGCATGCGCCACCACCACCCAGCAAATTCAATGTTTCTTATAGAATGATCAAAGTGTGGGCATAGCATGATGCCTTAAAAATGATAGTGAGGGGCTGGAGAGATGCTCATCAGTTAAGAGTACTTGCTGCTCTTACAGAGGACACAGGTTTGGTTTCCAGCTCCTACATGTAGATCACAACCACCTGTAACTCCAGCTCCATGAGATCCAAAGCCCTTTCTTACTTCCACAGGCACCAGGCATGCATGTGGTACACAGACATGCATGCAGGCAAAACATTCTCTCACACACACACACACACACACACACACACACACACACACACACACACGTAATAGTGAAAAGGTGCATCTCATTTGAATATAAGCTTCGTGTGTGTGTGTGTGTGTGTGTGTGTGTGTGTGTGTGTGTATACTAAATAACCAAATGAAGTGGTTCATTTATAGTCACAGTCAGTAGTAGTGTGACTTTATTTTTAAATGGGACTAAATAATTAATAAAGCTTATTTTACTTTTGTAGACACATATTTGGAAGCATTTGTAATGAAATGTTGTTCATGGTTATTGAATTCTTGTTCAGTTTCTACTTGTTTTTTATTTAAGAAAGGGGACATTCTCCATATAATCGAAAAAAAGCCTGACGGTTGGTGGCTGGCTAAGGATGCTGAAGGGAATGAGGGTCTTATTCCCAGGACCTACTTGGAGGTTAGTCCTGTCATTTATGCCTTTCCTGCTACAGAGTATTTCCATTTTGATGGTAATGAGGCATGGAGCTGTACTTCTCACTTGTTAGCAAGTGGGTGGTTTGAGATAGAGAATTAGCTTTAATTTTGAAGAGACTGTAAGTAGGGGAAGTGCTGTGCATTAACCACCTGCCTCCTGGGACATGCATATGAGCTCTGGAACACTCCCTTCTTAAAGATGCTGTGGGGTTAGTGCTGTTTTCAAGTACCATCCACCTTAGTTTTGAGACAGGGTCTCTCACTGGGTTGCCAAGTAGGCCACCAAGTCTGGGGGATCTGCCTGGCTCAGCCTCCCCAGTGCCTGCCCAGTGATCATTCTTGCAGTCAGAAATTCTTTGAGCACTGAGATGCAGAGTTGGAGACCAAGCAGCTGCTGCGGTGATAACCCACACAGCTGTTTTTGGACTTATCTCACCAATCTGCCATCCCCTGAGAGCGTTTTCTTGTATGTTGGACAGTGCTGGCTGTGGCCATCAAAAGCAATTTCATTATTGTTTTGTTTGCATTTATTATACTCCTTGTTTCCAACTTATATAATTCCTCATTGAATGTAACAGCTGTTATTAATGAAGATGTTAACATTCAGACATTTGTGCTTGATATTTTCGGTCACTTCCAGCTGTGTGTATTTTTGTTAGGTAAATTGGTCAGTGTTCTCACTATGATTTTTGGTTTTATATTTGATATTACTTCTGAAAAGGGCTTTCTTATTCCAAGGTTATCTTCTTCCAGGACTTTTACAGATTCTTTTAATTTTTAATTTAAATTCCATCTAACATAAACAGATATGTGATTTATTTTGGTTAAACTTGTCTCCTTTTTTTTGTTCCTCTTGGACATGATCTAGCTGTGGAGCCCAGGCTAGCCTAGAACTCATGATCCTCCTGACTCAGGTTCCCAAGTTTTGGAATTACCATGCCTCTCCATCTTTTTCAAATAGTGAAATTAGCAAACATATGTTAAAAGATTTCCCCATCACATACAAATATTCTCATCTGTGACAGACCTTCCTTGAAATACTGGTATTTTTGTTGATTGGTTTTGGACTGACGTGCAAATCACTTTATATGTCCATATTTTCCAGCCCTGCACTAAGAAAAACAAGCAAGAGTCAAGTGAAGAAGGCAGCAAGGAGGGCAGTGAGGAGGACGTGGAGGTGGTGGATGAAACTGCGGATGGAGCCCAAGTGAGGCAGAGGTAACGAGGTGGGAGGGGGCATCAGCGCAGCTTAACGAGACGTGCGTGCGTATGTGCATGTGTGTGTGTATACGTGCGTGTGTGTGTGTATGTGTACAACCTTGGATGTTGCTCCTCAGGAGCCATGCACCTTGCTTTTTAATGCTGGGTCTCTGAGAACCTGGGGCTTGCTAATTGGGCTAGGCTGCGTGGACGGTGAGCCCCAGGCACCTTCCTGTCTCCACCTCCCCAGCTCTGAGATTACAAGTGCATGTGCTCGGCTTTCTATGTCGGCTCTAGGGGCTTGAACTCAGGTCTTCACACTTGCATGGCAAGCATTTTACCAAGTAAACCATCTCCAGCCCCAGAAACTTTGGGCTTTATTTTTACTGTCATAAATAATTCAGCACTTGCTTGAAATGCAGACACTTGTTGCTGCTTCTTTAATTTTGTAATGATTTTTAGAGCATTTAGTCGTAGCCTGGCTTCCTCCGAGAAGATGACTGTTGAGTTGTCAGTACTGATTGATGATTACATGCTTTGTTCTCTGACTGCCCAGTTGGAATAGGCATAACTGGTCTGTGCACTGACCTTGCTCCTTTGTCTCCCTAGAACGGATTCCCACTGGAGTGCTGTTCGAAAAGCTCTCTCAGAGGTTGGTATTTCCTGTCTCGTGTTTTGTGTCTAATAATATTGATGTAATTGACAAGTGAGCTACACTTGGTCTGTTACCTAGAAGTTCAGACTGAATTCAGAGCAGAACAGAGCCTGGAGGGATGGAGGTGCAAGGTGGTCAGAGCATAAGGCGTTTCTTCTGCCTTAGTGGGCCTGTGATCCAAATAGCCTTTCTCATTAGGTCCTTCTAGAGAAGTAGAGAGTCTCGTCTGTGATAGGATTTGAGAGTTTGGGATTATCCTGTGTTCCTACATGAAATTTCTATCATTTTGGGAAAACTGATACTAAATTTCAGCTATTTGAGAAACATAAAAAAGACATTAGAGTAAGAAATTATCCATAATTCCATCACCCAGATATTATGTAACATGGTGAAAATCCTTCCTCTGAACCCTGTAAACCATCCCCATTAGCAATGTGGTGAGTCGCCTTCCCGACCCTTCACCCCCTCCCTTAACTACAAGGACATGCTTGTGAGTGCGTCAGCAGGTGTCCACACACAAAGCATCCGTTGACCCTGAAGTACGTGTCAGGGCAGCGGTAACCATTTGTGGAGTGGCATGTGCTGTGGGACTTGACAGGAGCGGACATTTTGGTGCAGGATGCTCTTGAAGCAGCTGCCGTAGAACCCAGGGCTCTGTACTCTAGTCACTATGGGGGTCAGAGTCCTTAAGAGACCAGGGTTCGTGATAAGTGTCCCCCTCGGAAGTGGGGGTTACACTGCAGTATTCCTTACCTCAAAGTCTGTTTTGTATTTCCCTCCTTGGGTTATGGCTGCAATGGTGTTGAAGTGTCACAGAGAGAAGGAGAGGAATGGAAACAAGTCTATTTCATTCTCCTCTCTTCAGCAGATAAACACGATTGATATGTTAGCCACAATGGGAGCGATTCCTGCGGGGTTCCGGCCTTCCATGCTCTCCCAGCTGCTGGATGAAGGTAACGCGAGGCTGTCAGCCTCTCTGCCCTTGCAGCTAAGCAGGCAAAGCTGAAGGGTAATTTTCTGTCGTCGTCAAAACAAGTTGAAGATACTAAATCTACCCCCCACCCCCCCGTGTGTGTGTGTGTGTGTGTGTGTGTGTGTGTGTGTGTGTGTGTGTGTGTGTAAATGTGCTGAGGCCGTGTATCTTTCCAAACTGTTCCCTACTGTACTTTTTGAGGCAAGGCCCCTCACTCAGTTTGCTTAAACTTGCTGGCCAGCAAGCTCCAGGGAAGCCCTCCTCCATCTCTGCCCTCCAGCACAGGGACCACAGATGTGTATCGCCATACTACACCTGGTCCCTGCCTGGGTTCTGAGGGCTAGAATGAGGTCCTCATGCTCACCTTCTGCCAGCTCCCAAATCATGACATGAAGACTTCTTATTAATTATAAAATCCCAGCTCATAGCTTAGGCTTGTTTCTAACTAGTTCTTATAACTTAAATTAACCCATTTCTATTCATCTACGTGTTGCCATGTGACTCATGACTTTTACCTCTTTTCTTTCATGCCTGTTCCCTTTAGTTGGCCGGCAACTCTGCCCTTCTTCCCAGCATCCTCTCTGCCCCGAAAATCCTGCCTAGCTATGGGCCATTCAGCTTCTTATTAAACCAATCCAAGTGACAAATCTTCACAGTGTACAAAGAGATTATTCTACAACACACATGACAAGGGCTTTACTTACTGAGCTGTTTCCCCAGCCCTGGATTTCACCCTCTTGAGTGTCCATCCCTTCCTTGTCCTCCCTGTGGCACTGAGGATGGCCAGGCTGTGTACGGTGCTCTGGGTTCCAGCCCCTTTCCTTATTTCACAAACACAATTTCTACTGTGTGGTTTGAAAGAAAATGGCCCCCAAAGGGAAAGGCACTATTAGGAGGTGTGGCTTTGTTGGAGGAAGTGTGTCACTGTGGAGGTGGGCTTTGAGGTCTCATAGGCTCAAGCCACGCCCAGTAAGACAGACCACTTCCTGTTGCCTGCTATAGGAACCCTGACTAAGACACTGTCCCTTCCCTATATCTTTAGCCAACCTTTCCCAGCCTTCCCCCTATTGGTACATGTCCAATCAGTATTAGCAGGACACCCAATCCTGCAGCCTTTAAGACCAACCCCAAAGCCCCATCCCATTAAGCCCTTCTTTGTAGCAAGACTTTTCCAGAGCATTCTCTCCACCTGGTGTTTGTTTCCTTGTTCATTTTGGGCTTTCCCGGTGCTTGAGAACATCTGTCTGTCTGTAAGCTGTTGTAAAGAAGAACCATGGTGACAGGTGTCACCTGTGTACCTGAGCTGGTCAGTTCTCCTTGGAAGGACTTCTTGAGGTTACCTCTGATCGAATGGCTCTTTCCCATGTCCTTTCCATCCTTCCTCAAGATGCCTACCATGGTTGTGTTATTTTCCCCTGCACCCTTGACACTACTTGAATATAGACAGACTTCCTTTTTGGTTGCCAGCCCCAAATAACAACTTGGAGATTTCTTATTAATTATGAAAGTTTGGCCTTTAGCTTAGGCTTGTCTCAACTAGCTCTTTAATTTAAATTAACCCATTTATATTAATCTATGTTCTGTCACGTGGCGTTACCTCTCTTTCATCTTACACCTCCTGTTTCCTCTCTGTCTGGCTGGTGACTCCACCTTTCTTCTTCCCAGAGTCCTCTCTGTCCCCAGAAGTCCCGCCTAACCTCTTTCTGCCTTGGCCATTCAGCTCTTTATTAAACCAATCAGAAGGCGCCTTGGCAAAGACACATCTTCACAGTATAAACAAATATTCTGCAACATTTGAGCACCTTAAAACTCATGCATCAGCATCATGTGTCAGACCCCTCACGCAGCTAGCTGTAAGCTAATGAGGGCAGGACACATCTCTCGGGGTCACTGTTCTGTTTCTGGCTTTTAACGTAACACTTGGCACAAAACTATTTCTTGAGTGAGTAGTGATTTCTGTAGTAAACAGTCCAGTTGTAGGCCTGCGATCCCAGCCTGTGGGAGGCAGAAGGAAGAGAACCAGAAATTCAAAGTCATCCTTGGCTACATAGAGAGTTAGAGACCAGACTGGTATTTATAAAAGGAGACATTGTCTCAAAAAATTAATTAAAAAAATGAAAACTAATTATGTAATATTTTCCTCAAGTCTCTAAAACGTGATTACAAATTTCTTATATTTTACACAAACATTTGAATGAATCATCCTTATCATGAGGCATGCTTTTTGTCTAAAAATCTTTAGAACTCTCAGAGCTGCCTTTAGGTGATCGTTATATATTTATATCTTTAAGTTTTACGCCCTGTTTTAATATATAAATGTATATTGGTACATCTGCCTTGGAAATTGAATTCTTAGTGAGTACATGGCTTTTCAGAAACTTTTTGCTAAGTTGTCCTGTAACATTATGGATTTGGGATTTTGACTTTCATTCTCTTTGTAAGAAAATAAAGGGGAACCAAAAAAAAAAAAAAAAAAAAAAAAAAAAAAAAAAAATGAGCCGGGCGGTGGTGGCGCACGCCTTTAATCCCAGCACTCGGGAGGCAGAGGTAGGCGGATCTTTGTGAGTTCGAGGCCAGCCTGGGCTACCAAGTGAGTTCCAGGAAAGGCGCAAAGCTACACAGAGAAACCCTGTCTCGAAAAACCAAAAAAAAAAAAAAAAAAAAAAAAAAAAGAAAATAAAGGGGATGTTGTTTTAGCAGGGAACCAGTTTCGAGCAAGCTACTTCTTACAGCCAGAGCTCACGACATCGCAGCTGGCCTTCAGAGATCTACTGTGGGATGCTAAGGCAGGCACGGTAGGTGTGCTTTCTGTTGATCAGATGGGAGTGCCAGCATCTGTCCTATGACAAGGATGTAAATAGCATATAACGTGGAAACTGACAAATCCATTGCAGAGAATACACTCTGTGTTTCCAAAAGATACTTTATAATTTGAACTTTGTACCTCAACTTCATCTTCCTCTCTTTTCTGCTGTTCTTCTCTCATTACAAAAGAATTCTAAGTTTATATCTTTTTAAAATAAATGTATTTATTTATTTTACATCCCTGCTGGTTTCCCCTCCCTCCTCTCCTCCCAGTCCCTACCCCAACACCTCCCCTCTGTCCCCATCCCCCAATCCACTCCCCCTCTATTTCTGTTCAGGAAAGGGCAGGTCTCCCCTTGGTATCAACAAAACATGACATATCAAGTTGCAGTAAGACTAAGCACCTCCCCATGTATTAAGGCTGGGCAAGATGACCCAGTATGAGGAGTAGGGTCCCAAAGGCCTGTAAAAGAGTTGGAGACGACAGCCCCTGCTCCCACTGTTAGGAGTCCCACAAGAGGACACAACTGTAACTAGGCAGAGTGCCTAGGTCAGTCCCATGCAGGCTCCCTGGTTGTTGGTTCAGTCTCTGAGAGCCCCTATGAGCCCAGGTTAGTTGATTCTGTGAGTTTTCTTGTGGTGTCCTTGACCTCTCTGGCTCCTACAATCCTTTCTCCCCTCTTCTGCAGGATTCCCTGAGGTCCGCCTAATGTTTAGCTGTGGTCTGCATCTGTTTCCATCAGTTGCTGGGTGAAGCCTCCCTGATGACAGTTGAGCCAGGCACCAATCTGGTCACAGGAGATGGCCAGTTCAGGCTATTTATCTGCTATTGCTAGGAGTCTAAGCCGGGGTCCTCCCCATAGACTCCTGGGAGATTCCCCTGCACCAGGCTTCTTCTTCTGGACCCGAAATGCCCCCCAGAACTCCCCTTCAGCACTCTCCCCCTCTGTGCCCCCAACCTGATCACTCATGTCCCCATCCCCCATCCACCCTCAGTCCACTCATTAAATATCTTCTATTTTTCCTTTCCAGGGAGATCAGGGTGTCCCCCCATGAACCCTTCTTGTTATCTAGTCTCTGGGTCTATGGATTGTAGCATAGTTATTCTTTATTTTACAGCTAATATCTACTTATGAGTGAGTACACACCATGTTTGTCTTTCTGGGTCTGGTTTGCCTCACTCAGGATGATTTTTTCTAGTTCCATCCATTTGCCTGCAAATTTCCTGGTGTCCTCATTTTTAACAGCTGAGTAATACTCCATTGTGTAAATGTGCCATATTTTCTTTCTCCATTCCTTGGTTGAGGGACATCTAGGTTGTTTCCAGGTTCTGACTGTTATAAATAAAGCTGCTATGAACATAGTTAAACAAGTGTCTTTTTTTTTTTTTTTTTTTTGGAGACACGTTCTCACTGTGTAACTCTGGCTGTTCTGTCTTTTTTTTCTGAAAAAAGAAATTTTATATAATTTTTTATGTGCATAGGTGTTTTGACTTTATGTATGTATGTCTGTGTACCACGTGTGTGCCTGGTGCCTGCAGAGGCCCGAAGTGGAAATTGGGTCCCCTGGAACTGGAGTAACAGATGGTCATGAACCACTCTGTGGGTGCTGGGAATCTAACCCAGGTGTCTGGAAGATCAGCTGGTGATCTTATCCACTGAACCATCTCTCCATCCCTCTCTCTAGCTTAATCATTCTTTACCTCAATTTTTTCATATATAAAAAGGGAGTGATTAATAATAATAATAATAACAATAATTCTTTCAACACAGCATTATCATGGGAATTGAATGATAAAGAACAATGCTAGGCATGTAAGAACTCAATAAATATTAGTGTTAAGAGTTTGGTGAAGTATCTCTGTTGTGTGATTTTACTGGGGAGATATTTCTGTTCACCCCAGATAAAGAGGGCCATGACAGACCAAAGAAATAATTCTGTGGAGTCTAGTGTGAACCAGTCAGCCTCTGGGGTCACTTACAGGAGCATGGGTGACTTGTGTAGCTGTGTCACTGAAAAGCCACACCCAGCATGGGTGACGACTTAACAAAAGCTCCATTGGGTGGTGTTGCCCGCCCCCCCCCCACCAACCTACAACTCATAGGCAACTACGCCAACAAGCCTCCCCCAACCCAGCAATTGTTTAGTTTTTATAACCTCAGAGAGGGGTTGTCCTAAGTAGGGTTTCTATTGCTGTGTTGAAACACCATGAACAGAAGCAACTTGGGGAGGAAAGGGTGTATTTCCTCTTAGAACTCTCAGATCACACCCCAGCACTGAGGGAAGTCAGGGCAGGAACTCAGGGCAGGAACTCGGGGCAGGAACTCAGGGCAGGAACTCAGGGCAGGAACTGAAGTAGGTGCTTGGAAGAGTGCTGCTTCCTGGCTTGCTCCTTGTGGTCTGCTTTCTTCTACCAACTGCCCTGGGGTGGCACCGTCCAGAATTGGAGCGGGCACACTCCTTCCCAGCTATTTCTCTTCATTGTTTTTCTCTTTCCTTCCCTGGAGCCTAAGAGGAAGAATCGAAGCACCATGTGATCAGGATTTAGGAGGAGTGGTACAGAATAAATATTAGGGCTTTTTGTCAAATCATAACAGAATCCAAACAAAGGAGGACTGAGCTGGGTGACACTAATGCCATGTCCTGGTGCTACGCTGTAGTAGCTGTCAATGCTCACACACATTATAGGAATGCCTGGAGACTAGAGTACACTGATTCCGTAGTCGAATCATTTATTTTCCCTGTGAGTTCTGCATGTCCTTTTTGTTGAAGTTTGTAAGTAATTGAGAAAAAAAATACAACTTTGATATACAGCTGTATGAAAAATTTTGTTTTTATTTTATATAAGGAAGATTTTTCTAGTCATTTTACATATCAGCCACGGATTCCCCTGTCCTCCCTCCTCTGACCCCCGAGCCTTCCCCCCCACTCCACCCCCTATTCCCACCTCCTCCAAGGAAAGGTCTCCCCTGGGGAGTCAGCCCAGCCTGGTACATTCAGTTGAGGCTGTGGTGCATGAGCCGGCTTTTTTAAACCTAGTGCCTATGCTGAGACACTTAGCTCAGCCTTGGTGCAGGGAGGAGGGCAATGACTGTTTTTTATTTTAAGTGTACTTCACTGAAAATTGTGTATATGTTTGTGTAAAATTCTCGGGTCTTTTAAGTCTCTATATATTTTCTTTTTATTCCTTCGCTTGCTTGTTTTTAAAACAGGGTCTCATGTAGCCCAGGCTGGCCTTGAACTCCCAATCTTTCTCTTTCACCTCCTAAGTGCAGAGATTTCCAGAGTGAATTGCTACACTCAGCTTTGTGTTTATTTTCTTAAGCTGTATTTATAAAAGATGTTTTGTAAAATGGATTTGATTATAAATAATAAATAATATTAATAAATTTTGTGCTTTAATTTTCCTTTCAGATTATGTCAAGGCCAAGTCTTGTTTCTTTGATTCTGACCCTCTGGAGCTGTAAAATGATCCCTCTCCCAGGAACAAGCATACAGGTTCTCAGCAGACATGTGCGCCTCTGTCTGTTTGATGGTAATAAGGTAAGAACTAAGTCCCTGGGAGCTAAGTCAGGTCACTCCGGGATAAGGAGAAAGGATTTTATTAGTACCATGTATTTTATACACACACACACACACACACACACACACACACACACACACACACACACACACTGAGTATATACACATTAAGCAATTACTACTCCCCCCTTATATATTCACATATCTGTATGCACCCACACTGGTTCTGATTATGTAATTTAACTCCTGGTTCTTTGAGTTGTTGAGTGTGATATTGGTACATCACAGACAATACATCTGAGCTAATATCTCTAAGGTGCTAATGCTTACCTCCGACTGTTATACTCAGCTCAGGTGTTAACTATAGTACTACGTTTTTGATAAATGTGTACAGTGGGGTAACCAACACTAAGGAAACAGAGCATTTTCATGTCTATACAAAGCTTCCTGCTCTTTTCCTCCCTGGTTCTAGAGACTGTTTTTCACCCAGTACCAAAGAAAGTCTGTATGGTTCTTTTTAAAACAAATATATCTTTTATGAGAAAATTCTTAGCACCTAGATAGAGATTTGTAGCTTTAACTGCAAACACTGGCAAGAGTGAAGACTCCAAGCCAGTGGTCCAAGCTACCACCTTATCCTAGAAACCGAGGAGTAGAAGAGTGAGTCCAGCCCCTGGGGGAAGACCCGTGCAGAATGGGCGTGGCACATTCCATAGGAGGTCGCAGGCTGAGTGAAGGGGCAGGGAAGGTGAGCTGAGCAGCCACACTGGGCTCTCTCTGTTCCCTGGCTGAGGTCAGTGTGACCAATTGTCTGGAGCTCGGCAGGCAGCCACATCTGGAGGCACTCTATTACCACCATACTCCCTGCATGGTAGGGTGCACTCCCAGCAGTGAGCCGATGAACCCTGCCTCCTTCCGTTTCTGTATTCGGTTATTTTGTCCCAGCAGTGAGAAACGTACCTGCTATGAACAGCAGTAGCAGAAAGATAAGTAGAGAAATCCTGCAGTATTTGGTGGTCAGGACAGCCAGCTGGCATTGCCAAGTGAACAAAATGCGGAGCCAGCTCACTTCCGATGAAGCAGCTCCACCATTTGCTGGCAGGAGACCTTGAGCAAATGATGTGACCTTGCTCACAGCATCCTCAGGGGTTGTGTGAGGACTGAAGCACTTAGTTAGGACTGTCCTCTGGAGCACAGGGGTGCTACGGAGCTGGGCCTGGCGAGGGGTGATGCTTACAGCGGAGGAGGAGGGCACTGCAGAGGTAGACGAGGAGGCAGGAGTCCACCATATGTGTGGACTAGATGGGGGCGGGGCAGAGTGTTAACCGGCAGGAGGTCTTAGACTTGCACATGTGATGGATGAGGTCATCCTTCATTTGAACTTGGAATGTATAGTAGTGATCCTCATTTCCACACTTGTGTTCAGAACCCCTGCCAGTAGGTGTCACTGGTGACCACTGGTGACCCAAAGGAGAAGAAGTGCCTTTTATTTTGTTTGTTTGTTTGTTTGCTTGTTTTGGAGATGGTCCTAGATACATACTCCCGGTCTGGCCTCTCAGAAGAACTAGGAGCCTGGCTTTGTTTGTGTGTGTGTGTGTTTGTTTGTTTGTTTGGGACAGCGTCCTCCCCAGGCTAGCCTGGAATTCATCCTCTTGCTTCTGCTGGGATTGAAGATGTACACCACTACAACATGCTTCTGTTTGAAGTCTGATTTTTTTTTTACTAATACATCAAAATAATAAAACATACACCAAAAGCATAGACATTAACTCATGAAGCTGATTTGTAACAGATTTCATGTTACAGGTGTGTCTAGTAGGAATGCATATCCTCACACTGTTGACTTGAATTCTTCCACAATAAATCTGCCGAAACTGTTAATACCAAGCAAGGGCATGGCCCTGGGAGAGACAGCCTCCCCACACGCCGGACTCTCTGAGCAGTTCACTAAAGGGCCCAAGGCAGCAGGCAGATGCTGGAGAGGCCCCACCCACCCACCCACCCCCCACCCACCCACCCACCCCCACCCCCACCCCGGCTTTCAGTTGGCTGCTTCATCTTTGCTGATTTTCTTGTTGGTAGAAATGGAGCTCAGGACCTCACATGTGCTAAACACACGCTCCGCACTGGGCTCCCCACCCTCAGCCCTCAGCCGTGTGCTTGGTTTTTGCTTCCTTCTAATCTTTTGTTCTTCCATTTTCTTTGTCCTATATATGGGGGGGGGGGTGGAGAGAGAGAGAGGTCACATATGGGTGCTGTCCAGTGCAGCTGTGGTATGGGTGTCTCAAAGGCTCCTACAGTGTGGTTTCCAATGAGAAAATCTCGTTTCAGGTTCTGAGCAACATCCATACGGTCCGAGCGGTCTGGCAGCCTAAAAAGCCCAAAACGTGGACCTTTTCTCCCCAGGTAAGTCATCTGCTGAGTGGGTTTCTTCACCTGTGGAGTGTCTGATCCAGCCCGAGGCTCCCCAAGTGTGGCGATGGAGCGTGCAGTACATAGGGTCAAGTGGAAATCTTGATTGTTCTCTGACGATTTGGGCAAAGATCCCTGGGGCCCCTGAATCACTGAAGCTGGGGCTTCTGGGAGTCACCCCTCTCAGTTTGAGGAAATGTCCCTTGATGGAGCAGAAAGCAAGAACATAAGATTAGGATTGGGATATTTTTCAAGAATGAAATCTCCCAACTGCGCTAATGGCTCTTGTATTTCCCTCAGATAAAAATCAGAGCCAGCACCTCGGGGTCTGGTGCCTTACACCCAGATCCTGTCAGGCTGGGGTGAGGGTAGGGCTTCGAGCCACTGAGTCAGTTCACACAGACGCCAGTGAGTCAATGATTTCTTCTTGTTCTTTTTACAGTATTATTTGTGGTTTACTTTTTTCCTACCTCCAAGGACTCATTATTTTAGCATTCGCTGCCCTCCCACAACTGACTCCATTGTTCCACGGCCATCTAGAAGCCCTTCATTTCCCTTCCTCTTACTGCGTCAGGTCTGAACACAAGGGTCAGGGAGAGGACACAGGCTGTGCTGGAGGCCCAGCCACCTCTCTTGATGTGGCATGCGTCCTTGTCTGTGGCACAACTCCTCAAAGCCCTTGGTTCCCCTTACACCTGCCTCCAGGGAGCACTGCTGGTCCCTTGGCTCAGACCTTCACGGTCTTGAGTCCTTGGTGCTGTCTGTGAGTTGGGTGCCGTGGACCATTCAGGTAGAGCACAGTGCTCATGAGGCTCCAAGGATGTTGGAAGCGTGGTGGTGAGAGAAGAGGAGGGTTCGTTCCTTAGGCCCAAGGAAGATTTTGAACAGGGGAAAGTAAACCTTGGGGAATGGGTAGGGTCTTCTAGGCAGGAAAGGAGGGTCTCTCTCCAATCCAGGGAGATGGAATGGATTGAACAAAGGGAATGGGATGTCTGTAAGGCAGGAATCAGGACAAGTGTGCGTTGGTCTTTGACTTTAGTTTTGCTAAAAAGAGCAGTAGTGAGTGTAAATAAAACATGCAGGGCTGGGGACTGACTTAAAGTCCTTTGCTTCTTTGCCTGCTCTTAGCAAAAAATTAAGAAAGTTGAAGGTAATTTCCCTGTCAACAGAGAAACTAAATGTTTCTACTTCTCGTCGTTGACGTGTGAATCTGGTCCATCTACTTTCAAGAAAGTGTCCGTTTGTTTGTTTTACATTTGTCTGTTTTAGCACGTCCATGTGAGCATGGATGACACAATGTAAGTGAAGGTCAGAGGGCAGCTTGAGGGGTCAGTGCTCTACTTCTACCCTGTGGGTCCAGAGAGCAAACTCAAGTCTTCAGGCCAGCAGCAAGCCCTGCACTCACTGAGCCACCGCCCTGGCCCCCATCGCCCTGGCCCCCATCGCCCTGGCCCCCATCGCCATGGCCCCCATCGCCCTGGCCCCCATCGCCATGGCCCCCATCGCCCTCTGTTCCGGTGCAAAGGCGAGAGCCCTTTGCGGATGGCTGGGGCTGGAAGCCTGGCCCACTCTTCACTTTTGTCAGTAACTTTGGTCTCCTTGTCATTCTAGGTCA
Organism: Peromyscus maniculatus bairdii; assembly: GCF_049852395.1. Lineage (NCBI taxonomy): Eukaryota > Metazoa > Chordata > Mammalia > Rodentia > Cricetidae > Peromyscus > Peromyscus maniculatus. Next base: position 105,577,716 of record NC_134855.1, on the reverse strand, counting down.
CTGGCATCTTGCCATGCTTGCTCGATGGTGACTGTTTCATCAGGTCCAATTCCTCAACTCCAGACCTTGGGATATTATTTGAACTTGGAATTTCTTACATTCGAAATGTATGTCAAAGTTGAAAGACAAACTGTTCTGGTATATCAAAGGGGAACAATTAGAAATGTGTCTGATTTATAAACAAAATAATAGAAGCTGTGTTAGCTGCTCTTCTGTTGCTGTGGTAAAATGCCCTGACAAAAGCAACTTTGGGGAAGAGTTTATTCTGGCTTACAGTTCTCGGGACTCATTCCATTGCAGCAGGAAAGGCATGCCAGGCAGCAGAGGGAGGCAGACTATGAACAGGAAGTGGGACTGGATTAGAAACCTCAAGACCCACCCCAGTGACCCACTTCCTCCAACACAGTCCACCTCCTAAAGGTTCTACACCCCAAATCCCAAACAGCAGCACCAGGTGGGGACCAGGTATTCAAACACACATGCCTGGGGGACATTCCCACTTAAACCACAGTGGAGGATTTCTGTGTATCAGAAATTGAACTATGAGGGAACCAGAGTGATGACGATTCTCATTTGTTCCTGGGCACAGCATGGCAGTCAGAGAACAGCTGTAGGGTCAACTCTCTCCTCTGACCATGTGGTCTCAAGCATCAAACTCTAGTCGTCAGGTTTGGTGACAGACACCTTGACTCACTGAGCCTTCTTACTGCCCTGGTTCTTGATTTTTATGTGGTACTGCTAAGTGGTATTTAAGGCAGCAAAGGGGTATTTGTTGGCATTTATAGCATCATTGAGCCCCAGTTGCTTTTAAAGAACAAAAACTCATAAAGGATGGGACTTTCCAGAGGTAATTCAAAAGTCCTGAGGGCATTCTGTCTTCTAGAGCCGAGTCCACTTAACTTTGTAGGTCACAGTTCTCACTCAGGGACTTGAGAGGGTGGCAGGGGAATGGGCTAAGTGTGCTTTATGTTATCATGAGAATACTAAGCCCACCGGTGTGCACCCTCGCTAGTGACTCCTTGTGTCTGGGCATAGCTTGAGAGGTACAGCTTATAAATGTGACAGCTGCAGCACAGGGAGCTGTCACAGGAAGGTCATGTTGATTTACTGCATTGTCCTGTACATCTTGAAGACAGGTGGGTAGGACACGAGAAGAGCCAAGTGAGCCCCAGTGGTCCCTGGCAATTGGCAGGAGGACTGAGCTTCCTAGCAAGGGGATTATAGGCAGAGTTTCTCTGTGTCTCAGCAGCTGCTTCCCAAATAACCACTCAAGGGCTTACTATTAATTCTAAATGCTTAGCTGATATCTCAGGCTTATTACTAACTAGCTTTTACAACTTAAATTAACCCATATTTCTCATCTAAGTTCTACCATGTGGCTCATGGCTTGTTACCTCATTTTGTACATGTCCTGCTTCCTTTATGTCTAGGTAGTGACTCCCCAGACTCCACCTTTCTTCTTCCCAGTGTCCTTAGTTTGGTTCTCCCCACTAACCTTATCCTATCCAGCTATTGGCCAGACAGATTATTTATTAAACCAATCACAGCAACATATATCCACACAGTGTAAAGGAATATTCCACAGGGAATCCTTGAGTTATTGATTCCTATATTCCATCCCCCTACAAAATAAAGCTTCAAAATGTCATGTAGTATCCTGTGATTTGACATTGTCCCCAAACTGTGTATAGCACTGGAGACCTAATAGCAACAGTTACCTCAGAATCGGGTTTAAGGGACCTTTCAAAGCAACTGTGACAAAGCAGGATTGTCATTTGAAGTCCCACTTTTAGCATCTGACCTGCAGGTGAAATGGAGCCCTGGTGTGTCGTATCTTATTTTCTTTCAGGGGCAGTTTAGTCCTTAGAGTGAGTGTTAGCTGTGCTCCATCCAGAGGGCTTGGGTTGTGCTTATGGCTTGTGACACCATTCTGTGTGCCTGTTTTATTTCATAGTCTACTGGTGAGAGAGGAGAGTTAAGCTGTGGCTGGGTGTTTCTTAAGCTTTTCGATGCCAGCGGAGTTCCTATTCCAGCAAAGTAAGTGGGCTTCTTTTTCCTCACAAATGGGCAACTTCGTAGAAAATTCCTAGGACTATCTACCTCAGGTTTATTCTGTTACCATTTCAGTGAGTTTGGGAAGAGGGCTTTTCATATTGATCGCAGTGTCCGAGGGAGCATGGAAAACAGTACAGTCTCACCCTAGTGGAACGCTTGCATGGCTGCCTGCTGAGAGCATTCAGTCTGTGGTCCTTATGGTGTCACCGCACACACCAGGCTGGAAATAGAGCCTGGCATTCTTCAGAAGGCTGGGTCTGCAGTCCTCTGCCTTCCCACAGCTGTAAACACATTGAAGCCATAAGAGCAAAGCCTGGGCCAGTACCTGTGCTCACACACAAGGGTGAGGGGATCGTCTCCCCGTCTCAGAAACTAACAAGAAAATAGATAATCTTAAACTGGGGAATGTTGCTGGAGAGCTTCTTTCCAGGTTCCACCAAGCCCCGCAGTCCCACAATCCACGTATAAAATAATCACTCAGACACTTATATTACTTACAAATTGTATGACTGTGGCAGACTTCTTGCTAACTGTTCTTTTATCTTAAATTAACCCATTTTTATAAATCTATACCTTGCCACGTGGCTGGTGGCTTACCGGCATCTTTACATGCTGCTTGTCCTGGCGGTGGCTGCAGTGTCTCTCCTCCTTCTTCCTGTTTCACCAATTCTCCTCTCTCTTTGTCCCGCCTATACTTCCTGCCTGGTCACTGGTCATCAGTGTTTTATTTATGGACCAATCAAAGCAACAGATTTGACATACAGCCCATCCCACAGCACTTCCCCTTTTCTTTTCTTTTTCTTTTTTTTTAAAGGAAGGTTTTAACTTTTACACATCTCCAAAGCCAGCTTGGTATATTTGGGAATTTGGGCGAGGCTTCTCTTACTACTTCCTGCTGGAGGGGGGCACTGTATCTTATGGGGACACAAAGAAAATTTAAGGATCATGGAGTAGTCCATGAGGCTGTATCATCTGAGCCAGTTGCCTTGAAACTATTCTGGATGTTGGATCATCTGGGCCATGGTGTCATCGGAGACCTTTCAGGGGGTCTTGGCTGGTCAAACCTGATGTATCTTAATCTGGAACAAATCCACAGCCTCTGGCTTTCTGTGGAAACAAAAGCAGAACCTCTTTTCCAAAGCAACATATCCTTAAATCCAAATTTTGAAGTCAAGGTATCTTTAAAATATACATTTTGGCATAACTCAACAGCTTTTGCAATCAAATGTTTTTTTTCAGTTATGAATATCAAAGAGAACATAATCCAGATTCTCTGTGTGGTAGCCATCTCGACGTGGCTTATTTTTTATATTACCTTGAGCCTATTGCTTTAAACTGCACCATTCTAAGACTGAAACGGTGGTGTGGCTGCTGGCTCCGCCCATTTCAGCTTACCAACATGGCGTTGTCCGCCAGTTCTTTGAGTCATCAAGTCTCAGAAATAGTGGGTCTAAGCTTTTATCAAAGCAGTGTGTAGCCCAGAAACCTTTTTTTTTTTTTAATACTAGTAAAGACTAAATCTACCACACAGCATAATGTGCTGCTGGCAGACGCCTCATTCCCGCCATACTGCTGGTCAAACGCAAACACCAGGAACCCGCCAGTGTTCAAACCTGCGTTTTGTGGTATCTAGCTGCCCTTATGAGACATGAAGCAGGAACCTGGTTTTGGCTCTGTTTAGAATTGGTTATTAAACATTCTCAGGTTTAAAGTGGAAACTTGAGCCGTTGGGTACCATTTGTTGCTGGAGAGCGTCTTTCCAGGTTCCACCAAGCCCCACAGTCCCACAATCCATGTATAAAATAATCACTCAGACACTTATATTACTTACAAACTGTATGGCCGTGGCAGGCTTCTTGCTAACTGTTCTTTTATCTTAAATTAACCTATTTTTATAAATCTATACCTTGCCACGTGGCTGGTGGCTTACCGGCGTCTTTACATGCTGCTTCTCCTGGCCGTGGCTGCAGTGTCTCTCCTCCTTCTTCCTGTTTCCCCAATTCTCCTCTCTCTTTGTCCCGCCTATACTTCCTGCCTGGTCACTGGTCATCAGTGTTTTATTTATGGACCAATCAAAGCAACAGATTTGACATACAGACCATCCCACAGCAGGGGAAATGAAGACTTGAGTCAAGGACATAAGCAGTAAACTTACAGGAAGGATACAGGTGGGCAGCCAGAGGGACAGACCAGGACTGGGACTCTGGGTGGGAAGTTGGACCGTCCAGAGCTTTGGACCCAGCTCTTCCTGGGTGATGGTTCAGGCTCCGTAGCATCTCCAGGTCTCAGTTTCTTCCTCTTCAATCTGAAGATTATTTCCTGTCTCAAGGCCTCATGTGAGGATTACTTTATGCAACACTTCCCCCGTGCCCTTCTTTCTCACCAGTGGGCAGAGTTAAGAGTCCTGGCCACTGGTTATATCTGACATCACCCTAGCAGGAAGGAGAGGGCATTTGTTACCACTGGGTTGTAATGGAACCCTGATTTCTTACAATTTTTTAAAAATGTATGTTATACTTAGTATCTCTAAATTATGTTACAATATAGCTTAGGGTTATATTGCACTTGGTAGAGGAGATAAGGAAATGCACATGTCCACCTTTCCAGAAGTGGAGTCACAGCTCTTTTTAATCCCCTCCAGTGTATGTCGTGTGAAGGAAATTGTGGAATGATGTGACCAGTGTGCCTCCACTTTTGTTCATTTGCGCTGTGTGGGTGGATCCAGGTCAACTGCTCCAAGGAGCAGAGTGGGAGTAACTTTTCACTTCACTTCCATAAAGGAGGAGCACATGGGACCCAGGGGTAACAACTCAGAGAGCCGGTGCCTGCCTAGCAAGAGAGAGAGGGAAGTGTGGGGAATATATAGAAATTCCTAATGACTTCATTGCACATAATGACTCAATACATTTGAGAAACAAGAGCCATTACTTCTTGGCACAAATCATTAAAGTCAAATCGTTTTAGTGACGTCAGAACCTTCTTCTTCCCATGGAAAACCAGTTTCTGCAGTTAGTGCTGAGGAGAGCGTCTGTCTGTTGAGATGTTACTCATGAAAGAGTCAGGACCTTGATTCTCATTTACCAGTGAGTTGAATAAAGTGCCCGTGAATACCTTTGTGCTGAAAAGTATTCCTGGCTGAGTCTAGTTCACAGACACCCATGACGTGGACTCATCACTTATGCCGTTCTTTTGCAGAACATATGAACTCTTCTTGAATGGCGGCACTCCTTACGAAAAAGGCGTTGAAGTGGATCCTTCAGTGTCCAGAAGAGGTACAGCCCACGTGTAACCCTCTGTCAGGCTTCTTAGCACCGTGACCCTGCCATAAGCAAGTTAAAGGAGGGAGGGGTTATTAGGACCCACACTTCCACAGGGTTTAGTCTGTGGTCACTGCGCCGTTGCTTTGGGTCTGTGTCAGCAAAGAGCGTCAGGGTCAAGTGTGTGGTGAAGAAGTCCTTCACCCGTGATGGCTGGGAAGTGGAGGGCAGAAGGGCAAGGGTCCCTATGTCTCCTTCACAGGCACAGCCCCAGTGGCCCAAAGGTGTCCCTGAAGGCCCTACCCTCAAAAGGTCCCACTACCTCTTTTTTACAAGTCTTTAAAAAAAAAAAAAAAGATTTGTTGTGTGTGTGTGTGTGTGTGTGTGTGTCTGTGTGTGTGTGTGTGTGTGTGTGTGTGTGTGTCTGTGTGTGTGTCTGTACCACGCGCATGCTTGGTGCCTGAGGAGGTAAGAAGAGGGTGTCAGATGCCCTGGAACTGCAGTTACAGATGGTTGTGAAGCACTATGTGGGTGCTGGGAACTGAACCTGGGTCCTCCGCAAGAGCAGCAAGTGCTCTTAACCACTGAGCATCTCTCCAGCCCTCATAGGCCTTTGAGTGATGTCTCACTCCAAACTTCATGACCCTCCCTTCCTTAAAGAGGAAGCAAGCAATGGAGAGCGAGAATGCAACTGTGTCCTCACGAGACACTCTCCACTCAGAATCAAAACCTTAATGTGTCACTAGTATGGAAATTAAGCCACTTTCATCTGAGTGTTTGGCTTTTGCTAACACATCTGAGACTCTAAGGTAGGCACCTGTGGAGAATGGGGACCTGTCTCAGCTCCTTGTTATTGGACACTGGAATGATACTTGGCTTAGTTGGGGTTTCTATTGCTGTGAAGAGACACCATGACCACGGCAACTCTATAAGGAAAACGTTTAATTAGGGCTGGCTTATAGTTCAGAGGTTTAGTCCATTATCATCGTGGTGGGAAGCATGGTGGCATGCAGGCAGACATGGTGCTGGAAAAGAACTGAGAGGTCTACATCTTGATCCACAGACAATAGGAGGTGATCTGTCCCACTGGGCATAGCTTAAGCATAGGAGACCTCAGAACCCACCCCCACAGTGACACATGTCCTCCAACAAGGATGCAACTATTCCAGCAAGCCGCACTTCCCAACAGTGCCACTCCCTTTGGGGGCCATTTTCTTGGAAACCACCACAGTAGTCCGTCATGAAAGGAAGTCAGGGCAGGACTCAAACAGGGCAGGAGCCTGGTGCTTACTGGCTTGCTCCTCATGGCTTGTTCAGCCTGCTTTCTTATAAAACTCAGGACCACCAGCCCAGGGGTAGCCCCACCCACAATGGGCTGGACCTTCCCCCATCAATCACTGATTAAGAAAATGCTATACAGGCTTACCTGCAACCTGACCTTTAGTTTTGTTTGGTTTTTGTTTTTTTGGTTTTTGTTTTTTTGAGACCAGGTTTCTCTGTAGCTTTGGAGCCTTTCCTGGAACTCAGTCTGTAGACCGACTGGCCTGGAACTCACAGAGATCCACCTGTCTCTGCCTCCCAAGTGCTGAGATTAAAGGCCTGCACTACCACCATCCAACTGCAACCTGATCTTATGGAGACATTTTCTCAACTGAGGTTCCCATCTCTCAGATGACTTTAGCTTGTGTCAAGTTGACATAAAACTGCCAACATAATACTTGTGACAGATATAGAAGGAGTAGGACAAGCTAATTCAAAGGGTATTTGAATGCATGTCAGGTTGCCCTCTAAAAGAACCTGAGTACCCTTAATACCATCCACCCAGCAGTGTGCTGGAGAAGCAGGAAAATGGACAATAAGACAGAAAAGGTCCTTCCTCATAGAGTGTGAGTCCACAGACATGCAGTACCTTGGCACTCCTCCACCCTCTTGGTCCTGGCTTGGTGCTCCCGACCCTTGCCACTGCCCCACAGTACAGGGTCCCACCTTTCAGAAGAGACAGGGCTTTGGAGTCTGTGGATCTGTTGGGTTTACCTGGAGCCGGGTGTGTTTTGTCAGCTCCCTTTCTGCATGGCGCAGCCATCACGGTGCCTGTGAGGTACCCTCTTGAGACTCATAGGCATTCATGTCAAGACAGGCTCACAGAAGCTGGGTGGGTGACCACTGCCTTTCATGCAGTCCAGCACCACTGGCTGTAAGATTGTCACGGAATATTTGTTCAAATGAGCACTGTCCCAAGCACTTAAGCTCTGTCTCCACGTTCCTGATGTCTTTGTAGCGCAGGGCAGTGTTTTCCGTCAGATGATAAGCATGCGGAGGCAGCCTCAACTGCTGGTGAAGCTGCGGTCTCTGAACAGGAGGTCCAGGGCCATGCTCAGGTGAGTGGCTGGCCTACCCTCTCGGGGAGAACTGGGGTGGGGGCTTCTTTCTTGACTTTCGTCAGTTGCTCTTTGCGTCTTTGAGTACTCTGCCAAAATCCATACAGGCAACAGAATAGTAATAAGGCTTCGATTCACTTCCTCCAGTTAGCTCAAATGGTAGATGTAAGGCCAGGGGAGATGGCTCAGTGGTTAACAGCACTTGCAGAGGACCTGGGTTTGTTTCCCACCACCCATGTCAGGCAGCTTACAGCCATCATAACTCCATCTCTAGGGGATACAATGCCCTCTTCTGACTTCCCTGGGTGCCTGCACACATGTGATACACACACATATACACCTAGGTTGTTTTGTTTTGTTTTAATGAGGCATAATGTCTTTTTTCTTTAAATTTTTTTTAAATTATATATACAGTGTTCTGCCTGCCTGTATTCCTGCACACCAGAAGAGGGCACCAGATCTCATTATAGATGGTTTTGAGCCACTATATGGTTGCTGGGAATTTAACTCAGGACCTCTGGAAGAGCAGCCAGTGCTCTTAACCTCTGAGTCATTCTCCAGCCCTAGGGTTTTAAGTGATAGATATCATGTTAGATAATTTAGATACTCTTGGATAGACAGGGCTTAGCAGTATCACCCCATCCTAAGGGACCTGCTTTTCCATGTCAGGGTTAAGAAGACTAATTCGTGTGCAGGAAAATTCCCTTTTGACCAAGCAGTTCTCAAGTCTTGACAAATGTACATGATGGTATAATAGTCCCTGCATTCTCATTCTCTCGTTGAGAAAAAGCTCTCTCCTGTCGATGGGCTCCCCAGCCCCAGCCTCAAGCAGCCACTCCTGTGTCTTCCTCCTTAACACCTCTCTCTTCCAAACCATCAGGAGTGGTACTGTGTAGACTCGGAATCTGCTTTCTTTCACTCAGCAAAATGCGCTGGAGGCTCAGCCAGGCTGCGGGTGTCTTGGTAACTTGGTCCTTTTCCTTCTAAATGGTGTTTCTAGATCTGATCAGTCAGGAATCAAACTTCCCCAAATACTTGCGTATAACGTTTACATACAGTGCATCTGTCTACATTCCTTATGGGCACAAATGCCTAGGAATGGAGTTACTAGCTCATATCCTGCCGCCTTAACTTGATAAGAAGCTGCCAGGCTGTTGTCCACATGACTGTGCCATCTACACTGCCTAGCAAAGCATCTGTTTCAGTTACTGGGCATTCTTGACAGCACTCGGTGTTATCTATTTGGGGGGAGGAGGGGTGGACCATTCTGATGTGAGAAATGTTTACTCCTGTTGTTTTGACTTGAATTTCCTTAGGGTGATGATTTTACGTGAGTGATATATATCTCAGGTCTGCCAGCGCCTCACTCAGTGCCCTGTAGTCATGTAAGCATCTCTCCCAGGAGCTCACACTTTAAAACAATGTCAACCCTACGAAGCTGCAATAAGACTTGATAAAAGGAAGCATATAAAAGCAATTGGCCTCTATTTATAATGTGTGGCACATACCCAGACACAGTGGTGCTCACTGTGTGTGCCAGTGTAATTATTTCATACATAGATAAATGTAAATGCCGTTCCAGGATTTGTTCAAATGAGCATGCGTGCTAGCTGGTAAGGTCGGGGAATTTAAATAGGCCTTGAAGGGCCAGAGAGGTGTGACTGTGGGGCACGTAGGGAGCCAGGGGGAGGGAAAAATAAATATAGGGTGGAGCCTGCTGCAGAGGGCCACCCTGCCAGGACCTGCTTACTGCTCACCAGTCAACGGGGTGGGGAAGAGGTGCCAGGAAGATGGCTCACAGGTCGAGGTGTTTGCCGCTGAGTCTGGGGAGGTGAAGGAGAGAAACAGCTCCTCAAAGTGGTCTGCTTTCCCCTGCGTACGCGCTATGGCATGCGCGTACCCACGCACACAAGTGAGTGGTATGGTTTTAAAGTTTGTAATGAAGCAGGGAAGTGAAAGAAGGCTTGGTCTGCCCCTCGACCATGGCTGTTTTCAGCCCAGGTTGAGCTCTCAGTCCAGACAGCCCTTGTTCTAGCCTCATGCTGAAATGTGAGGTATACTTACAGTTCAGTCTGTCAGCAACCATTAATAATATGCTCGTGGATCTTAGCTACTCTTGGCTTTCTTTTATTTTTTTTTTCTCCTTAGATATCCATAGAGCCTCTAATCCACCTCCCCTACTTTTGGCCAATCTTATTTGAAAAATTGTTCCTTTTCAAGGTGAAGAAAACAAAAGCCTCACAGTAGCAGCCTTTGTAAGAGAAATGTCTGTCTGCATCCTTTTTATTGCTGCTGCCCACTGCTCAGCTGCGGCCAGACTCCAGCTCTTAATGCTGCTTCCTTGGCTCAAATTCTGCTTCTCAGATACACTTTACTGTCTCAGGATCAAACTGGCCTGTGTGGCACAGAGGTCGGGAAGGCAGCCATCTGTCTGAAGTGCTGAATACTGCCCTGTGTTGTAGGGTCATGAGCCAAAGTCCTTAGTCCCTGCCCCCCCAGACGTCAGGGACCCACCTTACAGTGTGCAGCTCACAGTAGGCACAGAAACAGATGTGTGACATGATTTCCAAGTAGAGCTCTTCTGGCTTGTGTGTCCTCTTGTGTTCCTCGGAGATTTCCCTCCCGCTGTCCCCAGCCTCTCCTGCCTGTCTTCTGTGTGGACCCTCAGACTTGAGCTGTGGCTGGGAATTGCCGTTCTACTTTGAGCACCCTGTGGGTGTGAGCCAAGCACTGGCTGGCTCTCATGGAAACCAGGCCATGCATGCATGGACTTTCTGGGCCCAGAGGATTATGGGCTGTGAGACTTGTGCTGTGGGTTCAAGGTGAGAGGCTGGGCACCAGCATGTGAGCTTTACACACAGTTCTCTGAGCTTCCACACCAGGGAAGGGAAGACAGGCAGGGTTCTCCTGTTCAGCATCCTCACTTCCCTAACAAGCCACTCTCCATGGGTTCCAAAAGGGTAATGACACCTTCCACATTATCTCCCCCTTTCACAGGTATATCCCACTTCTAGCCCCATCCTCCCCTGTTGACCAGCTTCATCCCTGTTTAAATACAGTTCTGTTCTACTCAGTGGCGAGAGAGGCTCCATTATGCCAAGACGCATATAACAGTGTAGGCGGAGCCCCTGGCAAGAAGCCCAGACTGAATTTTCATCGGTGCCCATTTTCACCTAAGACCCAGCTCCAGCTTGCCTGTGGCCCCTCACCCATCCAGCAGTTTTGCATAGGCCCTAGGTATATATCATTTATATATCAGAAGACATGAAGATACAAAGTGCAGAGCCACCTCTTCTGGGTTCTCGAAACAAGAGCTTCTCTGTGTAGCCCTGGCTGTCTTGCAACTTGCTCTGTAGACCAGGCTGGCCTTGAACTCAGACATCCGCCTGCCTCTGCCCCCTGAGTTTGGCATTAAAGGCATGCACCACCATCACCCGGCTAAGACCCGCTTCTTGAACCAGTTTCTTTGAACAAGGAAGGACGTACACCTCCTGGGCCCATAGCCTCAGTTTGTGGTTGCTGTTACCCGACAGTAACTCCATGTTCAACTCCACCAACACTTGTCCCATCTTCCTTCCTTCCTTCCTTCCTTCCTTCCTTCCTTCCTTCCTTCCTTCCTTCCTTCCTTCCTTCCTTCCTTCTCTTTCTTTCTTTCTTTCTTTCTTTCTTTCTTTCTTTCTTTCTTTCTTTCTTTCTTTCTTTCTTTCTTTCCTTCTTTCTTCCTTCCTTCCTTCTCTCTCTCTCTCTCTCTCTCTCTCTCTCTCTCTCTCTCTCTCTCTCTCTCTCTCCCCCTTCCTCCCTCCCTCCCTCCCTCCCTCCCTCCCTCCCTCCCTCCCTCTCTTTCTTTCTTTTTTTCTGAGATAGGGTATCTCTACAATGTATCTCTGGCTGTCCTGGAACTCCCTATGAAGGCCAGACTGGCCTTGAACTCACAGAAATCCATCTGCCTCTGCCTCCTGAGTGCTGATATTAAAGACATGGACCACCCCCACACCCCACCTAGAGCCATTTTCCAAAGGGGCTTAACTTGATTCAGTCTGACCCATAGGCATACTTCTATGTCCTGAGGAGAGAGTTCTGAGTTGAAGCTCTCGGGATTCTTAATGTCAGGAAACACTGGTCCAGAGCAGTGGTCTCTATAATCCCTACGAAGTTATTTTCCTTCATCTATTTGGTGTTTTCCCATCAATTTCTCTCTTTAACTTATAGCTTACTCTTATTTAAAGTATGGTAAGAATGTTATTGCTGGACCCATTCATTCTATTTCCCGCATTCTGTTCCTGTTTGCTGATTTCCAGGTGGAGTTAAAGAAAAGTGTGTTTTCACTTCTTGGGCTCAGCCTTTAGCGTAGAACTTTCTGGTCATCTTAGGTGTGGAAAAAATGAGAAAATTTCTATGAGACACCATTGCCTCCTGAAGAAGGGAAGTGGAGGGAAAGGGGTGCCCACACTAGGGAGTGCCCACGCCCTCCAGACAGATGGAGCAAACAGATCTGTAGGAAAAGGGGGCAGTGGAAGGAAGGAAGGGACCACCCCTTCCCCTGGCAGAATCAGTGAGGTCTCCAGCATGAGCCTTGTACTTGGCACGCCATGGAGCACTGCCCACAGAGGCCACGGCAGATGAAGAATACCCCAGGAGTCCCAGCATAGTGGCATTGGGCACTGTAAGTGGTCCTCAGCTGTCAGCCCATGAAATCTAGCTTGACTTTATACCACATCGGTATTTTTTCGTGCTCAGTGAACCGAATAGTGCATGTGACTATGGTAAGACACCCTAGAAATGCAGGGATAAGGAGTGGCTGGGGATGCTCCTCTCCATCCATGAAGCTACTTCCCATAGACTCCTTTGCTCCTGCACACCAGCCTAATGGCCATCCCATCTCCTCTCCCAACCAGCCAGAAGCCTGAGCATCGGCTGTGTGATCATTGTCCCTTCTAAAATTCACTAGATATTAAAATAAAGGATTAATTATAAAAATTGAGGCTAATTTTTGTAACCTTTGAATTATGTTTTTCCTGCATCTAAAGGAAGCGTCTTGTAGATAACATAGTTGAACTTACTTTTAAAATTCTTTCTTCTAATCTATACATTTTGATTGGGGAGTTTTGATCCACTTACATTTAATATAGTTGCCCATGGGGAGTGCCATCATTTTGTCATTTTTGTTACTTATTTTCTGTATGTCTTATAACTTTTTTCTTTCATATAGTTTTCCTTTCTGTTTAGTTGATTTTTTTTTGGCACTGACACTTTTCCATTTCCATTTGTGTATAGTCTGTAGATTATGTATATTTGTGTGTGTGTGTGTGTGTGTGTGTGTGTGTGTGTGTGTGTGTGTGTGTTTACCATGGAAATTTTTTATATATTGCACCACAAAGTTATAATAATCTATTTTAAATTAGTACCATCTAAACTTTAATATTAAATTGTTTTTTTGTTTTTTGAGCCCTTGCTATATACTAGACACTGTATTAAATGCTACACTTGCTTCATTTTAATCCTTTCAGTAACCTGAAATTCCGGTATTACTCTTGGCATCCTACAAATAAGAAACAAAAGCACACAGAGAGTGATTAATTAATCCCTCGTCTGACTGCTAGGAAGTAGCAAAGTCAGGATTCATTTCAGGTCTGTCCCGCCTCCCGTGTCCCACCCAGCCCATGAACAGTCTGAACTGGCATTTCCTCTTCTTCCACCACATCAGGCTTGGCAGCAACAGGCTTTTGTTCAAGCTTGTAGCTCACTAGTCCCTTTCCAAAACAACACATTAATGACTTTCCTTTTGATTTGACATTTAACACGGGTGTGTACACTAGCGTAGAAGCACAAGCATGCAGCCCAGTGCTGAGACATAAAAGTGTGTATCTGAGGAGTCCAGTTATCTCTGGTTTCATGTGCCCAAGTTGTGATGTAAGTTTTCCTTTAAGCTGTAAAATCTTTTTTCCAATAATAAAATAAAACTTGGAACTGTTCATTCAGGTCATACCCAGAAGAAAAAATCCAGTAGGTTGGACTGAAAGGGTCTGTTTAATGAATGCCTCTCTTCTCCTGTTAGCCTGCTGCCAGAAACCTTGGTGGGAAGTATGTGCTCGGCTCATATACTGATATTTTACCGACAAATTCTTGGAGACGTACTCCTGAGAGACAGGGCGAACCTGCAAAGTGCTGGTAAGTTTGGGCTGTTCCCTGTGCTAATGCTGTAACCCTGGAAGGTATATGGCTGTGCCTGCCTGGACCTCCTGCCTGCAGATGTGCTGGGGTCAGCACATCACTTAGGAGCAGCTTTGTGAGCTCACATATAGTCGGTTCTTTCCCACTGCTTTTCCATTCTGGGGCTTTCAGATCCTGAGCCTGGGTAGAAACACTTTTCTTTTCGGTCTTGGAATCACCTGTTTTCACCTGTGACCTATGCATGCCATCTTTTCAGGAAGAAACCAGAGTCATGCCAAATAGCTGTTCTTAAAATATTGAAGTGTGTCCGTGGGTCACAAGTCAGTAAATCAAATAGTGTTCTAGTTTCTATGCACTGTTTTTATCCTTGGTATTTCTCTTTAATTTTGTGTATGTGTAGTGAATGTGCAAGAGTGCACATGAATGCATGTGGGTGTCGAGGTCCAAGCTTAGTATTGGGCATCTTCGTCCTTCATCCCTACCTTATTCACTGAGGGAGGGCCTCAGCTGAGCCTGGAGCTCTCCCATACAGCTTGACTGGCTAGTTCTAGGATCCACTCTCTACTGGAGTATGAGTAGGCTGTTAGGCCCCACTGGCATTTGCATGGGTTCTGGGGAGAGCAAACTCCAGTCCTCATGTTGGTACAGCATATGCGTCCACCATTCAACCGTCTCCCCAACCTTGGTCATTTGTTTTGAGTTCAAACCTTTTTTCCAAGTAAAATATTAAGAATAATTTTAAAAATCAACAAACTGTCATACATGGATGAACTCCCCAAGAGGAGCGCACGTGCTATAAGAACTTAGCCCCAAAGTAAAACATCTTAATTCTTTTGTGTATCACCAAAACTAGAAATCAGTGTGTCCAGATGTCTATTGCCTGCTGGAACTATGATGTTGTGCCATTGTGTGATGAATGAAATAAGTATGATTGTAACCACCCTAATGGAGCAACCAGGCTTCAAAATAAAATAACACACACCCTTTAGCCTTTTAGAATAATTGGTCTTAAGGAAACTTCACAGAGAGAATATGCACCAGGAAGACCTTCCATGAGCAGATAATATCAACGATGAAACCTGACAAGGGACTAGACCCATGGGGAGATGTGTGAGAGAATCATTTCTGATTAGAGTAACCGATGTGCCTGGAGGTCCAAGACAAGAAAATGCATGGATGCTGGCATGATCGAAGTTGAGGGCAGGCAGGCATGGATGGAGCAGGAGCAGGGCAGCCTGGTGATGCCTCACACTGTAGACCGTTATATTCCCTGTTAGAGAGGAGTCTATGCCAGTGTCTTCCCCAGTAACGTAGAACAAAGTCAAAAGAGGCACAGAAACATCCACAGAAATATTTGTGACTCCAGGGAGTGATTCTCGGGCTTCAACCATCACGTGCCCTTGGCGTTAACAACTTGGAACCTTCACCAGGGTCCCTGCTCAGAAGCAGCCTTCCTGGCGTTCCTAGAGGCAAGGAGGCTGTTCTCTGCAGTTCTCTACTGAGGCACAGGATTGTGGGATATACTGCTCTTGGCATTCAGAAACAAATACTACGCTTGAATGTGTCTCTTTCGAAATTCCTGGGTTGCCACTATGGTAGTCTTAAGAGGGAGGGCCTTTGAGAGGTAAACAAGGCAAGAGCAGTGCCCATGACCCTGTGAGTGGATGCAGGTGTCTTTGTAGACGGCTTAATGCAGTGAATTCTAACTGCCCTTCTGCCTTCTTCCATACTCTTGTACAGAGGACACAGTATGGCCACCCTCACTGGACACCCCATTTCAGAACTTCCCAGATGTAGAGACACAGAAAAATTAAAGGGGACAGCTTTGAGCCTCTGAACCCTCCTGGAAGTCAACGTGTGTGTAAAAGTGTTATCAGCAAATAATTGGCATAATAATTTTAACCTGAATACATATACTGAGATCAAATACAGTAAAATCCGAATAAAGTTTGAAATCTTCCTGATGTGTGTTTCAGATTTAATTAGTCATCCCATGCTGGCCACCTTCCCTATGCTCCTGGAACAGCCTGACGTGATGGATGCTCTCAGGGTGGGTACCATGTACTATGAAGAAACCTGCTGTAACCTGGTATTTCCCAGTTCCTGTTCATTGTCTAGCTAACTCAGTTTCATCCTTCCAAGCATAATGAATATTACTCCCCATGGGCTACCTTTCCTGATGCAGGGGGACTGCTGAGTTCAGCACTGTACTTTCTGGCCTGTTACATTCTGCCATGTAAGATGCCCAAGAGGGTGCTCTAAGAGCGAAACTCTAGAGCAGTCTGTGGACAGCGGGCTAAACTTTCAGGAGAGTCAGGGTGAGCATAACCTTCTTTAATTGAATTCAGCATACTGTGCTATCTGAAATAGCAGCTGGATATTAAAGTGAACAGTTTGAAATCTTTGATTTTGGGCTAAATTTGAATTTCCAAAACCACTGTCTTATGTGTCTCAGCCTGAAGCTTTAGTGTCGACAAAAAGAGAAGCCTTGTGGCCATGCAAGGCTCACATGCAGATAATATGGTAGGTGCCATGGCCAGGTTTGTTTTGGAAGCCTCAAAGATTTAATGAAAGCAGCAAATGATGATCAGAACTCTGTCTCATTAAAGATCCTTAGGTGAGAGGGACCTAATGAAAGGCTGGGGCCACAGTTTGGCCTGTTGACAGGGATGATGATGGCACAGATGTGGGAGGATCAGCAGAGACCTTTTGAGGCAGGTTGGATCCAGTCTGGCGTGATATATGGGGAGGAGCCATGAGTGGTCAAGACCAGAGGCTGCATGTGGAGATGAGGAAGGTGGGGAGTGCTGGGTGACCAGGACGTTTCACTGACGGATGATTCTTCTGGCAGTGCAGAGAGGCAGAACAGCACATGTCCAGCAGGACTGTGGCCATGTCAGTTGAAATTCTTGCTGAGAGCAATGTCATGAGACAGGGAGGCATAAGCTCCCTTTTATAGGTTCTTTGTCTTCTAGGTAAAGGATTTTAGAACAGACCCAGAAGGAAACTTGAGGAGTTTTATTAGGCTTTATCCATGAAGTAAGCTGTGTCCGGTGTTCTTGGACATAGCTTTCTTGAAGGGAAGCCGTGGTCCAGTTACAATCCCATCTCGTGGTACAACCTTTAGAACAATGGGCTTTTATGGTTGAAGACGAGTTTGCCAGCTTTAATATCAGAGGGACCTGCAAGAGCAGAGCAAGAATATTTTCATATTGGATTCTGAGAGACAAAAACAACAGGACCAGCAGGCTGAGGATCTGGGCCGATGCAGGGGGAGGGAGTTGGAAGAAGGAGAGGGCCAGGTGTACTTTCTAAGTCAGAGGTCAAGAAAGCAGGCAGGCTTCTTAGCGGAGGTCTGAGAAGCAGCCTGGGGTAGGGTGTTTAGAAAAGGGTTGTTCCTCACTCATGGTAGTCATCCAGCATGACTCCATTCCATAGTTACCCAAAGACGAAGGCTGGTGAAAGCCCTCTTCTCCTCTAGAACCATCTGGAATGAGTAGCTCTCTCTTTTGCTCTTTGTCCCTACAGGAAAAGGTGAAGGTTGAGCTTGGGATTTCCACTGTCCTTGCCTCAAGAGCCTGATCACTTCTGCTCACATTTCATTGGCCAGAACCAGTCATGTGATCCTTGAAGGGAGCTGAGAAAGATAGGCTTCTGTTTGATTCAGAAGGAAAGGATTGGGTCTTGGTGAAGGGGCAGTGACCCCCCCCAAACACACACACACACACACACACACACACACACACACACACACACACACACACATGCTTTCTATCCCCACCGAGTCCCTCTGTGTGAAATCCTGCACTGCTTTCTATGGGCTAAAAGCTAAGGTTGAGTCTTCACACCTGACTGACAAACAGTTGGCCATTTTCCAGACAGTGAGTCTAAGTTACTAAGTGGCATTCACATTAAGCCATATTGTCTAAGATTTACATTTGAAGTATGTGAGTCTCCTGGCTTTACTTAGCTGAGTTCAGTTTGTGATTAGTGTTTTAATAATAATGACACCTGGCCTGCTGTAAAAGGCTGTAGCTCTGGACAGGTTCTCTCAACCTAGAGGCAGTAGGTACAAGTTAATTGGGTAGGATGTCACAGTTCCAGGAGGCAGAAATAACCCTGACCATACCAAGACTGTATGGTCAGCCCATCAGTACATCCTTTCTCCAGGGGGTGGAAGAAGGGGCCCCTGTCTCAGCACCTTGTAACCCTAGGCACTAGGGGCTGCCCTACCCAGGAAGGGCTGATGCTTTCCGGTTACCTGTAGAGTTAGGTACCAATAGGTAGTTACCTATAAATACACACAAAATCAGCCCTGGACAGTCAGCCTGGAGGCTGGGCACATTCCCCCAGCCTTATGGACTGCCAGGGACTTGCGTAGCCAAGGTGTTCAGTTCATCGCTCTGGGATCCGTTGATCTCTGGCTTCTCTATTTGAAGAAGCTTTTTGTGAAGCCTGTGAACAGGCTGGAAACGTTGACTTGCAAATCAACCTCTCTTGCACATCCCACCCCATGTCACCAGTGTGTCAGGCAGAGTCGCTGGCGTGGGGCACTTGGCAGGGCTTCCTAATTTTGCTGTCTCACCTGGGAAGCTCATGACTTCTCGGCACTGTGGCTGGATGGCACAGACATCTGCTTTACCCATCCTTTCTGTGAGTTGGTATTACCTTCTGATAACCACAGGTTTCTGAGGTGCCCTTGACCGACGTGTCTGTCTTCCCTGTCAGACTGGTTCTGAGTTGCTGGCAGTGGTGTCGCCTCTGGCGTGGTGGATGCTGTGCGGTGATTCTGACCCTGCCCATAACTTAACTACAGGGTGAAGTTGCAGAAGGTGTTGCCAGGACTTGTGGGTGCTCTGACTAATACAGGATTTCTATTTTCTTCTTTAGAGTTCGTGGGCCGAGAAAGAAAGCACACTAAAACGATCAGAAAAGGTAACGATTTTCACACTCGAGACCGATTTCTCATGCCTGGTAACAAGGCCTCTGCTTCATTACCCTAGGTGTAACCCCTTCCTCAGCTAGACTCTGCATGCCATTGTGGCTGCACAAACACAGTCTAAGAAAGCATGTTTGCCCTGAACAGGTCAGTCATTTCAGATCCCTGAGTTTGACGTAATGAAGTAAAGCAGTCTTACAGTTAGCTAGCAGATACCCTTTATTTAAAAAAAAAAAAAAAAAACCTTCTAGCTCTCAACACACATATCAAGTAAAGAGGGGGGAAGAAAACCGGCCCGAGTGGTGGGGTGCACCGAATGGAATGCCTGGGTCAGGCTTCCAAAGCTGCAGAAACATGGTCTAGCCAGGCAAGCCTGGCCTTGGCCGGTGAGGTGGGACGTCACTGCCAGAATCCACTACACAGAAAATTCAACAGACGTTTTCTGCTTAGGACCAGGTCGTGACTTCAGACAGGCTTTGTAAGGCTCATTGTCTCTCCCACGGGGAGGCTAGTGTCATCGAGAAAAGCAGCCATAGACAGCGTGTGAAAGCCCAAAGCTCTGTGTTTCTACAAACGTTTGCTTACAAAAGGAGGCAGCGGCCACGCTTGGCCCGTGGTTTTGTACTTCTGGCAGGTGCCACACGTGCCCTGGGAGATCTATAGACGCAACCAACACAAAAGTGTGAAAGTACTTAAACCGCTGAGATTTTCTTTTGAATTTTTTGCATGGTTTCCTAGAGTTAACTTTGTAGATGACATGTTGTGTCCCAATGTCAGAAGGCTGGATACACCTGAAAGTGTTCATTGTTTACAAGAAATGTAAGAGAAACAAAAAAGAACAAAATTGAAAAAGTGTGGGAGCCCGTTCTGGGGCTCCTCGTGGCTTTACCCAGCAGGTCCGCATAGAGGATGATCAGGACCACAGGCCTGAGTGCAGGTGTCTGAGATGGCCTGCACTTGGCTGTGCTGGGGGAGGAGATCATTTGCTCCACCCCTTGGCGTCTCTATAAAAACCCTGGGCCAGAGACGGTCCGGGCCCGTTGAAATAGGTTCCAGGCCCTCTCGAGGCTATTCTTTCTTTTCTATCTGTTTATCTCCACAAGATTCTCCGCTATAAATCCTTCTATCTAATATTTCCTGCTGATCGCACTCAAGAAAACTCTGGGAAGCTGTGGGGGTGGTGGGTAAACGCCCCACAAAAAAGCCTAAACCTCGGGGCAGGAGAGGGGATTACAGCCACTGTGTCTTCTCTGAGCTTCTGCATGGCCGCTCACTTTATTTACCCCTTCTGCAGTTCTGGACCTTTCTAGAACAGCAGTGGGTGAGGTGTGCACTCCATGGGAGCAGCCTGCTGCATGAGGAGGCCTCTGCCCTCAGCTGCAGTGTGCTCTGAGAGCGCCCCCCCCTCCAGCCTGTTGACACCTTCAGGACTGATGAACGAACGTCCCTCTCTCCTCCCCAGGAGTCTCCCTGCTTGGGCCTCTTTTCTCCAGCTCCCACAGGATGCTTGGCACCTCTCCCCTTTGTCTTGTTTTTTGAATTAAGTTCTTACTAACCAGCCTGGCTGGCCTGGATCCTGTTAAGTAGACTTGCTTGGCCTCGAACTCACGGAGTTCCACCTGCCTCTGCCTCCTGAGTGCTGGGATTAAAGGCGTGCACCACCACTGCCCAGGCCCATCTCTTTCTAACATTGAGACAGTTATTTCTGGGAGGCTACAATCCAGCTAAGTCTACACAGCCACCTTGCATTGTGGGGTGTGTGTGTGTGTGTGCGTGTGTGTATGTGTGTGTGTGTGTGTGTGTGTGTCTGTGTGTGTCTGTGTGTGTGTGTCTGTGTGTGTGTCTGTGTGTCTGTGTGTGTCTGTGTGTGTGTGTCTGTGTGTGTGTCTGTGTGTGTGTCTGTGTGTGTGTGTCTGTGTGTGTGTGTCTGTGTGTGTGTGTGTGTGTGTGTGTGTGTGTGTGTGTGTGTGTGTGAGACTAGAGTAGATTGCAACCCTCTGGTCTCCTTGATGGAACATGTGAGGCTCTCAGCGGCGCGTAGGAGACACCGTGGTCTCGCGGAGCCACTGCAGAGTTCCTGGGGAGAACCGCCAGGCTCTACCCCACAGTGAGACTCTCACTCCCCCAGCTCAGAGCCCTCCCCGCCAGGTCCTCTATCCTGCTCCCGGTGGCTCTTAGCTGACAGCCCCTAGGATTTTGTACTCTGAGAGCAGCGCCACCGGTCTGTTCATGGTTCCTCTGTGATGTTTTCCCAGAGAGACAAAGAGCTCCTGAAGGCCGAGTTCCTCCTGGTCTACCATGACTGTGTGCTCCCTCTTCTGCACTCCACGCTGCTGCCGCCCTTCAGGTGGGCTGAGGAAGAGACAGAGGCTGCTCGGTGGAAAGCCATCGCCGACTTCCTCAAGCAGAGCAGAGAGAACGAGGGGTCCCTGAAGGCTCTGCTGTCACCGGATGGGGTTCATGAGCCATTTGACCTTTCAGAGCAGACCTACGACTTCTTGGGAGAAATAAGAAAGAACTCAGCCTGATGGTGGCCATGGCTCGCGCTTCCCGCTGGACCCCGTGAGCTCCCGTGATGACTTGGCTCAAACGACAGAACCAAAAGAAATGGACTGTTAGAACTTAGATCATATTCTTTTGTGTACAAATTATATTTTCAAAGAAATGTCTAAAAATTTTATTGTATGTAGAGCAATAAAATAAATTTTATAAGGAATACTGTTATAGCTAAGTCTGATTTTTTTTTTTTTTCAAAACACTAAAGTGTCAAGCTGAAGGTACAGATGCCTATGAAAGTAGAGTTTTTATCAAGGGCGAAATTTGTGATTATCCAAGAAAGTGAAAATATAATCCGCCACCTGGGAGGAGATATTTCCAAGTCATAAGACTGATAGAAGTTTAGTGTCCAAGGGCAGGGCTTGGTGGCCAGGTGCTTGTCTAGTACCTGCCAGGCCCTGGGCTCCAGCACCAGCATTGCAAAGACAAATAGTCTTGATATGCAGAATATTTAAACTGCTGGATATTGCTAATGACATTTTTAGTTCATTTGAGAAATTGTGTGGGTAGTCAGTCATTTAATTCAGTCTGACATTTGGGTTGATTTACCCCAGATGAGAACAAATGCAAAGTCCTTGTCTTTTAAAATCAGTATAGAAAGTCTTCTGTCAAATTTTTTGACCCACATTGAAGAGTGGTGCTGATGTGATTTTTCATGGAACACCCAGGTCTTAGTGCATTTCAGATAAACTCACAAGGGCTGCAGAATGTCTCACACCTTTATCATTGACAGTAGTAGCACCAGGCACCACTCGGGTGCCTAGATGTACCAGTTAATAGTGAAGTACCAGTTGCCATTCCTGAGTACCTGATTGTATTTATCAGTACTCTGTGCTAGCTAGGTGATCTTCTCAGCTACTATAGGATGCAGGTTCCGATCATTACCATTGAAGAGACAGACCAAGCAGGTTATATGACTCACATAAGGCCAGAGCTAGTCAGCGGCAGAGCTGATGTGCGATGTATCATGTCTGCTGCCTTAGAGGCTCTACATCGTCACCCAAACTTGAGAATTGTATGTACACACAAGCAGTACTTATTACTGCCATCCTGCTGCCCCATGCAGTATATTCTTTAAAAGAAAAAAAAAATGTGCAAATACAATTTAAGAAAGATATTTGAAGAAAAATATGAATCAATGGAGAAGAGGCCAATCTAAACTGTTATAGAGACCCCGAAATACATTTTAACAATGTATTGACCAATAAGAGACCTTTATTATTAGAACTTTGTCATAATTCTTCTGAGCTATTCCAGCTTCCACTAGGCCCAAGCTCTTAAAGGTCACATTCCTTTCTGACATTGCCACACTGGGACTAAGTTTACAACCTGTGAAATCTAGGGGGACATACTTCAAGTATTTCCAAACCCCAATGGTCCTTGATCTCAGAAATGAACACGGTCTGGCAGGATTCCTGGCCTATAATATGACTAACAAGTAGGAACTTGGCCTTGAAAAGAAGTATTCACTGTGTCCCTCTGTGTGAGCCCTTCTGCCCTCAGTGACTGGCAATGGTGCACCAGGCTTTTTCTTTTGGGCCACCAACCAGCTCCCAAATCATAACAGAGAGACTTATTAGTTATAAATGCTCGGTCTAGCTTAGGCTTGTTTCTTGCTAGCTCTTAGAACTTAACTCGTTTTTCTTCATCTACATTTTGCCTCAGGGCTTTTTACCTTTCTGTAATATGTCCTACTCTGTGTCTACTGGCTAGTGGCTGCCTGGCTGCCCTGGGTACCTCCCTCTCTTTCTCCCTCATTCTCTCCTCTCTTCTCTTATTCTTAGACGTCTCCTACTTATTCTCTCTGCCCACCAACCCCACCTATCCCTCTCCTGCCTAGCTATTGGCTGTTCAGCTTTTTATTAGACCAATCAGGTGCCTTAGGCAGGCAAGGTGAAACAAATGCAACACATCTTTACATGATTAAACAAACGCAGCACAAAGAAATGTAACACACCTTTACACAGTTAAAGTAATATTCTGTAGCATAAACAAATGTGACACATCTTTACAGAGTTAAAATAATATTCCACAACATAAGAGACAATTGAGGACACCCTTTCTGCCCACTACTCTAAGGCACACTATCTAGATGGCTCCTTTCCTTCCCAGGGTCTCTCCAGAAGCTGTTCCCCAGCAGACTTTGCCTGGTCAGGACTCCAGGGACTCTGTCCTACCCCGCCCTTGAGTCGCCCCACCCCCACCCCAGTCTCCAGGAGGCCTGTTTTTAAAGGAACCTGAAACCATGCCACTACCACCACCACACACTGTGAAGTCAGGTTTTTCTGTAGAATCCATGTTTTTGTTTTAACTACTTGGCTTATTCTTGGCCTGGGGCTGGGCATTTGGGATGAAAATAAATGCTGGCCTGTTCCTTTCAGTGGCTGTGAGGCCAGGAGGGAGACCTGCTTTCCAAACTCTCAAGCTGTCTTCTCTGCTCATTTGAAGTGTGTCAGGAGTTGACACCTGTGGACAGCCTCATAGTTTTTGACACATAGGGAAAGAATAGAGACAGCCACAGACAGTTCGGGTGATGCTGGGTCAGAAAGGGAGGGACATGGCCAGTCAGCCTGAATAGAGGGGACAGCGCCGTGGGGTGACGTACCTTTGCCCATGAGAAACTCCTCCTTTTTCAGTCAATGGAATCTTGTTTTTTCAGCAAAACCTCTCTGGCTTTTTAAATGCCACTCTTTAGCTTCCAAAACAGGAAAGCGTTGTCAAGGAGCCAAAAACATCCTGGAAACAGTCCTGGGGCATGCGTGTGACAAGAAGTGAGGCCCAGCAGCAGGCTGAGTCTGCAGGGGAGAGGAGTGGGGGGAGAAGACAGGTCAAGACAAGCCTTCTCCACAGGGGCCTCTCTGGAAGGTGAGGAGGCTCCCTGCATCAGAACCATGTAAACTAAATCACAAGGCCGGTTCTTCCTCAGACTCAGACTCCTAGCCTCTTTATTACTGCCTTTTAGTGTGTGTGTGTTTGTGTGTGTGTGTGTGTGTGTACACGTGCATGCCCGTATGTGTGCATGTGCGTGTGGTGTGCGTGTGTGTGTGTGTGTGTGTGTGTGTGTGTGTGTGTGTGTGTGTGTGTGATGCTCAGAGGACAATCTCAGATGTCAGTCCTAGACACCTTGTTTGGGGAGGGTCTCGTTCTCTGCTCTGCATGTATACCAGGCTAGCTGGCCTATGATCTTCCTGGAATTTTCCTGCCTCTGCCCCACCAACGCAGTTTAGGAGTGCTGGGATTGCAGATGCACAGTGCACCGGATGTACGTGGGTGCTGGGGATCCGAACCCAGGTCCTCACACTTGCACAGCGAGCACATTTTACCCACTGAGCTGTTTCCTCAGCCCCTCTGGCCACTGCTTGAGTGTTCTACCATCAGGCCTGCTGGAGATCCCCGTGCCTGGGTGCTTGAGATGATGCTAAGGGCAGGGGGGCTCAGGCTTTGGTGAGTCCGTGGTCTTGTGTATTCCTGTGGAGCCCCCAGACTCTACAGCAGCCCTACGGACAGGACAGCTTTGCCTGCCCATCCCAGGAGCATCTCGGAAAGCCATTGTCTCCACGAAGGA
Source organism: Peromyscus maniculatus bairdii (assembly GCF_049852395.1). Classification (NCBI taxonomy): domain Eukaryota; kingdom Metazoa; phylum Chordata; class Mammalia; order Rodentia; family Cricetidae; genus Peromyscus; species Peromyscus maniculatus. The sequence goes on along the minus strand of NC_134855.1, from coordinate 105,552,795 downwards.
ATAAGGAGGCAGAGGTGTCATCTGCGAGGGGAGGGCTTTGTCAGTCTGTAGTGTGATAGGATATCCTTTGCAGGGTGCCCACACTTCCTCTTAGGTACAGCATTCCCAGGTCAGAAGAGCTCTCTGGCAGGGACAATGGCCAGAACTAGTTGCTGGCTCACTGCTGTGTATACTCTGTCCAAATATACAAAGAGGCCTGCACATCTGAGGGTTGTCATTGTGTACTCCCTCGTTTATTCCAAATGTTGCTGGGCAACTGCTGTGCTACCAAGCTGAGTGCTGTTTCTGTCCTATCGTACAGCATGCTCACCAAGTAGCCAGTAGGGTACGATGGCTATGAGTCCTACAATGGTGTCTATTCTAACAGTTTGGGCTGTGACCATAGCTCAGCTGCTGCACAAAGAGGAGGCCCTGAGTTCAGTCCTCACATTAAAAAAAAAAAAAAAAAAAAAAAAAAAAAAGCCAAGTACAGCAACAACATGGAAGGTATTGGCTGGAAGGGCCCAGGCAGGCAGCTTCCTCCAGGGCTCACTGCCAGGCCAGTCTAACCTACTTGGTGAGCTCCAGGTCAGGGAAAGCTGTCTCTAAAAGCAAGCAAGGTGAGCAACACCTGAGGATGCCCTCTGGGCTCCACGTGCATGTCCATACACACCTGCACAGGCCATCGGTTCCAACAGTTCTATAACGGAGGCATTACTGGTCTGACGGCAGCACAGTCAGCAATATATGTTCCATACACATTCCTGTCGGGACACTCCCTTTCCAAAACACTTCCTGACCTTGGGGTCATCTCAGCTCCAACATCCACACTCCAAAACTGTTTCCGGACCACATCAGCCTGATCGCACTATCTGTGGAAATCCAGCCGAGCTCCTGGTATCAGGTACAGTAATTGATCGCATCGACTTGGGGAGGGAGGAATAAGGCATAAGGAAACAACCAGAGCAGGCCTGAACTGCCACACGGGTAGGACACTGGTGGCCTATGGCATCTGATTCCGTGGTGGTTGACACTGACCGAGGGCCTGTGGAGCTGCAGGCAACAATATAAACCGGAAATTATTAATGGGATGCAGCTCACACTCGGGACTTTGGTAGCACACTCTCTCTTCCTTATACTCTACAAGGAAGCTTGGACTTCACCCTGCTCATCTGTGTCTAATACTGCCAGTCAAGATTAATGCAGAACTTTGTCCTTTCTCAGAGGCCAACCTGGAGGCTAACAAGAGGGGAAGGAGGAGGAGAAAGGGGAGGCAGGGACAAATGAGGAGGGAAAAATTGTCTCTAAAATCCTTATGATTGGAGAAATGAGAGATCTCATCATTCAAAACATTCACTGGGGTCCTCCACGTTGCCAGGCAGCATTCAAGATGGCACAGTGGCCCACCCCAAGAATACTCCCATTCTCCAGCTCCTCTTGAGGCCCACAGCCTAAGGAAGGGCAAGGGTCAAGGGTCAGGGACAAGCAGCTAGTAGTAAAAAAGCAAGAGACACTCCCAGTAGTGGTGAGTGTTTGCAGAGAATTCACTCAAGACAAGTTCGGTCTGCCTTTGCCTGCCCACTGGGCAGGGCTGAGAACCTTGATCAGGACCCAACAAAAACAAGTGAGTTGGGGAAGAAAAGCAGAATTCAAAAGTATTGCCGAGCTGGTAGGGACCTTCTCTCTCCCTTCTTCCCTTCTCTCTCTCTCTCTCTCTCTCTCTCTCTCTCTCTCTCTCTCTCTCTATCTATCTATCTATCTCTCTATCTCTCTATCTCTCCCCACCCCCCTGCTCTCCTTACTTTGGTGTGTTTGGTTGTTTGGTTGGTTTTTGATTTTTTCTGAGGCATGGTTTCACTTTGTAGCCTCGGTAGACCTGATCTCATGAGTGACCCTCCTGCCTCGGCCTCCCAAGTTCTGGGATTATAGCTGTAAACCACCACACCCCCCATTCCCATTTTCTTTCCTCTGCTACCTCCCAGCCATGGACACATAGGCCATCTGAAACCCAGAACTGGACACAGGATGCAAAGACACCTCTAAAAGCAGCCATTGGGGCCTGGCCTAGAAGAGAGAGCCCTGGGAACCAGAGCATGTGCACGAAACTGCAGCTAACCACCTGACGAAGGCAACTTCCGGAAGGAAGGCTTTGAGAAGACAGCCTAGCATGACGCGGAAAGCAGGGCAGCGAGAGCCTAAGGCAGCTGGCCACATCACACCAGCAGGCAGGGAGCAGAGGGAAGAAGTCTGGTGCTCAGCTCACTTACCCTCTATTCAGCACAAGACCCCATCCACGGCAGTGTCAACACATTAGGGCAGGTCTTCCCACCCCAACCCAACGTAGAAACTCCCTCACAGACATACCCAGAGGGGATTTGTCCCCTGCGTAGATCCTGTCGAGATGGCGATCAATACCGTGAAGAATTCCTGGAAAGAAACTATGACTGCAAACACTGATTGACTGATTGGAACTGCAGTGATAGGGAAAGGTTAGGATGTTGCAGGCCCACAGCCTAATTATATCTCATCCCGTCTCTTAGCTTTAGCCAAGAGACATTTCCTTGCTCACTTTCTATGTTGGACCTAACATCCTGTGATTAATAGATTAAAAACCTTCTGGGATTTATTAGCCTAGCAGACCACAAGCTTCCACCAACTCGAAAGCTAAGGTCATCAGATACTGTCTGTGGCGATTCACTGAAGGAGAGAGTCACTTCTCTGATGTTTCCACTAATTTTAAAATTACTTTGATTTACAACTTTCTTTGTTCTACAGCTAGAAGAATTTATGAAACATGGAACCTGAGGTACCTAGCTCTGTGTTTCTTGGACCATGGGCACTCAGATTTGGCTCCAGAACAAACCATCTCTTACTCCCTTTGAGGTGAGAGCTGTGTTTTTCACATCAACAATACTGATTATCCCACAAGCCCTTGTATGCCTTTCCCGCTCCAGCCCCTGGGCCTTCATGCTCTCGCCCATTCCACCCTTACTGTGTTTTTGGTCCTCAAGACAACAAAGAAAAAACTGGGTTTAGCCAGAAGACCAAGATGGAAGTGGAAGTTGGGGTCTTCTGGGTTCTAGAAGGTGTTAGATCAGAGCAGGGACGTAGCTCAAGAAAATCACCCCATAAGATAGCCCATATGGGGGAGACTGGGAGGAGTGGAGGGAGGGGAGGCTGTGTCGGGATTATTGTATGAGAAGAATTTAAAAAATAGTCCATATGGCCTGAGCTCACCCCAAAGCTGACCATAAACAAAACACCAAAGAGCTAGAGCATCCCAGGCTGGCCTTGGGTTCAAAGCTAGCACACCATTGCAAAACCTTCAAAACTGAACCAACATCGAAACCACAGCCCAAAGGAGGCACAGAGCTTACTGCCGGATAAAACAAGACAAAACATTAGTATTCAAGATAGGATTTAAACAAGATTCAGATCCCATGACGCAAGACTCCTAATGTCCATGAGACAATCCTGAAATCACTCCATCTTTGAAGACTGGAGAAAATAATCAACATTTATAAAAAGAAAAGACAAGTGCTAACAAGTCTAGGACAACATAGCTCCTGGAAGGGGGCAGTAAAGCAGCTACTATAACCACGCTCCAAGAAAGGACCGAAATCCACCTGCGGCTAGCGGAAGACATCTCAACAGGGAGCAGAAGATGCAAATCAGGAACCAAGTTGAATTTTAGAAAGATAAACTGCTCTAAAATGGCAAACCTCCATGCACACACACACACACACACACACACACACAATAATTGTGTGAAATGAAAATACATATAAAAATATGAGAGAATCAACTAAGCAGGGCTCATAGGGGCTCACGGAGACTGAAGCAGCCATCACAGAGCCTGCACGGGTCTGCGCCAGGCCCTCTGCATACACGCCGTGGTTTAGCTTGGAGTGTTTGGGGGACACCTAACAATGGGAAAGGGGGTGTCTCTGACCCTTTTGTCTGCTCTTGGGACCCTTTTCCTCCTCCTGGGTTTGTGCCTAGTCTTACTGCATCTTATGTCAGTTGCTCTCCCTGGGAGGCCTGCTCTTTTCTAAAGGGAAATGGAGGAGCAGTGGATCTGGGGGAGAGGGCAGGTGGGGGTGGACTGGGAGGAGAGGAGGGAGAGAAGGCTACAGTTGGGATATATTGCATGAGAGAAGAATAAATAAATTTTCCACTTCAGCTAGAATACAGAAACCTTCTTATCGTATGGTCCCCCTTATCTCTCACTTGCCCCATGTGGTGGTCATTGTATTAGATACATGTAAGTTAAAAATATTACCAACAGTGCTACGGCTTTTGACTTTAACCATCCTTTACCCAGATATTTATCATCCATGTCTTTATTCCTTCATTGCTACTGCACCAAGCTCCCTACTGGTATACTGGTATAACTTCCTTTGCCAGAACTTGTGTGTGTGTGTGTGTGTGTGTGTGTGTGTGTGTGTGTGTGTGTGTGTGCACAAAAACGCACACACACGCACCCAAGGGCACAATGTGCATATGTGTACATACAGGTGTGTACTTCTGCTGCCTCTATCATGCTCTGCCATTGTCGCTTGAGACAGGATCTCTCAGTGAATCTGGAGTGAGGCTGGCATCAAAAAAAAAAAAAAAAGCACCAGCGATGTTCTGTGTCTGTATCATTAGTATCTGTTTAGAAGCTGCTCTAGGAAGTATGACGTGCATAGTTAACTTTACAGTCTACTCAGAATTAATCGTTTCCAGGCCCAGTGAGAGGGCTCAACAGATAAAGTCACTTGTCCCTCAAGCCTGATGACCCAAGTTCTATCCCTGGAACCCGTGTATAACTTCTCACTCTACCCTAACGGCTTCCTACTGCCCCATGTAGGTTATGGTCAGATCAAAGGGGCCCCCCAGCCCCCAAGAGTGGCATGGTGTTTGTTTGTGGCATTCAGAAAAGGTGATGAGAGGTGAGATTCCAAGAGAAAATGGTGGCTTTGGATCCATCCTGTCAGCAACGTAGGGACCTGAGCCTGTGTGCTGTCAGCCCTAGGACTTGGAAAGAGTTGAGGACAGGCTGACCTGAGGTCTACTGAGGGGCCCATTATTGCCCTTCCTTGCAAGGCCTTGGCTTTGAGCTTCATTTACCCAACCAAGGCCTGACTGTGCCCAGGCCAAGCAGAGCGAACTGGCTACTCCTCCCATCTTGCCCAGGACAAGCCCTGGAATTCCCTGCTGTTGCTAAGGAACAAGACACAGGCCTCTTGTGCAGGACATCCTCTCTGGTGCATCCTCTCCTCTGCCCAGGAAGGCTTTCCAGCTGGCCTGCTGGAGCCAGGGAGGAAAGGGAGAAGACTTTGGGGCGCCAAGCCTTCCCTCAGAGCTGTGGAAAAATGAAGGTCAGTGGGTTGGAAGGAAAAGAAAAAAGTGGCCCAGTCTGCAGACCTGGCTTGAGTGTGAAAGGAGCACCTTTGTGTGTGGAAGCAGAGCGACGCTGCCTGGCCCCAACCCTGGGTCCTAGCTGAACTAGGAAGACAGCTAGAGGAGAACCCCAAAGAGGGATTCAGGAGGGGCAACACCAAGTCCCTGAGGAGGGGAGGCGAAAAGCTTGGCTGCTCCAATCCCTCAGTTAGAATCCCCGGGTCGCCTCGATGGGAAGAAAGGCAATCTGCATGACCACTCTGTGACCTTGACTGCACCTCTTTGGTATCCAGTCTCCCTTCTTGGACAAGTATAACAGAGCCACGTGGTGGACTATCTGAGCTCCAGAGGTGTCTGTTGATGGCTACACATAGTAGGTCCTCAAGACGTGGTCTTTATCTCAGCAAACCAACAACAAAGAAAAAAAAAACCTGCTTATACTCTGAGCGTATGGCTGTCACTCCTATCTCCTGGAGTCCTTTGCTCCAGGATTCAAAAGTTCCTTCCGAGGGAAAGTCTAGAAAAGAGCCTCCGCGAGGCCGGTCCTGTCCCCTCTCCGGGCTGGCTGGCCTCAGAGCGCAGAAGGACCAGCTCTTCTGGAACCTTTCTTTTTCCCCTCCCAGGCGAAGTCCGTCCCTCGTCCGATGGGTGTGTCTGTCGGGCGGGAGGTGATACTTGAACAGCTGCGGGCGCGGGCGAGTGCTGCGGAGCAAGGGTGCCGGCAGAGGTGACAGCATGGCTTCCCGGGACACACCGCCGGCCACCAGCTACGCCCCGCCCGACGTGCCCTCGGGGGTCGTTGCCGTGCTCCTTACCATCCCCTTCGCCTTCTTCCTACCGGAGCTGGTGAGTGCGGCCGCCGCTACCTGCGGGGAGGGAGGGGCGGAGCGGGCTTGGCACCTCTCCGTGCGACCGACCTCCACCCCCTGCGGGGATGGGGAAAGGCTGCTACCCCACTTTCCCTGCCGCGCACCTGACCCCAGACTGCGTCCCTCTAGAGCGAATTCTCCTCCTTCCCAAGGAACCACCCCCAGACCACTTGTTGGTTGGAGGGGCGCAGCCAGACTACCCAGACCCCTCGGAATATTCTAGTACACGGTTTCTCCCCCGCCCCCCAGCTGTTTGTATACTTTCCTAAAGTTCAGAGAACTAGGGGACTCTCTCAAGGGCTTTCTGAAAGAAGATCTCCCAGTATTTTCTCAAATCACATCAGCTGACATTGAACTTTGGTTTATGTGCGCTCCGCACAGGAGGGAGTTCATGACAGCATCGTCCATAAAACAATCTCCTGAACCGCCCAGGTTATCCCGGAGAACTTGTCCCTGTCCGACTCTGGGGCACCGCATAGCAGAAATGGGCGTTATCCCCTGCCTGGGCTCAGCAATGCATTCAGTAGGAAACTCCGCTCCTGCTCGTCCACCTTCCCCGAAGCAGCTTCCTGTGATAATCTAGTTTGTGGGTGACTTTTTCTTCCTAGCTGAATTTCACAGCGCTGCCTCTGGGCCGGGAGGAGGGCTCAGTAGGGATGGCTTACATAAAATGGGCGCCAGTGGCCAGCCTTTCCCATTCTTCTGGTCTGCTGGAAGATTGGGGACGACTGAACTTTAGGCAAATTGGTTCAACGACGGCCATTCTTGCCCATCAAGAAAGGGAAGCCAGGCTGGCCAGGTCCCATAGGTGGGCGGCTTTGGCAGAGACCCCGCCTAAGAGGTAGAGTTCTTCCAGCTCCAACCCCCCACAAATGTGGGCAACCTGCCAGGCTGATCACATCCTGAGCTGCGTGCGCCAGGCCCTGGGTGTGGCCCTCACTTTGGAACAGCCTCGCGGATGACAGGATGGAGGCTGACACTTTTTATTGAGCATGAACATATGCTGTCAGTCACGCAAATCATTGTGGGAAGGGTGGCTACCTCCAGGGGGCTGGAGAGAGGCTTGGGAGTGTTTTCGGTGCTGTTTAAATGCAGCGCCAGCAAGAAGAGACAGTCTGTCCCAGGTTAGGGAGGGGCCCAAGCCTGTCACCGGGACTGGCAGAAGGCAGGAAAGCAGCCAGGCAGAGAACTGGGACTAGAGGGAGGGCTGGCAGATGTCCCCACCTGTCCTCGTCCTGCAGTTGGATTCTTAGAAGAGTACTGTCACGGTGTCCTGGGACTTTGAGGGAATGAGGACATTGTCACTGGCTTGATTTTCTTGACTTGTTTTTAAGTAATTTTAGATTTCTCCTAAAGACGTGGTCGCAGTACAGAAGTCTGTTTCACTCCGAACACCGCAGGGTTCCCCAAGCTCTGTTCTTGAGCCCTGTTGTCCTTTTTGCTCATCCCCTACTAAGGCCCTTTCTCTGGCCCAGGACCCAGGTGAAAACTCCTCACTGCACTCCACTGTTCTTCCCCCCCTCAGTCTGGGGCAGCTCCTCCGTCTTCCCTGTGGTGTTCTAGAGAAAGTACTAGTCCATTATGGACAGTGCCCTTCCAGTTCGCCTTGTCTGCAGCTCTATTTTTAATTTACAAGTCATCCTTATTCATGGTTGAAAACTTGGAAAATACAGAAATGGGTGAAAAGCCTGAATGTATGAAGGTGTTCACAAGTTCACAGATGGAGCACATGCAGCTTCTCTCTCTCTCTCTCTCTCTCTCTCTCTCTCTCTCTCTCTCTCTCTGTGTGTGTGTGTGTGTGTGTGTGTGTGTGTGTGTGTGTGTGTGTGTGTGTTGAGTACATCATCCTGCACATACTGCTTGTACCTGCTATGAGCAAGTGCTACAGAATAATGGGTGCCTGTCTGGATGGAAGATGGGGAAGGAGGGGATGAGGTGGAGGAGAGCATCAAGCTTTGATTCCACGAACAGAAGCTGGGAGAACAGAAGCTGGGAAGACGTGCATGTGTGCTGAACCGGTTTGGCTCAGGCCCTTCCTTGGCTCAGGCAGTCTGGTGTATTCTCCCTTTGCTGTCCACTGAAGCACCATGCCTCCAGGGACTCCTGACCCTTAGTCTTCTGCTCTGAGACAATGGTCTATAGAACGGATTAGGAATCAGGGAGGCCAGGACACCATTGCAGAGCACAGAAAACAGTATCCAGGAACTAGGGTGTAGTGATTCCACGGTGGGGTAACTCGGGTGACATTGCACAGTGGTGTCTGCAGTGACAACCCCCTCCCCCTCAACCACCAGTCACTGTCTGTGCAGTGCCACGTGGAGCCAGTGGGCAGATCAAATCGGACAAGCTGGGGTCTTCCCTTCCGGCCATGAGACATCCTGGCTGTCAAAGAGGTACAGCCTCTGGCTCTCTGTGGCTCTTGAAGATGACAGGCTAGGGTAGCTCAGGCTCCCAGAGGCCTACTCTAATGACCTTTGCCTACGATGCTTTATTTCCCAGTCTTCAGCATTAAAATTCACACTTTCAAACTTTTAATCCTGTGACGCTGATGGTTCCATAGGAACTTGCATTCCTGCAGCTCCCCGGTGGCCATGTCTTTCCTAACTAGAATTGTTTTAAAACTGGGAAATTGAGGTTGGCAAGACAGATCTCCAGCTTACCCATGTAGATTTGTCTAAGAGCAACCAAGATTCAGGACTGTCTCATCACACCAAAAAGCCCCCTTTTGCTACTCTCTAGGGTCCCTCAACTCATCCCACGTTCCTTCTCACTATTCCAAACAGTTTGTTAGAAATAAGCATTTCCACAAGATAATTTTTTGGTTCAAGAAAGTTATATAAATAAATGTTATATAAATAAATAAATATAAGTTATATAGATAAAGGAACAGTATAAGACCTTTCGAGACTCACTCATTCCATGAAGCATAATGTCCTTGATGTCCACCCGAGTTGTCTGTATTCACAGTTTGTTCCTTTTTAGTGTTGAGTAATATTCCACGAAAAGGATTTACCATAATCTAACCCACCTTTATTGACTGTTTCCAGTTCTTAGCAGTTTCAAATAGAGCTAAATAGAGCTGCTGTTGGCATTCACGTTCAGGCTTTTGTTGGAGTACATTTTTCCACTTCTCTTGGGGGAAAGACCTAAGTGTAGCTTGCTAGGTAGAAGAGCGGGTGTCTGTTTTGTTATTATTAAGAGACGAACAAATTGTTTTCCAGGATGGCTGGAAAATGTTTTGCTGTTTGTTTTGCATTTTTTTCTTCTTCACTAGCATGGTGTGAACCGTTAACATAACTGAGGTTTTGTTCAGTGTAGTGGAGAATCTAGATTTCTCATTTGAAAGTGCTACTTGAAAACAATCTTAGCCGCACCGTAGTGGCACAAAACCTTTAATCGAAGCACTCAGGATGCAGAAGCAGGCGGATCTCTATGAGTTCCAGGCCAGGCTGGTCTACAGAGTGAGTTCCAGGACAGCTAAGGCTACACAAAGAAACCATGTCTCCAGAAGAAAAAAAAAAAAGACAAAAGAAAAGAAACAAGAAAGAAACCTCCAGGGTGAGGAACTCAGAGGGTTTTAAGGTGAGAACAGACCTCCACTTATTTTCCCACCCCATGCAGAGTGTGGACACTGGATTCTTCCCACCCTGGGGTGGAGCCTGGGGTGAGCATGGCAGTCAGCCCTACCTCTCTCGGCAGAGCCAGTGAGAGCAGAGGGCCCATGGCATCATGGCCGGGGTGGTATCAGTTGACTCCTGAGCGATTTGGCAAGCTGAAAGGTGGAAGCCGAGAGTTCACCCCAGTGGCTGTCTCTGGGGAATGCTTTATGAATGAGAGTCCGAGGAAGTCATCTGAACTTTACCCTTCTCATTAGTTTACTCTTTAATTAGGTTTTTGCCTAATTAAACAGCAGCGGGTGAGGAAATTCTTGGAGAGCCAGCTAGTTAAAAGGGGAGGAGGCCTGAGCCAGCTGTTGGATGCTGGACGCGCTCCTTCCCGAGCACTTCTCACCTCCACATTGGCCAGGAGGAAACACTGAGATGCCCCAAGAAGTTCATTCCCACCTCACCCCATCTTTATGTGTCACCCCAAATTTCTAGTTTCACCTCGAATCCAATCTGCTTGCCCCCCCCCCCATTTTGCCATATTTAAGAGTTTGTTTAAAACTGCACAGAGCCCAGCTAGAGCCAACCCTGCCAGGACTGACAGTGACCGGGTGATCTGCAAGGAGAAATTAGGGGCTTCCCTTAGCAGTTGAGTTTTTTGTCCCTAGCTGCCCCCGGCTCCCCTTCCATGTGAGCAGCTAACGTGAAGTCTGTTCCTCACAGACTGACTTTTGTCACTTCTCCTGTGACCTCTGCTTCAGCTCCAGGCTCTGATCTATGTTGGCTAAAAACCAGGAGGGAGACTGGGGCAGGGCGGTCATTGTGAAAGCATGAAGACCTGAGTTCAGATGCTCAGCGCTCAGGTAAAAACCGAGAGGAGCGGTACCCATAACCCCTGCACTGAGGAGCAGATGTGTGGATCTCGGGGCTCACTTGGCCAGCTAGTATAACCAGAGCAGCGGGCTGCAGGATCAGGGAGAGACTCTATCTCAAAAAAGTTAAGAAGCCGTTGAGGAAGATGTCCCAGTGCCAGACATCTGGCTTCCAAATGGGCACACACAAGATCATGTGTGTGCACACATACACACCACACAAACAAACATACATGCATACATCTCACACACACACACACACCACACACACACATACACTACACACACACACACACACCACACACACACACCACACACACACCACACACACCACATACACACACACACACACACCAAGACAAGAGCACCCCAAAGTTTAAGGCAGAGAGTAGCAAACACAGGAAGCGACCACTGCCCACCTCCAGATTAGGGGAACCAAAGGGAAGTAGTGTCTGGTGCTTAAACTCTGAAAGGAGCCCTGGGCTTGAGATGTTCAGAGCGCTGTCCAGAGGGGCTCTTGTGAAACGATGTTCACCCAGGCAGGGCCCACAGGGTCCCAGGGGTGAAGCCAGCTGCTGCTGGACGAGGGAAAGACTGGAAAAGGCCACAGAAAGAGCCCACTCACCAGTCTCCCTCCAGCTCCCCCACCAGAACCTGGCAAGAACGCCACAGGAAGTCTGTGCCCCAAGGAAGATGAAGGAGCAGGAGACCAGCGACACACTAGGAAGCTGCCTGTTCAGCTTGCATCCCACCACCCTCCCTACCTTTTGGAAACTTCTAGGTCTGTTCTGGCCGCACGATCCAGCTAAACCATCAGCAACTTCCTCTACATACGTGTTCTGTCTCAGTACGAACAAGACAGACAGCCTGGACAGTTCTGGAAGGCCAGCTAGTTAGAATGATTTCATGCAAATATTTGGCTTGAAGGAAATGACCTGGGGGACCAAGATCAGAGGGTTTTGCTCAGTGTAGTGGAGAATCTAGATTTATTTCAAAGTACTGCTTGAAAACAACCTTAGCTGGTCGGTGGTGATGCACACCTTTAATCCCAGCACTCAGAAGGCAGAGACGGGCGGATCTCTGTGAGTTCAAGGTCAGCCTGGTCTACAAAGTGAGTTCCAGGGCAGCCAAGGCTACACAAAGAAACTAAGAAGGGCTAGCCTGGCCACTCAGTTCCTCCCACCACGTGAGTTTTCCCTCAGTCACAGCAGAGCTGGGAGAGTCAGGACAGTTTCTTGAGAGTTGTCCAGGTGAAAGGAGGAAGCAGGCCAGATCAAGGAGGAGCCCGAGATCTTTGGCCTTTGCCCTTAGCTGCACTCTGGTCTCCACCTCTCGCAGGCTTCCTTTTCCCATCCTCCATCCCTGCCAGCCAGCCTCACAGCTGCACCGCCTTGGGCCTTCTCCATCTCGAGTCCGGATTCCCACTGCCTGGCCACAGCAGCACCTATAAATGCCCAGAGTGGAGCTTCAAGGGGCTTCCCATCCAGAGGTCTAGAGTCTAGAGCAGTGGTTCTCAAACTGCGGGGCAATCACAAGGGCCACTAAGACCATCAGAAAACACATTTATATTTATATTGTGATTCATGCAAGACAGTAGCAAAATTACAGTTACCAAGCAGCAACAGAAATAATTTTATGGTTGGGGTCACCACAACACGAAGAACTGTATTAAAGGGTTGCAGCATTAGGTAGGTTGAGGACCACGGCCCTAGACTGTTCTGATCTATTTTAGACAAGTCCATCTAAATTCCTGCTGTGGGTAGATTTTCTGAGCTTTCCCTTTCCATTCTGCCTCTGCAGGGGGTATAGCCCTCAACCCCTGCCCATCTAGATGCCCTCTCTGCCCAATCGATTTATTTAAATGCTGTCATCTTTAATAGCACACTTTTATGTCAGGGCTTTGGGTCAGCCTAGGATGGGGAAGGATGTGGGGAATGGACAAGGAAGAAGCAGTTGGGGAAGAAAAGTCCAAACAGAGAATCTCATTCTCTAAGAATTTCAGGGATCTGGGAAGGAACAGAGCAGAAAGTGAGTGACAATGACATAAATGAGCATCTCTTTCCATCAACTGATCGAGGCTCCTGGGAAAAGTACCAGCTCACAGCTGGGCCACAGTGGCAGGCCCAGAAGGTATCAGGTGGTGCTGCCTGGATAGCACGCCCAGGGACCATCTCTGCCTGGGACCACCTGGCGCTGAGCTTTGTTCCTGATGCTGGGGACAGGAAGGTCTCAGGGCCCCACTCCTGCCCTCAAAATCAGGGCCCTGACAGCAAGCAGAGGAGAGAGACAACGTGGAGGTAGCAGCAGAAGAGGGCTGCTGAGGCTTGATCGGGTGGCTTCCTGGAGGAGGCGACATCAGTCTGGACCCTGCCCGCAAAGGACTGGTCACAGCTGAGCTGAGGTGGTCTGGGGGGTGCATCAGTGGGAGAGCTCGGGGGCCCAGTGCCTGATGGAGAGGAGTGACTGCCGTGAAGATGCCTGGGTTCCCGGACACTGTGGATGTCTAGAGCACAGCCAGGGGGTCCCTAAGAACTCACTAAGAGCTTGCAGTAAAATGAGTCCTAGAACGTAGGTGTGAAGCCTGGGGGTGGTGAAGCCTGGGGGTGGCACAGCCCTAAAGGAGGGGCAAGTTTAACTTCCTAAAACCCACCAAATGGAGAAGAAAAGTGAAAAGCAAGCCTCTTTCGCACCTAGTGTTGTATTTTTAATTTATTATGAAGAATCACAAAAGAAAGTGCCTTTAGCCTCCGGGTAGATAAAAATGTTTTTATCATTCTATTTTATGTTACATTGTAAATCTGTGCAGTTTAATCAATAAAACTCGGGTCAGTCCTGGGTCTGAATGGGAGGGTGTGGTCCTGGAGCAGGAAGCCCCCAGAGCAGGGAGGAAGTGCTGGTCCGTTTGCTCCAAGTTTCCTGGGCTTTCAGCCAGGTCTGAAGAGCACTTAGGAGACCCTCTGTGACTGTTCTGTGAGGCGCAGTGGCCCACGGGGCGCCAGCCCACACTATCTGGAGAGTCCAGAATAAGAAACGGCCTCACAGGAGGCCTGGGCAGGCTGGGCAAGCAATTTCCTGCTAACCTTAAAGCCACAAAGAGAAAAATGCTCTCGCCATGAGTCAGGGCAGAATGACTCAGAATGTGTAAGAGTCCTGTGTGTCTTTATTGAGCATGGACGTGCCATACAATGATTGCTGTTTGGGGTCCTGACGGAGGTCCTTGGGGAAGTTCCTTGGCCTCTCAGAGCTGTTTCCTCCCGAGAAAAAGGAAATAAGGCTGTCTGACCACAAGCTTCAGAAAGCGGCCTAACCAGTGTGCTAGGCTATACACAGCACCTTGTGGGAGCGAATGTATCAGAGCTATCCACAGAGACCTGTGGTGCCCAGGAACACCCGACGCCTCTGGATAAGGCCAGTGCTGCCGGTGGGTGGGTCTCTGCCTCCACCAGGGGCCCTTCCTGGTGGGGGTCTGCATTGAGTGCAGTCCTTGTGTTAGTGACCAAGCAAGTCAGGCGCCTCTGTAAATGTCACCCTCAAAATAGTGTTCATTTTCCAGCTAAAACTTTCTGGTGTTAACCGAGCATGCTCAGAGGCTTTCCTGTCCATCACTTTCATCTTTGTTTACGTGCTCTGAGATTCTGAGCCAAACACCACCCCCAACCATAATATGTCTATTCTTTTCTTTTTAAAGTATGACCTTAACTTGAGCACGCTCAGAAATGGACCCACCGCATATAAATATATGTAAGCCCCCTGAATAAAATCCCCAGGCTTCCTATGCTCAGATGGAGCTTTAGACATCACCCCTGCACTCTCCTTGCCTGTTGCAGGATGTAACTCTTCACGTTTATATCTTGGCTGCGCTTCCTCCAAGAAGCCATCGAATTCCATGACTCTCGTAGAAAGGACACACTCGAGGGCCCCTCCCGTTGCTCTGGCTTTCCCTCAGCTGTGGTTCCCTTTGCCACCCTGTGGGTGGCTCCCATTTATTATCCAGGTCCCAGCATTTCTCATCCTCCCACCTGCACCTCCATCCTCATGCCATGGCCTTGAGGTCCTTACCCAGAGCTACTGCTGGGAGGGAGAGCCATCCAGGGAGGCCAGCTAGGGCAGGACACTACAAAAGCCTCTGGTGTCAGGGAGGCGTGCCAGAGGATGGTCATCCACAACTGACTGTGCTGCACAGAAGGAGAAACATTTCCATGGCAACTGGTGTGTGTGTGTGTGTGTGTGTGTGTGTGTGTGTGTGTGTGTGTGTGTGTGAAAACAAAAGACTCAGGAAACAGTATTTCCTTTTCCTTGGACATTTGTATTCCTATACTTTCCATTCAGGTCTATTTGACTTCTTCATGTTGGTCAATGAACCACTAACATGAAGTCATAATCTTCAAATGGGTCCACATTTGAAAGCTCCAGTAGAGCTGGACGTGGTGGCGCACGCCTTTAACCCCAGCACTCAGGAGGCAGAGGCAGTTAGATTTCTGAGTTCGAGGCCAGCCTGGTCTACAGTGCAAGTTCCCCAACAGTCAGGGCTACACAGAGAAGCCTTGTCTCGAAAAACCAAAAAATAAAAGAAGGAAGGAAGGGAGGGAGGGAGGGAGGGAGGGGGTTGGGAAAACGCCGTGGAGAGGGTACTGCTGAAAGTTGGGGAGTCTGGTACTGCTTGTGGTGCTCCTCCCTGGCTAGGAGGTCACTGCAATCGGGGATCTGAAGAGACGGCGCAGAACGTAAGAACCTGGATCGCTCTTGCAGAGAGAGCAAGAGTTCTATTCCCCAGACACACACTGGGCAGCTCACAACTGCTACAACTCCAGCCCCAGGGCATCTGACATCTTCTTTTGGACTCATCAGGTACTGAACTCACAGGTGTACATTACGTCCACCACCACCACCCCACACACACATGCATAATTAAAAATAAGTCTTTTTAATAGGGGATGGGCTGGGTACACAGCTCAGTAATAGAGTACTGCCTGACACACACAAAGCCCTGGGTTCCTTCTCCAGCACTGGAAAAGAAGCATTCATTAAAATTGTGTCAGGGAAGGAACAAGACACGATGGAAAATTCCTTTACTGTTCACGCTGGCTTACAATCAGCTTAAAATCCCATTGTTCCATGGTAATTCCTGCTGTTTGCGTTCAGTAAAATCTCCCTGGAGTTGAGGGATTTTGATTGGATGTACAAACCCTCAAGCAATGTCCACAGCAACAGGAATGCCTGCTTGATGGATCGACACTCTTCAGGCCTTTTGCAAGGGCACTACCTGATGAGAACTAGACAGAGTCCAGGCAGGGTCAGAGGCGGCTCATTCTTCCACCGAAGGAATAGTTGCTTGCCCTTGTGTGGGTAGTGGTATTATTCCCAATAGCCAGCAGGTGGAAGTGACCCACATAGATGAGAGGTAAGCAAAGAGCAATACTATGCCTCTTGGCTTACGAAGGAGTTTTGTACCGATGAGTACCATGTAAGCCCAAACTATCTTAAATTGAAAACGCACTGAGTATACGTCACCTTCAGGACATCCTAACTTAACAGTGCACGGGTCCACTGTAGAGTGTCCCTGGTTTCCACCCATGAGTTCCTGGCCGTCTGGGAGCCTTGGCTCACTTTGCTGCCTGAGGAGAAGACAGAGGACCCACCTTATCACAGAACACTAGGCAAAACTCGAAAGCTTCTACCAGATGCTTGACATGTTTGCATGTGGTAGAGCCAAGAATGATAAGCTTTGAACCGTTCTAAGGCAAGGACTGTATTAGGCAATGGAACATTAGTTTGCCTTAAACAAAGGGAAATTCTGACACATGCTAAACACGGAGCCTGAAAGAAATATGCTAAATGAAACCAGCCAGTCCCAGAAGAGAAAGTCTGTGTGACTTCTTTTATCTAAGGGACCTGGAGTGGTCAGGTGCACGGAGAAGAGAGAGTGAAGGGTCCTGGGGCTGGACAAGGAGGAAGCAGGAGGTTAGTTTCTGTCTTGTGATCAGGAGCTGGACCGTGGCAATGGTTACATAAAGTCTACATGTGCGTAATGCCCCTAAACTACATGCCTACAAGATGGTTAATATGGGAAGTCTGTGTATTTTTGTATGATTTTTACACTTTATCTTGGCCCAAAGGCTGAGAATCCAAGATGACTTAATACAATTTTTAAAAAGAGGGAAGGTGTACAACGTCTCAAAGACCCTGGATTCCATCAGCCTGAACTCAAGGAACAATAGTTTTCTTTACCTTGAAGCATCACAGAGTCCCAGGGAGCCTCAGGGCAGTGGGGTTCCCACCGTGGACCACGCCTGGATGAGTCCTCTAAGGGACCCAGTCCTCCCACGCTGTCAGTAGTCATGGGAACCCTATTTTATGAGCCTCACTCATCATTCGATTTGACTTTTCCCTCTCAGTTCATGGGCATTCATGGAACATTCTGTCATCACCCAAGAACCAAGTAAGGGAGGAATCTGTCAAGTAAAAACAAAAAAACAAAGGTAGGAAAGAAAGGAATGTGGTATCGGCAGTGTGACCTGCCCTGCTGAAGTGCCACTCAGCTATGCAGAGAAACCTGTCACCTTCTGCGTGCCTCCCATGCGCAGCTCTTTGTCTGTCCCACACTGAAGCCACCCTGGCCTGGAGCCCCACCGTGCAGATCTGACACCTGCATATCCCCTCCACCTCCTGGGCCCCTCCTGGAGCCGTCACTCAGGTGGTCTTTCTCCGAATCTCTAGGGAGAGTGGAGCAGGCCCTCGTCAGTCAACACCACTCACTCCTGCTATATCACCTGGGAAGGCAGGTCTTAACCAGGATGCTTTAGGACCCCACTCTCATGCAGCCTAGTTACTTCCCTCCTCCTCCTCCTCCTCCTCCTCCTCCTCCTCCTCCTCCTCCTCCTCCTCCTCTTCTTTTGGTTTTTTCGAGACAAGGTTTCTCTGTGTTGTTTTGGTGCCTGTCCTGGATCTTGCTCTGTAGACCAGGCTGGCCTCAAACTCACAGAGATCCGCCTGGCTCTGCCTCCCATGTGCTGGGATTAAAGGCCTGGGCCACCACCGGCCCAACCAGTTACTTTCTTTCTTTCTTTCTTTCTTTCTTTCTTTCTTTCTTTCTTTCTTTCTTTCTTTCTTTCTTTCTTTCTTTCTTTCTTCTTTCTTTCTTTCTTTCTTTCTTTTTTTTTTTCTTTTTTTTTAAGTGTATTATTTGTTTGGGATCATTTTAAACATGATACGGTCCCACACTGAAAATTCTGTTCCCTGATGGTTGTAGTGAGACAGAGAGAAGCCTGTCCTCAGGTCAACCAGTTCTCCCCGAAGCCAAGACAGGGTCTCTGTGCAGAAATACTCTGTTCTTTTTCTTTTGGTTGCACATAAACCTGAGCCTGCTGGGCACGCTGCAGCCTGCTAGGTCTTATTCCATTTCTGAAGGTAACCCTTTCCTTCTTTCTGAAGGCCGCAGAGGGTCCCGCTCTGGCAGGCACCGCTGATTTCACTGGCGTCCTCTGGATGAGCATTTGGGTCAATTCCTATCTTTTCCGTATCTAACGAAGATGCAGCAAGCAACCCTGTCCATTCTTCATTGTGTTCAAGCATACAAAATGTGGATCCACGTGTAGGACAACTTTGGAAAGGGAAGTTACTGAATGGGGCAATTTAAATCATTGTGTTGATCAGTATTTCCGAAATAGCAGGGTGGCTAATAACACAGGTATTTGCCGGGCGTGGTGGCACAGGCCTTTAATCCCACATTGGCAGAGGCAGGGGGATCTCTTGAATTAGAGGCTGGCCTGGTCTACATAGTAAGTTCCAGGACAACCAGGGATACACAGTGAGAACCAGTCTCAAAACAAAACAAACAAACAAAAAAATGACAAACCAAGAAAAAAACAGAAATCAGGTATTAATGTGGACTTTTACTACAGGTTACAGATGGACATGGTTGGGGGCGGGGCTCTATGCGTCTCTTAAATTTGGAGGCAAAAATGTGTGTGCGTGCGTGCGTGTGTGTTTAAAGGTTTTCATCTATTCCGTGAAAAGGGTCTTTACCCCCCAAATAATACTGCACTCATCCAGCGTATCAGTCTCTCATTTCCCACCCCCACCCTTGGATGTGAACTTCCCACCCCTCAAAAAGAAGAGCTAGGCCACCTGTTCTTCTGGTTCTTTCCCATGCAACATTCCTCTTGCCCTCTTGTGCCCTTTCAAGTGGTTATTATTGCCTTGGCTAATGGTTATCTGACTCTCTCCACAAGCCAAAGCGAGACTAGTTAACTTTATCTAAGAGCCCTCGTGGCAGGGACCAGAGAGAGCTCCTCCTCTGTTTGACGGACGCAGAGGCACCGGTGGGTTATCTAAGCCCCTGGTAGAGCTGGGATTCCAACCCAGATGCGTGAGGTGCAGATCCAAATGGGGCAAAGTGGAAGCAAACGAAACTGACAGAGGGGGTTTGGTTTCAGCAGCATCCTCTGGAGAGCTTCCAACAACGCAGCTTCCCTGGCCACTTCAGGCAGCACCTCCGGGGCCTAGCCTAGACCGCCGAGCTGTCTCAGAGTCCACAGAGAGTTCCAGGAACCCACAGGACTCAGAGCCCTGCCCTAAGGTGGTGCCAAGCTTCTCTGGGTTTCTGTTTTGATTTTGTTGTTTTCTGTTTTGTTTTGCGGTATTGGGAACCGAACCCGCGGCATAGACGATGCCAGGCAAAACCTCCACCACCAAGTTGCACCCCAGTCCCCCATGTACATTAGAAGTCTTTACCACCGTGCCGCATTTGGAATTCTTTTCTTTCATTAAGCTGTTTTCAAAGACAGCAAAGATGGTCCAAAAGTTTGGTGGTTTGTTTGTAAGTATTCTTTTGTAGTCCGGCATGGTGACACATGCCTTGAATCCCAGCACTCGGGAGGCAGAGGCAAGTGGATCTCTGTGAGTTTGAGGCCAGCCTGGTCTACAGAGTGAGTTGCAGGACAACCAGAGCTGTTATACAGATAAACCCTGTCTCAGAACAACAACAACAAAAATAATAATTTAAAAAAAAAGTATTCCTTAGAATTCTTGCATCTCAACTTAACCAAAGCTAATGCTTGCAGCTATTGTATCCAGTAGAACCTTAAAGGGCCCTACGTTTGGTCTGAGCCCATGAGCCTCTTGGGGGTTTCTCACTATGTAGGGATACCGTGCCCAGGCTTGCTTCCTCCACCTCGCCCATTCCTCGACATCCCCCAGTGTGTATGTCTAGATGGGTAGATAGGTAAGCACATGCTCATGAGTGCCCACAGCGGCCAGAGGTGTTGGATCCTTCTAGCCCTGGAGTAACAAAAGTATGAGCTACCCAACATGGTCCATCTGAACTCAGGTCCTCTGCAAGAGCAGTGTGCATTCTTAACCCCTGAACCATCTCCTCACCAGCACCTAATTGTAGAGTTACTCTCCAAGATAAATGACCAAGCCTTTGGTTCACCTCTGTTCTTCTCTTTTCTTTCTTTCTTTTTTTTTTTTTTCTTTTTTGAGACAGGGTCTACCATACAGCTCTAGCCCTCCCGGAACTTACTATGTAGACCAGGCTGGTATCACACTCAAAGACATCCACTTGTCTCTGCCTCCTGGGGTCTGGAATTAAAGGCATGAGCTACCACGCTACCGCAGAAGGTCCTTTGAGTTTAGTCCTTTGGGAAGGATGTCTACAAGAAATGCTCATTTTCTTCATAATAAAAAGACCCTGCCAGGGTTGTATTTGAGGCACACTTACTCCAGATGTCTAACTGCGATATAATATCCTTCCATGTGTTGGGGGCGGGCAGGCCACACCAGCTAAAAATATGCCCTGCTCTTGGAAATGTAAAATGGGGGGCAAAATGGGAGAGCAGTGTAGGCAGCCAGGAGATCCGTAAAGTTAAATATGAGCTTTTAAAAAGGAGTTGAAAATCAAGTTCTCAACCCAGACTACTTGGGGTCGAGGTGAGACACCAAACACCGCTGGACTTTCACTCACCTGGAGCTGTCTCTGGCCCGGAGCCCATCTGCTGGCTAGAGAGCAGAGGGGTGTGGAAGAAAAACCCAAACAGCATTCCTCCGCGTCACAATTACAGCAGGGCTATTTAAAAAAAAAAATTCCATGTAATTTGAGTAGATTCCCCATGCTCAGAGGTCTCTGACTGGTGTAAAAGTGAACAGTGGGGATAAGGATTCCCAAACCTCAGCTGGAAACCAGAGGACGATGGTCCGTCCAAATGGGCCCTCTGGTCTGCGGGCTTGAGAATCCCACGGAGGCCTTTAACTGTACCAAGGCTCTCACTGTGGCTCTAGGTGACCAACCTCTGGCACTTTCTAGGAGCTTCTAGCTCCCCTGCCCTCAGCATGAAGTCAGCACAAATGTCTTCCCTGTGTGCAGGCTCCACTCCATACTACCTGTGAGACCCCAGGCCTCAGCCCCTCCTTAGAGGCAGCGGTGGTGACTAAATTCACAAGGACAAATAACGTACACACAGCAGCAATGACCACGGCAGCTTCTGATGGCAGGAAAGGCTTGGGGAGTCCTTTTCAGCTCCAACAGGGGCAGAGGGACAGAGGGACAGAGGGACAGAGGGACAGAGGGACAGAGGGACAGAGGGACAGAGGGACAGAGGGGCAGAAGGGCAGAGGGACAGAGGGACAGAAGGGCAGGGGGACAGAGGGACAGAGGGACAGAGGGACAGAGGGACAGAAGGGCAGGGGGACAGAGGGACAGAGGGGCAGAAGGGCAGAGGGACAGAGGGACAGAGGGACAGAAGGGCAGAGGGACAGAGGGACAGAAGGGCAGAGGGACAGAGGGACAGAGGGACAGAGGGACAGAGGGACAGAGGGGCAGAGGGACAGAGGGACAGAGGGACAGAGGGACAGAGGGACAGAGGTGCAGAGGGACAGAGGGACAGAGGGGCAGAGGGACAGAGGGACAGAGGGACAGAGGGACAGAGGGACAGAGGGACAGAGGGACAGAGGGACAGAGGCAGCCTGGCTGAACTTAAAAAAAAAAGAACATGGCATGACATCATCAAGTATTTCTTTTAAAAGAACCACCATTTTAGTGAAAGTGAGGAGATGGAGAGCCAAGGAAGCTCCAGTGGCCCACCAAAGAGGCACCTGGAAGGAGATCTGCTCAGAAAATAAGATAAACCAACAAAATCACGTAGTGCTTGTGTGGACTCTCTCCCTCCAGGCTTTCAAGAGCCTTCCATCTGTTGAACATTTAGCTCCAACCCTGCCCCCTCCACCACAGCCCTGACTCCCCCACCATGGCCCTGGCTCCCCCACCACAGCCCTGGCTCCCCCACCACAGCCCTGGCTCCCCCACCACGGCCCTGGCTCCCCCATCACAGCCCTGGCTCCCCCACCACAGCCCTGGCTCCCCCACCACAGCCCTGGCTCCCCCACCACAGCCCTGGCTCCCCCATCACAGCCCTGGCTCCCCCACCACGGCCCTGGCTCCCCCATCACAGCCCTGGCTCCCCCACCACAGCCCTGGCTCCCCCACCACAGCCCTGGCTCCCCCCCCCACAGCCCTGGCTCCCCCATCACAGCCCTGGCTCCCCCACCACGGCCCTGGCTCCCCCATCACAGCCCTGGCTCCCCCACCACAGCCCTGGCTGCCCCCACCATGACTGAGCCCAGTTTAGAGCAAAGGAAACACTTGCAGAAAGAAGAGGAAGATGGGGTGGGTGTCCCTGACAAGGGGACAACAAATGCCTGGACAGAGTTAGAGGCTATCAAGCTGGAACCAAACTGAACACTGGCAACTGATCCCAGAACATCAGCCACTATGACCTGAGGACGCTGAGCCAACTGCTCACAGGGCCGGGAAAGCCCTCAGTGGGCAAAGGGAGGCACAGGAAGAAGCAGCTGACAGGAACGTGCCGCAGGGTGACATGGGGTTGGTAGAGGACGAGGCTTGCTAAGTGTTAGTTATTATTATGCGGTGCTGTGTTATTTACCGAGTGAGAAAAGCCACCAGGTACAACAAAGCCCGCTATAATAAGAGTTTATTAAGGAAAGATGTGCCTAGGCCTATGGAAATGGTCGTGCAAGGAGAGAGAGGAAGAAGAGGGGGGAAGAGTCTGTGACCCACTTTTTATGGACTCCCCCCCCCCCCGCGCACATGTGCATATGGGCTTACGTAGCTACGCCATGCATGCGCATAAATTACATGATCACACTGCATGCAAATTATGTGATCATGTAGCACACAGATTACATAGGACGTAAAGCCCTGGAATGACTAAACATGTGTGTGTGTGTGTGTGTGTGTGTGTGTGTGTGTGTGTGTGTGTGTGTGTTTTGCCTGCACATATGTCCGTGTGTCACATGCATTTCTGGTGTCCAAGGAGTCTGGAAGAGGGTGTCAGATCCCCTGCAACTGGAGTGACCAGTGGTGAGCCATCATGTGAGTGCTAGGACTCCAGCCTGGGTCTTCTGCAAGAGTAGACAGTGCTCTTAAACAGCCATCTTTCCAGTCCCTCTATGTCGCACAAATCCTAAGTGGTATTATAATAAAAATCTGGAGTCAGATATTGGGGTAAATGCTGAAAGATCAGAGACAAAGGAACAAGCCACCAGAGAAACTTCTCACCACTACCAAATCCTCAGGCCAAATGGAAGGCAAGATCCTGTCTCCACAAATCCTCTGACTGAAAGAAAGTCTCTGAGTCCTCAGCCAAAAGGGCTTTGTTCCTGTCTCCTCACATCTTATATGCCTTTCTCTGCCCAGCCCTTTCGCTTCCTTCCTAGTGCTGGGATTAATGGCCTATGTGCTTCCCAAATACTGGTAGCAGAGGCATGAGATCTCAAGTGCTGGGATTAAAGGCATGTGCCACCACTGCCTGGCTCTGTTTCTCTCCTAGACCGAATTAATCTCATGTAGTCCAGGGTGGCTTTGAACTCATAGAAATCCAGACAGATCTCTGCCTCCTGAGTGCTAGGATTAAAGGTATGTACCACCACTGTCTGGCCTCTATGTTTAATCTAGTGGCTGGTTCTGTCTTCTGATCCTCCGGCAAGCTTTATTTGATACACAATATATCAACTCACCTCTAGTTCCTTTTAAAAGATGAGTCACAACTCATTCTGGTCTGCTCTGAGTCACCGAGTCATGGATTTCTCAAGAAAAAAAAATGTGTAATATTTTTTCATGTGAAAAGTCCTGTTTTAAATATTGACAACTTGTTCAGATACTCTTAAAAAACTACCTGTCAACATTGCTTAGGCTCAAAGATGTGACCAAACTTGACTGGAGGTCTCTCCTTTTTCAAGGTTGGTCAACACCTTTAATCTTACAGGATTAAACTTAACCATGACTCAGAGAGGCCAGCCTTCCTCTGTGTGCACACATACACATGCCATGGTGCACATGTGTAGATCAGGGAACAGCTTGGGAGAGTGGGTTCTCTCTGGCTGTCAGTGCTGAGAGCAAATTCCTTGGTCCGTTTTCTGACCCTCAGCTGAGTTTTAGCCAGAGAAGCTCTGCAAAGAGACCCCCCACCTCCCAACCACACACAAGCAAACTGTGGTAGTTTGAATGTATTTGGCCCCAATACGCTCATAGGGAGTGGTACTATTAGGAGGTGTGGCCTTGGAGGATGTATGGTCTTGTTGGAGGAGGCTGGATGACACTCGCCTTTAATCCAGACCTTGAGGCTGGAGGGCACACCTTTAATCTGGATCACGCCTTCTGTGGGAAGTGTGTCACTGTGGGTGCAGGCTTTGAGGTTTCATGTACCCAGGATACCATAGCCCAGTGCGTCAGTTGATTTCCTCTGGCCTGCAAGATGTAGCAGGCTCAGCTCGAGCACCACCTCTGCCTGCATGCCGCCATGTCCCCCGCCATGGTGATAATGGACTGAACCTCTGAAACTATATGAAATGAAATGAAATGAAATGAAATGAAATGAAATGAAATGAAATGAAATGTTTTCTTTGTCGCCGTGGTCACGGAACACTGGCTGAGACGCAAATGAAGCCCCCCCCCCCCTGTGCCTTTCTCTTCCAGGTGTTTGGGTTCTTGGTCTGGACTCTGGTGGCTGCCACCCACGTCGAGGAGCCCCTGCTGCAGGGATGGGTGCTCTATGTGTCGCTCACCTCCTTTCTCATCTCCCTGATGTTCCTGCTGTCCTACTTGCTGGGGTTTTACAAACGATTCGAGTCCTGGAGGGTCCTGGTAAGAACCAGGGGGTGGCATCTCCTGGACTGGTGTCCACGTCTGAAAGGACCATGGGTTTCTCCAAGCGGGGAGGGAGGGTGAAAGACCTGGGGTTAGAGACCCCACGGGGAAGAGATTCCCAGGAAACCGAGGCTTCTGATTTTAGTGTGTTGATTACCAATCCAAAGTGGAAACATTTTTCCTTGTATTTCCCTCTACCGCCTTCCTTGTTAGGATGGCACACACCTACCTGAAGTTAAGAATAGTATCTGGAGGCATAGTTTAGCAGTCAAGAGTACTTGTTGTTTTTGCAGAGGACCCAGATTTAGTTTCCAGTACCCGTGTGGAGACTCATAACCATCTGTAACCCCAGGTCTAGGGGGGATCTGACACCCTTTTTCTGGCCTCCATGGACACTGCATGCATGTGGTACACAGAAATACAGAGAGAGAGAGAGAGAGAGAGAGAGAGAGAGAGAGAGAGAGAGAGAGAGAGAGAGAGAGAGAGAGAGCGCACAAAGAAAGGGCAGTAGGGAGGGGTTTGCTTCTCTGTCCCCCTCTTCCCTGATGTGGAGGGAGGAAGGGAAGGTGCTCACTTGAGTAACATTGGCCCCTGCCTCTGCATTTCCAGGACAGCCTGTACCATGGAACCACGGGCATCCTGTACATGAGTGCCGCCGTCCTGCAAGCACATGCCACTATCATGTCTGAACATAAAAACGAAAACCTCTACTACATCAATACCGCAGCCTCGGTGAGTAGCTGCACTGTACTGGGCAGTGACAGAGACACGCACCCCTGGAGGGCGTTTATTAGGTGCAGTTCAACGCTATCTTGGGTGTTTTGGACGACTGTGTCAAGCTGCAGGACACTGGAGGAGGGGGCAGTGTATGCATGTGTGTGCATGCGTCCAAACTTCAAGGGCCACCTCTTGTCTTGCGCTTGTCCCACTCAGTCTTCATTCCCACAGTCTTCAGAGTTTTGTTCTTTCCCCAGACAAACAGAACCACATTTCTCCTTCCTTACTGACCTCTGCTAAGAGGTCCAGCAGCCTTGATGTGGAGTCTGAGTTACTTTGCACAGTCAGCTATTCTGAGTCCTTTTGCTTCAGTGACAGAAATCCACAGAAATGGCGTTGCTAAGCAATGGAAGCCAAGACAAGGTGTGCACAGTACATTGTGAAGAGAGCCTGATGCCCAGGCGCTGGCACCCAAGCGGCAGGCTTCTGAGCCCACCTGTCCCTTTCTCTACTGTGAAATAATACCCACTTGTGGCAGGAAGCTGACTCCACTTTGAGTGTGAAACAGTGCGACCCATGTCACCCTTTGGCTTCCACAGGCTCCCACGCCATGCCAGAGGCTGCATTAGGGGGCACTGTCTCCAGAATAAGGATGGGGTACCAGACAGACACTGTGGGGCTCTGGGAAGGCCACAGCATTTCCCAGCAGCCTTCCAGCCTCCCTGGTTCCTTCCCTCTTTGTCAGGGCTCTTGGATTCCATTAAACTCCTAGTCCCAGAGATGGCCTTTTAATGGCCTTGCCGCTGCTGCTGGCTCCCGATCTGTCCCCAGACACAGAGACTCTCTCACTCGTGATCTGGGCAGGGATGCTCACATCTCAGATCAGCAAGACAGCTCCTTTCCCCCAACACCGGCCTCTCCACAACCCTCACCTAGCATCCCCCTTTGCCCTCTCTACCTCACACTCTCCCAGCCTTATACCCATCTGGACTATTTGTAGAGGACCTGCTTATCTGGCTTCTTGCTGCAAAATGTAACCTCCATGAGGCAGGTGTTATTCATTTATTTCCATATTTGTGACAGTGTCTCACTTATGTAGCCATGCTGGCCTCAAATTTGTCATTCTCCTGACTTAGTCACCTGGGTGTGGCATTAAAGGCATGTGTCACCATGTATGTCTTAAGGGCAAGAACTTTTTCATGTCTTGCTCACTGTTGTAGCAATAGCTATTCTTTTTTTTTTTTTTTTTTTTTTTTTTTTTTTTTTTTTGGTTTTTCGAGACAGGGTTTCTCTGCGTAGCTTTGTGCCTTTCCTGGAGCTCACTTGGTAGCCCAGGCTGGCCTCGAACTCACAGAGATCCGCCTGGCTCTGCCTCCCGAGTGCTGGGATTAAAGGCGTGCGCCACCACCGCCTGGCGCAATAGCTATTCTTGAAGCACAGCAGGTGCTTAAAGCTATTTGGATGGATGGGTGGGTGAGTGGATGGATGGGTGGATGGGTGGGTGGGTGGGTGGATGGATGGATGGATGGATGGATGGATGGATGGATGGATGGATGGATGATGGACAGGAACAGAGGGTTAGTGAACAGAAGGACAGTGAGGTTGGAGTGACCTCCATCCTGAGGAGAGCCATCGTGCCATTTTAAGCTCTACTTTAATTATGGTCATGTTTTTCTGCTGGAACAGAAATGAAGATGCAGAGTAGGCAGGAGATGAACTGAGGACCTGAGAAGCCCTAGTGAGGGATGGTGGTGGCCGAGACAAAGGAGGTGTGGATGTACCGAGAGCTAGTCAGATAGCAGACTTGGAGGCTGGCTTTGGCCAGGACAGTCAGAGGGAAGAACTGAAAGGGATCTTAGCTGGAGGGGAGGAAGATCCTTGGGCTAACTAAATTTAGTGGCTTTAGCAGATCAGCGTGTGCCAGTAAGAGCTTTAGGAGAACCTGAGACATTCACAGATGGGTGCTCCTAGCAGAGTTCTGGGCCAATGAGCATAGCTGTGGACATGGCCTGAGCACAGAGGCTCATATTGGAAATGGGCTCAGGGAGTCAGCTCAGCATGACACAGGTCCCAGGGCAGGGAGGGAGAAGGATGGCGTTATGGACAGATAAAGAGACCCAGGTTGCAGCTGGAGGAGATTCAGAGCTAGAACAGCTGGAAAATGTAGCCCTAGCAATGCCCAAGGAGGGAGGATCCCAGAGGGTGGAGCGGCCATGCAGGGAACGCAGGGCTGGGTGGGGATCTGGAGCCATTAGGGTTGGGGGGGTGTGCCCAGCAGGACCCTCTCTAACGCTCCCTGTCTTCCTCCAGTTCTTCGCCTTCCTCACCACCCTGCTCTATATTCTGCATGCCTTCAGCATCTATTACCACTGAAGTGCAGGGGAATCCAACCCGGTAGGTCTTGCCATTTGCCATCTGGGTGATAAATGGAAGACCCCCCAAGCCACTCACGGGGTCAACAGACTATCTTTCTGGAATGTGTGAGGAGACCCACTTGAGCATTTTTCTCTTCACGGTGACTATGAGAAAACTATTCCGCCACCAAAGATGACTGGCCCCGACCCTGAAGATCTACCCCACCCCCCACCCCTGCCCTGAAGACGACTGCTTCTTGAAGTTTCCTGACCGTGAACTCAGCTTTTCTAAAAAACCAACTTTGAACCCCTCACCATTCAAAATGCCAGCTCTGCCATCACACCCGTTTAGGATCTTTTGTCTCGGCATTGGTGCTCCCCATGATAGGTTTAGGGAATATTCAATCTTATTTTCTAAAATAGGCAAGGCTCCACGAAGGCCTGAGTGTCTAACGCAATGTCCGTGCGCAGACAGACCTTCCTTGTAACCTCTGCTGCCGCTCTGGAGCGGTTGTCCCGACCTGCCTTCTTCCTCCGATCCCACTCCTACTTCCTCTGCATTAAAGAGATCCAAGGAAAATGTACATAAAACCAACTCTGAGGGCAAATTTATGGGAGAAATAAACGGTTGGGTTTGGAGAGTCATAATGGGAAGGACGCAGCCAGTTGATGCATAAGCCGGGTCCCTTGGGAACTACAGGGCTCAGTGCGCCTGCGTGGAGCCTCAAAGACCAACCTGAGATACAGAGGTTTGCGCGTCAGGAAAGTCAGGAAAGACTTCAGCGAAGGAGATGGGCGCATCACAGGCACGGATTTACCTTCCGGCTCCTCCCAACACAGCGGGAAGAAGCGGTTGCTAGATTGTGGCAGGGGCTGTGAAAGGACCCCTTTGGAGGTCTGTGCTCACTTCTGTGTGCCCCCAACTCTTTCTGGAGACTCTCTGGGTGAGGCCCGTCTGCAGGATTCATCATAGAAAGGCAATTGAGTTTGGGGGCTATTTTTCCAAGACCAGGCCTCGTGAGAAGAAAAGTATGAAGTCAAGGGAATACTCCCGGAGCAAGCTGGGCTCTCTATCCCATCACCACCCGGGAGGGTCTCAGCCCCTTGCCAAGGGCGCCTGCGTGGCTGGGTTTCCTCACCCAACAGGCCAACAGGGCACAGCCCCATAACTGCCTAAATAAATAATTACCGAAAGGGAATTAGCGGAATCTAACTTTTCTCCATTCGGGTGTGTTGGGAGGGGGTAGGGGTCACTTACTAATTGCCCTGATGTCTTGAAAAGCCAACACTTGTCTCTTATTTTATAGCCTGGCAGCTATCTGTGATGTTCACCGTTGAATATTTACTGAATGGCCCACGTACAAATAAAAGATGTTTGTATAGTGGCAAGTGTGGAATCTGTCTCCTTGATATTGCTGGAAGCTGGACCCAGACATCATTTTTTTTTAAGTCTATTATGCAATGTCGTCAAAACCCCCCTTGGGATTGTTTTAAGTTTCTATAGCTAAGTCCCTGTCATAGGGTTCTATTGCTGCTAAGGGACACCATGACTAAGGGAACTTACAAAAGGAAGCATTTAATTGGGAGCTTGCTTAAAGTTTCAGAGGGTGAGTCCATGATCATCACGACAGAAAGCGTGGTGGCAGGCAGGCACGGTGCCGAAGAAGTAGCTGAGAACTCATATCTGATTTGCAAGTTGCAGAGACAGAGAGAGAGAGACAGAGAGACAGAAAAAAAACCTTAAAGCCCACCCCAAGTGGCACGCCTCCTCCAGCAAGGCCACACCTCCTAACCCCTCCCAAACAGTTTCACTGAGGACCAAGCTTTCAAATATATGAGCCTATGAGGGCCATTCTTATTCAAACCACCACAGTCCCCAAGGGCAGAAACACAGTCATTCTGTCTTACGTATCAGGGAGGGTAGACTCTGTCTCCAGGTTGTGGTATCACAATCACTTGGGGGCAAGTTCAACCTCAAACAATTAGACACAGTTGGTGTCCCACCAGCCAGAGCTGGGGGAGACAGAAAGGTCTCCATCAAAGCCCAGATGCCTTGTTCCCATTTCTCATTCTTCCTTCCCTCCCCCCATAACACAAGTCTTGTTCAGCTCCCAAGACACACCCACCCCACTCACATTGTACAGTGCTCAACCCAAGCCTGGTTACCTTTTGCTTACACACAGCGGCTGCTATATCACTGCGTCCCCTCTTCTCAGTCTGGCATCTCCCCAATCCTCTGGAGGGAAGTCCTGAGGCCTTCAGACATCTCAGGCCCTCACCTCCTGTAGACAAAAGGATGGCAGGATTTGTTGGGTTTTTCTCCCTGTCCTGATCCGCACCCCTTCCTTTCCCACTTACCTTCCCAGGGTCCCACACTCAGGTCCCATCTCACAGCTGGCTTTGGAGGGAATGGAGAATAACTCCCTGACACTGTCCCCAGGGAATCTTATGTGTTTCCTGAGCACTAGGGAAACATAAGGTACCCTGTACTGAGTAAGTTTTGTCTGGGACAGCCAGGGACTCTAATCTGGGAAATAACCAATTATCTTTTAAAAAGACAGGGACAGAGGAAATCAAATGTTAAAATCTGAAAAGCAAGTCTACCTCTGGGGTCACAGTGCCACTGGAAGGTGACTGAGCTGTCAGGGTGTTGATCCCCCACCCCCCAATCTGACCATCCCACTGGGAATCTGAGGTGAAGCACATCTCAGCATGAACTGGGCCCTGCAATGGAGGGCCACCTGCAGGCTCTTGTTCAATGGGAATGTACTGTGAGCATCGCCCATTCCTCCCCAAAGTGTACAGCTCAGAAACCAAGGTGTACATTCGGAGTCTTTGTCACACCTGGTCCTCCCTGGGGCACAGCGCTGCCTAGTCCCTTTGCTCCCCTGGTGCCTTTGGGACTCTCTCTGCCATTTCTGATGCACCCGCCCACCACTTCCCAGTAGTTAGCTCACAGAAGGGAGGGAAACACCTTGTAAAAGATGGCTGAATCCTCTTCCGCTTGGAACAGTTTTGTGTACTGGTGCAGACCGATGCACGTGGAAACCTTGCTGTCTCTCTCCCATCTCGTACTACACCCCTGGAGCCTGGCTTCCCTTCTGTTAGATGTACCCTGAAGCTCCACGGAGAAGCTGCCATCTCTCTCCTTCCCGCACTATGGACAGTGAAGCCACCCCAGAGCCCAGGCTGGACCTCGCTAGCTGGTTATAAGGAAATCAGGCCTGCTGAGGAAGCTGGGCCCTTCCTACCTCCCGACTTGGATGCCTGTTCTGGGCATATCACATAGTAGGGCTACCACAAATGCATAGTGGTAGCTTCATGTGGTCCCATTTGAGGGAACTGCCTACATCATGTTTCTCAACCTGTTGGTCTCGACCCCCACAGGGGTCATATATAAGATACTTACATCACAATTCACTCATAACAGTAGCAAAATTACAGTTATGAAGTAGCAGTGAAATAATTTTATGGTTGGGGTCACCACATCATGAGGAACTGTACTAAAGTGTTGCAGCATTAGGGAGATTGAAAACCACTGGCCTACATGATGACGGACTAATCCAAGAGACAGGTAGATGGGAGAGCCCCATGTCAAGACAACCATCCTCTTAAGAAATGCAGAAGAAAGACACGGAGAAGGTATGTGGAGCCCGAGACAGGAGCTGGTGCTCTGCAGCCAACGCTCCAGGAATGTCGGGAGCACCCAGAGGGTGGAAATGGCAAAGGGTGGGTTCTGCAAGCCTGTCAGGGAAATACAGTCCTGACGGCAGATTTACAGCCTCTACATTATTAAAAAAAATAATTCCCTACCAGGTTTGTGGTCATTTGTTACAGTAGCCACAGGATGTTAATATAGCATAAAAATAATCACCTCTACTGTCGGAACTGCTGTTCCCAAATGTCTTGATTTGGGGTTTAAAGGAAGCTTTTCAGAGCAGCCAGCTGTTTTAGTCAGTGCTTTATTGCCTTAAAGAGGCACCAGGACCATGGCAGCTCTCATAAATGAAAACATTGAATTGGGGCTGACTTAGAGTTCAGAGGTTTAGTTCACTATCATGGTGAGAAGCATGGCAGCATTTATGGTAGCTGGAGAGGTAGCTGAGAGTTCCATATCTGGATTCTCAGGCAACAGGAAGTGAACTGTCCCACCCTGGGTGTAGCTTGAGACCTCAAAGCCCACCCCCACAGTGACACACTTCCTCCAACAAGGCCACATCTCTTAATAGTGCCACTTCCTATGGCCAAACATTCAAACACCCAAGTCTATGGGGGCCATACCTATTCAAACCACCACACCAGCTAATACTCTATTTTACGGGGTTTACTTTTTTTTAAGGTCTCAACAATAGAGGCCTTTTCCTCCCTGTAACACCCAGAATCATTCATGTACTCACTGTGTTTAGTGGAGCATACAACCACCATGGGCTCTGGAAGCATTCGTCAGTGTGTGCGGTACGTATGTATATCTGCACTAGACAAAAAGGCTCTCTGGATGTGGGTGTGAGAGGGTAAAACAAGTCATAGACTTCTCAGAGAGTCCAGATAATCATGCTTTGTCTGCCTAGGAAGTCAGGGCCGAGGAGCTCTCTACAGCTACCCCCCAACTCCTCTTCAAGTGCAGAGTTATTTATAACCACAAGGAATACATTTGGAGTTCACAGTAAGTTCCTTCCCAGCACTGAGAACAAGTGGAGTGAAGTGTGTAATGAGGCTGTTGAGTTCTTTGTAAGTTCAAGAGAGCTTTATTGTAAAATGTTGAGCATACAACACAAAACAATGTATTATATACTTGAAAGTTGCTGGTACAGATTTTATTTTATTTTTCAGAGATGGGGTAACCAGTCAATGATAAAGTTGAGGAAAACTGTAAAAGCCCTGGGAAATGCTCATGACCCAGTAGTGGAGCACTAACAGTCAAGTGTGCTGAGAACCACATGCAAGGGGAGGTCAGTGGTCTAAATCAGATTTGGTCTGTTCAGAGACAGAACTGTTTCTCTAACACGACAAGAAGGCAGGAAGGGCCCTCGGAGAGTCACATTGGCATACATGGACCCAGCCTAAGGTCAGAAACTCCGTGGGTAAAGAGTTCTTCCTTGAGTCGGGACCATCCTCCTGAACTGGGGTCATCACACTTGGACTCAGGCGTTGGTTTCTCACCTGCCAAGGCAAAAACAACCGCTCACAATTCCCTGGTGTGCTCTGAAGTGGCAATTAAAAAAAAAATCTGCCCAAGTGATGGCCCTTTCCCCAAGTCTGCAGCATCGGTTCTTTTGTTTGCCCAGATCATTCCCCAGTGGTTCCCAGTCTTGGCCGCTCACACAGGTTGCCACTCTGTTAAGCGACAGACGATAAAGACCCTGGAGCCAGCCCCTTTCCGCACAAGCTGGGACAGCAGCACAGCCTTTGGAGGACTTCCTGCATCAACCAAACACATTAGCTTGAATTCTTGAGGTGCTCCAAGGGAGGCCACCCCTCTTCTCTTCAGAGTCTCCCTCTTCAGGCTGTCTCTACCCAGGTGACGTCTGCTCTGCTTCCCTCAGCAGCGGGCAGTGGGTGCTATAGGTTCTGCACTCAGAGATCTTCCCTTCCTCAGAGTTCCGAGGGATGCTGCTGCCCACCCTGTTCAGCATGCTCCTCATCCTTTGGTGTGACTGCCAACTCTACAAAGAAGACTAAGCACTTTGTGTGGGCACATACCAAGCCTTTACTTATATTTATGGGTCTACCATTAATGAGGTGTCCAGAATTCACTTTCTAGCCCATGGTGGCCTCAGACTTGAGGAAAGCCTCCAGCTTCAGATTCCCAAGGGCTAGGTTTACAGGCATGAGCCTCCCACTCCTGCTAGAAGGAAATAAGTACAGCATTGAAGCGATCAGCTCAACTCTAGGGACTCCAAAGAGTGGCAAAATACTAAGTCACCACCTTCAAGGTGACCATGTCCTACAGTCCACCCTCAAGGTGACCATGTCCTACAGTCCATCCTCAAGGTCACCATGTCCTACAGTCCACCCTCAAGATCACCATGTCCTACAGTCCACCCTCAAGGTGACCATGTCCTACAGTCCACCCTCAAGGTCACCATGTCCTATAGTCCACCCTCAAGGTCACCATGTCTTACAGTCCACCCTCAAGGTCACCATGTCCTACAGTCCACTGTTCCCTCTTCCGTGGGAGGATTGACATGGAATCACACCCTGGGTGTCTTTTCCAAGAGTCACAAGAGGCCAAGGGGGGAGAAATAGTCTCAACTGAGCAAAGAGCTGGCATTTCTTTCCCACTGTCCTGCGTAGCACCCCACAACTTTTTGTTCTTCGAGTGAGGCTGGCTTTGGTGGACTCTAGTAACTTGAAGCAGAGATTATGGGGCACAACCACGTGGTGAAGGCTTTCAACTGTGGTGGCGAAGTGAGAAAATCTCTGAGTCCATGAGACCATGTCTCCCAAGAAGAAATCATTTGGCAGCCCCGGGGGAGCAATGCTAAGTCACCAGGATTAACCCCAGCTTCCGACTCTGATGACCCCTATCCTGATGGCACCAGAAAGGGGACATGTGAGGTCTCTTCTCCAGCCACTGGCCACAGCTGACCGGGAGCTGCTACAGTAGACTGTCGTGTCAGCTTGAGTGGACAGAGCATTGTTCCCGGGTGGAGCTGTGAGGGTTTCTAAGGAAACTGGTGCATGTGCATGGGTTGAGTGGGCAAGGTCCATTCTCAGTATGGTGGGCACCATACAGCCAGTGGGAGCTGGATAGGAGGAGAGGGGACTGGAAAGGAGAGTTCTTCCCTGACTCTGTCCTGGAACTGGCACACTCTTTTTATGCCCTTGGGCATCAGAACTCCAGGTCTCCTGGCCTTTGGACTCCAGGATGTGGGTTCTCAGACCTCAGACTGAGTTGCACAATCGGCTTTCTTGATTTTGCCTCTTTCAGACATGGACTGAGCCATACCACCGGTATTCTAGGGTCTCCATCTTGCAGGACAAAGGCCTGCTGAGGGCCCTGCTCAGTCTTTAGACTCTTCTAGGCCAGTTGCCCTCGCTCATAGCTATAAGATGGACTCAAGGCCTCCAGGAAGTCCAACTCTTGACAAACGGCTACACTATCCCGTAAACTAAATGGCGTGTGAGCTCCAAAAAGCTCTGGGAGTTTCGTGTAGGGTTGAGTTGATGACTGAAGGGAGAGCAGCTGGAGAAACCAAGAAAACCAGGGAAGTCAGAAACGGAGAGAGTCTAGATAGGAGACAAATGTTAGCAACCCTTGGGTAAGACCATCTAGGCAATGTTCCCCAGAACACAGGATAAGTAGGAAGGCACAGCAGGGGCGTCTGGGAAAACTGGAGAGCCTCTGAGCCCAGACCTCCTTCCCTTCTTTCTTCCATGTATTTGAAAATGGATTTCCCACAAGGCTTTTTTTTTTTTCCCCTAGTGACTGCTACTTGAAAGTCGATTCCTACTCTCACAAATTCAGTCTACCAAGATTTCCTCATTATTTCAATCCGTTGCTATTTTCTTGATTGCCAGTTGTTTAAAAGATCAATACTTTTCGATAAGCTGAGCTATCACCTCCCAAACACAGTATTTGCGCTGACTAACCAGTCCCCTTCAAGATCGGGGATGCTTCCAGGGCCAACACAACTCAGCAGCCTGCCTCCTCTTTCTCGCCTGCAGTGTGATCTGCACAGCGGTATCAGACATTTCAAACCTGCTTCTTCCAAAAGCTGTCAGCAATCACCAAATTTCTGTAGAATCCTTAAAAGTTGAGGATCTGAAAACTGACTTGGCTTAACAATCTAAAGGGCATTTTTTTTTATCAGATAGCATGGCAGGACTCAAAACAGTACCACACAAGACTCTGTGGCCTGAGCCAAGTAAGAGGCACAGTGGAGGCAAAAGAGATGGAGGGAGACATCAGCAGGCAGAGGCACACCTCCTGCGTGGTTCAGTGCTCCGGGTTGCTGCTTAGCCCTCCGCTGACTGTCAGCACCAGGGTGTGAAACAGTCCCGAGACACAACAGTGCGCGGGTGCCCACTGTGCATCCCCTCCCCACACGGGAGCACTGCAGAGCCTGGGTGTCCTCCACAAGCCTAACTAACTTCCAGATATGACTCAACAGGTGCTGCCGGAAAGACCAAACCTTACCAACAAGCCACATATCCATCAGACTTCCAAATCCTGAGTTCAGGAATCTTAAAATCTGGTGAAGATTTTCATCATGGTCAGGTTTCTTGCTCTGGTTATTGCAGAAAATGAAAGATTTCTGTCCCTCTTGGATAAGCAGGCTAAGTCTGGTTGATGCCTCCATTTCACCACCACTATTCTATTTTTTTTTTTTACCGACCTTTGCCCCCTCTGATAAACTAGCACATTAAAAACCACATAGTTACCCCAGGACACCTCTTCCTGCCCCTGTGCGGTCATCGCTGACTCGTATCAGGTGTACCTTGTAACCGCTGGTGGGTTTTTTTCCCCAAGAGTCCAGGATGAGTATCTCAGCTTTAGAAAAGGGCTGTGTTCTTTAAACTCTGCCATACAAAACAGAAACCGAGTTAGGACAGTTCTAATGTCACTGAAGTGGGAAAGAACTGAGTCGGGTGTGGCAGCAGCGCCTCACACCCCACCTTAGCCTGACCCTGTCAGCCCACTCCATCGTGCGCTGCAGAGGTGGCCCCGGCTCTCCTCTCCCACTCTGGTGCTCAGAATCTCTACAGCTTACACTTCAGTCACTCTGTTGATGCCCTGAAGCTTTTAGATGGGCCGCAGGGAAAATGAAGACCCACCTTCAAGGTGTTATTTTTCCCCTCAGGGATAAAGTTCAGGGCTTATGGTCCTTGGACAGTTTTCCAATGAAGACACTGAGGAAAGAAACAATATTGATTAAATTGCACAGAAAATGTCCACCTTTCCCCGAGATGCTGGTAATGTGGCCCCTGCATGAAGGATTCTAGGGTGCTAGAAATAAGAGGTATGCCCTGAAAAGCCTTGTTGTCCTCTTTCTCCTTTCCTGGAGAGAAAGGCCTGTGCCCTTCTCCAGAACCAAGCACATGACAACAAACACCATATCCAAAAGGACAGCCAAGTAGACACTGTGGTGTGTACCTGTCATCCCAGCACTCAGGAAGCCAAGGATAGCAGTGAGGAAACAGATCCTACTTCCAAACTTCCAAAAAGACATAGGGACATTGGTGTCTCTTCTCCACTCTCAGATCACAGTATGGATCCTTCTGCTTTTCTTCAGTACAGGACAAAACTGCACCTCAGAGAACTTAGGTAATGTCTGGAGACAGTGACAGCTGTCAGAGCAAGGGGAGGGTGTAACTAGAGTTTTCCTGCCTTGCCCACAGTCAGGACAAATCTCTGTCACCTGCCAGTCCCACAGCCACTCAGACCCAACCAAGTAAACACAGAGACTTATATTGCTTACAAACTGTATGGCCGTGGCAGGCTTCTTGCTAACTGTTCTTACAGCTTAAATTAATCCATTTCCATAAATCTATACCTTGCCATGTGGCTCATGGCTTGCCGGCATCTTCACATTCTGCTTGTCCTGGTGGCGGCTGGCAGTGACTCCTTCCGCCTTCCTGTTCTTTCTTTTCTCCTGTTAGTCCCGCCTATACTTCCTGCCTAGCCATGGGCCAATCAGTGTTTTATTTATTGACCAATCAGAGCAACAAATTTGCCATACAGAACATCCCACAGTACTTCCCCCCCTTTTTTTTTTCAAAAAGGAAGGTTTTAACCTTAAAGTAAAATTACATATAATTTGGGAATTTGGGCATAGCTTCTCTTACTACTTCCTGCTGGAGGGGGACGCTGTATCTTTTGAGGACACAAAGAAAAATTTAGGATTATGGAATAGTCCATGAGGCTGTATTGTCTGAGCCAGTTGCCTTGAATCTGATCTGGACGTTGGATTATCTGGGCCATGGTGTCATCGGAGACCTTTCAGGGGGTCTTGGCTGGTCAAACCTGATGTATCTTAATCTGGAACAAATCCATAGCCTCCTGCTTTCTGTGGAAACAAAAGCAGAGTCTCCTTTCCAAAGCAACACATCCTTACATCCAAATTTTGAAGTCAAGGTATCATCAAAATATACATATTGGTTTAACTCAACATCTTTTACGATCAAATGTTTTTCTGCAGTTAAAAATCCCAAAGACAACACAATCCAGATTCTCTGTGTAATATTCATCTTTATGTGGCTTATTTTTTATATTAATTTTATTGTCTCTTTAAAGACTTTATTTTTTAAACCTATGTATTTGTTTATATAACTGTATATATCACCCTTTTTGTCTCTTTCAAGCCTACGTGTATTTTACACACATTGTAAACTATTACATCTGAATCTGTCTTATTGTGAATCTATTGCTTTAAACTGCAGCATTTGTAAGACTGAAAGGGCACTATGGCTGCTGGCTCCACCCACCTCAGCTTCCCAACATGGCAGTGGTACATTTACCGCCAGCTCTGGGAGTTTACCGCCAGCTCTGGGAGCTATCGTGGGTCTATGCTTTTATCCAAGCAGTGTGTAGCCCAGAAACCTCTTTTTTTGTTTTGTACTAGCAAAGGCTAAATCCACCACGCAGCTTAATGTGCCACTTGCAGAGGCCTCATTCCCACCATACTGCAGGTCGAGCGCACACGCTAGGAACCCACAAGTAGCTCAAACCGGCAAGCTTTGAGACAATTAGGAAGCTGTTTTTAGCTCCGTTTTAGAATCTTTTTCTCAGGTTTTAGGTGAAAACACTTGCCCACTCGTTGGGCGCCATTTATAGCTAGAGTTTTCCTGCCTGGCCCACAGTCAGGACAAATCTCTCTCACCCAACAGATGGGTCTATCTCTTCTACTGCTGTTTCTGGTTGGCTTATGGGTGAATTACCCTGGACATGGTTATAAATTTGAGAGTATAGGAATGAATGAGTGTAGCTAGAGTTTTTCTGCCTTGCCCACAAGGCCTATACTTCCTGCCTAGCCACTGGCCAATCAGTGTTTTATTTATTGACCAATCAGAGAAACACATTTGTCATACAGAACATCCTACAGCAGAGGAGTGATTCTGTCGCCTTGTAGGTAGAAGCCAGGGATTCTTCTGTCCTACAACACTCAGGTCATTCCCAGAAACAAGAAGTATTCACTACTACAGTAAAAAACACTGAAAGGAATATATGATCAAAGACTTAATGCGATACATCATGACATGCATATACCTGCCTATGGCAGAAAACACAAGAAACTGATAAAATGTGTGTATCTTTGGGGGTAAGAATAGATGGATTTACTGTTTAGCCAAAGGTGCCCTTTTGTCTTCTCAATTCTACCATAATACAAATAACCAGAGGATGGGGTGACTCATGGCCACAATCTCAAAAGACTGTCTTGAAGTTGCAGAACACCACTAAATGGAAAATGGAAAGAACCTGCGTCGGAGAAGGAGCCCTGAAGCAGCGCTCGCAAAACCTGGATGCGTCACTACAAACTAAAGAATGTGAGCTGGTCCCTGAGCCCTGCGCTTGCTCCCTCCTCTGCAGAACAGGAAGGGGATGTGTCCTACTCAGTGCACAGCTCTGCAAAGACCAGTGAAATCATGCCCAGGAAACCCCTCCTGAGCCCTTGAGATCCTTACAGCCACATGCAGCTCTTTAGGACCTGGTGCACTAAAGACAAGGCTAGACACCACTGACTGAAACCTTGCCAGTATTCTCTTCCTCTTGTTGCTGGGACTTTAGGAGCTGTTCCCCGGTGACAGTCCTGGCGTCTTCTATTTATGCTGCCTACCCCAAAAAAATGATGAAGAGCTCAGGCAAAGGCCTTCCTGGGATGGGCCACACAGAGTACAGGTGGTCCACAGGTGTCTGCTGGGTTGCATGGTTACAGCAAGGTTAAAAAGAAAACCCCTTTCCCGTATCACTCAATTTGCTACAAATTGAGTAGAGCTGAGGAAGTCAGGCTCTGCTAAATAATACCAATAACTGTGTGCCCAACTGCTTTAGTAGAGAAAGAACAATTAAAAACTCTCACCAACACAGAACACATCCTATTTAGCTACCAACCCTTCTAACATCTGGGCCATGTGGGCACAGGCAGTGACATCACCACCTTCTGTCTTCATGACTTTGAATGAAAGGACAACCCATGTGTAGGAGCTGCCAGAAGACATGATCGATCCCAATGACATTGAAAAGTTCTCTCCTTCTAACAACTGTGAGATGAACAAGGATAAGTGGGGTGTCTGCCACAGGAAAAAGAAACCACAGGCATCTCTTGTGAGGCATTGGTCGTACAAGATGAAGTCCTCTTCTGTGTGGTCTTCTTTGCAGTAGATCAGTGCCATGGTGGGTGTTATTTCCCATCAGTAACAAGATGGAAAGCCAAGGTCCAATTGGATTGTATTTCCAAGCTGCCTTGGAAACAGTACCACTCTTGTGGTAGGAAACTGATGTCTTGATGGTCAAGTGTATGGACCAGCTCCTTCTGCAACAGAGAAAACAGCTTACATCAAAACCAGGGCCCTCAGACTGCAACCCACAACTCCAGAGAGGCTAGCTAACAGGAAAAGACCCTAGGAGGGACACATGGATGACCCTGTGAAGGAGAAGTGGATGAGATCTACATGAGTGGACTGGGTGTGGGAGGTGGCAGAGGGTGAGGAGTGGGGGATGAGAACATAGGGAAATGGGAGGGGCGAGCTGGAACAAGAGCAGAGTGGGAGGGCAGGGAGGAAGATACCGTGATAGATGAGGACATCATGGGAATAGGAAGAGGCAGGGTGCTGGAGAGGCTCTCAGGAATCCACAAGGTTGACCCCACCTTGGTCTGCTGGCAGTGGTCCAGAGGGTGCCTGGACCGGTCTACTCTGGTGATCAGCCTAGCAAATAACCTAGCTGTCATCATAGAGCCTTTGTCCAGTGACAGATGGAGGCAGATACAGAGATTCACAGCCAGGTACCAGGCTGAGCTCTGGGAATCCAATTGGTGAGAGAGAGGAGAGATTCTGCAGGTGAGGGACGTCAAGATCATGATGGGAGGACATGCAGAGATGAGCGGCCACACTAGTGGAAGCCCATGAACTGTGGACTGGTGGCTGTGGAGCCCCCATGGGACTGGACTAGGCCCTCTTGACATGGAAGATGGTTGTTTGGCTCGAACTGCTTGGGGGGCACCCAGGCAGGGGGATCGGGATCTGTCCCTGGTCTATGGGCAGGCTTCTGGAATCCAATGCCTGTGGTGTGATGCCTTGTACAGCCTTGGTGCAATGGGAAGGGCCTTGGACCTGCCTAGGCTCTGTGTGCTGGGCTCTGCTGACTCCCCATGGGAGACCTCGATTTGGGGGATGTGGGGATGTGGGGTGGCTTGGGAAAGAGGGCTGGGAGGTGGGAATAAGGAGGAGGGGGAATCTGTGGATAGCATGTGGAGGGAGTAGAAAATTTCTTAATAAGGAAAAATGAAAAAAAAAAAAAACCAGGGCCCTGTCATCCCAACAGTCCAGCCCATGACGTGTGTTCGTCACAAACCTCTACCTTATGAAGAAATTAGAGAAAATATCATAGGCTTTGGTTCAGATCAAATACATTCTCTCTCTTCTACCATCAAGAAAACCCAAATCATGATGCTAGGACTGGCAGGCTCAAACATCAACCCTTGTCCCACATTTCAGTGTTACAAGCAATGTAACAATAATTAATATTCAAGTCAGCCATTCTCTGTTATTAGGGGACCTGCCTAGAGTACCTAGAGTACCATGAGATTAGGGAGCCCCTTATATTCCATTATTTCTGAACATCTACTTCCATTTACCCCAATGCCTGTATTCAGTGTACCTTGATGAAAATTGTTATGCTGTTTCTTTTTTCTTCTTTTTCTCTTTCTTTTTTTTTTTGACCTAAAAATGAGTGATCATTTCTATCTATCTAGTGATAGTGAGATTTTTTTTTTCAGATTTGAGCAAAAGTTAGCTAAGGAAATCATTTTGAATAAATACTCATAACTCTGCTCACTAAAACACCATTTGACTCAGTTCATACCATTTAGCATCAGGGTAAGGTATTCACAACTCAAAACCATCAATGCACCTTACTAACCGGGCAGCATCGAGTAACAAAACAATAGTTACCTCAGACGGGACGAAGGCACTCCACTTTGTACTCATTGAACTCCCAACTCCAATGACTGGACAACCTTCCTGGAGAGTGGCGACTGCAAAAGAAAGGCTAGGTGGAATCCAGAAGATGGGATTGGATGGACACAACATAAGAGAGCCGCCGAAGCCCTGCCTGGCTGAGAGCTGGGAAGGCAGACCCTGGAGCACAGGTGGACGGGCTTCTCTTTCTCTGGGCTCTTATGTTCGGGAAATCATCTCTGTGTCTCTTAGTAGTGCTCATTAATAAAGTCATTCAGCCACGGCATGTGATGCTGCATATTCTAATAGATAAAATAACATCATATTACACAGACAGACAATGTCCTTAGTGAGACGGGAAGGCGAGGCCTCAGTGACCAACGGAAGTCTGAAAGCATTGCAGTTCATCTGACTGGAGAACTCACGGCAGCTTTCACAGACTTTCAACGATGGAAGGACGGGACCACAGAGCACTCTGACTCACTGAGTATACCTTATGTGGTTCAAGCCTCTTCTTGTACATCTCTTGGTTTTTTTCTTGAATCCTACCTTCCTTGGGCTGAGTTGCATCAGGTCCGAGGACTTACATCTCTCTTCTGCTCTCACTTGTGACTACAAGTTTTTCCTCTCCTGGACTTTGTGGCAATTCTTCTGACCTTACTTTGCTTCTTTTTGCTCCATGGGCTGAGCAGACATCCCTCTACCTCGATTTTACATATAAGCTGAATCCCCAGGGGAATCCTTGCCCTGGAGGAGGTGGGAATGGGGGATGGATTCGGGGGAGGCAGGGGGCGGGACGGGAGGAGGGAGGACAGGGGAATCCATGGCTGATATGTAAAATTAAATTACAAAAATTAAAAATAAATTAAATTAAATTAAAAAAAGAAAAGCATTAAGGTGCTTTCTTCTCTACTTTCTTTTTCTTGTCTTTTTTTTACATTTATTTATTTATTTTTGAGATGGGGCCTTGCTCTGTAACCCAGTCTGGTCTGGAACTCACTACATAGCCCAAGCAAGCATTAAACAAATGGCCGATGCTCCCGCCTCAGCCTCTCAAGTGCTAGGATCAGAGGTGTCAGCCACTGTGCCCGGCTGCTTTCTTTCTTCATATGTAAGTGAAGCTGGCGTGACAGTTAACGGTGGTTTAGTGGCCCCAGCAAACAGCCAGTATAGAATCTTGGGCCTCGAGCATTCTCTGCCATGCTTGGGGTTCAAAGGTGAAAAACTGGAGGGGGAGATAGTTAGAAAAAGAAGCCGTTAGGGGAGCATAGGAGGTCTACAGGTTCAGGAAAACGATTCCTGAAGCTTTCGGGTCGTGTTGTTTTCTGTGGGAAGTATGTCAACACTTCTGAGGTGCTAGGGATGGACCCCTGGACCTGGTGCTCACTCTTTTGTATTTTCAAAACTGATGATTCAGTGTTTTCTGTAGCATGTCTGGAAACTGCTATGAATTCTGCACACTGAAGGGAAATCCTAAATATATTTTCTCATTTTATTCTGTGTAACAGTTCTTCCTTATATCACTCATGTCTGTAGACCACAGGTAATTTTAAAGGATTGTGTAGACATTTATATACATTTCATATTTAGCTGCTTACCAAAGCAATAACAAAGATAATAATGTTGAGTTTTACTTTTTAAAAAATATTTTAAATAATTTTATGCTTACCTACTTGGGAGTAAAAAAGAGTTCAAACATAACCAACTTTGAGGAAACAATGCTGTGTCAGGCTGTGTGATCAACTCTAACTGGCAACTGCTAGTTGTCGCTCTTTCCCTTTGAAAATTTAAATTGTATTTATTTTAATGTGTGTGGGCATTTTGCCTGCATGTATGTCTGTGTATCACATGTGTGCCGTGCCCTCAGAGGTCAGAAGTGGGTGTCAGATCCCCTGGAACTGGAGTTCCATGTGGATGCTGGAAACTGAACCTGGTCTGGAAGAGCAGCCAGTGCTTTGAATGGCTGAGCCATCTCTGCGGCCCCCTTTATTTCTTTTCAACAGTCCTGTTAGCTATGTCCCTAAATACTTTTTCTGGGGTGCTGGGGACTGAACCCTGGGCCTAGTACTCTTCAGGTAAGTGCTCTACTATGGGGCTATATACCCAGAGCACAGACAACAACAACAAAAAATTCCTTACCTAAAAACCTTTTCATCTCGAGTAGTTGTGAGCAAACACCGTAAGAGAAATGTCCCTGTTTCACAGCGAACCTGGATTGCCTCCATCTGTCATCCAGCCAACTTCTTTCAGGGCCTGAGGCAAACAGATCCCAAGAAGGCTGATATATTACTGGGACAAAACACTGGAGGGACAACTCAGAGGAGAAAGG
Source organism: Peromyscus maniculatus bairdii (assembly GCF_049852395.1). NCBI lineage: Eukaryota > Metazoa > Chordata > Mammalia > Rodentia > Cricetidae > Peromyscus > Peromyscus maniculatus. The sequence goes on along the minus strand of NC_134855.1, from coordinate 105,508,406 downwards.
TGTGTCTGGGCTCACAGATGGAGAGATTTCCAAACAATCCATCACTTTGGACCAGTGTCGAGGCTCAGCATCATCAGTAGCATGGAAAAGAGAGTGACAATAGGGGACAAGAAGGGACACAAGCCCAGCATCAAGCCACAGCAGCAGTGACCCACTTGCTCCAACCGGGATCCTCTTCATTTCTCCCACTTCCCCATCACATTAGTACTCTGCGAATACAGTAGTTCATCAAGGAGATCAGAGCGCTCATGACCTCAATCCCATCAGAAGCTGTGGTGGTTTGACTAGGAATGTCCCCCACAGGCTCACGTATTGGAATGCTTAGTCGTTAGGGAGTGGAGCTACTTAGAAGGATTAGGAGGTGTGGCCCTGTTGGAGGAAGTGTGTCACTGCGGTGTGGGCTTTGGGTTTCAGAAGTCCAAGCCAGGCCATAGTCTCTTCCTGCTGACTGCAGATCTGGATGTAGAACTCTCAACTACTTCTTCAGCACCATGTCTGCCTGCATGCTACCATGCTTCCTGACATGCTGATAATGGACTAAACCTCTGAAACTGTAAGCCAGCCCCAATTAAATGTTTTCCTTTATAAGAGCTGTCGTGGCCATGGTGTCTCTTCACAGCAATAGAACACTGACTAAGACAGAAGCCCATTGGCTTCCTGACTGTGCCCAAAGCCTCTGCTTCCTGTGATCATGTGTTTTCCTTGTATTTTTTAGGGATGGCAACATAATTTTCATACTATACATTTTTCTCAAGAGGATTGTTTGTTTTGAAGTAGCATGACCAGTTGAACCTGATGGACTTTATGTAATAGAAAGGCCCTGGAGGAAGGCATTATAATGAGTTACACCAGGCCCCAAGCCTAAGAACAGATGTTTGCTGTCCATTGTCAAGGGAAGGCAAGTTAGGAATTCAAGACAGGAACCCAGAGGCAGGAAATGAAGCAAAGGCCATGGAGGATGCTGCTTTCTCCTCTTGGCTCTCTCAGCTTGCTTTCTTATACACCCCAGGACCACTTGCCAGGACCACAACCCAGGGATACCACTGCCAACAGGGTGCTGGGCCCTTCTGAATCAATCATTAATCAAGAAAATGTCCACAGCCTCGCCTACAACAGAATCTGCTGGAAGCATTTTTCTCAATTGAGGTTCCTCTTCCCATTTGACTCTAGCTTGTGTCAAGCTGACAAAACATTACCCAGCACAGCTTCCATACTTATTATGAAATATGAACTTTCCAGTGATTGTATATGGAAGATGCGGCAGTGTAGACATATGACATAAAATATGTGAAAATTTTCAAAGGCTTGCTTTCCTTTTAGCTCAGCATCATACTTCAGATAACTTACATCCATACTAGCCATTCATAACATGAAGCTTAAGACATACTCAAAAAGAATCTAAAAGCCAGATCAATCTCTACCTTCTCGTGGAAATCACAATAACTCAGGGCCTCTGCAGTTAAGGGTGGGAGGCACACTAAGACTGACCAGAGTGAGGTGGGCTAGTTACCTTTCTGTTACTATGATAAAGCACCTGAGATAATCCACTTATAAAGAGAGGAGGTTTGTTCTGTGAGCAGAGTTGGGAGTTTCCGTTTAGAGTTGGCTGGTCCTGCTGCTTTTGGGACTGTGGTGAGGGTGCACATCATGGCAAGATCCTCTCTTCATTGCCTGGGCAAAGAAGGGAGTGAGAGAGACTGCAGGTGTAGTTCTGGTGTAGTTCTGTTGGGAGGGTGCTTGCTTAGCATGTAGGAAGCTGTGGTGGTAATCTAATTGTACTGAAATATTATTTTGATTGTATGTTAATAAATAAAGTTGTCTGGGGGTCAGAGCTATTAGAGCCATAGCAAGAGTGTGGCGGTGGTGGCACTCGCCCTTAATCCTATAAGATCTCTGTGTTCAGGGATACAGTCAGCATTGGAGACATATGCCTTTAAGACCTAGGGGGCTGTACATTCAGACAGTGACGAGGCAGTCATGTGTTTGGGTTTACAACCAATGAGAAGGCAGAACAACATACTATAAAAAAACGAACCGACAGGAAGTAGGTCTCTTTTCGCGAAGCTGGGACAGCAGGAGGAAGGGTGAGATTTTAGCTCTGAGCTCTGACTTCTCGGCTCTCTCTTTTACATTGTTTCTGTGTTTCTTATTTAATAAGACGGTTGGTTACATCAACATCTGGCGCCCAACGTGACAAGAATCCATTAAAAACTGCTTGGCTTGGCGGCAGGTCTGCTTTCCCGCAAGGGCGGCAGGCGGCCCGCGGCGGTGGCGGCAGCGGCACGCAGCGGCCGGCGGCGATCAGCTTCTTAGTCCGAGCAGCGGCTTCTTAGCCTGGGTCTAGTTCTGCTTGACCTCAGGCTGGACTATCGGTGAGCTGCTTGCTTAAATCCTGCTTGCTTAAAGCTGGTGCTACAAACAACTCAGACCTGCCCTGCCGAACAGGGCCCTGCCTGTAAAGCCAACGCACGTGGTCGGAGCTTAAGGAAGTCAGACCCAAGCCTTGACTCGGCACAAGAGGGAACATGTGGCTGCATTTAAACTTTAGCCAGCTATGCTTTCTTGTTCTCTCTCTCTCTCTCTCTCTCTCTCTCTCTCTCTCTCTCTCTCTCTTTGGATTTACACCTGGGACACTAGGTGGCTGCTTTGAAAATCCCCTCGGATTTCTACTGTTCTACGCAGATTTGGTAAGTCATAATATATCAGATATTTTAAAGGAAACTATCTAAAAGAGAATTTTTTTCCACATTAAAAAACAAATGGGTTTTATGTGTACATTGGAAGAAAATTGGTTTTTGTTCGAAATTTTAGGCAGTCTGGCAATGGAACAACTATATAATATTAATATTGGTGGAATTATGCACCTTATCACTATAATAATCCACATTTTAATATTTAAAAAGATAGTCAATTTAAGTGCCAGGATAACAGCTTTAGAAGAACTTGTTAAACCTGTAAAAATTCAGACAGAAGAAATTAACAGTGAAGTTGTTTCAAGTCGGGATCATAAGGTTGCAGAAAGAAAGCCTGTTTTCACACAGTCACCCTTAATTTATCCTGTAACCGTACAGCAGATGCCTGATCAAATGGCTACACAAAATACTTGGGCTCCAATTGAAATGTTGGATTTAAAAAGGTTTAAGGAGGCAATAGTATCTTATGGCATGCATTCCCCATATGTAAAGCAAATGTTAAACACTTGGTCAACATATAATAGGATAGTACCACAGGACTGGCGGGACCTTGCACAAGGTGTTCTGGAATCCAGCCAGAGACTTCAATTTCTGACTTGGTTTAAGGAGGAGGCTAAAAACATAGAAAAACAATGGAGGGATAAAGGAGTACAAGTTTGCCAGGATCAGCTTATGGGCGAAGGCCAATATGCTTCAGCACAAACACAATATTTATATGATGTCCAAACCCTAATTTTATGTCGAACGGCAGCCTTGAATGCATGGGACAGAGTTGAGGAACCAGGAAAAAAATCTGAGTCATTTACAAAGGTGATGCAAGGCCCAAAAGAGTCTTTTACAGATTTTTTACAAAGACTGGCTTCAGCAGTAAAGAGAATGGTCTCGGATTCAGAAGCTAGTAAGGCAATAATTGAATCTTTGGCCTTTGAGAATGCGAATGCAGCATGCAAAAGAATAATCAGGCCATTAAGGGCAAGATCTGCACCTATGGAAGATTGGATTAGAGAAACAATTAATGTTGAAGCTGATGAGCATGATGATACATGGGTAGGAGAAGTAATTTCAAAAGGTTTGAGGAGTGTTAGATGTTTTGGATGTGGAAAGCAAGGACATTTGAAAAGGGACTGTAGACAGGTCATTCCCAGAAACAATGTTTCTTCAAGGAACAATGGCAACAGAATGCCCCTTCCTTCTGGAGTATGCAGAAGGTGTGGTAAGGGAAAACACTGGACCAACGAATGTAGATCAACAAAGGACAGACAGGGTAATCCTTTGCCTCAGTCTTCGGGAAACTCCCAGAGGGGCCTCAGGCAGGCCCCCAGTGCAAATCCAGTTCAAACCTTTCCTGCAGCCATAGAGGAAATGCCTGCTCTGGAGAGCGATTAAATAACCAAATGCCTATTGGAATAAATCATGCTGGTCAGGATGATGAAACAGAGAGAATAGAAAATTCAGGAGAAAACATAAAGAAAATTTTTTGGCAAACTTCTATTAATGAACAAAGACCAAAATTAACGATAAAAATAAATGGTGTTTTGTTGTCTGGTCTGGTAGACACAGGTGCGGACATTACCATAATTGCACCAGAATTTTGGCATCCGACTTGGCCTCTTCAGGAGGTAAACGTTCAACTGTTAGGAATTGGGACATTATCTCAGGTGAAACAGAGTGCAAGATGGCTCGAATGTATAGGTCCAGAAGGACAGAGAGGAAAATTAAAACCATATGTGGCTAACATAACTATGAACCTGTGGGGTCGAGACTTGTTGCAACAATGGAATACTCAGATTAACATCCCTCCAATCTCAGAAACAAATCATAAACTAGCACATGTTACTGAGAGAAATATTAGAAGATATTGTTCTAATGAGTGGTCACCAGCCATCCATATTATACAAGAACAGGGCACAATAACTGATGATCTTCCAAAGACACCAACAGCTCTACCTTTAAAATGGTTAACAGACAAGCCTGTATGGGTCCAGCAATGGCCTTTAACAACAGAGAAACTCCAGGCTTTAGAAGAGCTGGTAGAAGAACAGTTAAATGCTCAGCATATTGAAGAATCAACCAGCCTTTGGAATTCTCCTGTATTTGTTATTAAAAAGAAATCTGGTAAATGGAGAATGGTAACAGACCTTAGGGCAATTAACAAAGTAATTCAGCCAATGGGTTCTCTACAATCTGGGATGCCTTTGCCTACTCTGTTACCAAAAGGATGGCCTCTCATAGTTATTGATTTAAAAGACTGTTTCTTTTCAATACCCTTACAAGAAAAAGACAGAGAAAGATTTGCTTTTACAGTGCCTACTTATAATAATTCTCAACCGGTTAAAAGATTTCAATGGAGGGTCCTCCCACAGGGAATGTTGAATAGCCCAACTCTGTGCCAATATTTTGTACAGCAACCATTGGAAGTGATACGTAAAAAATTTCCTAAATCTATAATTTATCATTATATGGATGATAGTTTACTAGCTGACTCAAATGCAGATACTTTAGAAATAATATTTGAAGAAGTAAAGAAAATTTTGCCTTGCTGGGGATTACAAATTGCTCCTGAAAAGATACAAAGAGGAGATTCTATTAATTATTTAGGATATAAAATAGAGCTACAAAAAATTAGACCCCAAAAGGTGCAAATTCGGAGAGATAGACTACAGACTCTTAATGACTTTCAAAGATTATTTGGAGATATTTCTCATCTACGAACTATTGTTGGGGTAAAAAATGATGAACTGACTAATTTGTTCAGAACCTTAGAAGGTGACAAGGACTTAAATAGTCCAAGAGAATTATCACCTGAAGCTGAGAAAGAATTGGCCTTGGTAGAAAAGAAAGTGCATGAAGGACACGTGGATCGTATTGATCCAAAGCTGGATTGCATTTTGGTTATTTTACCTTCTAGGCATTCTCCTACTGGAATATTAATGCAGAGGGAAGATATTATATTGGAATGGATATTTTTACCAAATAAACCAAATAAAAAATTAAAAACTTATGTGGAAAAAATCTCTGACTTGATTTAAAAGGAAAACTGAGACTTCGTCAATTAGCAGGCATAGACCCAACAGAAATTGTCGTACCATTAACTAAGGAGGACATTGAAAAATTATGGACAGAAAGTGAACCTTGGCAAAGAGCTTGCAGTAATTTTTTGGGAGAAATTAACAGCAAATATCCCAAAAGCAATAGAGTTGATCTTATAAAGAGAGCTGATTGGATCTTGCCTCGAATTGTACGGCAAAAACCCATATCTGGAGTTCGTACATTTTATACAGATGCCAACAAAGAAGGAAAGGCAGGTTACAAATCAGAAAATTTAAGTAAAGTGGTTCAAAGTCCGTATAATTCAGTTCAAAAATCAGAATTATATGCTATTCTGTTGGTATTAATGGAATTTTCAGAACCTCTCAACATAGTAACTGACTCTCAGTATGCTGAAAGAGTGGTGTTACATATTGAGACTGCAGAATTTATCCCTGATGCTTCAGAATTAACTTCACTATTTATTCAATTACAAGATACAATCAGGAAAAGGAATCATCCTTTATATATAACTCACATTCGATCCCATATTGGTCTGCCAGGCCCTCTAGCACAAGGCAATGATGAGATTGATAAATTATTGATAGGAAATGTGCTGGAGGCCTCAGAATTTCATAAAAAACATCACGTCAATAGTAAAGGTTTAAAAAAGGATTTTTCCATAACCTGGCAACAAGCCAAAGAAATAGTAAAGAAATGTCCTACTTGTTCCTTCTACAATCAAACGCCATTACCAGCAGGATGTAACCCAAAGGGTACTCAGAGAAATGAAATCTGGCAGATGGACGTGTTTCATTTTGCAGAATTTGGAAAATTGAAATATGTACACCACACTATCGATACTTATTCAGGATTTCAATGGGCAACTGCTTTGAGTTCTGAAAAAGCTGATTCTGTAATCACTCATTTGCTGGAAGTTATGGCCATCATGGGTATACCTGCACAAATCAAAACTGACAATGCTCCATCATATGTCTCTGTTAAAATGAAACAGTTTTTTGCTTATTACAATATAAAGCATATTACAGGCATACCACATAATCCTACAGGTCAAGCAGTTATAGAAAGATCAAACAGAACTCTAAAGGATATGCTAAATAAACATAAATGGGTAACAAAAACCCCCAGAAATAGACTGCATAATGCTCTTCTAACTTTGAATTTTCTGAATGCCAATGAGAAAGGAACAACAGCTGCAGAGAGACATTGGATAATAGAAAAAACTACAGAATTAAATCAGCCTATATACTTTAAGGATGTGCTGACCTCAGAATGGAAACCAGGGTATGTATTACATTGGGGACAAGGTTTTGCTTTTGTTTCTACAGGAGAAGATAAGCTGTGGGTACCGTCAAAATTGATAAAGGTTCTATTTGAACAAGAGAGACCTCTTAATTGAGGAGGTGATAGTTCATTAACCAGCATGAACATCCAATTTAAACTAACTTGTATCAATAACACATGCCTTTTCATTTAATCAGATAATAACTTGTCAAAAGGAAACATCCCCAAAATTAGTCTTGGGGAAAGGTTTTTGTTTTTGTCTTTTAGGAGAATGAAGGTTAAGGAATCTGAAGAACACTGGACAAATGAGACAACTGAAGAAAAGTGACAAATCATCTATCCCAAGAAACAGAGTGAAACGGTGTATGGGTATATATTATCTAAAAAGTTTTATGTCTTCCTAAATGTTTGTTTCTGCTTTTCTCTAAAGATTTAACACTATTGGTTTTCTAATAGTCCCAGTTCAATTAAAATTTAAAGCTGACTTTGGAGTTGGAGAATGGCTCTCTCCTTCTTTAAACTCAAGCATGTTGTTAAAAGGTAAATGCAAACTCCCTGTATCATGCCAGAATAAGAGCCATCTTCTGCTATGGTACAGGCCAAAAGCAAAATTAATTAAGGGACTATTCTATTACTAATCTCAACTCTTTGATTCTATTCTGATTCTTTAAACTTTTCTCAAAGTATAAATTTTATATCAAAATTTACAAGATTAATATATATATACATTTTAAACTTTGTTAAGATATGTATGGTCACATAGAGTACTAACTAATTCTAGAAAAAAGGCTAGCTGCATATATATGTTTTTGTGTTCGAGTCTCTTATTAGTTTTCTGCAGGAAATCATGGCCAGGCCTAACATCAACTGAAGTCTCCAGAAAGAAGATGGGGCCCCACAACAACAACAATTCCACGTGGACAATAATAATATCATTAAGCTGACAAACATCATCCATAGATCAGCTTTGAACTATAAGATGCTCAGAGCAATTTTGAGATGACTAGCTGAGATGATCCAGTCTCAAAGACTACTTGAATAAGGACTTGAGATAAATCCTGAACTTTGGCATTATACACAGACTGGATAATGAAGGATATAGTTACCTCTCCTAGAATTTGACAATTAACCTAAAATTTTTCTTACAGGATAAAGAAAACTTCGCCCATACCCAGCAGGAAGCAATTTTAAGAATACGACGCCCACATTCCCAAAGAGGTGGTGTGGGGCGGGTGGTTTTTTGGTCTTTTTAATGGGTTTTGGGTCTGGGATAATTTTCAGTATTTAGGGGGGTTGGTTACAAGTTATTGTCAAGGGTTAGGAAAAAGGCTAAGCAAAGGAGATTAGATTTAAGGTTCTTGTTTAAAAAAAAAGAGAGAGGCCTGGCGGCGGTCCACAGAGGTGGACAGGCCACGTGGCAGAGACAGGCAGACGCAGGTCGGCGACTTGTGGAGGTGGAAGGGCCCGGTGGCAGCGGCCGACAGGGACATACAGGCCCAGCGGCAACCGGCAGAGACATACAGGCCCCGTGGCAGTTCGCAGAGGTGGATGGGCCCGGCGGCACTGACAAGCAGAGGTAGGTAGGCCCGCAGCGGCAGCCGGCAGAGACATACAGGCCCATTGGCCGCCCGCAGAGGCAGAAAGACCCAGCGGCAGCTGACAGGGACATACAGGCCCAGTGGTGGAGACAAGTGGACACAGGTGGGCCTGTGGCGGTGGGCCACAGGGGTGGACACAGCTTGGAACGGGGACGCCCCTAGCCCCAACACCTGGGGAAGAGGCTATCTCCGTGGGTCGGAACCAGGGCGAGTCTGGACACTCCGTCTGGGGACAACCCAGGGCCCAACTGCTGATCCTGTGAAACCCAACAACTTGGAGGTGTTGGTGAGACTACCCTGCTCAGCTGAAACCCATCTGGGAGAGGATTCAGATGCCTACAGTTTGAAGTCTGAAGAAACAACATCAGCTGAGGAGTTGACAAATGAACAAAATGTGACCTGGGAACACAGAAGAAGGCGATACCCAGTCACCAAACCAGATCACGAGAATCATAAGTATATAATTCACCGACTGAAATCAGCTGTCCCTGAAGAAACAGCCCAATAGCACCAATTTAACCAAGAACCCCTACTAAACCAAGACTAAAAATTAGAACAAGAGAGGCACTCTCAGACACAGACACCACCTGCACCGCACAGAGGAAAAGATGAGTAGACGCCAGTGCAAAAATACAGGCAACAACATAAAGACCTATATGGCAACATCAGAACCTAGTGATTCTACACCTGCAAGACCTAAACATACCATGACAGAAGAAACAGAAGAGATCAACCCTAAAAATGACTTTAAGAAGATGATAGAGGCCCTTAAAGAAGAAATAAAACATTCCCTCAATGAGGAAATAAAAACTTTCCTTAAAGAGGAAATGAAAAACTACCTTAAAGAGGAAATAAAAACTTTCCTTAAAGAGGAAATGAAAAACTCTCTTAAAGAGGAAATAAAAACTTCCCTTAAAGAGGAAATGAAAAACTCCATTAGAGAGGAAATTAAAAACTCCCTTAAAGAAATGGAAGAAAAAACGAACAAAAAATGGGAAGAAATCAAATCAAGCCAAGAAAAAGCAATTAAACAGATGAAAGAAACATTCCAAGATCTGAAAAATGAATTTGAGACAATAAAGAAAACACATGCTGAGGGAATGCTGGAAATAGAAATCCTGACAAAACGAACAGGAACTACAGAAACGAGCATAACCAACCGATTGCAAGAGATGGAACAGAGAATCTCTGACACTGAAGACATGATAGATAAAATAGATTCATCAGTCAAAGAAAACACTAAAGACAAAAAAGTCATAACACAAAACGTCCAGGAAATTTGGGACACCATGAAAAGACCAAACCTAAGAATAATAGGGATAGAAGAAGGAGAAGAATACCAACTCAAAGGCACAGAAAATATATTCAACAAAATTATAGAAGAAAACTTTCCTAACCTAAAGAAAGAAATACCTATGAAGATACAAGAAGCTTACAGAACACCGAATAGGCTGGATCCAAAAAAAAAAGTCCCCTCGCCACATAATAATCAAAACACTAAACACACAGAACAAAGAAAAAATATTAAGAGCCGCAAAGGAAAAAGACCAAGTAACATATAAAGGTAAACCCATCAGAATAACACCAGACTTCTCAATAGAGACTATGAAAGCTAGAAGATCATGGACAAATCTCATGCAGACACTAAGAGACCACGGATGCCAACCCAGACTATTATACCCAGCAAAACTCTTAATCACCATAGGCGGAGTAAACAAAATATTCCAGGATAAAACCAGATTTAATCAATACCTGTCTACAAACCCAGCCCTACAGAAAGCACTAGAAGGGAAAATTCAACCCAAAGAAGCTAAACACATCCATGAAAAATCAAGCAATAGATAATCCCACACCAACATACACCACAGAAGAAACAAGCTGGTGTAGCTATCCTAATATCTAGAGAAAAAGGATGTTTCAAAAGAGAAGTCTTGTGGCAATGCCTCAGTGGTCCAGGTAACTACCAGAACTCGGAAAAGTTGGTTGAATTTGGGATTGACTGGGAGGCCAAAGATTTAAAAAGCAGAAGATTCTCTCAAGACACAAGTTGTGTGATAATAGTGTGTTTTGTGTGTGTGAATGAGAATTTGTAAATGTTGAATTCTAGGCTTCGACAATCATTGTCAGTGCAGATTAAGCTGCAAGTATTTATGCTTTAAAACTTAAATTATAAAGCTAGTTACGTCTTTCTAACAACTAGTTTTAATGTTTATGAGCATATTTTACCTACATTACCTTTTCAGGATGTTGAGAAAGATGCATCACAAGCAAAGGCTGGAGGCTGGGGGCTAGATGGTTTTGAGGAAGAGGTCTTGGTGGACTCTTTCATAAAGCAAAGGGAAGGAATGCCTTCTGGGAAATGAGCTAAGTTTTAATCTAGTCTTTAGGATTAGAAGTCAAAAACAAAAATATTAAGGAAAGGAAAACCTAATTGATCTTTGAAGTATTGTTATGTGGAATTGAGTGGGACTTTTGAGGCCTTTCTTCCAGAAAACAAGGACTTGGTTGTCAGGCCTATATTAGGCCTAAACCTTGGTGCCATGTAGTTGTACTTAAATCATTTCAATGGAAAGTGTCTTAGTGATTGGAACTTCTAGTGCAGTTTGGAGTTCTTCCATTTGAAAAATGTGATATTTGCATGGGATTGTTTGAATCTTGTTTTCTAGTCCCTCCCCATCACCACCCTCATAGTCTGAAGGTAGATTTTTCTCTTGATAAAGGAACAAAAAAGTTGAACATCTTGTTTGTAAATAGGTATCTAGTAACTAGTGGTAAACTTGAAATGGTAGAATTCTTTAAAGCCTAATTCTAGATAGCCTTAAGAAAATATATCTTAATTACTTTTGAACCTGTATTCACCTTGTTTTTTTCAAATATCTTAAGTTATATTTTCTTTTTCAGAGCTGCTTCTTATTTGGGGCTACTTTTTTTTTTTTTTAATTGAGGCGTAATTCATAAAAGGGTATATTGTTTTGATGAGACTTTTTACAACTGTAGCTGGATGTCTTTCTTTAGTCTTCCAAGAAGGGCCATTTTACTTTTTTAGAGTTACTTTTTAAAGTCATGAGGTCAACAACTTGGACTACTATGCATGTAAGTGCTAATGCAAATTAAAGCCCAAGTTGACCTCCAGCAGCAGTTCATTCTATGTTGACAGTGAGAGAACACTTTGCCTGTTAGGATACTGTTACTCGTGGACTGAAATGCTGAAGAAACCCCTCCCCCTATTTTGTTTTTTTGCAAAAATCAAGGTATATTCTAGGGTTTCCTGGTTGACCTCAACAGATAAACTGAGATGATAGTCTTAGTTCAGAAATGATTTGAATGTAGATTTACAGTCTACGTCTACAGCTGGCTAAGTGAGATCGCTTTCACAGTTCTGCATGTATCCCATCGGCTCCCCATTAGTTACTGAACTCTTAAAACTGGTATTGTAACATTATTACAATGTTTTGCGCCAATTTTATAAACTTTACAGTACAATATGTGTTCCTTTTCTGAGGCAAACTAAAGGTATATTTCTCAAGGTTCTGCTGCTATCAGCAGTGTTGATGGAGGATTTTTTAAACATTTGTAATAGATAGAAATAAACCAGAAAAAAAGAAGAAAAAAAAAAGTGGTGGAGGAAAAGGTGAACACTGCAAGAATACTCAAAAGGGCTGAGAGTTGCAAACGCCAAGATTGGCTTTGCATAGTAAATGGAATAGAACAGCTCTGAACTATAGCTTACTTTTCCTGGTTTGGTCTGACAGAATGATTGAATGCTTTTGTACAAAAATCAGAGCCTTAAAAACAAGGATTTGGTGAGATTGTAAAATGGTGTGCCACTTTGGCAAAACAGTCTGGTGGTTGGTCAAAATGCAAAACATTGTTACTCTGTTACTCAACAATTCTACCCTTAGGAATATAACCTCAAACTACTGAAAATGTGCACCTATGAAACATGTACACGAAGGTTTACAGCAGTGTGTTGCTAATAGTAAAAAAGTTAAAACAACTCAAATAGCTATCAAATACTGGAGAGAAATAAAATGTGGCTTATGCATACAATAGAATATTATTAAGACATAAAAATGAATGAGAAACTGACAGATTAAATGACTTTGGTGAACCTTCATAATTTCATTTGTAGATCTTTCCATTTCTAATTTATAAATACATTTGGGGTTATAAATTATAAATGTACTGCCTCCTGTCAACATTGTATACTTCTATTTGATGATTTCTGTGTCAAATATTATATGGAAATGTTTCCAAGTATTTTCTGTATTAACTGTGAATGAATAGAACAAAATAAAAAAAAAAAAAAGATATTATGGTAGATCATTGTATATACTAGTAAACAAATTTAGTAACATAGCAACCTTAGATAATTTTCACTGTAACTTGTACTGTTATGGATTCTTATATGTTGATACAAATGTAAACTATTTTTATATTCCTGTTTAAGATAATTTGTATATTGATACAAATACAGAACTATATTTGTTATAATGTACATATATTTCTACTCTTATTTGAAATATTTTTATATTGATACAAGTGTAAATTTATATCTGTCATACTTTATGTATGTTCTACTTCTGTTTAAGATATTCGGTATATTGATATATATTTAAGATTATTGTCATATTGCATATCGCACTATATATTCCTACCTCTGTTATAAATATCTTGTGTATTGTCACAATTTTGAAGTCATTGTTTTTCACCATACATTTGCTTATAGACTGTTTACCTTGTTTACATGAAGCCTTAGTCCTTAGGTTATTTCAGTATATAAGACTTATAGATTTATAGTCACCTATGCCTGTCATCTCTATAGTTACATTAGTTAGGTTATCCAGATTTTTATTTTATCTGTTATTACAGATACATAGGTCAGATGGACAGGTAATCTTCAAACACTTCATAGACCTAGAGAATATGGCATTTAAATAACTTAGAATTCTGTTGACATGAGACACAATTGCTCCTGGCTGCGCCAATTTGATCCCAAGAGAATGTTGGGCTTCTAAGACATTTCCATTTGGAAGTTTGTCTTCTTGGCACAAAATGGCCTACTGGGCAAAGAACTGCCCTTGCCTTGACGGCTGACAGTACGAATGCAATGCTGTCCTTTCCTGGACAAGCGGGACACAAGGAAAGCGACCACTGTACTCTGCCAAGACAGGGTAAGATGGTCTTTCAGAATTCCTGCTTCTGAAAATGGTCTGTCAGATACTCTAGGCCTATAGCCAATTTGAATGCACCAACAATGCTGAGAAATATTAGGTGACTGTCCAGGCTGCCAGCTGTCTCTGTCTACTCTTGCAAGACTCCCGAAAGTTGCTTGAATCCATCTTCTATTTCTCAGGTACCATTATGCTCCTTCTCAGGTCTTTGATGGGATTGAAGACTAGCAGTTATAGTTACAACTTAGTATATATAATATCTTAGATAGAACATATTAAGTATTAGATTCAGGTTCTTTAGGATAGGACACCTTTTGAAAGGATCTTTATAACATGCCATTTACCTATGCTCTATACTTCTCTGGATTTTAGTATGTGTTTCTTGCTTGATAGTTTGCATTGGTTGTAGTTCCATCTTATCTAGGTCATTATCCCTCATTATTCCTGGACAATATTTGATAACCATTCCTTTGTATATAGTCTTGTACTAGCTTAGAACCTTCTTATTTAGACAAAAAGGGGGAGATGTAGTGGGTAGCCATTCCAGCTTGGATCTGGAAGTTCCAACCCCCATTGAAACTCTGGCAACTGTCACGCCTACGAGGCAGGGCCAAGGGAGGCGTCTGGAGACCCGAGACCTGGATGGGCGAGCACTCCTTTTGTTCCTGGACCCTAGATGGTGGAGGTTGACTGAGCAGAGCTCCAGAGAACACCGCTGGACTGCGATACACCTTCCCCAGACCCCCGCAATCTACCTATTCCTTCATTTGTAAGTCACCCACTAAATAAATCTTCCTTTTAACAAAAAAAAAAAAAAAAAAAAGAGAAAGAAAGAAAAGAAAAAGACAATTACTAATTTTAAATACTTTACATTGGATTGAATTGTTTTATATTGTACACAAATTTGAAACTGATATTGTTAGAAAATGCTATATGTATATTTCTAATTGTATTTATTCCATCCATTTAACAATGTAATGCAAATTTCTGATCCTTGAATGTTATTATTATCAACTATTAGGATATAAAGAAATGAAAGTTAGTAGTTAGACATTACAATAGAACTTGTAGTCATATTAGATATGTTTTAAAAATTGAGCAGAGATGTTTTAGACAGGTCATCTTCAAACCCTTCAGAGATCTACAGAATATGGCATTTAAAATGTTTTAATAACTTAGAAAATTTTTCTTTTTTGAGACATGTCGGCTCCTGGCAGTACCAATCTACTTTAGAGAAAATATGGGCATTGAAGAAACTGCATATGGAGTCAACTTTCATTCTGGCAAAAGTTAGCCACTGGACAACAAGGTATCCTCGAATCAACAGGACAAAATGGACAGACAGATCACGAAACAAGGGACTACTGATTCTTGCCAAAACAAGTGTGGTTATGGCTTTATCAAAAGGCATCTTCTGAGGCCAGGACAATATGGCCCATCCCTGAAGTGGCCTTCGCATCCGGAAAAGGTACAGTGCCCTTTTCTTCGAAGGCAGCTTAACAGGCAGAGGGCCGATGGATTCTGTTGTACAATGGAACAGCAGTTGAAAGCTCATGCCTCTCAAAAGTAGACTGGCATTTAATAGAGGGATGTAGAGAAGAAGGGGATGCTGAGATGAAGCCATATATACACAGCCAAGAAGAATGGACAGCTGAATTAAAAAACTGTCAACAATTTCCAGAATTTAAAATCCTGAATCATGACAGGACACTAGTGGAATTCAGGTGTTTCTGGTACGTGGACTGCTCTCACCCAATGTGAGACCTTGTGTACATCCTACTTCACAAATGAGTCTGTCAGATACACTAAGCCTATAGGCTGAAGATGATGCCCCAACACTGCGGAGAAACCTCAGGTGACTGCCCAGGCAGCTGGCTGTTTCTGTCAACTCACAAAATTTTTTGGAAGTTGCTTGCATGCACTTCCTGTTTTTATTTTTGTTAGCTAATATTATTCCCTTCTTGGGTCTCTGAGGGAGTTGAAGACTAGTTAGTTATGGTTGAAGATTAGTTAGTTATAGTTGAAAATTAATTAGGATAGAAAGTGCATTAGATACATCTTGGATTTACCAAAATAGGATAGATAATGGAATTATTTTCTCTGATTTGTCAAATACCTGTTTAGGTATTTATTACTTGTATATATTGTATATAGTTATTGTACTTTTGTATATAGTTTTTCTTTTGTTAGTTATAACCTTTTGCTTTTTTTCTTTTTATTAAAATAGAAAAGGGGAAATGTGGTGGTAATCTAATTGTACTGAAATATTATTTTGATTGTATGTTAATAAATAAAGTTGTCTGGGGGTCAGAGCTATTAGAGCCATAGCAAGAGTGTGGCGGTGGTGGCACTCGCCCTTAATCCTATAAGATCTCTGTGTTCAGGGATACAGTCAGCATTGGAGACATATGCCTTTAAGACCTAGGGGGCTGTACATTCAGACAGTGACGAGGCAGTCATGTGTTTGGGTTTACAACCAATGAGAAGGCAGAACAACATACTATAAAAAAACGAACCGACAGGAAGTAGGTCTCTTTTCGCGAAGCTGGGACAGCAGGAGGAAGGGTGAGATTTTAGCTCTGAGCTCTGACTTCTCGGCTCTCTCTTTTACATTGTTTCTGTGTTTCTTATTTAATAAGACGGTTGGTTACATCAACAGGAAGCCCTGGGTTCATCTCTAGCACCTTATATAATTGGGTGGAATGTTGGATACCTCAGTCTGTGGGAGCTGATGTTAAGTCCAGGCAGATAGTATAATTGAGCTAAGTTTTAACACACCCAGTTGGTACTCCAGGAACTGGAGCATTGTTTGGTGGGTCAGAGCAGGCTGAGGCAGGGAACATCATGATCTGGGATCAGGGTGAAGCACTAAGGGCAGCAGTAGAGAGGACATTGCCATGGAACAATCTTTTTGTACACTATGAATATGTATCACTCTCATTGGCTAATAAAGAGCTCACTGGCCTACAGCTGGGCAGGAGGAGGTTAGGGAGGAAAACCAGACTAAGAGGATGCTGGGATGAAGGAGGGCAGAGTCAGAGGAATCGCCAGACAGAAAATGAGTCAGACACACAAAATAGGATAGAGGTAAAAGCCATGAGCCTCCGGACAGCATGTAGATTAATAGAAATGGGTTAAGTTGTAAGAGCTAGTTAGTAACAAGCCTGAGCTATTGGCTGATCATTTATAAGTAATCTTAAGTCTCTGTATGGTTATTTGGGAGCAGGCAGTCAGGAGAGGAAAACTCCACCTACAGGACATGGATTCCATTCCTGAGACACAACTTCATTCTTAGGAGGAAGGGAATCTCAGATGTCCCTCAACTTACAATGGGGCTGTCCCCTAATAGCCCATCATGGCTGAAAACACTGCACGTGGAAAATGTACTTCCATAAACCTAACATCCTGGCTTAATATAGCCACCCTGCAACATGCTCATAGCACTTACACCTGCCTGCCACACCCTACAGTCTACAGAATCCACCAGCATAAATCCTACTTTACAGTAAGCCATTGAGCATCTCCTGAAACTTATTTACACTGTGCACCGAAGAATGCTGGGTGTTTAGTGTTGTGCACTGAATTAGGGTGCTGGCTGTTTACCCCAACAATGGTATAGCTGACTGTTTCTCACTTGTTCCCTATGTTTCTTTCTCAAAGAAAAGATTTTAAAAATTTAAGTATGATTTCTACTGAATGCATCTTACTTTCCACCATTGTGAAGTTAATGAGTGTGATCTTAAGTCAAGCCATGCTGAGCCCAGGGCCATCTGTACAGGGAATGACTCTAAAGTCCAGCCACTGAGGGCCTGGAATATGGGGATCATAGAAGAGAAGGGGGAGAGTGGAACAGATTCTTTCTGCCTCTTCCTGGCCCTTCCAACTTACACAAACCATGACACTGTTAAAAGGCTTCATTTTCTGTCCCTAAACTGGATGCACAGTGATCATTGTTGTCAAGATGCTGAATTAAGATGCATGGTGAGAAGATGTAAGCATGTCAAAGTGAATCCTCACAAAGAGTAGGTATAGAAGGGGATGGCCATACAAAAGTGTTTGTAGGGTAAAGTATAGTTTTCCTAAGATGTAGTTATATTAAGGTGGGTGCCGAGGACTGAATTGTGTACCCTCCTCCTAAATTCATAGATGGAAGCCTCAACTCCTAATGTGACTATATTTGGAAACAGAGGTTAAGGAGGTAATTAATGCTTAATGAGGCCATAAGGGCGGGGCCTAATTCAATAGAGTGGTGTCCTTATAAGAGAAGGGGGGGCCACTCAGAACCACATGAAGATCCTTCAGGAAGGCAAGTAGGAAGCCATGTTTTGTCCTTGTGATGGTCAGCCTTTACTGTCAGCTCAACCGGCTTCAGAATCACCTAGGAAGCACACATCTGGCTACTTAGGTAAGGGTGCTTTCAAAGAGGGCTAGCTGAATGTGGGTGGACTGTCTCATGGGCTGGAGACCCCCTGAATAAAAATGAGGAAGTGAGCAGAGTAGAAGCATTTCCTCTCTCTCTCTCTTTCTCTCTCCCTCCCTCCCTCCCTCCCTCCCTCTCCCCCTCTCCCTCTCCCCCTCTCCCTCCCTCCCTCCCTCCCTCCCTCTCCCTCCCTCCCTCCCTCCCTCTCTCCCTCCCTCCCTCTCCCTCTCTCCCTCTCCCTCCCTTCCTCTCTCTCTCTCTCTCTCTCTCTCTCTCTCTCTCTCTCTCTCTCTCTCTCTTCTCTCTCTCCCTCCCCGCCTCTCTCTCTGCTTCCTGAATGTGATGTGACCAGTAGCCTCATGCTCCTGGTGCTGTACCGTCCCCGCCATGATGAATGGCATCCCTGAAACCTGTGAGACCCTTTCTTCTTTAACTGGCTCTTGTCGAGGATTTTGTCACAGCAAAGAGAAAAACAGCCACTGCTGTCTTCGATGCTCAGCCTGCACGTGTCTCGCCACTGCGGTGTGTGGCTATGTGCAAACTAAGAAGTGGGGTGTCACCACACTGTCAGGTACGGGCAGGATCATGTCTGTGGGAGGTGTGAAAGCCTTTGGAAGAATGTGGTGGTGCCTGCCTGTAACCTCAGCATGTGGAAGGTGGAGGAAGGAAGATCCAGAATTCAAGGTCATCCTTAACTACACAGCGAGTTCAAGGTCAACCTAGGCTACAGGAGACCCTCCCCTCCCCCCCCCCAAAAAAAGAGAGCCTATAAATTATTAGCATTACTGACTTGCATCATTGAAGCAGGCAGAAACCCACAAGGGGATGACCCTTCAGCCATGCTCAGGTTTTAGAATTAAGACTCTGCTGAAGGTTGACATAATTCAGTAACCCCAGAGAAGCCAGAGAAACTGGTCTTTAGAGCTCAGGTCAGTTACTAGACATTTCCACTAGGTGGCGCGCAGGCTCCACTATGGCACTTGAAAGCACTGTGCATCCCAGGCACTACCTGGTTTGTCAAGGCTCCAAGGCTGGGTACTCCACCAGAGCCCGGGGAATCTTGCCAGCCAACGCCACCTCTGACACAGGAGCTCATCCAGATGTGATCCTCCCCCTTGAAGCTTTGCCTACTGCCTTGCACATAGGGAAACTGAGGTCAGGGAAAGTTCACCAAAAGGTGAACTTGCTTTGGCAAAGGTTGCAGGTTGGGTCAGGGCTGAAGGAAGGGAGCCGGGTGTCACATGGAGTGCCCAGCCCCTTTGTCACTGTGGGCTGGTGGTGGCTAAGGCCCTGCCATAGGGAAATGACCAGCTCCACATGGAAGCCTGTGACTTCATGTTGCAGTAACGCCCGCGTTACCGATACCCGTTCACCATGTCCGAGCGAGGGGCTGAGGATTAGAAAATAAGAGACAAAAGACAGAGGGTCATTCGCCTCAGCAGAATGCCGAATGCCAAATGCCATTTATTGAAAGAGGGAGGAAACCTTAAATACAGGCTTACGGCACAAATGGAGGATCCCCAGAGGGCAGAAGTCTACCGAACATTCTTGCATCTAAGCTGTTAACGCCCAGTATGCAGGATACACAAACAAGGAACTTCCCTTAAGCATTCAGAAGGGTGGATACCGGCAGGGAATTAGCATAGGGAGGACATCTGGTCAAGGTCGGCAAGCAGGCCACGGCTTTACTCAATATGGGAGGAGACCAGGGCCCTACAACTTCAGACAGAGGTCCCTTCCAGGCCACTTATACTTCCTGTTCCTTTGCACTCGGTCTCTTCCACAAGGGGCTTGAAATCTGGACTCGTGCCCTTAACCAGGACAGAAATGCATGCTGGGGGTTCCAGGGAAAGCTGAGGAATGAGGATGGGTGAAGACCTGGGGTCATGGAGTGAGAACCACAGGCAGGCACTTATTGTTAAAAACCAACCTGTTCCCTCAAGTTTCCCAGAAACTTCCAGAGGCCTCCTGGCCCGATTCAGCTCCCCACCCTAGCTCTGTGGTGCCCCACACAGATGTGTTAGTGCTTACAGCTGTGTTACACGGTCCTACCCATGGCTGAAACGATGCCCCTGAACCTGAAGAGGGGCCACCATAGGCCACGAACAGAGTGAGGAGGCTTTTGCCTGTATTACCCATCATAGGAGGTCCAGTGGACAGTGAGGGGAGGTGGCCAGAGCCTCTTGGGGGCTTGAGTACTTCTCAAGACCCAACACACTTTGACTTCATTAAGAGTTAAAAGTCGCCCTTGTCAATACCTTGTTGCTACTAAGATTGAACCCAGTACATTCGACAGGCTTTTACTATGTAGGTGAGCTGCAGTCCAGCCCCACCTCTCTCAGTTAGGTACAGACTGTCAGAGCTGCAGCACCCTGGAAGGAGCTAATAAGCCCTCATCTGGACCTTGTCTCCCTTGTCATTGGGATCTCTACTTAGGAAATTTGGGTGGTACAAGGTGGTTCTCCCAGTGTCTCCCAGGGAGAGAGTAAAAAGGGATGAAGAGTTTCCACCACCCCAAAGTCCTGTTGGTCCAACCATCTCAAGAGCCCCTAGGATCCTGCCCAATGACCTGGGACTCTGGCCAGGCCCAGCTCAGCAGCCTTGGGGGAAGGCTCACGACACCATCTTTCCCTCACCAGAAAGATCCACATCCCTTGCATGGGGCTGGGAGGCCTTGGTGTGGGACGCCACTTGGAGTGTGATATAGTTCAACAGCTGGACCTGAGACCCATCTCAGACACTCTTCACAGACAGCTTCTGGGCACCTGCCCTGTGCCAGGCTGGGCCCTGGGCCCTGAATATCAGAATGAGTAAGAAATGACCTCTGCCCTTGAGGAGACTGCACACACCAGAAAAGACAAACCAGGAGGGGTGCTGGGAGAGGGCCAGCAAGGTTGTGTGAGGGTGAAGCCCAGATGCCACCATGGGCTAGCCTGAACCTAGATGCCACCATAGGCTAGCCTGAACCTGAGTCCCATCTTCAGTCTTAGCTCACCCTCCATATACATTTGTTCGCTGGGCTGGTTGGCTTTGGGCTTGCAGTTTAACTGGTGACAATACGGAGTTTCTCAGAAGAGCCTAGTGACATGGAGGGGACGGTTATGTCAGGGATGATCTGCTGGGGTCCTAACATGGAATTTTACTTCGAAGCTTCTGTACATTCCTTTCACGTCACAAATTTACAACACCGGGGAAAGTCACATTTATTTTTGGGCAAGGACAACCTGCAAAGCATGTGTATAAGCAAGCACAGATGGACAGGTGTGCACACAGCCAGGTGGGTACACACATGGAGTCTGCGATGCTGCTAGGTCTAGCCTAGAACAGTCCCCAATGGCCTGTACTTCTGAAGGAAAGTTCAGAGAAACAGGCTTGCTGGGTCCACGGATGGTGGCCTGTAAGAAATGCGGCTAGAGGAGGGTTTATATGAGCGAGAATTGTTGAAACCAAGGTTGGATAAAGCACAGGGACAAATAACCAAATGAATGGAAACACATGAACTATGAACCAAAGGCTGAGGGGCCCCCAACTGGATCAGGCCCTCTGAATAGGTGAGACAGTTGATTGGCTTGATCTGTTTGGGAGGCATCTAGGCAGTGGGACCAGGTCCTGGGCTCATTGCATGAGTTAGCTGTTTGAAACCTGGGACTTATGCAGGGACGCTTGGCTCAATCTGGGAGGAAGGGACTGGACCTGCCTGGACTGAGTCTATCAGGTCGATCCCAGTCCTCGGGGGAGACCTTGATCTGGAGGAGGTAGGAATGGAGGGTGTGCTGGGGGAAAGGGGAGGGGGGCAGGAAGGGAGAGAACAAGGGAATCTGTGGCTATTATGTAGAACTGAATAGTATTGTAAAATAAAATAAAATAAAATATATAAAAAAAAAGAAAGAAATGCGGCTAGTAACACTGTGGTGATTTGAAAGAGAATGACTCCCATAGGCTCATACATTTGAATGCTTAGTCACCGAGGAGTGGAACTGTTTGAGAAGGATTAGGAGGTGTGGCCTTGTTGGAATGAGGTGTGTCCCTGGAGGGTGGGCTTGGAGGTTTCAAAAGGCCAAGCCAGGCCCAGTTTCTCTCTCTCTGCCTGCTGCCTGTGGATCAGAGGACAAAGCTCTCAGCTACTGCTCCAGCACCACACCTGCCACGCCTGCCACGCCTGCCATGCCTGCCACCATGCTTCCTGCCGTGATGATGATAAACTCTAACCCTCTGAAACTATAAGCAAGCTCCCAGTGAGATGGCTTCCTTTATGAGAGTTGCTGTTGTCATGGTGTCTCTTCACAGCAAGAGGACAGTAACTAAGACACACCCCACAAGGATGTCAGAAGAAAGCAGGTATGGTTGTTACTTTCTGATGCTGTGACAAAGTCTAGTGAGACCAACTTGAGGGTGGTTTTACGTTGGCTCACAGGGTATGGTCCCCTGGCTGGGAAGGCACCGCAGTGGGAGCCTGAGGTAGCTCATTGTATTCACACAGTGAGGAAGTAGGGATAGGTGTCAAGCCTCAGCTCGTTTTCACCTTTTTATTCAGTCCAGGACCCTCAATCTACGGAATGGTTTGCAAAGCTCTGGGCTTCCCAGGGAGCCCTTCACCCCCTGCTCATCCAACTCACAAAGCAGGTAGAGCCTTGGCTCAAGGTCTCTGCAATTTCTAAGCCCGAATCAGGCCAAAGTATCCTGCAACCTCATGAACTATTTATTAGACTAAAACCTGCTGACATCATCTACAATTGTGACTTAACCTAAACACTTGCCTTTATCACAAAATAGAATTGAAACACTGTTCTTGAAGTAAGTTCACACTAGAGTGTGAATAATATACTTGGACATCTTTTCCTTTGTCCAGTGGCTCTGGAGAGCCAACTCCATGGAAGTCAAAGCCCCTATCTGTGGCCATTACTGCCCTTCTAATATGAAGACCAGATAAGCAGATGTGGCTCCAGAGCCCAGCACGAACAGGGCATGGTGGCACACGCCTGTAATCCCAGCACTCAGTAGCCTGGAGCAGAAGAATATTGTATTGTAAGCCAACCTGGGCTGCATAGCAAGACTCTGCCTCAAGCAGAAACAAAACAAAAAAGAGGCACACAGCAAAGGAAGGTCCTTGTATCTTACTTTCCTACCTTTGAAACAGGGTGGGATGCGTGTTGTGGACCCACAACATATATTCTGCACATTGGGTTGAGTGAGGGTAACTATATGGAGAACAGTGGGAAAATTATTTGTATTATCTATCCATTTAATAACAAAATTTTAAAAAAATCACAAGAGAGGCACCAAATGGAAAAATAGCATCAAACAGTCTTTTTCCAAAACTTGATGAGAAACTTGAATTTGTTTATTCAAGTAAGTTTATTTGCTTGAACTGACTATAATCACAGACTAAGGCTGCCAGACCATTTCTTTCGGGCATCACCCACAGGACTGGCAGGTAGGTGGGTGTAATGGTGCACACGCATAATCCCAGCATGTGGGAGGCTGAGGGAGGGAGATCACAGTTTGGGACCAACCTGAGGCTTCTGGTCCTGGTGTTTATCAAAACAACAGAAATCAAACCGGGCCACCAACTAAGCTAACTCCCTAATCTCTGTATTGGAAACCGTGGGCCGAGGTGATGGCTGATAGTGACCATCAACTGAATAGGTTTTAGAATTACCTGGGAAACAACCCGCTGAGAGCATCTATCCGCTGTGGGGGCTTTGCCGGGGACTTTTGAAGGAGAGCGGAAGACCCACCTCACTGTGGCATTCCATGGATTGGGGTCCAGGACTGGACAAAAGAAGAGTGAGCTGAGCCCCGGCATCCACCTCCCAACTGAGGGCGTGATGTGAGCAGCCACCTCACACTCCTGCCGCCATGCCTTCCCCGCCATGATGGAAGAAGCTCTCACACTTCAAACCAAAGCAAACTCTTTCCCTAGCTCGCGTGTGTCTGGTGTTTCACCACGGCAGCAGGAAAAGCGACTAATGAGAAGGTGATGTGTTGGAGACCTGGAGGTTTTGAGCTCGGGTGTGTACCCACACGATTTAGATTTATGAATTTATATTGAAATCTAAGTTACTATCAGCATGTTTGGAAAAACGTAAAGGTCACCAAATGTCAAGTCAACTGAAAGGCATAGGGACTCTCTGTCTTTAACGTCAGACCTTTGGTGTTTAAGACAGAAACATGCTTGCTAAAGCCAAGTTTCAAAGGCGGTTCAGGATGTTGGAAGATGTTAACTAAGTTTGCAATGGAAACTGGGTATTAATCAAAAGCTTATTAAAAGTTACTGTTGTTTGGGGCTGGAGAGGTGGCTCAGTGGTTAAGGGCACCAGCTGCTCTTCCAAAGGTCCTGAGTTCAATTCCCAGCACCCACATGGTGGCTCAAAACCATCTGTAATGAGATCTGGTGCCCTCTTCTGGCCTGTAGACATACATGCAGAGCACTGTATACATAATAAATAAATAAATACTTTAAAATTTTTTTAAAAAAGTTATTGTTGGCTGCACATCAGCAACAAACATCCCCACAAAGAAAACAAAGAAGATAATTCTTAGTACAAGCTCCAAAAACAATAAAGTTCTTAGCAATAAATTTCATAACAAGGCACAGAAAACAAACACCACTGAGAGAAATTTTAGAGTCTTGCTGGGCATGCCAGCATATGCCTATATTCCTAGTACTTGGAAAATGGATACAGGAGGATGAGGAGTTCAAGGCTATCCTTGGCGATGGCAAGTCTGAGTCCAGCCTGCCATACATGAGATGCTGTCTCAAAGGGGTGGGGGCAGGGAGCTGGAGAGGTGGCTCAGTGGTTAAGAGCAGCAAACACTGAAGCTTAGTTCCTAACAGCAATATCTGCTCTAACTCCAACTTCAGGGAATCTGACAGTTCTTCCAGTCTCCAAGAACCTTTGAACATATGAGAACATGCGTCCTCTCCTTTTCCTAAGTGCACACCCCACAAAGTCCATGTTTAAATTAATATTAAAAGTTCTTCTTAATAACTCCAACTCTGATTTTAAAAAAATACAAGGATTGTCTCAGCCTTGTTGGGTCCTTTGCATTTCCATGTGAACTTTGGGTCAGTCTAAACTATATGATTATATTATGTAGAACCATTGAGAATTTGGTAGAGATTTTGTTATTCTATAGATCAATTTTGAGAAATTTTTGCCTTTTTAATAGTAGAGTAATTCGCCTGTAAACAAGGATCTCTTTCTGTCTACATGAGTTTCTTTCGTTTTGTTAAGATTTTGTCTTATTTGCGTGTGTGTGTGTGTGTGTGTGTGTGTGTGTGTGTGTGTGTGCGTGTGCTGTAAGAGGGCATTTGATCCCCTGCAGCTGGAGTCACAGACGGTTGACATAGGCACTTGGAACCAAATCCTCTCCACCACCCCTCCAAGAGCAGCAAGAGAAGAGATGTCAACTACTGCGCCGTTCCCCCAGCCGCCCGCTGCTTGCTTTTGCACGCCTCTTGCCCTCTATTTAAAAGTTTCCTTCATGTCAGGACCCTGAAGAGAGACTTGGGGGACACCAGACCTCTTGGTTCCCTTTCCCAGTGAAGTACATTGAATACATATCTTTTCTCTGCTTTTTACCACTTCTTATCTCTGTGGTTGGCATACTGCAGACAGATGGGTAAGTCTAGTTTGTTAGAACTTCCAGAAGCCCAGGCTTTAACACTAAACTCCATTAACAGTAGTGTCTTCCAGTGGACAATGGCCAAACCTACCCTATATTTTCCTTCTGACATAAAGTAACTAACTCCCAACAGCAAACCAAAGGTGATTAGCATTCTCTAGGAGTACTCAGATAAGTCCAACCTAAGTTAGATCTTGACAGCACCTCCAGACAGTCAGGAAGGGGTAGGGCTTATCTTATATCCTCAGGGAGAGGTCAGAGGTAGCCAAATTTAAGACTACATCTCTCTTAGCTGATGTGGTGCACACTCTTTTAATCCCAGCACTTGGGAGGCAGAAGCAGGTGGAACTCTGTGAGTTCAAGGCCAACCTGGTCTATATAGTGAGTTCCAGGACAGCCAGGGCTATGTAGTGAGACACTGTCTCAAAAAAAAAAAAAACAAAACAAAACAGAAAAGGGGCCCATCTCCAGGGAATAATCTCTTCAGAGTCTATTAGAAGACATTGTTTTGGAGAAGCCTGCTGGTCGATGGTCAGGGGACCCTGTAGTTTCTAGCAAGGAGAAGAGCTGGTGTGGGACATTAGTAGTAACTGGGACCTGAGAGGGAACGTAAAGGTTTCCTTAGCTCATAGAGTTGCAGTTGACAGCTCTAGAAGCCGGGGCTAGGCTTGAGACTTTCAAGGAAGGCAGTAGAGTTCAATCGGTTTCCTGCTGACAAGTAGACAACATGATATAGTTAGGGAATTCACCCCTGCTTTCTCCTATTTCTTCTCCTAAGCAGACAGACCATCATACAAGCCTGGGGCCATCTATCTACAGGGCCATCTGTCTACAGGGCCATTTATCTACAGGCCATCTATCTACAGTAGAACATCTATCTGCAGGGCCATCTAGCTACAGTAGAGCATCTATCTACAGGGCTATCTACAGGGCCATCTATCTACAGATCATCTATCTACAGGGCCATTTATCTAAAGGCCATCTATCTACAGTAGAACATCTATCTGCAGGGCCATCTAGCTACAGTAGAGCATCTATCTACAGGGCTATCTACAGGGCCATCTATCTACAGGTCATCTATCCACAGGTCATCTATCCACAGGGCTATCTATCCACAGGGCTATCTATCCACAGGGCCATCTATCTGCAGGGTCATCTATCTGGTGCCATCTATATACAGGGGTATCCTAATCCCAAGCCAGGTCCACAGCAGAATCAGCTGCTGGCCCAACAGTTGGCTGACTTAGAGCACGTTACCAAACCCACAGAGATGGAAGGTTTTCATAAATCTTTGTCTCTCAGCCCAGGGAAGAGTTTGTTGCCAGAAAATGTGTATGTCAACCCACAAGAGGTCAGAGATCTTCATAATATGTTGAAACTCAGAGTCATCTGAAATTTTTTTCTCAAATCTGAATTCTTTCAGCCCCAGGTTCATCCCTTAGCTGCCCCTAAGAACATACAAGCCTGCTCGGCTCTAGAAAGTTTCATTCAGGATTTTGTATAGAGAGGAGTTTGGGAATAGGTTCCCAAGTCCAACGAGGTGAGTAAAAAGATGGAAGTCCAGGCACTCCATAGAGGGAGTCTCAGAATTCCCCTGCGGAGGTTGCGGGCTGTAGGGAGAAGACTTTAAGAGAAGTCACCCAAGTTCCTGAGAGACTGCATCAGAGCCAAGAGGCTAGGATGAAGCTCACACCAGGTCTGTATTATCTCTAAGAAAGAAAAAAGTTGAGCATAAGGAATTTCAGGTAATTTTCCTTTCAAATTGAAGGGCAGGCAGTGTTATAATTCAATTGCCATCCGGAGGCCACAGCTCACCTTTGTTCAAGTGGTACTGGGACCTCAAAGTGTTCTAAAAGAAAACCATAAGGCCCAAGTGGCTCCTGGGCATCTAATGAAGGGCTCTATGCCACAGAGATTATCTGCACATCCGTGTTTACTACTGTACTATCCACAGTTGCAAGAAAATGGAACAAGCCTCAAAGACCATCAACAGAAGAGTGGATAATAAAAATGTAGCATATATACAGAACTTTACTCGGCTGCCAAGACAAATGAAATTATGAAATTTGCAGGGAAGTGGCTGGGACTAGAAAGAATTATGTTGTCGAGTGACCCTGAAATGGACAAAATCCTGTGTTCTCTCCTATGTGAATCCCAACTTTTAACGTGCGTATGTGTGCAATAAAGAGACGCAAGAGCAGGTGTAGACTGTGCACGTGGTTAGGAGACTGGGCGAGGCGTAATAGGTGCGGAGAGGGGAAGGCAAAGGTCACATGTGACAAGAGAGGGGAAGGGGGCTACTGGGGTACGGAAGGCATAGGGAAGCGGGGAGGGTGTGGAAGGAGTGGGGAAGATCAGCAGAAGAAAGTTTGTTTGAAAATGAAGCATTGAAGCTTAACTCGCTGTAAGCTAAGAAGCAAATTTTTAACTGAAAAATAAAACCAATATTTTCCCTCGGTGTTTGAGACTTCAATAGGCCTAATTCTCCAGACGCAACCTATTTCTGCTCTTGAGGAGTTTCCCATGTAGGCATGGTAGAGAAGCCCCTCTAGAAAAGTCTTCTGCGGATGGGTCTAACGTCTGCCTAACAGATATGGCTATGGAAGTAGAGCTAGGATTATCGTGACATCGTTTTGAGACCCTGAGAATGGACACTGAGTCCTCCTCCCCCTTTTTCTTGCAGTGGGGGAGATTGAACCCATGGCCTCAGGAATGCTAGGCAGGCACTCTACCACTAACCTACACTCCTTTATGAGACATGGTCTTGCTAAGTTTCCCAGGAAGGCCTTGAACCCATGATCCTTCTGATTAGTCTGCTTAGCATCTGGGATTCCAGGCGGGAGCCACCAGCGGCCTTGACAGCTCCAGTTTGCTGGCACCTTGACCCTGGTTGTACCCTCCCTATGTGGCTCTGCCTGGCAGCTTGCTCTCATTTGGAACTTAAAGTAACAAAAGGTTCTGCCTCGTGTCTGCTCAACGTCTTTGTTGTGTCTACCATCAAACGATGCTTTAAGCCTTGTAAGACAATTGGCACTGTGAGTAGGGATGGTGTGACTGTGGCCACTGACTTGCACGGTGCCACCCGGGACTGCTCTTGGCTCCTAACTGGGTCCAGACCACTGTGAAGGGGCTGGGGAAAGACTCCAGCTTCCACTACAGCCTGTCTGCCAGCTGCTGGTTTGGTCAACAATTTCTGAGTCTTTCCTTACCCACATTTCACCAGCATGGGAATATCTGGAGTGGGGATTGGGCACCTTAGGGCCAATCGCGGGGCACTTTCTGATCCAGGCATTTCGGTATGCTTCTAAGTGAGTGCTTCTGCGACTATCTGGAGCAGAAGCCTGGTTGCTCATTCTGGGGATCCCACTAGAAGAAGACATGGTTGCCCTGGATGGTGGTGAAGTGGTACCTGGCCTCCTGGTCATTGTTATGCATGGGAGCCACCTGGACTCCTGGTCATTGTTAGGCTCGGAGCCCGCAGCCTACTGTGACCTTCCTTTCTGTCCCAGTCAAGGTGTGACTGCCCTGCAGAGACTGGAACATGAGCTCCCATTAGTCAGGAGAAAGAACAGAAAAGGCTTCAGGCCTGGAGGTGCCTCCTAAAATGAGCTGGGGAGCTGGTGTGTGGGAGAGGCCAGGGCGTCCTGTAACAGACGCTTTGTACCGTGCAGGGGGAACTTTTTTTTTTCTTTTTCTGAGGCAAGGTTCACAAACACGTGATGACAATATGAGTGCCAGGGTACTGTGAGCCCTGTTAACGCCAATGTCGTCTTCCACGTCTTCTTTGATTTTATATGTGTGTGTATGTATATACATGGTATGTAGGTGTGGTATATATGTGTGTATGCATGTGTACAAGTGTGTACCCAAGCACACACATACAGAGGCCCAAAAATTCAACCTCCGGTGTCTTTTTTCTATTGTTCTCCACCTCATTTTTTTTTTTTTTTGAGACAGGATCTCTCACTGAACATGGAACTTGCCATTTCAGGTAGACTGGGTGGCAAGGAAACCCCCAGGATTCACCTGTCTGTGTCCCCCCAACACTAGGGTCACAGTGCATGCCGCCACTTTTACATGGCTGCTCGGGACACACACAATTCCTCAGCAAGCCCTTTACCCCCTGAGCTGTGTCCCCACACCTTGAAGTTCACTTGTGCCGGGCACAAAGGGCGCTCCACACATTTAGTCTTGTTAACCTGCAAACGGCCTACGGCAGAGGGATTACTATCAGCACTGTGTAGTCAAAGACACTGAAGCACAGAGACATCAAATAATTTGTGTAAGTAGTAGAGTGAATCAATGCCCACCCGAGTCTTGAGTTCGCTCTGTAACCGAAGGTGCTTGAGGAACTCTAAATGAGTATCGGTTTTGGACTCAACATGGCGCACAGCAAGTGCTGTCAGAAAACAGGCACAGCCTGCTTGGTGCCTAAATGGTCAATTCCTTCTTGTGGAGAGAAAGCCTAAGGCAAGAGGGTTCTAACCATGCATGGCCTAAAGAAGTCCAAAAAACCAAAGACCAAGGTGTGCTTGCCAGCTGGGGCCTCTGGGACCTAGGAGTGCCTGCCCCCACCCCACCCCCATCTCAGGTTTACAGTCATCTCTTCCATCCATGCCTCCGGTACCATAGAGGTCGGGGAGATGGGGGAATGGGAGAAAGAAATATCTCTGGGAGCAAGGTCTGCTTCTCACATCCATCCATTCTGCAGCAGGCAAGAACTCTCAGGCAGGATGAAGGGACCACCAAGGTCAGCAGGCTGCAACTGGGGAGTGCCTTCCTCTGATTGTTATGACAGAGAGAGAGCGAGAGAGCGAGAGAGCGAGAGAGCGAGCGAGAGCGAGAGCGAGAGCGAGAGCGAGAGCGAGAGAGAGAGAGAGAGAGAGAGAGAGAGAGAATATGAATATGGGGGCTGGAGGAATGACAAGGGTAAAGAGCACAGACTGTTCTTACAGAGGATCTGAGTTCCAATCTCAGCATCCATGGGCAAGCTGCTTACAATCACTTGTACCTGTAGCTCCAGGGGATGGGACATACTCTTCTGGTCTCCTTGGCCACCTGCACTCATGTGTTTTCTTTTCTTCTTTTATTTATTTATTTATTTAAACAGAGTCTTACTCTGTAGACTAGGTTGGCCTTGAATTCTTGATTCTCCTGCCTTAGTCTCCCAAATGCTGGGATTACACCAGGTTCAGCTTAGATAAATGGATTAAGCTTTATTCTGAGGTATACAGCTAATTTCCTCTTTTCACTTCCCAAAGATATTCTCCTGGGGCCAATGAGATAAAGCTGCTTACAGGCAAACCTAACAACCTGAGTTCAATCCCCAGGACCCAAATGGTAGAAGGAGCAAACCACCCCTCCCCCCCAACACACACACACGGGGGTGGGGGGAGGCACAGGCATACACATGCATGAATACTCAATAAATAAAAATATAACAAAGCATTTCCTTTGGCGTGGAGTAGGAGGGACTCATGAACTCTCAACCCTAGCTGAAGAGCTGTGGGTAGCTGATGGCTTCTTGGGAAGGGAGAGACAGTTTTCTTTAAGGGTGTAGCTGGTAGGTCAGACACTCTCCAGTGGATGATCCCATGCCTCAGAACATCTGAGCGGCACAAATTGGAGTTGATGGGTTATTTTAAAGAACACAACGTTGAACAGAATAGGGAGGTAGAGATGAATCTGAGGGGAATTAGGTAGAGGAGTTGTGGGCAAACATGATCAAAATATGGTGTATAAAATTCTCAAAAAACATTTTCAAAAATTTTAAAGATTTACTTCATTTGAAAAAAGGTTTTCCTGGATCCCACTGTACTGTCTCAGTGATGCCCACTGGCCTTCTTCCAGTTTCAGTATGGTGTCCCCATCTGGGCACAGACTTCCTGTGTCTGCTGACTGTCCTATACTGAGTAGAGTGGACCCAGGTTCTACATAAGGAGCAAAGGATTGGGTAGAAATGGGGGGCAGGAGGACAGGGCATTGATATGTCCCAGGGAAGCTGGTAAGGTCTGGATCCTGGACTCTGTTTTGCTTTGGTTTTTAAAGAGTTTGGGAGCGGTGGCTATTTGGGAAGGTGGTGGGTTCTGGGATGTTGATAGACAGGTAGGCAATGGGTCTCGGTCACTCCTGTGACTCAGGAACCAGGTCTTCACCCAGGCAAGCTCCCCAGACAGGTTGGGCTGGTCAGTTGAAGGGCTACAGTCACCCTCCTGGGCTGGGTTTGTTTCTTATACGCCTCTGAGGAGCAGCACCTCTCTCTCTCTCTCTGGGAGTCTTCTCCATCATCCAGGTAGGGCGGTGGTGAGGTTCTGCCCTTCCTTTCAAGGATCAGCTACTCTGAATCATAGACCCACACCCCAGGGCAGACAAAAACTGTTCCTTCCTCTGAGTCAGCCCTACAAACGACCAAGGCATACTGCACTTTGTGTCAAAGGTGGCAGGTTTAGGGATCCAGCTGAGCCCAGCTGTGGAGCCTGAGCATCCCTGGGCTTCCCCAAAGCCCACCTGTATGCTGGGTTTTTCTCCCTACCTTCCTCCCCTTCTGCCCTTCGGTCAGGTCCCCTGGTTTTCAGTAAGTGCCCATTGCCGAAACCCTGGACCAGGCCCCCAGCTGGATGTACACATTCCGTGCTCTCTCCAGCCCTCAGCTTGACTTGCCCGGGGCTTCACTGTGCTGTCTGATCTCAGGATGTTCCTGATCTCTAGGGTTCTACACCAATTCAGGGAGCTCTGTGCTGGTGCCATCTCTGTTTGTCCATTTCTTCCTTGTTTTTTTTTCTTCCTTTTCCCTTTCCTTCCTTCCTTCTTTCCTCCATCATGCCTTCTTTCTATTTCTTAAGATAGAGCCTCAGATAGCCTCGAGCTAACCTCGAGCTCAATATGCTTGAGAACGATATAGGATGACCTTGGACTTCTGATTGTCCAGCCGCTGCCTCCTGAGTGCTGGGATTCAAGGCGTGTGTTATTATACCTACTTTATACAGTGCTGGAGATTGAATCCAAGCCTTCGTGCATGCTACCTAAGTGTCCTACCAACTGAGCTACTAAACTACATCCAGTGCTGCTGGGGTGCTGGGGTGCTGGGGTACTGGGGTGCTGGGGTGTTGGGTGCTGGTGTGCTGGGCTGCTGGGGATTGAACCCAGAACTTCAGGCATGCTAGTCATATGCCCGATCAACTGAGCTACATCTCCAGCACTTCCACCACTGTCCCGGTGTCTTCAGTTCTAGTCCATGTCCCTCAGCGTTGGCCAGCCATTCCAGGGACTGAAGAAGCATTTCCGCTTGACACCTCTCTGCTCCCTCAGGGGAGCCCACACTGGCCTCGGTAAGGGCCTCAAGAGCGACCCACACACATACTCCAATGGAAGGCATGATGGATGGCCTCACCCCAGTTCCCACTGGCACCTCCATATCCAGCCTGGCTCCCTGGTCCCCGACAGCTTGAATATGGCACTTGAGGAATTTGTTTGAGGCTGTTTGAATGGTCATGTCGCTCTGTGTGTGTAAAAGTTCGAAGAACTACTGAGTTCACCTCTCCATGCGTTCTAGAAAACAAGCTGTAGCAATGAAAATAGTTGCTCTGATGTGGAAGAATCAGGGAATGCTCGTCAAATGCTCTGTTCCTATTTCTCTAAGTACAGATCTTTTTTTTTTCCATTCAACATAAAACAGGAATGCTGAGAAGAAGCCACAGCCGGAGCGTGTCCATTGCCAGTCAGTGACAGGATCTACAGAGGTTTCTCCTTCCTTCCCACTCCTTAATGAAGGAGTCAGTCCCTGTGTGTGGCCCCCTCCCCAAACCCCGGGATGGAGTAGCAGTTGGAGGTAGCCTCAGGTAGAGGTGGGAATTTGAGAAAACTCCAAAGCCAAGGTCATTCCAGGTGCACCTGCTAATTTTTAGCATTTACCCAGCAAGTGTCTCACCTGCCAAGAATGCGCTGTGCCACCAAGGTGATCTGAGAACTGTGGTAAATGTTCCGTCAATGAAAGGGGCCCCAACGCCAAGAAGATGGAGCCCATCGGGGCCCCAGACCTGCCTGGCCTGCATTCCTAGGACCCACAGGCCCAGTCTTGGTGTGAGACTCGTGTTTCCTGAGGTTTTGACCAACTTTGGCTGCCCAGCAGAGGTGTGCCTAGGGTCCCTGGCCAAACAAGAAGGGATGGGCTCTGTCTAGGCAAGGAGGAAGAGAAGCCTTTTCTCTTGTGGTTGAATAGATGGTGGAGACAATTCACGCACGTGCCCCACCCACCTCTCCTCCCAACCCTGGCTCTTTCCTGCTCTGCCCTAAAGCCGCCTGCCGCCAACAAGAATTAAAGACTTTCTGCCTGGAGTTCTCTGGTCACCACTCCCTGGTCCTGCATTTCTTTCTTCTTCAGGGCTCATCTGATTCAACCAGTCCTCACAGGCTCTCACCCTCCCCTGCCAGCATCAGTTTTCCAGAACTCTGGCGTTTCCCTGTTCCACGAGACTCCCTTGGGTGGGTATATTCTGCCTGCTCCCCGCCAATCTCACTCCATCTCTTTTTATGAGCTCTGAGCCCTGCAATGTAAGGGGCAGCGCTGTTCCATCCTCAAGAGATGGCCAGGGGCCTGTGGCGTTTGGCTCCCATGTGGAAAAGAAAGTCTTCTCCTACTTGATAAGCTGTTGCCTAGCAGCTGAAGGGCGCTTCCTCCCATGAGTTGCCCAAATCTACGCCGCAGATGGGCCCTGCTAAAGGATACTCTCGGGGCTCCCTGCTATCTCTGAAGACCACGCTAAAGACTACTACACTGTGTGTGTCTGACTGAGAGCTGTCTCTTGCACCCCGTTACAAGCTTTAAAGGGCAAAGGTCTACCTCGCTCCATGGGCTCCCCCTTGGGCAGCACCAACAGATTTTGGACCGAAGAGGTATTGAGGGTGGCGCTGGTATTCAGCTTGTTGCGACACCTTCAGAGCAGGACCAGAGATGCCATACCAGAGTACTCAGAGTCGGGGCTCCCGCTGTGCAGGCTACCCGCAACTCAACCTTGTTGTAGAATGACTGGTCGCTGTGACACCTGTGCCATCTGCGATGATCTGAGTGCTTGTCCCTTCTTCCATCTGCACACTGAAGCTTGACCTCCAGCGTGACGGTGACAGGAGGTGAGGCCTGAACTGACTCTGACACCACCCTTCATGCTTTGCTCTATAGTGACCAGGAAGGGCTCTGTGCTGACCCAGCCCAAAGAAGGACACAGTCAGGTATCTGTCAACGTGTGTGTCATGTGCCTTTTGAATGCTATTCTCCAAGGGAGCAGGGACTCTTCTTTCCTCACACACCCTCTACCCTCCATGCTGATTCTGAGTCACCCAGACAATGCCAGCCCCTGCCTTGGGAGCGTGGTCACAGCCTCCTCAGTGGTGGAGGACCATCTCTCTCTGGTACTAGAAGAACATGGGCAGAGAAGAGGATAGGCAAAAACTACAATAAAGACAGTGCTGGAGCCCTTTATCACTGGAGGCAGCGGAGCATGCGGCACCCCTGGGGCCCATCAAAGAATAACCTTCTAAGAACCAGCCACGACTTCCAGTCTTCAAATTGTGGGATTTAGTGCAGCAGCCATAGTAACAGAGTCTTCCAGAAGCCTAGTTACCCACCATGTAGCCTGGGCATGTACGCACACACTCCGAGCCTTGGTGGTAGGGTGTCGCCAAACAAAATGGCTCTGGATATTATGAAACGTCATCTCGGCTAAGGGTCTCCTGATTCCCTAACCTCCAAAGCCCAGGCAGCTGTGACAGCCATTAAGCCATCAACCCAGCAGGGGCCCTCAGCCTTCATGCCATGCAGGGAAACCTTAGCTGTGGGCAACTGTCAATTAATAAAATCCTTTGGGGGTGAGGGCCCCCCCAAGGCAGCTCTCTCCTCTCAGGCCTGCAAACATCTTCTCTATCCATAATGGGGATGATGGCCTCCCAACTTCCGTGAGTTCCTAGATGGAAAATGAAAGGTCCAGAGCCCCATTAGTGGGCTGGGATGTCTCGGGGAACAAGTGCCCAGGGCCATGTCTGAGATAACCATTAAGACTGAATTGGGGAGGCTGGGGGCAGTTTTTTGGGCGTATTGACCAGGTCTTAGTCAAGAGTGTAAAGCTTTCCAGGATGGTGTCAGGCTCAGAGCTGAATTCCACCACTCGGTGTGGACTCAGACAGACAGCTGCCTAGCCCTTCTGAGCCTATGACACCATCAGTAAACTGGAAGTTACCTTTCTCAAAACCCCGAAACCAAATTGTACCTGCTATTGTTTGCCGGCAGTTTCTGCTCCACAAACATTTCCCTGATCATGCCCCTCTCCCCAAACCTGTTCCCTCCTCACCTCTGCACAAGCAGGAGGTGACCTCCTCCTGACTCATGCTACATAACAATTCTAACTTCTCAGTCTCTGCTTTGGAGAACGCTGACCTAGGCCACCATACAGTTAGACAAAAGCCCCAAACAACCCTGGATCCTAGACACTGTTGTGCCGCTAGGAAGGCTTGAGGACACTGCAGTCAATTATTGACTAGAGCTGATTTTCCATGTCTTTCTAGAACCCTAACTACAGCCCCGGATTTTTATAACTATGAACCACCTGGATCATCAACAAGAGGCCCAGTGCAGCCTGGAAAATTTCTCCTGAAAGTGAAGACATCACCATCCACACCGCCAGGGAGCTTCTATTCAAATGGGCCATTCCAGTGCTTCCTTTGTGGCTGGGCTCAGACAAAGCCTTCTGCTTCCTTATTTTCCATCACTGGACTAATGGTCTGGGCAGGCTGCGCCGCCAGAGAAGAAGGTGACAGGTGGATACGGGCAGAGTCTGGTAAGGAAGTCCAAGTATCAGCAAAAGGCTCTGGGTAAGGTGAGAGGGTCACCAAACTGGAGGCAAATTTCCTTGACCTCGGCCAAGATGACCTCCTTCTAATCCTCCCCCAGAACTCTGTCAGAGACTTCCCCTTTATCCTATGGGGATGGGGTGGGGCTGGAACTGTTGAAGCTTCCTGAGTGTACCAAGACCTTTCCCTAAGTCATTAGCCCAAGTGTGAAGGACCTAGCAACGAAGGTTTGAAATAAACCAAACCAAAGGCCCTCAAAGCCAGGGTGCAGTCCACAGCACCTTTGTGGGCTTGTATAGTTAGGATGCGCCTCTTAGAAACTGCTAACCAGTTTCAACTGGATTTGCTAGAGGGGCATCTTATAGGCGGCTGGTGGTGAGCTTCTGTGCCCAGCTTGCTTGGCTTGCCTCCGCCATAATCTCCTTAGGAGGCAGAGACACTCTCAGGATCCAGTGGGGCTAACAAGTTGTAAGTTGTCCAGGTTGAAGGCGTGGGGGAGGGGCCCTGACGATTTCACAGCCCATCCTGTCTAGGGGTCTTGACCTGGGGACCTTGGGACTTGGTGGAGGCACTCACTCCCAAATCACCAAAGCTGACAGTCTGGAGAGGCTCACAATAGAACAGAGGATCTTCCCATTTCAAACCTCTGGTCCCTTCCCATAAGCTGTTGCTCTGATCGGCTGATGGGCATGGAGCCCTGCTTTTGAAAACTAAGTCCGGAAGTGTACATCTTGTAGAAGGTGGCAAAGAAAAAAAATTGTGTGGAGGGAAAGTGGGAGGGAACACACACACACACACACACAGAGAGAGAGAGAGAGAGAGAGAGAGAGAGAGAGAGAGAGAGAGAGAGAGAGAGAGAGAGAGAGAGGCAGGCCATGTACAGTAGTGGCAGTTGGGGATCGAGTTCAGAATCTGAGCTGGAGGTTGAGAGAGGCCATTATATGTAAAGAGAAGGCAAGTATTGGTGTGCTATAAACTGCAGTTTACGAGGTATGATACTGGTTTGAAAATAAAGGCAAAAATAAAGCGCAAAATTGTGGTACAGGAGGAAGAAAGCCCCACAAACAACACAGCGATCAAAAAGTCAAAGGACACAGGATGGGGGAGGGCTGTCCCATCCCTAGAATTGTGGGCAGCTTCCCTGGCGATGTCTGTCCCATGGATGCAACTGCAACTTGGCTCATCATCACCGCCACTGTCAGCCAGCCCCCCAGGAGCTACCTCCTTCCCTCCTTCTGGCATATAGCTCCCCTGCCAAGGCTCACAGTCGCCCCTGTAACCCCCAGCCTGCCGCGGAGACCAAAACGGGGAATGTGTCCTCCGAACGCCTGGATGTGAAGGTTGCACACATTAACGCACCCAAGGAAGACTGGAGACCCAATCAGAGTTAAAGAGATGGGGTGCCTAAGTGGGGAGGTTTTGGATAAGTTATTGATGGATAGTGGTCACTTGCCTGGAGTGCAGCACAGGGAAGTGCCGCCCCAGAGCCTCTCCACCCGCTCCCTGCTCCCCGCTCCCCCGCGGGCAGGTGGCACCCAGGGGTGCGACGGGAGAGTTCAGACACCCGCCCCCAGTCCCGCAGATCGTCAGAGAGCACCCGTTGGGTTTCAGGGCGGCACCTGCGGCATTTCAGCCTTGTCCCTGGGGCAGTGGCCCCGGGCGGGGCGGGTGGCCGGAGCTCCGCCCTCCTCTGGCCCAGACTCTTCAGTTCTTAACCCACGCGCGAGGGCGCCGCGGCCACTGGGCTCTGCAGAGCGAGCGAGTGGTCAGCGCGGAGCCGGAGGTGCGCGTGTCCCATCCCAAGGCCGACGCCAGCTCGCAGGCATGGCCCCCGCAGCGGCTTCGGGTGGCAGCTCCCTGCCCAGTGGCTTCTCGGTCTTCGTCACCTTCCCTGACTTGCTCTTCATCTTTGAGTTTGTGAGTGGTAGCGCGCCCTGCGCTGGGAAAGGGACTGGGTGGGATATGCTGCTCACTCCCGCGAGGGTTCTGCACCGCTGTCCCCGACCCCACCAGCAGCATGGAGGGGACCGAATCCAGAAAGTCTCCCCATCTCTCGGTGGTTTGTTCCTTTCTAAAATAGCGGATTGATCTCCCAGGCAGGTGCAAAGAAACTTCTTCCCCTAGCTCCGCTCCTATCGGAGCGCAGCTTCCTTACAAGGGGCCTGTTTTCCCCATCCAGAGTCCCTTTAAATAAACAAAGCCAACCAAAGACCCCTCCATGCGACCGACAGAGATCTGGAACAGAAAGAAGCCAGGCTCTTCTGGCATTTTGAAGTTTTGGGGTAAGAGTTTGTCTCTGTGGCAAACTTAATCGGGGCGTAAGAAAAATAGTGGCTGGTGCTCGCTTGGCTGTGGTCCTTGCGCCCTGTGTGAGGAGAGGGAGGAGTGAAGTGAATTCTGTCGCCTCCCTTGGCTGACCTTGAGCTGGCTGCACCTGGGCTGGGTTCTCCTAGCCTTATACTCTAGAACCGCCCCCGTAGCTTGGAGAAAGTTTTCTATTGCAGGCTCCTGGTAAGGTGCTGAGGCTTCAGAACTCCTTTGGTTTCAAGTCCCCAGGGGCCTCTCGGGCTCACCTGGGCAGGAGGAGGGTGTTTGTTTATTCTGTGGTGTGGAGACAACATCTCCCGTGCACCCACCTCACAGAATCCTTTGTGTGGGACATTGGCTTGGGTGAAAGAAAATGTAGGTGATTTTAACAACAGGATCCTGGCTTCTAACAACGCATGGTTAGGAAGGGAGAGTGTGGACCAAAGACAGTAGGCGCCCTCATCCAGGGATGTCACTGAAATTGAGATGAGTGTTGAGTTGAACCCAACCTGGGTGTTTCTGAAGTGACTTCACACTCCAGGCCTAACCAAGACCAAGGCTATGGAAGTAATATTTGTAAGAGACCCTGCACATCACGGAGCCAAGCTTCACACCTCACAAATGAGAGCACCTAGACCCAGAACTGAGTCAGGCTTGCCCAGGGTCATCTAGGTCCTTAGCAAGCCTTCCAACCTCCTTGAGTTCCTTCCATGGTCAGGGTTGCCGAGCAAGCCCTGGAGCAATGCCAACTGAATGGATTTGACACAGGCACCTGGCCATATGGGAAATCACCCCTGGGTGCTCTGGGAGTACTTGTCTTCATCCTCTCTTAGCCTGTGTTTGCCCAATATTGGGACCCAGGAATAAGCAATGGGTGACTCTTCAGAATTTTACAAAGAGGAACCCACAGAGGCTGGACCAAAAGAGAGCATGTCTCAGCCTGAGGGGTGATGGGGCAGGGAGGTTACACACACACACACACACACACACACACACACACACACACACACGGGGAGGGGGACGACACTCCGGTGGTGGCAGGTCCACAACCTCCAAGAGCACATACCCACTTTTTAATCACTCAGTATGACAGAGAGACTGGTTCTGAGGAGAGGGACAGCCCAGGCAGGCAGGACAACCAAATCTACAGAGAGGACAGGAGGACACCATCATCCCTGTAAAGACAGTTGTGGGTGTGGAAAATCTCAGCACTACGTGTTTAGTGAAAACGCACCCCACTAGTGTGCTCTCCATCCTCTACGTGGTAGCGGGGATTTCTAGAGTTCCCTCTTGACCTGAATCCTCCCTTTCGCTTGTTTTAAAAGCGTGTCTCTTCTACCTCAGCGATTGTTCTCTGTCCCCACCCTCCGACACCCGCCACTTTCTCGAGAAGCCTTTGGTGTCTCACTTGCCACCTTTGAGTCTTTCTTCCTCTGTAGATTAGGGCTGGGTGTACAGGATGCCTTGGGAGAGAAGGTGGAAAGCAGACACAGTCCTTCAAGTGCCCCTCGGCACAGACTGTACATGCGAAGAAATAGTGTCTAGACAGAGAGCTGGAAAATTAAAAGGCTGGAAGAGGCACTGGCCGTGCTCCGGATGTTTTCTTAAACTGTGGAGTATTATAAGTCAACACCCAAAACACGATGATAAAGTGGGCAATGGCTTGGACAGACATTTCTCCAAGGCAGAAACACAGATGGGCAATGAACACATGAAACGATGCTCAGCTGAGTTAGTCACCAAGGAAAGGAAATCAAAACCACATTGAGGTGTCCCCTCTCACCCACTAGATTGGCTGTTAGTTTTAAAAACAGGTCCAGCAGCAAAGACTACAACAAAACTCTACAATACCCCCCCCCATGGACCCTAACAATCCAGGGTATGGAGGAACAGTGATTCTGCATGTTGCTGTTAGGAATGTAAAGATGCTCAGCTAATGTGGAGAGCAGTTCAGTGGTGCCTTCAACGGTTAGCTTATGGCCCAGCAATTTCACACCCAGGAATACGACCACAGAATTAAAGCAGGAACTCAAGTGTGAGTGTGTACACACACATGCCCACAGTGGTAACCAACGGGTGAAAACAGCGGAAAGATCCCCCGGACAGGCGGACCTGGCAAGCACAATGTCACCTTTCCCTACAGTGGAATACTGTCTGGACGTGGGGAGTACCCATCGACGCTGTCAAGGTGATGAGCCTTGAAGGCAGGCAGATGGAAAGGATCACACACTGTATGATTCCATATACATAAAGTACCCCAAACTGAAAACCATGGAGACAGAATAGAGGCTTGTGATTTGCCAGAGACTAAAGGGAACAGGTATTGGAGGGCAATTGCTCAATGGGTGTAGGGTTTCCTTTTTGGGTGATGAAATGTGCTTTAATTAGATAGAGGCAGTGGTTGTAGGACACCATAAATGTGCAAAGTGCCACCAACCTTGTCAGCTTTAGATGTCTGGTGGAGATCAATACGTGCATTTCACCTCGGTTTCTTTGGTGGTGGTGGTGGTGGTGGTGGTGGTGGTGGTGGTGGTGGTGGTGGTGGTGGTGGGATTTTTGTTTGTCTGGTTTTTGGTTTTTTTGAAACAGGTTTTTGTGTAATCTTGGCTATTCTGGAACTAGCTCTGTAGACCAGGCTGGCCTTGAACTCACAGAGATCCGCTGGTCTCTGCCTCCCAAGTTCTGGGTTTAAATGTGTGTGCCACCACCACCCGGCTCATCTCAATTTTTAAAAAAGCAAAAATATTAGGAAAATTTCAAATAGAATAGAAAAGTATACATAACACTTTATCAAGCATCCATATAATTATTCCCCATTTTTTCCCCCTCTTACTTGCTTCTTGGTTTTGAGGCGCCTCAGTGATCTGACATGTTGTCTCTCCCACCCTTGTCTTGCCCTCTCTCAATTCTCCGTCCTCAGGAAGAGCCGAGGCTGAAAATGTTTATTGCTTCAGCACTCTTTAGACTCCACTGTGTGCACAACTATGAGCACAGTGCTGCTTTCTGGTGTTACACTTGTGACAATCGTATCACACTGGGTGTGCCCTTCTGTAGCTCCCAGCACGTTTTGAGACTTATACCTGTCGCCATTTTTTAATCTCTTCTTTCATTGTTGGATATTTTGGCTGTTTCCAGTTTGTTGCTTTTAGCTGCTGCACACAACATTACCAGGAACATCCTGGTCATTCTCGCTGGAAATTTCTCCCTGAATGCATGGAAATTTGGCGGCAGGGTCCCAGGGCATGAACATCTCTGCTTCTCATTTGTCACCACCCTGCTGTCCCAAAGGGTCATTCTAATTGACATGTCCCAACAGTAGATTTCCCAGGAAGCTCATCCAGTCTCCCTAAGCTTGATACTAACACCCGCTCAGTTGTCTTCCAAGATCCTGCCTCACTAAAAGGACCTCTGTTTTGCATACACAAGATTCAGGCTAAACCTGGGCCTTCTCTGCTCTCACCAGTAGCATATGAAAGTCCCCATTGTTCCCCGTCCTTGTCACACTTGGTAGCATCAGCCTTTGTGATTTTTCTGCTCATCCTGTGGGTGTTAAATGCCTGATTATTTTTCAGTTCTGTAGCTCGAGTGGATGGTGCCTCGGGGTTCAGTTTCCCATGCCTGAACTCTCAATAGCCTGGGAGATGCAGATGTCCAGGGCCAACAGGCTGGAGCTACCCTACTCCCCAGAAAAGGATCATGACTCCTGGTGGGGCTGGCATCTTTACCCTCCATGTCCCCATCCCAGAGCCCCTGATCTCTGTAAGATCCTCCAGGGTAGTGAAAAGCAGGCCCAGCTCAGCAGGGGACCACATCTTTCTGAAAATCCCGAGAGCCACAGGCAGTGGGGAGACAGATGCAAGCCCAGGGGTGACATGTTCAATGCTCTCCCCTTCAACACCTCAACCCAGGACATTGCTTCTGGTCTCATCTCCAGAAAAGTCCCTGCCCAGTAAGA
The DNA here is from genome assembly GCF_049852395.1 of Peromyscus maniculatus bairdii. Lineage (NCBI taxonomy): Eukaryota > Metazoa > Chordata > Mammalia > Rodentia > Cricetidae > Peromyscus > Peromyscus maniculatus. The sequence goes on along the minus strand of NC_134855.1, from coordinate 105,465,459 downwards.
GACTTTTCCTTTTGTACCCCATAATATCTGTTTCCTTCACCCTCTCTTTCCTCTTCCTGGACCTCTCCCTCTTCCTCCTTCCTTCCCTTCTAAGCCAGATACTTCATGACGCTCAGGCCACCATTCCTTGAGAAGGAACTTAACACCAATGCTTTCAATTCTTAGATGTACCAAGCCTCACAGAGGCAGTTTCTTCCACAAAGTGCCGGGAGAGAACCCCACCTTTAATGTCCTTTCAAAAATGGGACAGACATGCTGGAAATACCACCATCACCCCATCCATCCCCTCCCCGAGAGGTGGGCTGACATCAAACTTCCTGGAGAAGAGTGTGCTGAGAGCCGGGGGTGTTGGTTCATACCTGTGATCTTATCGGTCAGGAGCCAGGAATTTGTGGCCACCCTGGGCTACAGAGTAATAGTCTGTCTTTTTAAAAGAAGGATACTAGGAATTCCAAAGGTGGCTGTTTATACCCCCTGTACTCCTCAGCAGTGTGGGGAAGGAAGCGGGGTCGGTCCCTGGTGACAACTGGTACCTGCAGGGTCATATTTAGGGGTGGAGGCAGGATGAGAGAACCACCTGGAACTGGTTTGCAGTACTGACTCCTTCACCGAGCTGGACCTGTTAATTATTAAAATGATGGCTTTCTGAGTTTCGGAATAAAAAGGAGCTTTTTATTGTCTGAAAATGACTAGGCAGGTCGTAGGTTTTCAAAACCTGGTTGAGGAAGAGCCAGCCCAACACAGAGCCATGACTGGGTCATGAGATGATGATCAGTTTTCTGACTGTATCAAGAAGCCTGCCTGTCAGAGCATCACAGACTCTGAAATTACAGGTTCAGGTGGAAACTGAGGCTCAGAGAGGGAGCCACTTGCCTAGGTCTCTGGGTCCACAGGGCCCTGGGAATGTTGCCTATAGTGAGGACAGTTCCACATTCTCTACACAGCCATGGAGAACTGTTTCTTACACCAAAGGTGTTCGGGAGCGGGTAACTCTACCCGCTTGGCAGCCCTGGGAAGGCTTGGATCCCCTCTCTCCCATCAGGGAATGAAGGGACAGCTCAGAGTCACCGGGTAGCTGGTGGCCACCACTGCATAGAAATATACTTAGTCACTACATCAAAGAATGATAAACCCTACACAGACCACTGACTCAGTGGGTGTGGCCATGTGTAATCCGGGACAGCCACCCTTCAAGACTTTTTTAAGAGTGGATAGAATAATGGGTATTTGTCAGTGAGGGCAGGAGTGGGGTTCTCGGGTGTCCTGAGGTTCTCAGAGGTCCATGGCATGGACACCCTCTGTTCCAGAAAAAAAATTTCCCTGGTATCCCTAGGGAGTGGGGCTAGCCTTACTTAACCAGCACAGGACAAAGGTACTGGGTCTCCTCCAGGCTGCGTGGCGCTGTGTGTCCTGGGTTGTGGGGTCCTCGCTGAGCTGTTTGGAGGGGAGCACTGGCAAATTCTGCCCCAGCATTCTACTCCCCTCCCCTCCTCTAAAGACGGAATTATAGAGGTCTGGGGAGAGGTGTTCTTGGCTTTGAGAAGTGGCTTTTCCAGTTTTTCCAGGGCCAGTGGCCTGCTTTGATCAGGAGTCAGTAACCCTGAGCCAGGCAGGGTCATCACGCTGCACCATCACAACCGAGCTACATTTTATAAAACTTGCCTTGGAGCAAAGGCACCTTCCCTGCCTGGGAGCCTCCAGGAGGGAGGAGGAGGAGGAGGAGGAGGAGGAGGAGGAGGAGGAGGAGGAGGAGGAGGAGGAGGAGGAGGACCCACGGAATGAAATGCTGGTTGGGGAGAGAAAAGTCCGCTCTCAGCTGGTTGCTTGTGCCTGTACCTGCTGGGCAAGCAGAGAGACCCTGGTGCCGGGTCTCACCTGAGAATGCCTGCCTGTGCTTTGCTTTGGCAGAGGGACCCATCACGGAGAGAAAGGGCTGGAATGGGCACTGGGCCAGGGGGCAGTCAGTCCTGAGCTAGACAGAGCCAGAGGTTGACGCTTGATGAGTTAAATACTTTCTGGTCTGTGGTTAAGATCTCCCTGGCACAGGCAGTCTCCGTTTTCCTCCTGAGTACTCGCAGGATCGGTCCCTGGGTCTGTCATGATTCGAGACCTGTGATCCTAGAGGAAGGCTCTAGTAGACTACTCCAGCAGCCGCCTCTTATGGGGTCAGTGAAAATGAGGCCAGTGGTAAAGGTGCCCTCATCTCGGAAGCAAAGCACCATGGGGGAGTGTGGCTGACCCCTTGCCACAGATTTAGATTAATACCAAGAGTGAGGAACAGACAGCAGGTCCCTGATACGCTCTAAATCATAAAGCTTGGGTCCTTCTGCATGCTGGTAGGAAGGTTTAGTTCCCCGTTAGCTTCTGGCTGGGCACCAGCACTGGCATTTCCCAGAGTCATTAATTCACTCCCTGCCTCACAGCTTCAGGCTCTGTGTGATTACGACCTCACAGGTGGGTAGTTCTACTCTTATCTGGGCAAAGCAATCCGAGTGTGGATCACAGGGACACACCAAGGTCCTTGGGCCTGTGGAATGACAGGAAAGCCTTGCTATGAGTTGTGACAGATCAATATGCTTGGGCAGAGGAGAAAACCCATGGGACGCAGCTAAGAGGAGGGCAGGAAGCAGGGCAGGTCCCTAGGAAACTCTTGGCTCAACTTCCAAGGAGGCCCTTGAAGGCCAAGGTACAGGTTTCAGAGAGAGCCAAAGATGACATGCCCTCCATCCAATAGAGAGAATAGGGTGGACCAGGTTTGTGCCCACAAAAGAGGGCATGCTGCCCCTGGATGATGTTCCTTCCTTTGTTTTTAGGTGGTAAACACAGACCTTGCTATTCTTTCCTGGGAAGGAACAGAGGTTGCTGCCGCCATTGTCTCGGTGACAGGAAGTGTAGACAGGAGTTGCCTCCCAAGCCATCTCCTCTGCCATTCCCTTCCTGTCAAGAGCCTAATCCAGTTGAGAGCCAATGAGGACCAAGCAACTAGTCTCTCCTTTGGTACTAATAGTCCGTGGCCATGGCCAAAGCCCATCCCTGCTACAGGGTTGATTTCATGGTAAACTTAGTGAGAATCTGTGAGTTAATGTCAGATTCATTTTTGCTGCTGTGATTAAAATTACTGTAACAAAAAGAAACCTAGAAAGGAAAGTGATTTCTTTCAATTCACCATCCCAGTTACATTTCATCACTGTGGGAAACTCAAACAGGAACTTCAAATTCGCTTGTTCCATTATATCCACAGTTAAGAGCAGAGAGAAATGAATGCACACATTCACTTGCTTGCCTGCTGGTGCTCAGGCTCAAATACACCCTGCCTAGGGTATGGTGCTGCCCATAGTGGCCGAGGTCTTCTCACATAGGTTAACTTAATTAAGACAACCCCACAGACATGCTTACAGGCCAACTCATTTCCTTCTTGACACTTTCTTCCCAGGTGAGTCTGGGTTGTGTCAGGGTTGACAAAGCTAACCAGCACAGCATCATTAGGCAACTTTAGTGTCGTGTGAAGGCCACAATGTATACTTACACAAGCTGAGATAGTCATGACGTGACCATGTGGTAAAATCTTACAGAACTACTCATGTGCGTGTCTGTCATGGACTGCAATGTCCTTATGCGTTTCAGAATGCATACACATAATTCTTAAAATAACATGATATGGTTACAACTCAATAGCTATTAGGTACAATTGTTGTCAAATGGCTAATAATTTAACCTCTGCTCTGGGATCAACTGGTTTTCCTGTGCCCGTAGAGGACAGCATGGAGGGGTCTAGCCAACCTTCACCATCTTCTGTTTCAAGATCTCACAGGGTAGGATGAAGCCTGAGGACAGGTGGGGCCGTGAAGGACACTGCTGTGTACCCCAGTCACTGTGTCCTGCACTGGTGCTTCCTCTGGGGCCTTCCCAGTGGCTCTTTTCCCATCAGGATTTAACAACTGAGCTAACAACTCCCTCCAGCCAGCCTGATGGGGCGGCTAAGGAAAAGTGGGTGTGGCGGCGGGCAACCCCGTCCTGCCTTTTGTCCTGGAGACTGGGTGCTGCCCCAACTGCTCCTGGCGCCGCTCAACCAGCCTTTGCCAGGATGGGTGGGGAAAGCTTCCTTGGGGATTCTAAGCATGACATGAATTGCTGTGTCACCCCCTAGGCATAGGGACAATTAGCAGTGGGAATGGAATCAACCTTTCCCAAATGCATGACAGTATACGGACTGTCTGGAAGGGCGCAGGTACAGGGAAGGGCACACAGAAATACGCCCTCACATCCCTAAACTTCAGTCCTGTCCTGCAGCAGTGTGGTGACAAGGTGTGCATAATAAGACGAGGGAGCCAGTTCTCGGGTATCAGGCCTTTTGAAAGCAGCCACAGGGCTCAGTGGGTGGGGATGTATGCCACCGGCAATGCTCCCCTTTCAGGAGTGGCCCTTCAGTCTCACCTGTCTCCCTCACCTGGAAGCCCGCTCTAATAGCACTCTTGATTGATGCTGAACCCGTGTTCTGCAGGCTTCTGTGCGTGGCTTGTCTGGAGACCATGCTCAAAGACTGGGCACTCGACAAGACTCGTTGGAAGTAGGATTTGTCCTCAGCAGCATTGGTAGGAAGGGGGTGGTGGCTGCTCCTACCTGGCCGGCATTTACAGATCTCAAGACCATCTTGACTTCAAGGGCAGGTGAAAGGAGAAACTGACAGTGGCCACCAAGTCCCAAGAGTGCCCCCAGGCCTCCAGGAAGTGTGCTGGGACTCCAATGGGTGTTTTTGGATACACCCTCGTTTGTGTGCTCACTGGGTTACCAACCCACTCATGATGCCTGCAATACCTTTTGTTTTCTAGCGTTAAAGCCACTCTGTTCTGGTCTAGTGCCTCCACGGACTTTTGTCTTTTACAGGTGGCTTGCCTGGTATTTTTTCACAGAAACTCTTTGCTTCTGTTTATCTTGTTGGACACAGCCAGTGGGTGTAGGTCTGGTACAAAATTTTCCATCTAAATGAGACCATGCATGAGGAATTCACCTACACTGGCCAGTCAGAGGGGAGCTTTCATTCATTTAGGGACTGGCAGTTCACCCCTGGCTGGGGAGGAAGCTGGGAGTTAAGCAAGCCACATTTCCCTTCCCTGACACTGGAGGGTGGAGGGACTGCGGACCACAAAGGGGCTTCTCCCACTCTCCACCCACCCCCTGTTAATATCAGCTGAGGTCCTGAAGTCAGCCCAACAGACCTAAGGTCCCCTAAACCCTGCTCTTCCCTTCAGATGAGGTGGAAGGACTTTGTCACTCACTGTCTAACCTCCTCAGGAAGTTAAGGGCACAATGACTTCCTCTGGAGTAAAGGAACCTGCTGGTGAAGGGGTCAAAAGAAAAGAGCCACTAGTATAGGTAAGCTGAGGCAGGCCTTTCTCCTAACACACCCAGTGCTCACCCTAACAGACCCAGAAGTCAGACTCCCAATAAGACAGATCCCCTACACAAGACTCTTCCGATTCCCTCCTCTGTCCCCTGCCCCCAGGGGAAGGGACAGTATAGGGCTGCTGTGCAGAGTACTGGCTTCTACCTGTCCTGACCTTTGAAGCATCTCTCCGATCACATCATACTTTCACCAGCTGCCCGAGTCTACATTGGAAGACCCAGACCTGTTCTCATGGGAGGCAGGACTACAAGAGGGACAGTGAGAGGTCCTCTTCCGCACTCATGAGCACGTGTGCACACACACGCATCAGTGTGTGTGTGTGTGTGTGTGTGTGTGTGTGTGTGTGTGTGTGTGTGTGTTTGGGATTCAGAGCAGGGCCCTTTTCATGCTAGGCAAGCACACTGCTGCATCCACATCCCCTGGTGTGCATCTTTGAATAGGCCTGGCTCCCTGGGTGTGCCTGCCACGGTATTGACAAGGTCACTCTGGGTGCCTGTTCTGAGAATGAGTGAGCAATTGGGAGAGTGAAGAAAGGCCGCCCTTGGACTCCGGAGCTGAGTTAACGAGAGAACTTCCCCGGATTGTTTGCTTCTGCTCTCTGAGCCTCGCCTCTCAGAACAAGCAAGGGGGCTCAGGCTCCATCCAAACTTACTTCTCAAAGGCAGAGCCAAGGAACCTTGGGAAGGCTGCAGTGTTTAGTAGCCAAAGGTATTGCCCTGACCCGCTCCCCGCCCTCCAAATCCTTCTCCCAAGACCTGATCCTCTGTGTCCTCTTGACCACCCAGGCACTTGGGTGTCGTCTCTCTCCTTACCAGTAGCTCGTCTTTAATCTGCTTCTCTACATAAGAGCACATGCTATGCAAGTGTGTGCCCAGGTTTGTGCATGCATAAACACAAACACACATTCACACATGCACACATACACATGAACTTATGTGGATATACATAAGTCACAGATACACTTCTATACATGTGCATATATATATACATACACACACACACACACACACACACACACACACACACACACACACATACACAGACAGAACAAGAATGTCCTCTGACCTCTCACTCACAAAATGATTTTTTTTTTACCCAGTTCATCCTTAGAAAGGTACCACCTGCTGGAGCACACAGTGATTATACTGTCCAAGTCACCATCATCCATAAAATCCTGGTGTGTTAGTTAGGGTTACTATTGCTGTGATGAAACACCATGAAAGGACTGGTTTGGCTTATACATGCCAAGCCACAGTCCACTGAGGGAAGTCAAGGCAGGAACTCAAACAGGGAAGGATCCTGGAGGCAGGAGCTGACGCAGAGGCCATGGAGGAGTGCTGCTTACTGGCTTGTTCCTCCTGGCTTATAGCGCCCAGGACAACCAGCCCAGGGGTGTCCCCATGCACAATGGGCTCTACCCTCCCCCATCAATCACTAATTTTAAAAATGCCCTACAGGCTTGCCTGCCTGCAGCCAGACCTTATTTTCTCAGTTGGGGTCCCCTGCTGTCTGATGACTCAGCTGGTGTCCAGTTGACACCAAACTTGCCAGTCCACCCATTGCTGACATAATTCTTGGCTACTGAGAGAGTGCATGCACATGGCCAGTAGAGAGTTGGGGCTGCCGTTCCTGGTGGCCTCAGGACAGCATTCATGGGTATGGAGCCTGGCAGCCCTCCCAGAAGCCTGGGGCGTGCCAACTGGCACCTCTCGGCTGATGAGGCTATCTGCTTGGTCCCTCCCAGGGGATAAAGGGCAGCCTAGTATTTGGTGCACAGCCTAGGTTCTGTGGCCCATTTCCTTGACTTCCCAAGAAGTCAAAACACAAGCTCCTGGTCCCATTTACTCATAAAGGAGCTGTTGGGAGCCCTGATGCCTGACTTGTGGGTGGGGGGATTGTATGTGGGTGGCATACTCTTTGGTTCCTATCTTGGCATGTTTCCCTGGTAGACATTCTGCTGTGGGGACCCTGACAGCATATAGTAGTGCTCCAGGAAAACAATCAGAGAATTTGAACAAATCCTTGACATTAACCTTAGTCACCCAATCCCTACAGTGAACCAATTGGGATGAAACGCTCTTTCAGCTCCACAATGATAGAAACTCCAGCTGAATCTCAGGAATGTCCTGGAGAATTCCTTTCTTCCTTTACAAGTGAGCTCATTGTTAGAAAGCCGGCCTTCACATCTTCATACCCACTACATTTCCTTAGGCAGACACATTTTATACAACTTTCAGTTTCGAGGACACCATGTTGATTTTTAATGTTTATACAGTCACTTGGGTTTTTTGTTGTTGTTTTATTTTTGTTTTTGTTTTTGTTTTTGTTTTTTTTACAAGATCTCATGTATCACAGGCCAGCCTAAAACAATTATGTAACTGAGGATGACTTTGGGCTCCTGATCCTCCTTACAGTTCTGGGATTACAGGTGTGTGCCACTAGGCACAGTCCATGAGGGGCTAGGGTGGAACCCAAGGCTTCATGCCCTTTAGGGGAGCACTATCAACTGAGCTACACTCCCAGTTCTTGAGGTGACTACTAGGTCCAGTAATCCCAGACTACAATCGCAGCAGAAGCCAGCTTGGTCTACCTATCCAGACCGTGTCTCAAAACAAAACAAAACAAATCATAATTGATTAATTATTTAACTCCAGCTCCCATCAAGTTTTCAAGTGAGCAGTTGCACACACTGAAATCACAGCCTTTGGAATTTTGATGTGGGCATAGGTGAGGCTGCTCTATTCCACAACAGGAGATTTCCACTGATGCTGACTCTTCATAGATACAGCTACCACCAATTCCTAGACAAAGGAACAGAAAGGCTAAGTAACTTACCCAGGGGCACCAGGTGGCCTAGCAGATATGTGACAGACCTGCAATTCAAACTCAGGAGCTCTAGCCTAAAGTCTGTACCCTTGCCCACTCTGGTCTGCTTCCCACAGGTGACTTGTAAGACAGAGCAGAAGGCCAGCGGGATGGCTCAGTTTAGAGTTCTTACCATCTAAGCCTCACCACTTGGGTTCAATCTCCAGCACCCATGATGGAAGAGAACCAACTCTCAAAAGTTGCCCTTTGACCACTGAATTCACAATCACACACACACACACACACTAGTAGTAAAGAAAAACAAAACAGTAGGGATCTTCTTGTGGTTCAGATGAAAGCTCCCCCAGAGGCTATCTCCTGAGGAGACCATTTTTCACGAAGATCATTTGGTTGAGTAAACCATGGATAGAAACCCTTTTTAACCCTTTGGAAACACGTTGTTGCCTTCTGAACATTATCCCTACATCTCTTCTCGGCACCCAGCACCAGGCAGTTCCCAGCCCAGCATTCCCTTCACAGGCACAGCCCTCCACTCACACTCAGTGAGGCTGTGTCCTGGTGCTTAGAGAATACCCAGCAACGAGCTGGTCTCTTGCATAAAGCAAGACAGGGATGGAAGCATGAAGACAGAAAAAGGACGTTCCCAGTGATATTTTGCATCAAGAGGCCAGACAGGACCAAGAGCAGAGTTCTTGTTGGCTCTGATGGAAAGCCTGCAGGACCCTGAGTCATGACTGGTTCCTCTTCTGTTTTGTCAGGAACATGCAGAATACCACCTGAAGCCTCATGTTATGAAAACATGTTTCTAGCCTTTGGCAAAGGGTCCGGGTTCTCTGTTTCCTGTCCCACAGTTCTGCCTCTCTCCAGTTGATTCTGACCCTGGGCCTGGGCCGGGATGTCGTTGTTTGATTTTTAAAGGTGTCCTAGCTCATTTGATGGCTAGAGCATCAACCCAGGTTCTATCCCCACTTTCCAGCTTGGAGCGCTGGGACCCAGAGGGACTGGTCAATCCATGTAACTCCCAGGTCAGCAACTTGGAGAGCTTTACTTGAGACCACTGTCGGCAGCTGCTCTGCCTCTGCTATGATGGAGCAGAGGTGGTAATGAGGGAGCCTGGCTTTCACGTGAGCAGACACCAGGGCTGCACCTCCGCCTGGTTGTATAATGTTTTCTTTTTTTGATAATCACCTCTGTGTGTCTGAAGACAGAAAGCTGAAAGACATCTAGAGTTTTCATGACAAAGGGAAATGCTCTTGAACCCTCACCTACCCCCTTGCTCTTGACAAATATTTGGCTAGTGGGGTCCTGAAGCCAGGCCTGAGAGGACTGCTCACTGCCCAGGAGTGCCTTATCTCCCGGGCGTGGGTGCCACGCTGTCTCTCTCTGTTTGCCCTCCGTGCAGCCTAAAGGTGGAGTGGGGTGCAAACAGGCTTGGGCCCCCATGATTCATGCTGAATATCAGGTCTCCACGGCTCACCCTTCCTCCAGCCCGGCTTCTGCCACCCCCTTCTCCTACATGGTGCCTGGCTTCCCCACCCTCTGGAGCCCTGAAAACTGCTACAGCATCCCTTCTTGTGACATACTCTCCCTCCGCCTCCAGAGAACCAGCCGTAACCAGCGGAGTCCATCTTCCCTTCCAAGGCACCACTGAAGCCATGTCCCAGGCCAGCTACCTCACCTCCTCAGAGCCTGCATTTAGCCTTCATTTAGGCCAGAAAAAAGTAGCCTAAGCTGCGTCCAGTTCAGATACAGGTTTTGTTTTGTTTTGTTCTGTTTTTCCCCAGATATTTTCATTGTAATTTTAGAGTCAGGGTCTCACTCTGTAGTTCAGCCTGCTCTCAAACTCATAAGCCTTCCTCGGCCTCCTGAGTGCTGGCGTTACAGGTATCCACCACCATGCCTGGATTTTCTAAACATTTTTTAATCTGTAATTGGTTAAACCCACGGATGTGGAAGCCTTCAGGCCCCCACAGTGGCTGCAGCTGTCAATGAGGAGCTTGGAACTGATGTGATCAAAGGGCCGCTCTCCAAAGCGGAAAGTCCCTGGTGGCGAAGCTCTTTCATAGGCACCTTCTGGAAATACACTCTCTCCTTGGTCCTGTCCCCCTCACGTTCCCTCCCCATCCTCCTTGCCTTCTCAGTGGGGCTGTGAGCCTTTAAGCCACCTCCTCATAGTCCCTCTGCCCCTACTCAGCCGCCCTCACAGATTCCTCCCCACCCCCATCCTGGCTCCATCCTGGAACAATGCAGCCTTGAGGAATAGCGGGAAGACCTACTGCCAGACAGGAAGGCAAACGCCAGGGCTTGTAATGATGTCTTCAAAGTTCTCTGCCCCCAGTCTGAGGTGTAACGTAAACAGGAGGCGGATGGAGGAATGCCCCCAGGTGTTTAATAAAGCCCGATGGTGTTTGATAAGTTCACAGATACACCCCATCATCACCACAGCCAACTCATCCTAGGTATTGGTACCTCACAAGGGACTGATGGGGATTGTGGCAGTACAGCTGTTTTCCAGAGGTACCCCTAGAAGAGAAGTATTCACCTTGAAATCTAATTATGCTAAATATGATCATAATTGGCTAGTGATTATAGAGTTTTGAGTTTGTGAAAGTGATCTAAAGTTGGCTTTGGTGATGGTAGTTTGTATGTATAGGTCTATTAGACACCCCTGAAGCATGGTCTTCAGTGCATGAATTATACTATGTGTGAGGTGCATCTCATTAACAATGGTTTTGTTTGTTTGGTTGGTTGATTGGTTTGGGTTTTTTCTTGCTGTGGGTTTTATTTGTTTGTTTGGTTGTTCTTTTGTTTTTCGAGACAGGGTTTCTCTGTGTAGCCCTGGCTCTCCTGGATCTCACTCTGTAGACCAGGCCGGCCTCGAACTCACAGAGATCCACCTGCCTCTGCCTCCCAAGTGCTGGGGTTAAAGGTGTGTGCCACCACCACCTGGCTCCATAACAATGTTTTAAGGAGAGCTGGTCATGATGATTTGAACCTGTAATCCCAACACTCAGGAAGTGGAGACAGGAGGATTGACATGAGTTGGAGGCCAATTGACATTACTTAGTCCCAGGCTAGCCTGGGCTACAGTGAGAGACCCTGTCTTAAAAACTGAACAGAGCCGGGCGGAGGTGGCGCACGCCTTTAATCCCAGCACTCGGGAGGCAGAGGCAGGCGGATCGCTGTGAGTTCGAGGCCAGCCTGGGCTACCAAGTGAGCTCCAGGAAAGGCGCAAAACTACGCAGAGAAACCCTGTCTCGAAAAACAAAAACAAAAACAAAAACAAAAACTGAACAGAGAGAAAGAGAGGGCGAGCGGGAGGGAGGCAAACAGAGAACTTTCGCTGTGGAACCTCCCGCTGTCTCTACCATTCAAAGGGTAGGGGGAACAACTCATTTTCAACAGTGCCAGTTTGCTAGGTGGCATACCCAGAGGCAGGTCCTGAGTCCTGAGGGCTGTCAGGGGCTGGAGGCTGGACTGGGGTGCAGGATGGGTTTTGTTCAATGGACAGTTGTGAACAAGGGTTCTGACTGGACCACCAGGAATCAATCTCTCTGTCTCTCTCTCTGTCTCTCTGTCTCTCTGTCTCTGTCTCTCTCTGTCTCTCTGTCTCTCTGTCTCTCTGTCTCTCTCTCTCTCTCTCTCTCTCTGTGTGTGTGTGTGTGTGTGTGTGTGTGTGTGTGTGTGTGTGTGTGTGTGTGTGTATGTGTGTCCAGGGACAGGGAGGGGAAGCCAGAGCACGGTCTCCAGCAGAGTGATGAAATCACTCACTCACACAGCCCAATTCAGTCAGGTAGGCGCCAGAAGCTCAGAGCCAGCTCAATGCTAGCGTCTAGGAAGACCTTGGCAAACCTTGTGTCATTTCACTCTGACACGCCCATTGCCCCGCCCTTGACCCCTGACCACAGTTCCTGTGTCCAGCCCCATGGGAGACAACAGATTTTAAAGAAGTAATAGAAGATGCATAAAACACAGCCCATACTTCTGCAGACCCGGAACTGAAAACCATTTCGAAGTCTGCCATTTGCAGGTGGCCATTGTTTGCCCTAAAAGTAATGATATAGCCACGGTAAACATAAAACATAATCATTACCTGGTCTACCTTTGCTGGCTGTGCTCTGAGGGAATTCTGAAATCTCTCGGTCCACTCAGCTCTTTGGCAGGAATCAGAACGGATTGGACTAGAAGAGGCATACTTTCTTCTGTGGCACCCAGTGTCCTTCAAGGCCAAGCCTATGAGATACCCATAAGCACTTCTGGCCCACAGGAGCCCACACAGATTTTACAGAAGAGTGCTTCCACACACATGAGCAACCCAAGCTGCTCCCAGAGTGGTTTTATTCATAAGTCACTCTAGTTTAGCACAGCCATTTAACCATCCTGGATGGAAGATGGCTGGGTAGAGGATGGCTGGGTGGAAGATGGGGCAGATGGGTTCTCATGGCAACCCCTCAGGGAGCCAGCTTCTTCGATCAAGGCAGACTTCGCTCCTACAACCACCTGATCAGACAAAATGCCTTTTACTCTAGCCAGATGCCCTTATGTTTGGAGGCCCCAGGACTGCAGAGATGTACAGGACTCCCTTGCAGCATGCAGACAAATAGCCTGACTTAGATTGACCCCAGGTGGTTAAGGTGACAAGACCCCAGACCAAGGGCACTTAGGAGAGAACTATCCCACACTGATGCTTATCTCTACTGACTAGATGGACAGACCTGACTGACCTTGGCATTTCTCCGTGCTGTACTCTCATGCCTCCTAGAAGCAGGTGCCGTTCAACCTGCAGCACAAGGGAATGCTGCCTGCCCTCAGCCCCAGCCGCTCAGAAGGAAGGGTCCTGCTCTATTACACAGCTTTCCAGACTTATGATTGCAGAACTATCTCCCCCAGGTCCCAGCCCCGTCCTCATCTGCCTGGGACAGGGTCATGAAGCTTGAGCCAAAGAGTCAGAGAGAAGTAGAGAAAACCCCAGTGAGGCTGGTGTGGCTGGACCATCCAGGAACCTTCTGGAACCTCTTTTGTTTCCCTCTGAGAACGGGAACTCTCCAACCCTGGAGACATCTCTTGGCTATCCCTGGAGTGTGCTCCTCTCACATTGGTTTTCAGTCATCTGAGAAACAAGGCTAACCTGTGACCTCTCCATTCCAATTTCATTTTAGACAGTCAGAAAAGTTCCTACAGTTGGGATCTAAGACTTCGGGTCTGGAAAAAAAAAGTCAATAACATAATGTAGCTAGTGTGTTCACTCATTAATAACCTATAAAAAATCTCTTAATTGCTACAAGCTTTTTTTTCTGTTGTTGGGGATTGAACCCAGGGCTTTGCAGGGGCTAGACAAGTGACCTCTACCACTCAGCTACATCTCCAGCTCGTGATATTTTGATACAGGGTCTCATAGTGCAGTTTAGGCTGGCCTAAAACTTACTGTGTAGCCTAGGCTGGCCTTGAACTTGCCATCTTCCTACCTCTGCCTCCCCAGCACTGGCACTGGAGACCAATTGAGAAGAACAGACACTCAAAAGAAAGGGTAGCCCTTCTAATGCTAATACCGACTAATAGAAGTTCTTCCAATGATGAGCTCCTTTGCTTTCACATGCCTCAGTTACCCCATTTGACAAATGAATCCATTCCTCACCCATAGCTCTACTACTGGAGTTAGCCGAGTTAACAGTATTTGTGAGGTGCTTAAGACAATACCCAGGGGCAATACAGTGTTTATTAAATAGAAAATAAAAATTGCACTTAAGAAATGAATCAAAGTAAGCCAGCAGGCAACAGCAAAAGTGAGATGAAAGCTCTAGCCTGCGGCCTTGGAGGATAAAAGGGATATTTTTGCCGAGGCGCACGCCCACCCTCTTTGTACCCTTCCGGTACATCTACTGGAGCCCTACTGCCCCTGTTCCAACGCTCTCTCTGCCTCCTCCCTGCAGATCTTCGGAGGCCTGGTCTGGATCCTGATCGCCTCCTCCCTGGTGCCCATCGCCCTGATCCAGGGCTGGGTGATGTTCGTGTCTGTGTTCTGCTTCGTGGCCACCACTTCCCTGATGGTCATGTACATACTTGGTACTCATGGCGGTGAGACGTCCTGGATCACACTGGTGAGTGCTGGCCCAGGGAATCTGTGTGCGGGGAGAGGAGTGGTGTTGGACCCTCGTCACTGGAAGACTACTTTTCCAGCCCTGAATGGGAGCTTCCTGGCAACATTTTTCAACACCACCCAAAGCTGAATTGGCCTGGCCTTGGTTCAGACGCCTCCTAGCGATAATGGCTTCCCGCACTGAGGACGTCAGAAAGAAGAGGCGGGATCCATGTTTTTGCTGCAGATTCTCATGGGGCGCTCTGATTTCTTATCTGCGATTGACTTTTTCAAACACGACCAGCAGCCTGTCCCCATCCTCCCACCTGACAGCCATCAGGTGCTCCCACCATCCAGGAGGGCTGTTGGCATCCTGGGGAGCAGAGTCCTGGAGGCTGGGCCTTCGCTGATGGCTCCCTAGGGGCCAGACCACGCTTTCTGCCTGGCTCCTTGGTGACTCCCATCTAAGCACGCTTCCCAGAAGACTCGGATGCCAAAAATGGCCTGTGTTCTTTCTTTTGTACTAAGTTCTGCTTTGAGGCCCAGGAGACAGGCCTCAAATAAATACAAGGGGAACTTGCTTATTATTAATTAAAAGTGGGCTCAAGCCACTTGGCTAGATCTCTACTTCTACTTGAACTTTTGAAATCACTTCAACCACACAGAACTTTGTTTTCAGTTCCTTTTTGCTTTGAAATATGCCAGGAGCCAAAAGAAATAAATAAGACCAACACAACGAAATGGAAACAATGGAAATGGCCCAGGCCTCTCTCCCCCTAGACTGGACAAAGAGCCTACGTGCAAGCCAGGGCTGTGACCATGTGTAATTGATCTTGGGGTCCAGAACCAGTTTCTACCCGTTATCTTGTATTTGTTATGTTTCTTGATGCTATTGAAAAAATACCTCACAGTTTGTGGGTACAGTCGTTTTGGTGGGGAAGGGTTAGCTGCAGAAGAGGTAAGGCGCTAATCACATGGGCCAGTAATCAGAAAGCAGAAGGGCGGACGCTTGTGCTCGGCCAGCTTCCTCTTCCTTATTCAGTCTGGGACCCCAGCCCATGGGATGGTGCCACTCATCTTCAGGGTGAGTCAGCCAGCCTCAGTTAAAGCCTCTGGAGAAACACCCTCCTCCAGGACACACCCGGAGGTGTCTCTCTGAGAAGATTCTAATCTTGTGTCAAGTTAATAATGAAGAGTAGCCAGCACACACCCCCAAACTCTCCCTTGGTAGTACCTCAGGGAAAACAGCATCTTCTTCCACTAAAAGACTCAGCGTGGGACCTGCCCAGGGAAAGGAAAGTTAACTGGGCAGCCATCAAATCCTCTGAGAGAAGCTGGTGGACTTGGGGCTGTGGTGTGGTTCAAAGGGAATGGTCAGGGACAAGGACGGAAGCAGGGAATTCAAGGACTGTGTCTCCATGTCTGGGTTGGGGTGTCTCTTTCTTCTCCTCCCTGACACAGCCCTTCTCACCCACAGGATGCAGCCTACCACTGTGTGGCCGCCCTGTTTTACCTCAGTGCCTCAGTTCTAGAAGCCCTGGCCACCATCATGATGCACGATGGCTACACCTACAAGCAATACCATGAAAACATCTCTGCAGTGGTAAGTTTCCTGCAGCCCTGCGCCCGCAGTACACAGAGCAAGCGTGGGGGGTCACCCAGCCCACACCTCTCTTTTCACAGTGCAACGTGTTTGAAATGAAGTCACACCTCCCCCAAGTTTGCGAAGCAGTGAAGCCCCCACAAAGGTCAGGGATGGGCCACGACTCCCTTAGTTATTTTCTCGGGGCTGCATGGTCCAGGGTCCAGTGGGCACAGGGGCTCGTGCTAGACGAGCTGTGCATGGGCAGATGTGACCGCATTTGACCCTCAGAATGATCCTGTGGGACCAGTGACATTGTCACACCCATCTCACAGACGGAGAGGCAGCCCGGACCCTTTCCCAAGACTGGCAAGCGTCAAAGCCAGGGTCTCGGCCTCCTGGGCATGCTTTTAGTACCAGTTCTAAGCAACGAATTTGGCCATTTGGGTCTCGTGACCCTCCTTGAGTGTTGTCCACAGAGGCGTACAGTCAACACAATGGACTCTGGGGTCAGGATGGGTTTTCTTTTTTTCTTTTTTTCTTTTTTTTTTTTTTTTTTTTTTTTTTTTTTTTTTTTTTTTTTTTTTTTTGGTTTTTCGAGACAGGGTTTCTTTGTGTAGCTTTGCGTTTTTCCTGGGACTCACTTGGTAGCCCAGGCTGGCCTCGAACTCACAGAGATCCGCCTGGCTCTGCCTCCGGAGTGCTGGGATTAAAGGCGTGCGCCACCACCGCCCAGCCAGGTTTTCTTTTTAACGGACTAGATCCGAACAATAAGGAGTAAGAGATCATATTGTTTCAGAAAGAGGTGTTTTGTTTTGTTTGGGGTTTTTGTTGTGTTTTGTTCTTTTCGAGGAAGATAAGTGGTACCCTTGGAGTAATGTATTGATGCACTTACTCAGAGTCCTCAATATAAAACATTTCTAACTATGGGTGGCATAAAAAAGATGAGTTAGAAATAGTACTTCTCAGGTTTCTAGAAACTGACCTATGAATCATACAAACCCCAAAGTGGAATGAACTAACATAATGCCTGCACCTATGGAAAAGAGGCGGGATGCAGTCTACAGGGATGTGCCAGACAACATGCTTCTTCCCGAATCTAGAGGGAGAGTGGGTGGGGGTGGGGTGGAGGCGAAGGGTCCTCAAAGCATTATAGGGTGCTATCCAACCCAAGAGAAGCAAGAGAAGCTGTATGTTCCCCTTGAGCAGCTTTCATGAACCTGAGCACCTTGAGGTCCCTGTCATTCCCCTCCCTAGTTGTCCTACATCATAGAACACGTTCCAATATGGAGTTTCCCAACAGCAGCATAGGCAGGCAGCACGGTGACTTCTTCCCTGAGGCTGGTGACCCATCCTCTCTGCCTCCGTCTATAATCCTTGTTTCACCTGCCTGTTGGAGGAGCACCTCGGTCCTCTCCCCTTCCGAGCCCACAAGCCTTCTGAGTTCACAGCCATCCGAGCATTCGACAACTCCCCTCAGATTCTTCAGGACAGCACTAGTTTGCTATAGACTAGATATGGTTGGAGTCAGCCCATGATGGAGAAACCTAGGTGGACTGAATTAAAATTCTTGCCAGCTGAACAGGTTGAAAGTTACCTGGCTCTATTGCATCCCAACTTCCCAACTTCTCTCTCTGACTTTTCATCAAAAGGCAGTGTTCATCCAGACAAGTGCACAGGTTCAGGTAGATGTATTGATGAGTTTTCAGGAGATGAATCTTCCTATAATTAAGAAATAGGATACACGGGGCTGGAGAGAAGGCTCCGCAGTCGAGAAAGAATGCTGCTTTCACAGCCGTTCCCAGCATGCACATCTAGTGTGTCACAAGTGCCGTAACCCAAAGTCTGGAAGATTCAGACCATCTTCTGGCTTCCATGGGCACTGCACTCACATGCACACACCCACCGACAGAAACACAGATGCTTTATTTTTAATACAGTATGTTTTAAAGAACTAGGATACAGGCCTTGAGGTGCATGCCAGTGGTAGAGCATTTGTCTGGAATGTGCAAGGCCTCAGATTCCATCCCCAGCACTACTAATGTGTGTGTGTGTGGGGGGGGGGGGAGAGAGAGAGAGAGACAGAGAGAGAGAGAAATCTCACTGGCCTTATCACCATCACCTCTGTTGCTAGCCAGTTTCTAACACCCAGTTCAGTTTTGCCTGCCTCTTGAAATGCAATTATGCAAGGCTCATTCTTTTATGCCTGGCTTCTCTCTCCCAACCTTATGTGTAAGAGTCACCCATGGGGTTGGGTGTAAATGCAGACTGCTTATTACGTTGCTGTGTAGTATTCCATTGCAGGCCTTTCACCACATCTACTAATTCACTCCAAAGCTGATCCTGTCCCCATGTTTTCTTGTTAGACTTGTATAGACATGCACATGCCTAGCCATTTTGTGCCAGAATCAAAATTCAGAATGTCCTCCTTTGGCAAGTGCACTGGGCTGGAACTAATAAGGTGACATGTGAACCAGGTTCAAAATAGAGCTATTTCCATTCACAGTATCCTCTGGATCGGTACCCTGGGAGGCGGCATCATCCTTACTCAGGAATTAACACCTGATCTTGGAGTCTCCCCCACGGCACCCAGGCTGCCTTGTGTCCCCTCTCTGGTCCTCATCAGGCTCAGTTTCAGCTCAGCTTCTTCACTGTGACCTTCGGGGACAGTAAATGGAGCTTCTTCACCAGAAAACTATCCGGGGTCAACAAAAGTGGACAGAGGGGAACTCAAGATTTCTGGAGACATCTAGATCTCACTGTGGTGGACAATCATGGCAGAAGTTCACAGAGAAGGGTTTATGAAGGTCAAAATGTGTCTCAGCATGTCCTGGGCTCTCGATTCCCACTGAGTGCCATTTCTCAATCACATTTTCAAAATACATCTTCCCTCTCTGTCTTTTCAGAACTTCTGAGGGACTTCCGCCAAGGTTTCTCCTTGGGCCTGAAGTCCCACCTGAGGGGCACAGGTGACTTGGATAGTTAGGAGTTCCCAGACAAGTTCTCAGAAATTTGTCACCAGCTAACTCGGGTTACATTGCCTCTGGCCAGCGAGGGTGGAGCGTCCACCCATGCCTGAGTGCCATGGCTGCTGTTTACGAGCATTTCCAAGACTCACAGAAGCGTGGCCACCCTACATGTTGTGCCTGAGCTGGAAACTTTTGACCCCTTGCTCAAGGTCACAAAACCAGGTGCAAATATTGGATTGGGTAGGCAAGCCTTTAGGGAGGTCAGCCTCTGTGGGGGCACACAGAGCCCAAGTGAGCACAAGCCACGGGTAACAGTCCAGGGTCTATGTTCCCATTGCCAAAGTGACAGGCCGTATGGCCTCAACAACTCCTCGGTGCACCACTTCCTGCTGAGAGAAGGTAGGTGCCTCTCCTCTGCCTTGCTCTCTACTTCCCAGGAAGCCTGGTTGCCTCACTTGTGCCTGGAAAATGAAGAATCCAGGGTTAAGAGGAAGGGTCCAAGAGATGGAAAGATGTCCCAATGGTTAAGAGAGCTTGTTGTACAAGTGTGAGGTCCAGAGTTCAGATACCAGAACCCACATACCAAGCTGGATAGCCTTCAAATGCTGTAAATCCTGGCACTCAGTGGACCACTAGTACTCAGTAGCCATCAGCCAGGCTGAAAACTGCAAGCTTTAGGTTCACAGAGAGACCCTGCCTCAAAGGTAAAAGGCAGAGAATCTTAAAGAGGAGAACATCTGATATCCTCCTATGGCCTACATATGTACCATGCACACACATGCACACACACAAGATTCATGCACAAACATGCAGGGTAAAACATACACACACACACACACACACACACACACACACACACACGTGCGTGTGCGCGCATTTTGTTTTTTAAATAAAAGGTCTGCAATCCCAGCACTTGAGAGGCAGAGACAGGCAGATGTCTGAGTTCAAGGCCAGCCTGAATTCCAGGACAGCAAGGGCTATCCAGAAAAATCCTGTCCCAAAAAACACAAACAAAAACAAAACAAATCAATAAAGGGTCTGATCAAGCACAGATGGTGTGGGGAACTTAACCGGAGCAGCAAACTCGGGCGTCCCATCCATGGGGTCATAGCCCCGTTTCTGATGTCACAGCTTGAAAATTCCGGTCTTGGTCTTATTGGTGTAGGGAGAGAAGTTTTTCCGAGTCACTGATACCCAGCTGTGATGTCTGTGGGAGGTAACTTTGATGTCCCCAGTCAGGTCAGATGACCCTAGTGTGACATGGAAGACATGTAGTTTGCACACCAACACCAAGGCAGCAAGGTTAGAGTACCTGGGGATCTGGGAGCACTCATGTGTGCCAGGAAGCAGTGGCAGTCCACACACCCTGAATCTGTCCCCCAGGGCCACGTGACAGCCCTCATAGCCCCATGTGCCCCGCCCCACTGACCTCACACTAACAATCTTCCCTCTGGTTCCAGGTGTTTGCCTACGTGGCCACTCTGTTCTACGTGGTCCATGCCGTGTTTTCCTTAATCAGATGGAAGTCTTCATAGGACGGAAGATCCAGAGTTGGAAACCCAGATGGCATTAACTGACCAGCCCTTCTCCCCCATTAACTTCCTAGAGCACAGATATGACGGCAGTGGAGGAAAGAAAACCAGCCAAAAAGCAAACAAGACAAAAACAAAAGGAAGCCATGTTCTGTTTCTCTTGGGTGTCATGTTTACCTTCTGTCAAGGGTTAAGGGCTTGCTGTGTTTAACCTGAGGGAAGAAGGAGCTGTCTTGCCAGGGGTCTCTGCCCTTGACAGGGACAGTGGATGGGAACTTTGATCTGAAGAAATGACGATTTTCCCCTTGACCCGAAGAGCATGTCTTAAGAATAGCCTCTTGGAATTCCCCACAGGCTCTTTAGAGCATTCATCTCCTGGCATGTCTTAGTCTTTGTGGATAGTCTGAATGTCACAGGGACTGAAATTCACCCAACAGAGGTCTCCAGATGTTCATGGTGGATGATGAGCCCCTCTGAAATACTTTATTAAATGCCTTTATATCTTGCTTCAAAGGTATGGGGGTAGAGAGGTTGTTTTTCATTCTCTGGGATCAGGGACACCTTCCAGTCAACTTCTTCCTGAAGAATCTTTTGACTTAACCTGACTCTCAAGGGCCATTTCAGATGTGCATGCTGGGCCACTCTTCCCCAGCTTGACTCACTGAGGACCCCACCATCACAACAATGTCCACCAGGATAGCAGCTCCCTTGTAGGGAGATCCCAGGGTGCTCCACCTTTTTCTTTCAAGACACAGTAGTCTGCTCAATTAGAATTTTCTCAAGCCTTGAGAAAACTAGCTATGGGCATTTCTTCCCTCTCTTCATAAGGCTGATCTAAAATGCTCTGTCTGGGTGTCTGTGGTCTCTTGATGTGTGTGGACACATCTTTCAGACCACTCCTTGGGGGAGAAAAGGGACCAGACTGCAGAGTGAAGAGACAGACAATGACTGTTTGTGGCTGCCACATTCCAGGTTAGGGACATCTGACCTGAAAGGAGAAAGCATGATTAGGAAAGATGTGGAGAATCTGGAAAGTCAGATTCCCCCTAGGAGATCTCACCTTGACTCCACGGCTTATAGAAATGAGTGAGAGCGTAGAGTTGGAGCCCCAGATACAGTAGGAGATGAGCGCAACAATTAAATTGGATTTGGGAATTTTTCTACCTTGGTTCTGAGAATGGAACCCAGGGCCTGTGCATGCTGGGCAAACACTCTACTGCTAATCCCACCCTCAGCCTCGAATTGGGTCTTAGGCATGTCCAGGAGGACTTTTGTTATCCCAGCATTACTGGTACCCAAATCTGCCATTTTTCCACTTTACACAGCCACAATTTCATAGTAAAACATAAGGAAAAGATTAGGTTGGGATTTATTTTTAAAATTTAAAATATAAACCAGAAGGTGATATGAAGTTTATTATAATGTTTAACAAAATCTGAAACAGTGTTGACTGGGAAGTCTTACATTTTCAACAAAACTGCACTATAACATTATACTAACCAGCAGCTCAACATGAATGAGGATCACTTTTTGACAGGAGGGAGGGAGGGAGGAAGGAAGGAAGGAAGGAAGGAAGGAAGGAAGGAAGGAAGGAAGGAAGGAAGGAAGGAAGGAAGGAAGTCAGGCAACTAAGATGAATTTCCCAAGGATTTCTCAATGTTTCAGATTTTTAATCATTAAAAGAAACTTTCATACAATCTTCCTCTCTCTCTTTTTTGCAAATTGCTGTAACCATAGAAACCTGGATTAAAGACCATGAGGATGGTTCTGATGGCACTCTCGCTTTCTATCCTGGGTCTGTGAAACTTTGCAGTTTCTTTTCTTAATCTGTTATTTATTCTTTGACAATTTCACACATGTATACGATGTATCATGATCACCTCCATCCCCAGCTCCTCCCTTCCACTCCTAACACATGCCCTGCCCACCCTCACGCCCCGGTCCTCTTTAGCACACTGAGTTCTGTTCATGCTGCCTGATGGAATGTTGACTGATCTTGTTGGCTGGCTCTTGTTTAGGTCTTAACCACAGCTGCAGTGAGTTCTTGAGCGCAAAAGCCATGTCACACCCAGAAGGCAGCATGTCACAGCACTCCTCGCCGCCGTCCTCTGCCTCTGAGAGCTTTTCTGTCCTCTCTGCTGTTCCCTGAGCCTTGGGGCGGGGCGCTGACAGAGATGTCCCATTTAGGGCTAAGCGGTCAGCAGTCACTGATCCTCAGCACTTTGACCAGTCGAGAGTTCCTGCGTTAGCATGATGTCTGCTTCTGAAGTTTACGGTTCTGTTTCCCTGAATCGTAACGCCAGGTTGGAACTGGAAGTAATGGCGTGAGCATGTTTTCATCTCCCCCAGATCCACTCCCCACCCACACTTGCTCTAACCTACTCTCTCTCTGCCCATTCCCCACTCCTCCCAGAACTCAAGGTTTGCAGGTCAAGGGTCCGCTGACAGCAACCGTACCTACTGGGGTCTGCCCTTCTGGAAACGCACCATGCCCAAAAGGAACAGCATGGGGAAGCTATAGGAAGAGCCAAACAGAAATTAGCTGCACCCAACAGGCAGCAGCCAACACCTGTGTGTGGCTCCATTGGCTTCTCAGTGATGGAGGCTGTTTGGCCCACAAAAATTCTCTGTTACTTGGCACACAACACATTTGTACTGGGGTCTTGGATAAGAGAAAAAAACCTCTTCTGGGGGAATACCTTGGTGTTATCCTAACCAGGGGCAAGAAAGCATTCCTAGTTGGCCTTAGGTCTGGTACTGCTGACACCCCAGTTCTCGCCTGTGCAGCCATCTTTCTGGTCACCTTTGAAACCTTCCTTGCCTGGAGCCAGGCACCCCTGAAAGCACCTTTCATATGTAAATATGGTCTCCAGCCACCCTCCTGGTGGCCACAGGTGATGGCCTCTGTATAATTCCATAGGTGAGACCCAAAGACTCACACAGTGGTGGCATAAGGATCTGCACCAGGCCCTCTGATCCTGGGTCCTGAGCTTGACTCCTCTCCTAGGCCACAAAGACCTCTCCTTATGCAGGGAAGTGACAGTGAAACCTTCTCATGGTCATGATGGTGGTGAGCAGAGTCCTGTAGTGGGGGATGAATCTGGGCATTAAGGACAGTGCCAGACACTAATGGGCCCGAAGCAAGGGACATGGATGTACCCAGGTCAAGGACTCAACCATCTCAAGAACAGCTGGTTATTGTGAGCTGCTACACCACCCCAGTGACCCCTAGGTCTGCTTTGCAGCCCTCAGAGCCAAAAGCTGGTCCAGTCCAGTGGACTCTGTGTGAAGGAGATGAAGAACTGGGAGTTCTTAAAGAGCAAAAAGCTGGAACCACTGAGCTGTGCCTGTAACTCAGGTGGTAGAGTGTTTGCTTAGCATGCTTGAAGCCCTGAGTTCGTCCCGGTCCTCAGCACCACACAAACAATGTGGCACACTCCCGTAAGCCCAGCACTCAGAGACTGAGGCAGGGGCATCAGAAGTTCATAGTCGTTCTTGGCTCTATAGTGAGTTTAAGGCCAGCCTAGGATACATGAGATCCTGTCTAAAAACAAAAACAAAATAAGTCCTAATAGGATGAGGGAAATGGATTTGTGGGTAAAAGCTCTGGCTAAAATGTGTGTGCCTGTACACACACACACACACACACACACACAAATAAAAGCAAGTAAAATTTAAAATAATTTCATCATCACAAAGAACAAACAAAATCTCCTCCATGGTCCTAAGGAAAGATTAAGAAGCAGCCAGCTGCCAGAACAGGCCAAGCCAAGAGTCCCCACTGGGATAGCCACCAAGTGCGGGCCCAGCTGAAAGAAGGGCCACTCCTCTCCGCCTCACATGAGGGGCCATGGAACAGCTGGGCCTCGGGCTCACTGCTCAGGCCTCCTCCTCCCCTGATCAGCTCCCATGAGCTCACAAGAGCATTCAGTGTTTGGCAGATGCCAAAATGGCCCATAAATATGACTGCATGAGTGAGCAGAGTCCAGCTCTGGGCAGCTCCAGCCAACTTATCTTCATGCAGCCTGTTGCCAGCATCTCAGGAAGTAACAGAGGGGAGTTCCCTGTGGTGGCAATTGCAAACAGGCAGGACAGTCGGGCATTTGGGGCAGCTGTAGGGAACCCTCTGGCATGACTTGGACCTAACAGTGAGGTTGTGAGTAAATACAGTCTCTCCTTTCTCGCCTTCTGCAGCCCCAGAGACAACTCCATGGGGCTGGTGACTAGAAATGGCCAATATGGGAGAGGGTGGACATTGGGGCTGGGCCCACAGCCAAAGGCGACATGTACCAGGCCCATCCAGGACATTGATGCTCTCGCCTGTGACTTCTCTGCCTTGGTCTCTCTTTCTGATGATCTTGCCCCATGAAGGGCAGGGTGTATGGGCGGGACTTCATCACATACAGCCCTTTCCCCCTTGAGGCCAACCTCTGACATCGCATTCTGCACACAGTAGGTCCAGTCAGACCAGCCTGTCAGAGACCACTTCATAGGAGCTGAGCCTGGTGAAGGCACCTGCGAGGGCACCCCTCAGGAATCAGCCTGTCTTCCACAGCAGCCCCAGTCGAGGACTGAAGTTTTCTCTGCACGGGCTTTAAGGAGACAGCAAAGGGTTCACACTGCCAGCCGTGGGCTGGAGCAGGCATGCCTTTGGGGCTACACAAGGGCCTTTTGTTCCCAGAATCAATTGGGGCCACTATGGGGTCACAATGGAGGCTTTTCAAAGAGACAAAGCGCCTCTGGCCTGACTAAGTGTTCCTGCACACACACACGGGCATCTGCCCAGAGCGTTTAAAATAACACAATTTGAAAAAACAGATTTAAAGTGTACAAGCTAGTGGCCTTTGTTCTGTGTCTGCCATGTGCAATGGCCTTTGTTCCATGTCTACCACGAGCAGTGATGGTGGATAAGAGCTGGGGTGCTGGAGGCGACACCGGGGCTCCCAGCTGGGACCTCTCTCCTTTGTCTTAGTTAACTGGGCATACGCACAGTGCCAGGCTCACTGGAGGACCCCAGAAAGGTCTGATTTGTGCATAGATGCCAAATGGGAAGAACTGTCCGTGCTTGGGAGACGCCAAGGATGCTGGGAGCCTTTCACTCCTCACTCGATCTCGGTTACAGAGGCTGGCCTGGGCCCTTTCCGTGACTGTAACAAAATACCCAAGACGGTCAACTGCATAAGGAGAAAGGGTTGTCTTGGCTCACCATGTCCAAGGCTTCAGTGCAGGATGGTCTTTTGGCCCGCTTCTTTGGGTCTGTGGTGGCACAGTACATGATGGGCAGAGCGCATGGCTGAACAGCTCTTCCATGGGCACAGCCTCAACGCCTCTTTCCACTTGGCTCCACCTCCAGACGCCTCCGCTACCTCCCCCAACACAAGAGGCTGGTAACCAAACCTTCAACACGTGGTTTTGGGGAGACAGTCAAGATCGACATCCTTGAGATAAGAAACCCGAGGTATGGAGAGGGAGAGAATGATTTGTCTGTGGTCACAGGCAAGAAGGCCTTTCTGAGGGAGGGCCGTGCCGTGCTTACTGTCTCATCACAAGAGGAAGCTGGGGCCCTAGATATGCCACACTCATGACAGATTTCACCAAAGGCTCTAAGTGGCACATGAGGAATGATAAGTAAACAGGAAGTTAGGTAAACAGGAAGTTAAGAAAACAGGAAGCCAGCTCGCCCAGTGGGCAAGTCTCAGATGAGGTAGACTGGATTCTTCTCTTCAGGGTAGGGATGCCAGGCAAGAAGCTGAGTAGATTTTGTAAACTGGGAGCCAGTGGGAGGGTGTGGCCAAGGGCATGCGTCCCTGAGCTGGCCTAAGAGTGTGGTCTCCTCTTGGCTGAGGTCCCTGTCTGCAGAGTTAGAATGTTAGTTCTGCCCCATAGGGTGTCAGGAGGCGTCGGGAGCTTGGCTCAGTTAGGACCCGAGACCAAGGAAGGCTCCGTGCATACTTGATGGGAAATGTGAAGGAAAAGGTCTGGAACATTCATGAAGTTTCTAGCTGGACCTATGACAGTTATTTGCCTCACTAGCCATGTTCTTGATATACTGTCATAAACTTGGATTGTAACTATTGCCTCCTGCCTCAGAAAATAACATCGTTCACTATAGCTGCATCTCAAAAAACCGACCCAGTCCTCTGGAAAAGAGGCTGCTCCTACCAAAACCCTCTGGCCACCTAGAGAACTGTGCCAGAAGAGCCTCAGGGGGTCTGGGTCACTGGGACAGACCTAGGCCTCCCTCAAGTCCCCAACAGGAGAGACCAGGCTTGAAGAGCCAGACTCACCGGGGAGCAGTATTGCTGAGACCCTGAGGCTCTGTGAGAGAACCAGAGACTTGCTCAGCTCGCACCCCACCCCTCTTCTCCCCGAAAGCCCCCAGTCCTCAGGCCACCCTGCTCTCCTCTCTGAAGGTGCCTCACAGCTTCCCCACTGAAGTGGCGAACGACAGCGGCACTTTAGAACAACGGTCAACACACACTGCAAGACCCCCAGAGCAAGCTGGGGAAGGCCCTGGAGGCTCACTGCAGGTGACTTCAGTGTTCACTAGCCACAGAGAACCCAGCCTCGGTAGCCTTAGATTCCTGGGAGTCATCACTGGTGAAAATCATTTTCTTTTCCTTCTTTTAGTGTTTGTTTTTGACGATCTCACTTTGCAGCCTAGGCTGGCCTCCATCTCTTCGCCATACTCCCACTTCAGCCCAGCAGTATGAGTCACCATAGCCTGCTCTGTTGACAGTCTTGGGGATCACACACAGGACATCCATCCACAGTAGCTAGGGTGAGAGACACTCTCCAGGTACACTGAGCCGTGAGTGATGATGATGTTGATGATGAGCCCAGTTTATGCCCTGCCAAGCTCATGTGCCGCTTCCTCCAAGGCACTACCCTAACACCTGTCCTGCTCCTGGGTGTCTGGGATCCCCACATTCTCATGCTCTATTTAATACTGCAAGTCACCATGTCCTAGATCATGTCCCCTGACCCTACCACCTCTAGGCAAGTGACTGGTAGGGTGCTTGTTACTCTCAATAGGGCAGAATCGGGCTGGAAGGACTGAGGGACTCCCCCCTCCGAGGACTGGTTGTGGTGGATAGAGGAGGAAATGAATTGATTCGAGGGCCATTCCTGTGACTCACTCCTAGGCAGAACTAGCCTGTGGGGAGGGGACAGGTGGACAGGCAGCATATTTTCACAGACTTTTCACATCTAAAATTAGGGTTGGGGCCTCCAGTCTCGGCCAGTGCCCCACCTGGGACAAATAATGACAGGAATGCACCCTGAGACAGCATGCTCAGCCATGCCAGCCGTGGCCTGATGCTGTGATATGGCCTGCTCTGCCCTGCCCTTTCCCAACTTCTCTGAGCTGAGCAGAATGTTCTGGGCCCTGGTGCTTACAGGCTAAGTGTACCAGGTCTCAGTGAGTGAGGGGGTTGTCTCCCATGGGGTACTCTCCCACACTCTGGCCCAACATTTTCTGTAACAAAAAAAGGGAAGGGTCCTGGCCTTATAGTCATGAGACTACAAGGTGTGGGGAGAGGGGATCTGGATAGACAGAGAAAGCTGGCCATTGGTCAGTTCAGACTCTTCCTGCCCTTAGCTGTATGTGGTCTCCTCATGTGTTAATGGGGAGGTTCCCACAGCATTATCCATAAGGTGGGGGTTAAGGGTGTTGTCACCTACTGTGTATACTGTCCTACTGTGTATACTGTCCTACTGTGTATACGGCTGTCTTCAGTGTTCAGATGAAGAGGCAGGTTCATTGGGCCTGAATCTCACCTAGCAAACACCACTGCCAGGGGCCAGAGATCTGTCCCAGAACAATCCACACAGGCAGAAGAGTCACACAGACTAAAGATTACTCAGTGTCTCTATTCCTCACTCCGGGCCCCAGGCCAGGCTGGATCCAGGGCTTAGCTACTCTGGTTCCCTTGATGGTTTAAAGGCTCTACCACCCCCAAGGACTCTTGCATATTAGCTGGAGACCCTGGAAATTTTGCAAGGAAGCCTCTCATCATGCTGCACGGGATGATAGAGTGTGCATTTGGAGATTTCCATAGTTCGTATTTTTCTTTTTTCTGTTATGTGTATAGGCGTTTTGCCTGCATGCATGTCTGTGTACCAAATGTGTGCCTGGTGGCTGCAGAAGTCAGAAGAGGGCATTGGCTTCCCTTGAGACTAGAGTTACAGAGCATTGCAAGCCATCTGGGTGCTGGATCAAATCCAGGTCCTCCAGTAGAAGAACTGTGCTCTTAACCACCGAGCCATCTCTCCAACCCCAGATCATTCCTCTCTGTTGTGTTCATTCCCCCAGTATCCCATTGTAGACATACGTCTTAGATGATCTGTTTATCTCTCAATGAACGGGCATTAGCTCACTTTGACCACTCCAAAGAAAGCTGCTAACACAATCATGTGAAAACTCTTGTCTGAAGGAGGTTATTTTCTTTATTCTTAGATAAATGCCTAACTGTTGAATGGCTGGATCACATACTAGTGAATAGTCAGATTCATAGGAAACCATCAAAATGATTTCCACCAGAAATGTATGAGCATTCTAATTCCTCCACACCCTCACCAACACATAACGTTGTCAATATTTTTTAGTGTTATCCTTTCTCATATGTGTATAGTGGTATCCTATTGAGATTTTAACATGTATTTCTCAGTGACTGATAATGTTAGACTGCCCCGCCTGCAGGGCTTCAACGGGTTCTCGACCACCCTAAGGAGGGAATGTAGGGACAGGAGATACAAAGGAAAAGACACCAAGTCTGGATTCTGATCAAGGTGCCACTTTATTTCCTTCCACAAAGGTTTATATAGTTCCTGCAGGGTGGGGGGGAGCAAGAAGCTGTCATCTGCATAAGGTGGGGCAAGCTAACAGGATATTTGTAGGATGTTTACAGGGTGAGAGGGTCAAGGGCTCTGACTCCATGTCCTGTTGCTAGGCAACCTGACTGTAAGCGGATCTAGTTCCCTGTCTTATGGGGGGTCTGTATTTTTCCACTAACTAGAGATTCTGTCCTTGTCCCTGACATCAGATGATTTTTCATTGCTATCATTGACCTTTTGTGTATGTATATGTGTATTCTTATATGTAAAGATGTACATATACATTTGGTGTGCATATGTGCTCATGTGTGCTCATGTGTGTGGAAGCCAGGGGGCAATACCAGATGTTGTTATTCAAGTTACATTTACCTTTCCTTTGAGACAGGGTCTATCACTGGCTTGAAAGTTGACAAACAGACAAAGCTGGTTGACCAGCAAGCCCCAGGGATCTGCCTGTCTCTGCCTTCCTAGCACCATGATTATATGCACACACCACTATGCTTGTTTTTGGGTTGTTAAATGTGGCTCTGGGGACCGAGCTCAGGTCTTCCTGCTTCCAAGGCAGGCACTTTATTGACTCCAAGCTCCAGTGACCATTTTTATATCTTTTAAAAATGAGGTATGTCTTCAAATCTGTTGCATATTTTCTATTCAGAAATGATGATTGAGATAGATAGATAGATAGATAGATAGATAGATAGATAGATATATAGATAGATAGATGATAGATAGATAGATAGATGATTGATAGATAATAGATGACTGATTGATTTATAGATGATAGAAGACAGAGAATATATATTTAGTTCCTGTTACTCACAGAGCTATGGCCTATGAAGTGTCTGACTCCTAAACTGCTGTTCTTAGGGTAAATATTGGATTTGGTTCCTATGAACCTATGGTCACAATTTTGTCAGCTAATAAATATATAAATTTAAGTGCATTTCTGTTTAGAGGCTATTTAATAAGTCTTATTGTTTTGGTCAGGGTTCTCTGGAGGAACAGAACCAAGTGTGTGTGTGTGTGTGTGTGTGTGTGTGTGTGTGTGTGTGTCTGTGTGTGTGTCTGTGTGTGTGTCTGTGTGTGTGTCTTTTCAGAATTTATTAAGCTAGCTTTAAAATAGCCATGATATCCAAATCACACTAGAGATGCTGAGAACCTAGTAGTTAATGCAGTCCTTGAATTGGTGCCTTCACAGTCAGGGTAGTCCTAGGATAGCTGTCTCCCACAGAGGGGGTGACAGGCAGCAGCCACTGAGCCCACAAGATGAGGTGCCCCAGTAGTCCCAATCGGGTGATGAAAGCCCAGAAGGTTCCTGGAGAACCCTTGCTCCCTAGTCCATGGCTCTGCTCTCAGGGAAGGAATCGGTGGCAGCAGCCACAACAGGGCAAATGAACTCTGTGGCAAGAGGAAGGCCGGGCCCGCTGAAGGTGGGGTAAACTTGCCTCTGAAATACCCTTTTTACCTGGACTGCTGCCAAGAGGAGCCACCCACTATAAGGTGGGCTTTCCCACACTAATCAAGGTAATCAGGATAATTCTTTGGGTGAGGCTCTCTACTCAGGTGATTTTAATTTGTGGTGAGTTGACATTAAAAGCACCCATGGTGCCTATTGAGTCGTTAAGACTGAACTCATGGCTAACAGTGCTATATCTTGCTCATGAATGAAGTTATAAACACAGATATCTTTTCCCATAATGCACAGCACAGCTTTCTCGCACTCAGAAATGCTAGGCTGCATTTCCACAATGTGCTGGGGTGCATTTTAAACACACCAAAGCACCCGATGTGAGAAGTGGGGGGGGAGGGTTGTCACTGAATAGACCACAGAAAAAAAGATTCTGAAGCCAATACAGTCATGGTATCATGAACACATTTCTGCTGATAGGTGACTTCACAATACAGAGCTGTTAACTAACGAGGTTTACTCATAGTACATTTAGGACGCGTGACCCAAGCTCAACGTAGGATCCTTGCCAGATACACAGTCCCCACTGAAATTACTGTGTGCGAAGGCTGGTCTCAGGCTCTCTCTGCCCTTACCCATCCCTGGCCACCATGTCACTCACTTGCTGCTGCTCTTCCCCCAACGATGGTCCTCCTTGGATTTTATGTCACATATATACCATCTCTATTTTTTCTCCTCCCCCTTAAGATAGCTTCTTCCCCTCTCATGGTCCCTTTTCTAGTTTCATGACCTACACCACACACACACACACACACACACACACACACACACACACACACACACACACACACGAAAATTAGAATCTAAATTCTGCATATGAGAGGAACTATGTGGTATTTGTCTCTCCTAGTCTGGCTTATTTCACTTAGCACAATGATTTCTAGTCTCTTCTACTTCCCTTCACAGCAAAGGAAATGGTCAGCAAAGTCAAAACAGCCTACAGAATGGGAGAAGATCCTTGCCAGCTATACATAAGACAGGTGGATAATATTTGTCATGTATTTTAAAAACTGCAAACATTGAAACAATCTTCCAATTAATAAATTGGCTAATAGACTAGACAGTTTCAAAAGAAGAAACACAAATGACCAATAAACGTTTTCAAAGTCTTCAGTGTCTTTTGTCATCAGGAAATGTAAATGAAAGCTGTCTTGAGAGTCCATCTCACTCCAGTCAGAATGACAATTATCAAGAAAATAAACAATAGCAAATTCCGGTGAGGATGTGGGGGAAAGAGCACACTTATCCACTGCGAATGGGAATGGGAACAGGTGTAACCACTATAGAAATTACTACAGAGGTTCTCCCATGAGCTGAAAATACAATCACCGTGTGTGTGTGTGTGTGTGTGTGTGTGTGTGTGTGTGTGTGTGTGTGTATACATGTGTGCACACTACAGCATTCCTGGAGTATACTGGAAGAATCCTAAACAACACACTACGGGGGTACTTACACACTCATGGCTGTAGCTGTACTGTTCCCACAGCTAAAACATGGAACCAGACTGGATGCCCATAAACAGATGAACAACTAAAGAAAATGTGGTTTGTGTGCACAATGGAATTGTATTCAGCCACAAAAAACCATGAAACCACATGCTTTGTTCTCTAGTGTTAATCTACCTTTGCATTCCTAAGACCTCCACTTAGCTATAGTGTGTTTACTTCTCAGGATTTGACTTTTAAGTAGTTTGCTTAAAGGTTTCCATGTAGATACCGGCAACGGTGGTGATCAGAATTCTTGCCTTGTGGTGTCATTTGCCTAGCTCACCAGAACCATAGGATGAACTGCGCAGTTTTCCCAATAGCAGGGACCATGTACTGGATATATTATAAAGCAAAGAGGTTTATTTGGGCTCATGGTTCTGATTCAAGGTCTTCTGGCTAGCATTCCTGAGTTGGCACAGGACATTACATGGCAAGTGACCTAACCAAACTGGCTTTTATAGTGGATCCACTTTCAAATAACTCATTAGCTCATTAATCAAATTGCATGAAAGTTGTGGGATAATCTTTTTGTTGCTGTTGTTGTTGTTGTTGTTGTTTGTTTTTTGTTTTTTCGAGACAGGGTTTCTCTGTGTAGTTTTGGTGCCTTTCCTGAATCTCACTCTGTAGATCAGGCTGACCTTGAACTCACAGAGATCTGCCTGGCTGCCTTCCGAGTGCTGAGATTAAAGGCACGAGTGACCACACCCGGCCAGGATAATCTTTTTGTACACTGTGAAGATGAGTCTTTGCCAAGGCGCCTTCTGATTGGTTTAATAAAGAGCTGAATGTCCAAAAGGCAGGCAGGAGAGTAAGTGGGACTTCCCCAGAGGAACTGGGGATGAATCTAGGTGCAGAGAAGACACCAGCAAGACACTGAGGAAATTGGAGGTACAGAAGAGAGAAGAAAGAAAGAAAGAAAGAAAGAAAGAAAGAAAGAAAGAAAGAAAGAAAGAAAGAAAGAAAGAAAGAAAGAAAGAAAGAAAGAAAGAGGGAGGGAGGGAGGGTGGGAGGGAGGGAGGGAGGGACTGAGGGAGGAAGGAAGGAAGGAAGGAAGGAAGGAAGGAAGGAAGGAAGGAAGGAAGGAAGGGAGGGAGGGAGGAAGGAAGGAAGGAAGGAAGGAAGGAAGGAAGGAAGGAAGGAAGGAAGGAAGGAAAAAAGAAAGAAAGGTAAAAAAGCCACATGGTAGAATATATATAATTTAAGTTATAGGAGCTAGTTGGGAACAAGCCTAAGCAAAAGGCCATGCTTTCATAGTTAATAATAAGTCTCCATGTCATTATTTGGGGGCTGGTGGCCGAAAAGAAAGTCCTACTACACATGAATGTATTAGTCCATTCATGAAGACAGAACCTTAAGGTCATCTCTTAAAGGCTCCAACCCTTAATGTTGCCTATAGGAGTGAAATTAGATAAGAGTGTTGGAGGAGACAGTGACCTCCAACCCATAGCATATCCCCCACCCCTTCACTCTGTTTTCCTGAGACAGGATGTCATACAGCCCAGGCTGGCCTCAAACTCACTATGAAGCTGAGGATGGAATTCACCTCCTGATCCTCTTGCCTGCACCTCCCCAGTGCCAGGCTTACAGGCATGCACTGCTGCACCTGATTCTATGAGGTGTTTGAATTGCTTCCATGGTTTTGTCTCTGCTAAGCAAGGGCTTCACCAACTAACTGAGCTACATCCTCGCTTCCTTTTAACCAGGTCATTTGTTGTTGTTTTTGTGAGTTTCAAGTATTCTCTATGTACTGTGGATGCAATTTGGTAGTAGATTTTTGAGTGTTTCCCCATTACATAGGTTGCCTTCTTAGACTGTTGATACTGTCTTCACAAATCATTTCCAATATTCATCACGTCACCTGTGCTTTGGGGGTCACATCTGAAAGAATCCCCTCCCATCCAATGTCATGAATGTTTTGTCCTATGCTTTCTTCTAAGAGTTTGCAGTTTGAGATGTCAAATTTAAACCTTTGCTTCACTTTGAACAAAAATTTTCATTTCTTTTGCAGTAATGGGGATGTAACTTAGAGCCTCTCACATGCTAGGCTGGTGCTCTGCCTCTGAGCTACATCCCAGCTGCATTGACAGGAAATGCCTGTGTTTAGGGTTAGTTAAGGATGTGGCTTCACTCTTCTGCATGTATATGTCCAGTTTTCCCAACACTATTTGCTGAAGGGGTAGTTCTTTCCCTCCTTAAGTGGCCTTGGACACTTGGTCAGATAGACTTTGACCAAATATGAAGATGTTGGCAGGCTCTCTCCTCTACCTGATGGCTTGCATGGACTTCTATAAACATCGTATATTTTGATTGCTGTAGCTTTATGGTAAATTGTGAAATCAGTTATTTTGAGTCTTTCAGATATATTCCTCTCTTCTGTATCTGTGGCTATTTTGGATCCCTTGATATTTCATACAAACTTTAGGAAGAGTTTTTCTACACGTGAGACGTTTGTTATTGGTATTTTGCTAGGAGCTGCACTGAATGTGTAGATCATTTGGAGTAGTGCTGGCATCATGACAATGTCAAGACTCAGGCCATGGTCATAGGCTTGTTCATCTGCTTACAGTTTGAATTCCTTCAGCTGAGTTTTGTAGTTTCCATTGGGTATGTCTTTCATTTCCTTAATTCCTTAAATTTTCCAAAATTTCCTTTCCAGATTATTCCTCATTAGTATATGGGAACTCAGTGGATTTGAGGTGAATACTTGGTATTTTCTATTTGTCAAATTCCTGTAATCTAATTAAGCATATTTGTATGTGTATGTACGTGTATTTTCATGTGTGTGTTTGTGTACGTATGTGTTTATGTGTGTGTCTGTATGTTTATGTGGTCATTAGAATTTCTATATTTTTGTGATCACCCCCAAAGATAGTTTTATTTCTTCATTTTTTTATGTAAATGTGTGCTATTTCTTTTTCTTGTCTAGTAACTTTGGCAAAGATTCCAGTACATTATTTAGTAGAAATGGGCATCCTTACCTATTCCTGATCCCAGATCAGTTTCTCAGGGATTGGCTTCAGTTTGAAGCTTCTGCCCTTGGTGTTCAGCAGCCCTTTCAAGGCTTCTTCCCTTGGCCTTCAGGGGCCCTCTTCTTGCGTCTTCACATGGGTACTGCCTGTACATACACCCCAGTGTCTTGTTTCCAAATGTCTTCTGAGGACTCCAGTCCTTGGATCAGAGCTCATTCTAAGGGCCTCATTTAAGCTTAATCACTTCTTTAAAAATTTATCTCTAACTACAGTCACACTCAGAAATATTGGGGCTATGGCTTCAATACATGAATTTGGGGAAATAGCCTTTAACAATTATTACACGTGTGTGTGAAAGGATGGCAGGAAAGTGGGCCCACTAGAGCACTGGAAGGAAACATGGAGGCTGCACCTACATTTTCTTCTGGAAACAAGTTAAATGATCACAGTTCAATTCCTCTTCTTCCATCATTCCCCAGCTTAGACCTTCCCCAGAGGTGGCTGTGGCCATCAGGTTAACATAAGGCCATTAATCCCTCACCTCCTAGTGGAGGATTACACCAGCTACAAATCAAAGTCCTTGGTATAACCGACATATCATAAAGCTCGGAGGAGACATGCATTGGCACTTATGCATTTAACGTGCATGGCTGTGTTTGCTTCACACCAGCTGAAGCACGACACTCAGACTGTCCTCTGACTCTTCACTCCACAGTCACATGTCCCAGTGTTCAGTATTCAGTGTGCAAAGAGACATGCTCAGTTGCTAGTGGTTAAGACTTTCTTCAATGATCATTTAATTATTACATTTCCCACTGTTTTAAAAATGTGTTATAACAAGTCTCCTTCTAGGAGCATCCCTCCAAGGTAGAAACCAAAGACTAATTCCTGAATAGTGCATTGAAAATTTAGTGAGAGTTGAATGTGCCTCCAGGGGCCTCCTAGATGGCTCAGTGGGTAAAGGTCCTCACCACACAATTCTGACCACCTAAGTTTGATCCCTGGAGCCTACATTAAGGTAGAGAGAACTGATTCCACAAAGCTATTGTCTGACCTCCACTGGTGCATTGTGGCATGCTTGTGTGTGCACACACACCATAATAACTAAATTTTTAAAAGATGATATTTAAAGGATGGGTGAGATAGCCCAGTGGTTAGAAGCACTGGCTGCTGTTCCAGAGGACCCAGGTTCAATTCTCAACACCCACATGCAGGCTCACACTGTCTGTAACTCCAGTTCTGACATGCTCTTCCATAAACTGCACACACATGGTGTACAGACATACATTCAGGCAAAACACTCATACAAATTAAAATAAAATAAATTTAAAATGTTTCAATGTGCCTCTGAAATATGTGAAAAAACCTCTATTTCTAACCTTTCCCAACACATATCATGACTATTCTTAATTGTATTGTCTGTTAGCTGGGTTTTTAGTCTTTCAAGTGCATACAGTGGTATTCTTTCTTCTGAGAATCACTTATTTACAGAAAGGGCCTCTTTCTCACTGGCCTGTCTTTTCCCAAGTACTCCGTCATGTCTTAACACCAGAGTTTATTTTATTTCTGAAGAAATTTTGTTGGACTTCATCTTGTGTGCACTTGTGTATGTGTGTGTGTTAGGAGTGTGTGGAGGACAGAGGACAGCTTATGGG
Source organism: Peromyscus maniculatus bairdii (assembly GCF_049852395.1). Classification (NCBI taxonomy): domain Eukaryota; kingdom Metazoa; phylum Chordata; class Mammalia; order Rodentia; family Cricetidae; genus Peromyscus; species Peromyscus maniculatus. The sequence continues at coordinate 105,428,656 of NC_134855.1, read as the reverse complement.
ACTCAGTTCTCCTTTTCCACCATGTGGGTTCTAGGGGCTCGAACTCAGCCCAGGCCTAGCAGTGAAGGATGCCTTATGGTAGAAAAGCTGACATGTGGGCGGGTAGAATGCTTGATCTCCTTCACAGTGCTGCCCACACCTCTCCATTTCCAGGTACCAAGCAGTCTTCTAGCCTTTCCACTGAGACCACAGTAAGCCTTTTCTGGGTCTTGCCAGTCTGATGATGGTCTGGGCTTAACCAGTCAGGTGGGCAGTTCTTCGATTGTCTGGTCTGGTGATCACTTCCTGGGGCTGCTGTGAGGACTAGACAGTTGAGACAGGTAAGGTGGTCTGCACCAGGCCTGGCCCACACAGAGCAATCAGTCAACACCACTTATGAAACAATTATCAGGTAGTGCAGCACTCACGTATGGATGTTCACAGTCATAATTATCATTTAGGAATCTGCTAGCCACCATCCTGCTCTATACATCTATGAGTTTGGCTTTTTAATATTTTTAATTTTAATTTTTTTTTTGAGGTGGAGCTGACCTTGAATTCCTGATCCTCCTGTCTCCACCTCCTAAGTTCTGGCATTACAGGTATGTGCCACTGTGCCCAGGTCTGAGTTTCACATCTTGGATACTCTTAAAATATATATATTTGAGTCAAGCTGGCCACAAACTTCATATGTAGCTGAAATTAATCTGAAACTTCTGGGCCTCCTGTCTCCATCCACCTCTCAGATGTGCATCATCATGCCTGATTTACATGGAATCCACTCAACTCATGTCTCATAAATATATATATATATATATGTGTGTGTGTGTGTATATATATATATATATGTGTATGTAAATCAGTCCCGTTGGTTTTTGTTTGTTTATTTGTTTTTGTTTTGTTTTGGTTTGGTTTTTTGACTGTGTGGTGGCTACTTTAACATCACTGTGCAATGGTTTTTCTTTCTCAGGGAGAAAGACACAAACTAAACCAGGATCCAGGGTGTGCAGGCCCTTTTCAATCTCACCTCCAGTGCACCCCTCCAGGAAGGCCGCAGCAGCACCCAGATCTCCGCAGCTTCCTCATCTCCTTAGAAGCTGTGTCTGTTATGGTTCAGTGAGCAGGTGCATGATTCAGGCCCTGCAGGATGAGCCACATTAGGCTGTGCCCCAGGCCAGTGCCATTTGCTCTAGGGGTTGTAATGAAACACCAAGAACACCTCCATGCCAACCAGGTCCTCAGAGCCTGGTTCTGGATTGCAGCCAAAGCCCTCTGCATCAACCTCTGGGACCACCAACCCACCCCCTGTGGAGTCAAGGCTGTTCAGGCTTGGGGGGAGGTGCACACCGGCAGAGGTAGCAGCCCCCTGGCTGCTCTTCATCTCTCACTGTCCTGCGGTTTCTTCTTCCAGGCAGCAAAGACATCTAAGTGCATTTTCACCCAGAAGAGAAATAACAGTGAATTGCAGCAGGTTCCAACCTACTAGTACTCTGGGTTTTGTTTGCTTTGTTGTTTTAAATTTTTATTTATTTATCTCAAGTACCAGGATTTGTATCCCATGCATGGTAAACCAATACCCCACCTCTGAGTTATATTCAAAGCCCATGTGATGGTCTTTGAGTGTGCCACAATTTATTTGGAATTTTGGCTTTTGGATGTGTATATGGAATTAAAATACTGTGTGTGTGTGTTGCCTAGACGAAACAACAAAATAATAACAACAACAATAACAATAATAATAATAATAGCTCTGAGTTCAAAGCCTAGAGATTCTGGTCCCAGAGGCAGACTGAGGAATCTGTCCTTTGCGTATGTGTATATGTGTGAATGCATTCAAGTGTGTGCATGCGTTCAGCTGTGTACTGATGTACATTTGTGCCGTGTGTGTGCATGTGTGAATGTGTTCAAGTGTGTGCATGTGTTCAGGTGTGTACTGATGTACATTTGTGCTGTGTGTGTGCATGTGTGAATGTGTTCAAGTGTGTGCATGCATTCAGCTGTGTACTGATGTACATTTGTGCTGTGTGTGTGTATGAATGTGTTCAAGTGTGTGCATGTGTTCAGGTGTGTACTGATGTACATTTGTGCACGTGTGTATAGAAGCCAGAGGACAACCTCTGGTGTGGTTCCTCAGGCACGACCCACCTTTTGTTGTTGTTATTTGTTTTTGACAGGGTCTCTCACTGGTCTGGAACTCACCAAAAAGGCCAGGCCGGCTGACAGAGAGCTCCAGGGTTTGCCCTTCCCTGGTACGGAGAACTGCAGATGCACACCATCACATCTGCCTTTTTGATTTCAGTTCTGGGGACCCAACTCTGTTCTGCGAGCTCTTCCATGACCAGGCCCTCTCCAGCCTGGAATCCATCCTCCGCTTTGTTTGCTTTTGGGTTTTCAAGACAAGAGTTTCTCCATGTAGCCCTGGATTTGCTAGAAGTCACTCTGTAGACCAGGCTGGCCCCAAACTCAACTCAGAGACCTGCCTGACTCTGCCTCCCGAGTGCTGGGATTAAGAACACGTGCCACCACCTCCTGGCTGGAATCTGTACTTGTAAGAAGGCTGTAGAAGGTTCTTATGGAAGTCAGGTTTGGAGACACAGATGCGAGCATCCTGGAAGATCCTGGCCTCAAACTGACTGTCCTAAAATAGAGGGTTCCTGGAAGGTCTGAGATGTCCTGAGTACCATGGGCCTCTAGTGACCGGTCTAGTGTGAGCTCCAGTCAGGACGAAGCAAGAGTACACATGCCTCAATGTGCATACCCTGCACCATTCCTCACTAGGGAACTGGGGGGCTCTCTGACTCAAAACCTGTGGCTTCTACACTGGGGTCCTTGAAACTGGTTCTGAGCCCTACACCACCATCTTGTTCTGTTGTTGTTTGTTTTTACTCTTTTTTGGGGGGGTGAGGGAGCCACCACCCAGCTCCCAAATAAATCACACACAGAGGCTTATTCTTATTTATGAATGCCCGGCCTTAGCTTGGCTTAGTTTCTACTAGCTTTCCTTAACTTACCCCATCTACCTTCTGCCTCTGGGCTTTTCCTGTTCTCTTACTTCTGTAAATCTTACTCCGTGGCTTGCTGTGTAGCTGGGTGGTTGGCCCCTGGAGTCCTCCTCTTTCTCTGGCTGCTAGCTAGCTTTCTCCCAGATTTCTCCCTCTATATATGCTCTCTGCCTGCCAGCCCCGCCTATCCTTTTTCCTGCTTTGCTATTGGCCAGTTCTTTATTAAATCATCCGGTATTAGGGGCTGGAGAGATGGCTCAGAGGTTAAGAGTGCTGACTCTTCTTCCAGAGGACCCGAGTTCAATTCCCAGCACCCACATGGCAGCTCATACCTGTCTGTAACTTCAGTTTCAAGGGACCCTGACACCCATGGCAAAAACACAAATGCACATTAAAATAAAAATATATTTAAAAAAAAAAAAATCATCCGGTATTTTACATAGGTACAGTAACACAGTTTCACAGAGTTAAACAAATGCAACATGAACAAAAGTAACACACCTTAAAATAACAACATTCCCCAACATCGTTCAAGTGCCCATAAACATTCTAATGCTAGTTTTCAAGCATATGCAAATATATCTGTGATGCCCACATTCAAAGCATTGCTGAAGTCAGAGCAACATTTAGATTTTAATTTCCTCTATCGGCTGTCACTAGAAGTGCACCTATTACCTGTGTGCCACAGGTAGAGGGTCAATTGTTTTACCAAAAAATAAAAATAAAAAAATTAGGAATAAAGTTTTATACAGTCCAGGCTGACCTTAAACACACTATGTAACCATGGATGACCTTGAAATTCTGACCCTCCTCCTCTACCTCCCAAGTACTGGGATTACAGGAATATACCACCATATCCAGTTTTGTGTGGTGCTGAGGATTGGACCCAGAGTTTCATGCATGCTAGCAAAGTACTCAGCTGACTGAGCCATATCACCAGCCATGTTTTACAGATATCTTCCCATGTGGACAGACTGGGAATTCTTGGGGTGAGAGCCTTCCTGGAGCAGGCAGTGGCTAGTGGCTACTGGCCTGACCAGTGAGCAGACAGTCACCCCATTCCTCCACCCTACTCTGGTGACCAGCTGTCTTGGGTGCTCTCCAGGGCTTGTGTCATCTCAGATGGGAGGACAGAGTGAGCCTTTGGACCACAACAGCTTGGGATGGGGGTGAGAGTCCCACAGCCACCACCTTAGTGAGTTCCTTACCATTACCTGACACTTGAGGCTGGCTTCTATTCCCGGAGAGTTCTCAGCATGCCCAACACTGAGTAGAAGCGTGCAGATGCCAATGGCCCTAAAGGTTCTAGTCAGAACGGTCATGCCAAGTCCTTCATGGCTGCCTGCTGAGGACAGACTGTGCTATAGAGTTGGGGGGGCGGAGAGTCTTTATAGCCCAGGAAGCCCTAATCACATGGAGATCTTGAGAACACACCGGACCTGGGACCCAAGAAGGGTTGGGGGTAAAAGACTGCATTTTCCTGAGCTATTTTGAACCTCCCTCTCTCAAAGCATCTTTTCTAAGCCTCATTCTCTTCAACTGAGAAGTTCTACTTGGTCCCGAGTAAATGTGGTCATTAAGAGAGAAATGCTACCTTCTCAAGGATACCCATTTTTTTTTCCTGCCCTCTGAGAACCAACAGAATACTCTAAACTTGCTGTTCACATTCTCTGAAGATCTATTGTTCTCTGAAGTTTTGCAAGGTAGCAAGGACAAGTTAAATTCCTTAGTGTTCACTTCAACAGGAGGAAGGGAGGGACCTGGTGGAATCTGTCAGGTCCAAAGGAAACTCTGTTTTCCCAAGGTCTGGCAGTTAGACAAAAGCCAACATTCCTTAGAACTTGTGAGGCTGGTTCCCCTCTACCAAAAGGAGTCATTTCTCTTATCACTGGCAGAAGGGACAAACGGCCATCTATGGTGCCTATTAGCATACCAAAGCCCACGCTGACTCCTCGGCATCACAAAAGTACCTGTTATACATTTCAGAGTCCATGCTAGCACATCCTGACTCTTCCTGCCTCCTCCCCAGATCAAACTAAACTTCTCCAGATCATGGGCTTCCTTCTCCCTGGCTCCTCATTCCCCTTATAACCCTGCTATTGCAGCTGTGCCTTCTCTTAGTTATCTCTTTGTCTTCATCTCTTGTTCTCCCCCTGACCCCTGTCTGCCTCTCTCTGTCTCGTTGCTCTGCTCCTGCTTCTCTCCTGGCCAGGATTGGTCTCCTGGCCACATCCAGTCTACTGCTTTCTCTCTGTGCTCTGCATTCTTTCAGAAGCCTCTAGCTCATATCCTCCTCATCTCTACAATGAAAATCTTCCCTTAACCACACCTTTGAGGGGTCATGTCCTCCATTCATACAGAACCCAGGGTGGGAGAAGTTTCTGGCCCTGCAGCAGGCAACCAGCTTAAGGGCTGGAGCTGCCATAGGAAGCTGCCAGGAGGGCTTTGGCTGGGGAAGCATCCTACTAACCCTGGCAACACAGAGTAAGGGCTACTCACAGGGCTACGTCACAGCAGTTCCAGCGGACAGCTGCAGTCTGGAGGGGAAGTCTTGATTTCCCGGAGTTCAGGCTGGGATTTGGGCAGTGCCACAGAGTCCCTGCTGGGTCTGGCCAGCATTTGGGAGGAGGAGACTGAAACTGGAAGACAACAACGTTATTCCGACTTTTCTGGTATATCTACTATTACTTTTAAAGATTTATTTTTGTTATTTTTAAAGTGTGTGTGTGTGTGTGTGTGTGTGTGTGTGTGTGTGTGTGTGTGTAAGTGCAGGTACTCATGGAGGCCAGAAGCTGGAGATCCTCCTCGAAGCTAGAGTTGCATGCAGTTGTGAGCCATCCAGTCTGGATGTTGGGAACCCAACTGAATGGTCTGTGCTTTTAACCACCAGCCATCTTTCCAGCCCACCCACACTATTCTTAACTAGAGAACTTTCTAGATTATATTTACTAGGTGCCACAGGAATAAGATAAAAAATAGTGCCGCCCTGCTGTGTGGACACTAGTGGATATACCCCAACAAGGGGTAGCTTACTTGTAAGGAATCCCCAGTGCTGAAGACTGCCCTCAGCTAAGAGCTTGTTTGCTCAGTCCCACCCCTCCAGCCTGGTCTACGCAGGGAGTCGGTCTCTTCAGGCAGAGGGCTGTAACAGCGACACCATGCTCTTAGTCCATTAACCATTTCATCTGTCTTTTAACTTTATAGGTAGGTAAACTGAGGACCCAGGGCCACATGGTCTTTTTTTGTTATTCATTCATTGACTACATGTACACAGAATTTTGATTCCCCATCACTGGGGGAGGGGAGATGTATTTTCTTCCTGCCCTTTAATCAATTACAGGTCTCTCTGTGTTTGAAAACTGTCCAGAGCTTTGACGCCACCCAACTCCGTTGCCTACTTTGTACCTGGACATGAATGTGAAGTTCATGGGTTTACTGCTTCCCACTGTGTTTGAAAATCAGTCACCACAGAGTTCTGGCCTTGGCCACCCACAGTGTGTTTGGCTCTCCAGGAACAGCCCCCTCTCCATCCTCTGTAGACACCAGGTCGCCAGGTCTGAGGCCCTGACAGGAACTTCCTGGTGCCTGACGGGATGGAAGCCCAGTGGTGGTGTCAGCTGGGGACACAGCCAGGCACTTGTTTGCTAGGACCCGCTTTGGAAATGGCCTTGGTCCACTCGAGCCGAGGATTATAGGTCCCGCACAGAGTACCCACCCCTCTGTAACACCAATCTTAAAAGCTCTTATTAATAAAGACAAACCTGGAGCCAGGTATTGGGGTGAACGCTAGAAGATCAGAGAAACAGAACTAGCCACAGTTACCTCACCTTGATTCCTCAGCTGATCTCATTTCCTCAGACTGGAAGCCTCTGTGTCCTCATCTGAATGAATCTCAGCGGAACTACTGCTCAAACGCCTAAAAGCTTAAGACTCTAGTTCCTGGTCCTCATGCCTTATATACCTTTCTGCTTCCTGACATCACTTCCTGAGATTAAAGGCATGAGTCACCATGCCTGGCTATTTCCAGTGTGGCTATGAGATGGATCTCTGTCTTCAGAATGCTAGGATTATAGATGTGTGTGCCACCATTTTCTGGCCTCTATGTCTGTCTAGTGGCTGTTCTGTCCTCTGATCCCAGATAAGTTTATTAAGGTGCACCATATATTGGGGGACACAGTATCACCACACCCCTCCTGCAGTCCTGGGTCAATGCTCACCATGCAGTTGCTTCCACAGGCCTTCAGGCTCAGTCAAGGCTCACAGAACCATACCAACCTGAGACCAGGCCCCAGAGCTGCCCGCTCTGCCTGCAAGGCCAGCCTGGGAGAAGGCGCTGGAGCAGATGCAGAAGGGATCCTGTGGGGGGCGGGGGGGGGGGGAGACCTTCCTGGACAGCAATGCTCCAGCTCCCCCCCCCCCCCCCCCCGGTGAACCCAGTCGCACCCCACAGCCCGGGAGCCATCAGCAGCCCAAACTGGCGTGCACCTGCCTGACTGCCCCAGAGCTGTCCCTGCCGAGTGGGGTGTCATCTTCCAGCAGTGACCCCCCCCCGGGGGGCTGGGGCTGCAGTTGGGTGGGGATCCGTCAGGCGGGGAACAGGAGAGGGGCACCTCAGGCCTGGCTCTCCCTCTTCCGCGGCAGTGTCCCAGGACAGTTCTGGCCCTTTCCCACCCCCACCCCCAGGGGCTGCAGAGCCCCTCAGAACTAGCCAGGCAAGTTCTCACTGTTGTTGAGGAACATAGGGTGATCACAGACACACACATACACCCCCACCTGCACTCAAGACCCCAAGAGAAAAACTATTCCATCCTCCCAACTCTCCTACCTTCTTTTCTCTGGAAACCCAGTAAGCTTCCCGTATAAGCACCTCTCTCCCCCACCCCACCCAATGCTCCTCAAGAAAAAAAAAAAAAAAAGCCCCAGATAAAGGAACTCACCCTTCGTTCTTGGGCACACTGGCCTCGGGAGCTGGCTCTGGAGGTCAGGTGCTCAGGCAGCCTTTAACTAGCTGTTATCCTGAGCAAATTCATTTCATCTAGGAATCTCAGTGCTCAAGGGATTTTAGTTTACTCGAGTGGACTGCAACCCTGTCTAACACATTAGATACTCAATAAATGCCAGTCTTGTGGTGCCCACTGTAAAAACATTGTAAATTACAATGATACCCCCCAACAATATTTGTGGCCCAACTAAGAATCCTATTCAACATCAAAGTAATAGCTGATCTCTGAGGGGCAGGAATCTGATTTCATGCTAAGAAAAAGGCTGGGTGCCTCTGCACTGGCTGCCACATTACAGCCATTGACGTTGCTGGGTGCCTGACACCCAGTTGCTCCCCCAAAATCCCAGACTGAGGCACCTCCTGCCTCTGCCAGGCTCTCCTCTCTCATTCCCGTCAGTGCTGGAATTTTTCTAAAACAATGGGCTGCTGTCGAGATGCTGGTGCCTCACAAGCCAGAGCCATGAGGAGCCCTTCATAGGGCTCTGTTCTGTCAGACAGACCTGGTTCCCACACAGCCTTCTCTCCTGTGCTGCCCTGGCAGGAAATGTGGGCTGCATGTACTACATTGGTGTCACTACCCGCTCTTCGAAAGCTAAGCTGGACCTAGGGGTCCAGAGCAATTCGGTAACGTGACTAATGACACACGCAGGTTGAGGGACTTGGAAGCCACCCCACAATCCTGACTTCACTTTGGGCCTGCAATAAACCTGTCTGAGGCCAGCATGGTGGGGCGCATCTTTAATCCCAGCACTCAGAAGGCAGGGGCAAGAAAGGATCTCTGTGGGTTTTAGGCCAGCTTTGTCCACATAGCAAGTCCCAGGCCAGATAATGAGACTGTCTTAGATAAATAATACAATTAAATAAATAAACCTGTGTGAACCTTGTGATCTGTGGCTGGAAGCCGGAAACACGGCCACACCCCATGAAGAAAGACATGAGATTTTCTCACAACAGCATTTGCTAAGGCAAAGTGGAAGTTCAAATGGAGTTGGCATCCAGCATTTGAAAGAACAATCCCCCTGTAGTAGACAGGCTCTTCTAACTGCATGTCAGTGACGGACAGGCTTCTGTGGGAATTTCTACACGGTAGCAGTCCAAAGGGGAACAGAGCTATTGGAGGAACTCTGCCCTCTGGTGGTTGTAACTAACTTTAAAAAAACAAATGAAGTGTAAATAATAGAGGGAAGAGAGCCCCACCCCCACCCCCATCTCATGCTGCCACGGTGGTGACCCTAGCTGTCTAGAGCGTCAGGAGGGTCCCCAACATCTGTCTGAGCTCCACAGCAGCCCAAGTGTGGGCACCCAGGTGCTAAGGCAATCAGACGTTATTGCAATCCGCAGCAACCGCAAACCCCCAGCTTCCAGAGCGGCCCTTTGACGGCTGGCAGCCATATTGGATTGGACCCACCCTACCAAAGACAGGAGCTGCCTCGGGGTAACAGCCAGGTAGGTATCTGCCCGAGGGAATGAAGCTCAACCACACAGAACCGACACCAAACCTCCCAAACGCAGTAGGCTGCACTTAACCCCCACAAACCCTGCAGGACTCAAGTATTTCCCATGCGTCATTGAGAGAGTGGGAGGGGAGAGGGCTCGCTCATTGAGGACACGCTCAGGTTTGGGCTGGCCTTTTCTTTCTCAGTGGTCCCATTTTACATCCCACTTGCACACACTCAACAAATCAGGGACCCCCCAGGCTCTGTGTATCGGGGCACGCTGCCTCTGTCCTGACCCCCAGCTGGGGTGGGAAGCAGTTCTTTTCAGAGGAAACCTGAAGATTGCAGTCTGGCTCCCCGAGAAGATGCTCCCATGCACCCACTCCCAAGCAGACCGGCAGGAGACCTGCCACAGCAGGGGAACTGCTCCCACTCCTGCTAGATGCCGCCCCTGCTTCTCCAACGCTGCTCCTGCCTAGAAGGGCCGTTAGCTTCACCTACAAGTAGGAACTGGGGCCCCAGACTTCCGATGTCCCAGGAACCGGGACCTGCTCTCTGCAGACTGGTTCCACAAAGGGCTGCCCTCACCCGGCAGGCCAAGACACCCCAAGAGCTTAGAAGAGTCTCTCCCTGACACCCAGAAGCTAGCTAAGGGCGGAGCTACCACACCGGAAACATCTCCCAGCCGGCATCCTGTGGCCCTAGAGGATCTCGGAATATCTATCCACCTTTGCATTTGGATTGTTACTCCTGACTGATAAAAAACAAAACAACAACAACAACAAAAAAGTCCCCTCTGTCTGCTCACCCTTTGCTGTCTGCCTCCATTCTTGGAGGGAGGGTAAGTCAAGAACCCAAGAACAGAACCCTTCAGCACGTGTTCAAAGCATCCTCTTGGCAGTCTTGATGTCTATACGCACTGTGGAACCATTGCCACACGCCCTGACATCTACCATCCGGAAAGTTGCTTCACACCCCTCAGGAACACCCTCTTCCATCCTAACAACCACCACCCTGATGTCTCCTCCTATAGTCTTCGCTTCAGGAACTTTCCACAGCTGGAGCCACAGCCCACTTTGAGGAACCCCGGCTTCTTCTACTCAACACAATTACTCTGCTGAGTATCACTCCCCAACTCCTTCCATTGATAAGTCATTAACTGTATGGACACATCACAGTGTCTTAAGGCTGAGGGCTGGGGAGGGCGCATGAGTCCGTTCACTTGGCACGTCTGCCTCCGGGCTTCGATTTCACTTACACGTAGGGTTCCTAAGCCCATTTCCCCACACATCTTAGGAAGGCAGAAAGGAGCTGGAGGCTGTGCTGAGAAGCTGGGCATCAAACTCCAGGTAAGTAGTCACAGGGGCCCTGTGGGAGGCCAGCTCCCACCTTTTCAAGGGTTCCTATGAGGAGGAGAGAGGCGTGAGAAAATATTAGAAAGATAGCGAAGAGGAGAAAGACAGAAACACAGGATAGCTTCGGGAGGACTTGGGTCAATACCCAATGGCCTCTTTCATTTATTCCTTTTTATAACAATGCCAAGGGGCGAGGCAAAAGACCTCCCCTTGTTAGATCAAAGCACACTGCATAGCCAAGTGTAGACCCTTCCAAACACCTGGTAACCACGCCTTTGGTCAAATCACCCCCTTATGCAGCCCTGCTGGGTAAAGCAAGCTCAGATTCTCAGACCCCGAGTAAGTTCTCACTAAGAAACCTCCGTGGGTCTCCACAGGGCCCCCACACTTGAGCAGGTTCACCATGCTTCTAGTGGGAGGAGGGAAATACAGCATTCTTAATGACAAGTCCTAGTTCTCAAGAAACACTTCTATTTCTCTTTTCATTTTATTACCAAGTTACTGGGGAAAAATTAAATGTCAAAACAATTTTTAGCGACATAGTTTTTACCCAATGTCAATACAGCTGTCAGTGGTTTGGAAAAATGACAGTTTTAAAAGGTGAGCTTATCAGGTATAAGGAAACAACACATTAGACTAATAAAATAGAGGTCAGGGAAATAACAAAATAATGATAAACTGCAAAAATAATTCAAGAGGTCCGGGGGCACAGCTAACAGTAGAGAATAGGGTTCTGCTTTTAAGAACCACCAGTCCCAACCATTTTCTTGTGGATTCCATTTAAAAAGAAAAATGTTTAGATGTTCCCAATGTATCTAATTTAAAGGTATTTCTTTCATAATAATTAGCTTCTATCTGTAGCCTTGAATAATATAACTCCAGAAAAAAAATCTCCTTTGGGGGTACATATGTATATGCAGGGGACTGAACCCAGGGCCTCAAACATGCTAGGCAAGCGAAGAGAAAGTTCTCTGGCACACTAATGACTGCGGGTTTATCAGACTGTGGCCCAGGGGAAGGGGAATACTCCAGTACCTACTGGGGAGAACTGAGAAGCACCCAGTCACAGGCTCACCAGGAGTGAGGTCTAATCACAGGACCACAGAGAACTTCCCACCCTCCACATCTCACCCCTTAGCTCCTGAGGCCGACTTCCTCAGCTCCTCACCCAGCACATCGCATCAGGCTCCCAGCAACGAGGGACAACTTCCACTGAAAGCAAAGGCACCATCTGAACAGTGCAGGACTGAGACACAGTAGGGATGGATGTCAGTGAACAGCCCAGGCCTGTTCAACACAACTAAGATTAGTGTGCTATGGGAAAATAGACAACTTCAAAGAACAGATGGGAACGGAAGCAGAGAGGGAGAGTCTAAGAATCAGAACCATGCTGGGGAAAGAAGGTGGAAACACGCCAGGGGTGTCCTTCGGTGGCAGAGCGCTCATCCAGCTTGTTCAAGATTCTGGGCTCCATCTCCGGTACTGTAAGGGCGGCGGGGGGGGGGGGGGGGGGGGGGGGGGAGGGGGGGGGAGATGTATGATACTAAGTGGGGCACCCTTGCACACCATGTAATCACAACATTTAGCAGGACGATAGGCCAGCTCTGGCCACATGGAGAAATAGAGGCCACCTGGACTACATGAGACCCGGTGTCTTAGTTACTGTCCTATCACTGTGAAGAGACACCATGATCAAGGCTACTCTTATTTATTTATTTATTTATTTTTTTTTGGTTTTTTTTTTTCGAGACAGGGTTTCTCTGTGTAGCTTTGCGCCTTTCCTGGAACTCACTTGGTAGCCCAGGCTGGCCTCGAACTCACAGAGATCCGCCTGGCTCTGCCTTCCGAGTGCTGGGATTAAAGGCGTGCGCCACCACCGCCCGGCAAGCTACTCTTATTTTTAAAAAATAAACAAACAAAAATATTGAATTGTGGGCGTGCTTACAGTTTCAAAGGGGTAGTTCATCATCATCATGGCAGGAAGCATGACATTAGGCAGGCAGGCATAGGGCTGAAAGCTTTACATCCTAATCCACAGGCAGCAGAGATAAAGACTGGGCCTGGTGTGGGTTTTTGAAACCTCAAAGTCTACCCCAGTGACACATCTCTTCCAACAAGGCCACACCTCCTAATCCTTCCTAAACTGTTCTACTAACAGGACCATGCACTCAAACACATGAGCCTATAGGGGCTATTCTCATTGAAACCACCACACCTTGTCTCAAAATATGAATAAACAAATAAAAACAAAACACCCAGAATGCTACATGAGAAACAGAGCATCTTTAAATGGGCTTATTGCTAGACTGAACATGACAAGGACCTCTAGTTGGTGATACATCAAGAGACTTACAGAGCAGGACAGAGGAGGGGAGGATGAATCAGAACTGTAAGACAACAAAGGGTGTGGCAAAACTATTGGGAACACAATGAAGAGCTACTCGGGGAAGGAGTGACAACTTCCGCCAATTACTGTCGGACATCAAAGGTCCAGGAAGCTCACAGAACACCGAGCAGCAAAAGCATCCCAAGCCCCACAGCCAAGCACCTCCCATCCAACTGCTGAAGAGCAAAGATGCAGGGAAGTCCTCAAAGAAGACAGAGGAAAACACATCACCTATAGAGGAGCAGAAATAAGCAATACACCTGACTCTCAGAAACCACGAGAGCAAAATACTTAGTGTTCAAAGAGAAACCTCACCAGCCTACAATTCTGTACCCTGTAAAACTATCCTTCAAACTATGAGACCGAGACTCAGACAAACAACTGAAGGGCTTTATTGTGATGAACCCGCCTTGTAAACTAAGCTACACAAAGAAGAAGTGATGTAGGTCAGAAACACAGACTTACAGAGAGAAAAACCTTAATTTTTTCTTAGTTGGCCTAACAGCTGTTTGTTCAAAACCATGATAGTAACAGTGACTCAGTGAGCACCGCTCAGGTATCTGGTAGCAGACACATGATGGAGGGGGCAGGAACTAAATCCTCCATTACTGCAGACTAGCTACCAGGGGAGAGCTGAATTAGTTGTAAACATAAATAGCAAACTCTAGTGTAACTACTAAAAAAAAAAGGAAAAGAAGAATAACTGATATTGGGAGATACTGATTCTACCACATCACAACCACTTTATAGGTCAATAACCTAAAAACACCCATTAAAGGCAAGTATCAGAAAGGAGGGAAAAAAACAACCAGTAACTAGGACCCAACTGCAAGTGTATGTTGAATCTCATAGAACAATTACAGCTCATAATAAAAACACAAATAAGCCAATTTTTTAAATGAGTAAAGGATCTGAACGGGCATTTCACCCAAAGCACACATAAATGCCTACTAAGCCCACGAGGACACTCAACATCATCAGTCTTCAGGGTCACATGGTGACAGGCAGCGCTTCAGATACACACCAGAACAACTATTGCATAAAGACCCAGAGTAACGGGACATAAACGGCTCGTGCAGCTGCCAGGGAAACCGTCTGGTGGTGCCTAGTGTAGTCAGGTTACTCCACTGCTCTGTAAAGTGAAGTTGAAAACATCCATATTTGGATGACTCAGTAATACACATTACCTGTAATTATCACAGCAATGACTGTTGTACATATAACAACAGACTGGTCTATTAGCTCTCTCCCAATTCACTTACTAGCTTAAATGAATAAATTGTTCCTGATATTTGCATGTAAAATTCCCATCACATTGACTGCTATATAGCATGTGCTCAATAAATCAAATCTATAATTATTTATTTGAAAACAAAGAAGGTTGGACTTTCTTTAAAAAAAAAAAGAAAAGAAAAGAAAGACAACACATCAAATTGTAGGGTAGAGTCTCTTCCAGGTGCTGGCCAGGCTGGGGACGTTCAGGTAGCAGATCTCTTTAACCCAGACCACACAGAGCGCTTCATCCCCTGCATGGCCTTTATTTCTTGCCAGTCCAGTTTGACGTCAGGAACCTCAGGCTCCGGCTCCGGCTCCTTACTCAAGGCCCCCTGTGGGGAGGCTACCAGAATAGGCAGAGGGCCACATTCCTCCCGGAACTCCACCACGTGGAGACCCTTCTTATCGGCCAGATGTTGGTGAGTTTCCTGGAAAAGGGCAAATGGAGAACAGATCAGGTCTGTGAAGGACACTTTCGACTTAAAGGATCAGAAGCTTCTGTCAGCCAGAGGAGCCAGCATCGAGAACCCTCAACAGCTTGGGAAGTGAAGTAGCTGTTTCACTTGATTTGGGTAATGTGTGTGGCTAGACTGGATTGATGTGTCCACGGGGATTTGCCTCAGCCCACAGCCTACCACACCAAACTAAGATGGAAGAAAACCTGCTGGCCAAGGTCACAGGGCTACCAGGAGGGCCTCGAAGTCACAAACCTTCCCTTCCATATGGGGTGGCGGGACAGTGAGCCAGACCCCACTGGACAGCAATTTAGGTTCCCACCTCAGAGGACATGCCACTCTTTGCTTCCATGGCTACATCTAACAGTCAATCCACTGAAGTAGCTTTTCAACCAATGCTTCATGGACTTCTTCAAGTTTAAACTTCAGCGTTTTACAAAGTCAGTAATTACATTGTTCTATCATTAAAAACATGCTTGGTCTAGCTCCTTCAGTATATGAAATGCCAAAATGCAAAAAGCAAGGCTAGCTGGGTGGTGGTGGTGGCAGCACATGCCTTTAAACCCAGCACTCAGAAGGCAGAGGCAGTAGTTCTGTGAGTTCGAAGCCAGCCTGGTCTACAGAGTGAGTTCCAGGACAGCCAGGGCTACACAAAGAAACCTTGTCTCGAAAACCACTCCCCCCCAAAAAAAGAAAGACCATTTGCTAGTTTATTCCTATTTGTTGGACTCGGTGAAGCCCCTAGAGCCCCTCCATCGGGGGAGCACAATCAGTCTTCATGTTACCCACAGAGCGCACACTGACCTGAGTTATCAACTCTAACCATTAATAAAAAAGGTTCTATATCCTGGGAGGTGGGAGCCCCGGGCTGTCTGACTAGGCCTGGACCTGGCTTAGAATCCCTCTGCTCCACATAGAGATGTACCAAGGAGGAAGCACTACAGCACGGTCTGGACACAAGCCAGTGCTTCTGCCGTTCCACTGGGGGGTTACCTGGCGAGCAAGCCCATGGAAGAGGCCCCGGGTGAGGTTGGTCATGTTCATAGACCCAGTGACCCTTGCATACATGTCCTTGATGCCAATGAGGCGGCAGATGGTGATAATGGCCCTGTGGCAGCGCAGGCCATAACCTGGAAGAAGATCAAAATTAAACACCCAACAACTCTGTCACCCTCTCTGCTGACTTTCATATGGTGCTGGCCTCTGCATTTAGGGAATAAATGTGTCTAAACCAACACACACACACACCAAAAAAGAAAAGGCAATGTAAGCCACAAACAGAAGTCATGGGATTGATTTAAATTTTTCTCATAGATGAAATAAATTTTTTAATGCATTTAATGCACAATGCATTTTTAGCAATATATTTTATTAAACCAACAGGCCCATATATTACCATTTCAAAATGTACTTCCTACAATATGAAGTGAAAGACTTTACATTCTTTTTTCATAGCAAATGTGGTGTGTATTTGATTTGAGCGATCTCAACAGCCACAGATAACTACACAATCACCTACAGGCTGGCAGCCATTCTGTGGAACAAAGTGGGTCTGATCCTTGTCGCGGGTCTAATAAGCAGGCATTTGAGTGATTTATTAAGCTGAGAAGCAGAAGAAAGTTCTGATGCATTAACACATTGGTGTGAGCATTTTGTTTTGTTTAGCAGAACTATAGAAGCTTTGATATAAAATTGTAAATGTTTTAACTTCTCAGCACCAAACTTTCAGAGATTTATGGTCTCATATATCCTATGAGACCATTTTTCACTGTAGAATTGCAGGAGAGATGTAAATGAGACTGTGTCAGAGTCTACACCCACAGACCTCGGGGAGTGACTATGGCAGCCCCAAGGCAAACTGCCTGCTTCTCTGAGAGGCAGGAAGAGCCCTTTCTGCAGGCCCCCTGCTTCAACAGGGAGACCTCACAGGAGCTGGGCACTCAGTATGCAGTGGGACTGGAGACACAGCTTAGTGGTTGTACTGGCTAGTTCTGTGTCAACTTAACACACACTAGAGTCATCAGAAAGGAGGGAACCTGAGTTGAAAAATGCCTCCATAAGATCAAGAAAGGTGGACAAAAAGGAGCAAAGGACCAGGCTGCTGCAGTTTCTCTGCTTTATCTTCCACAAACGGTGAGAGCTAGTTACCTCTGGGTTGTCTCTTCATCCTGATCTGCGTCCTTTTAAATCTTAGTGAAATATCATGGAATACTGGAGGCAAAAACACAAAGACAAGAAGGGTCGGGTGAGAGGCTTCAACAGCTCCACAACAGCCCAGAACCACGCATCTTGCCCTGAACAGCAACACACAGAGGCCAAGGATGGATGCATACTGGTCCCTGGGTTAGATCTGTTTCCACATTTCATGCATTTGTAAGAACAGAATACAGAGAAATACAACAACATCTTGCCACACATTCTGTAACAGATACACTCCTGCAGATTTCAGGAGAAATGCCTCATACTCACTTGTATGGCCTTCGTATAGTTCTATATAATGCAAATAATGAATTGCTCTGTTCTTTGCCTAAAAAAAAAAAAAAAGAATGAAAATATTTCTTAAATATTTTATTGTCTAGATGAGTATGGTGGCACACGTCTTTAATCCCAGCACTCAGGAGGCAGAACCAGACAGACCTCTGCAAGTTCAAGGCCAGCCTCCTCTACATAGTGAGTTCCAGAACAGCCAGGACTATTTAGAGAGACCCTGTTTTTGTTGCTGTTGGCTCAATCTTTGAGTCAGGGTTTTGCTATATACCCCAGGCTGACCTCAAATTCAAAATCCTCCTGCCTTAGCCTCCCATGTGCTGGAATTATAGAGGTATACCACCACGTCTGGCTTCTTATTGGAGTTCAAAAACATCTTTTATAAAATATTACAAGTAATTTCACCTATACAAAAACTTTAGTATTTAAAAAAATAAACACAATTTCACTGTTCCACTTATGAACCTTCCTGAGTGATTCTGAACAGCCTGCTGATATGCAAGCCCCACAGCAGGCTCATCACAGACAGCAACCACAGGTCTGTAACAGGTACGTGAGAAATGGCTTCTTACGAGAGAAGCAACCTTTGACAGTGAGAAAGTTCTAGAACAAATTGTTATTATTTTCTTATGGTTCCCAGGCTGCCTAACACGCAGCTCATCATCTTTTTTACTAAATACGAAAAAAGAAAAAGCGCTGGATGTGGTAGCACGCATACGCACTCCTGACACTCGCGAGGCAGAGGCAGGAGGACCCAGAGCTCCAGCCATAGAGGAACCCTGTCTCAAACAGAGAGATAAAGCACATACCTTTCTGAAGGCATCTGCCCGGTCAGCAGCTTTCCCAACAGCAAAACCTTTCAAAGAAAACGCAAAGATGTGGAAACGGAAGCAGCTTTGCACACAACCTGCCTTCCACCACATCCCCAAGTTTGGCTCCCACAGTGTTTCCAGGCCCTTCTTCGTCTTCCCACCACCCACAGAAAAGCTGCTCCCATAACCAACAAGCACAGACACAGGGCTTCGCCTGTCTGCTTTGGACATTTTAGTTTTGAATGTGTTCATGAAACTCAACATCAGACGCACTGCACTGTCTTTAATAAATCTTTACTGAAGTGAAGTGAGCTTGGTTACTCATTTATTTACTTATTTTGGTTTTTTTTTGAGACAGAGTTTCTCTGTGTAGCCCTGGCTATCCTAGAACAAACTCTATAGACCAGGATGGCCTTGAACTTGGAGATCCTGCTGCTGCCTCTCAAGTGCTGGGCTGGCTCTGGGTTATTTATTTATTTTTATGTGTATAAGTGTATGCGTGTGTATGTGTATGTGTGTGAGTGTATGTCTGTGTACTACATGCACGCAGGAGTCCAAGGAGATGAGAAGGTGTCAGATCCCCTGGAACTGGAGCTACAAATGGTTGTGAGCTGCCATGTGGGCACTGGAAACTGAACCCTAGTCTTCTGAAAGAGCAACAAGTGTTCTTAACCCCTGAGCTCTCTCTCCAGCCTCTGCACTCAGGTTTTAAAATTAAATATGTTCGAAGTTAATAGGCAAATGATTTTGAACACCTTTTGAAACAGATTAAAGTAAGCAGCAGGTGGAAAACACATTGCTCCAGGAAGACAAATGTTTTCTCTGGGACTGTCAAGCAGAACCTAGGTTTTAAAAGATAAGATCAGTGGTCCTTCAACCTGTGATTATTTCAAATAAGGTTTTTCATAGGTTCTGGGAAAGCAACTGGCATCTGCTGCCACTGCCAATTATTGAATTTGAAGATTTACTTTGTAAGTTATACAAAGGGAAGCATCATCTATAAGACAAGAGACACGCAAGACACCAAAGACCTGGGACAAAGAAATGTGAATTCTAATTTCAAATAAGTGAAACAAACAAAACCATGGCTATCCCAGAGGAAAATATGAGTGGACTTATTTATAATCTTCAAACAGAGACTCTTTAAGCAAAGCATAAAACTGGAAGTGATCTAAGAGCGACAGATTTGCTATACAAAAGCTTACAAAGTCTCTGGATTTAACACTGTGCAGAAAAACATTAAAACTAAGTCAAAACATTGGAAAGGCAATGGGCTGATATGTCTGCAACTTATAAAAAGCTTACACTACTCAGTTAGGAGAACCACCACCACCCGATAAACTCAGGCCAAACCCATGAACTGACAAAGCTCAGGAAGAAAACGGCATGGTGGATAAACGTGTAAAACCATGCCCGCACTTCCTAACCAAAGGTACACAAATAAAAACTAAGAGGTATGACGCACACATCATGCTGTCAGTCACGGAAGCTTGACAGTATCGGGGGCAGGGGTATGGTGGGAGCCAATCTGGTGGTTCTTTTCACCACATAAAAGGGTAGCAACCTCACCGCAATAAGTCCCCCTATGCCTACAGCAGCAAAGGTATAACAAAGTGCACTCACTGGGCTTTGGTTACATAGTGAAAATTTGCGTCTGTGAGCCCAAACCACTAAAAGGTTTAACCAGTAGGGAGATCAGACCAGCAACATGGACTCTCAGGTTCTCAGCAAGGCCAGACCTAGCCCAACTTCCACCACCACCACCACCACCACCACCACCAGGTGTAATACCACCCCATTCACCTGCAGCACCATTTCCATTCCCCACAGCAACCAGGACACGGACCGACTTCTTTCTTCCCTCTTTGGCTGTCATATTGAAAACATTTCTCACCTAGAAGACAAACTGTCTCATCAGTATTCCCTCGGGACAGTTCTGAAGGAGGCCAGCAGTGCTGCCCGGCTGGCCCCGCTACACTCACTCACGGTGTGTGGGCACCGAACCTTCTGTGCTTAAGACAAACAACGGACTTTGTCCGAACACAGGCTCACAAAGCTGCCCCTCAACCATCTCCTCGGGAAGAGAATGGAAGGTAGAATTTCTCTTCCTGTTTCACAGGCTAACTGGAAGATTCAACTAAGAAACCTGAAACTTAACACAACTCAAAATGGCCTACCTTAATCAATGTGCCACAGGAAAGAAAAACACTCTGAATGAAAATGGAATGGCTCATCAGTGAGTAATAAGAGATAGCCAGAACAGAACTGCTCACTTATCTACATACGGTGAAACACAGCATATAGAAGCACAGTACTGGACAGCTGGATAAAGGTTAGGCTTTAATGAGAAACAGAAAAATTGGAAATGCCTGCTTATAGTGAACTACAAAAAAATTCCCAGGTGGTCTGTCTGGTTTCCTCTGGCCCACACTAAAGGACAGGAACTATTAACTGTTAACTACATCACTTACAGGAGCCACACCCGTGGCTCATGTGCTCCTTTACTGTAACATAGACTAAGGAAAAGGGGTTTGCATCTGCTCTGTGGACAATCATACAGAAAACTAAAACATAACAGAAGCTAGCTTTCACCATCTCTAATCTCGGCTAACAACAGAAATCCTGACGGACATCCTTTAAGCTGAGCTCTGACTGACAGAAGACGCTCCGTGCATACCCAGGACAGCTCCAGGGCAGTGACTGCTCCCCAGGTGACTCAGCGGTAAGGTGCAGTGCCAGACCAACGACAGGGACCGCCCTAGAGAATGCTCTGGAAAAGTGGCTCAAGTTCACTGATCAGGGATTCACTGCCCAGCTTCCACCAGTGACTCTGCACCCCCTCATCTGTGTCTGACACAGCTGTTTTTAACTCGGGGTAAACTGCTAACCCTTCTTGAGCTTTACGGTGGAGGGAAGCTCACAGAAGCTCCAGGTCTGCTGTTCAACAACCACTGAAGTCACCTGTCACGAGGTTGCCTCGGCCAGACCAGCCATGCGTCTGAGACACTCGGCCACTGAAAACTTCCCCCCAGCCCCTTCCCCCCAGCCCCTTTTCCCCCAGCCCCATTCCCCCCAGACCCATTCCTCACATCTCAATTCCCCAGAAGCATGGTAGGTACTTAATTCCGTGTGCCTACCTCAAGAATCCTGGTGTCAAAGTCTTCGTACGTTTCTACAAGAAGGAAGAAAAGGCCTGTAGATGAATCGCTGTGGTATTACTGCAGGCAGTATTCTGGCACGGTCACAGACGTTTTTTCTTCGGTGGGGTATTAATGAGGACCGAACCCAGGGCCTCCTGACTGTTAGGTAAGCATCCTACCACAGAGCTACACCCTGCCCTGCCCCCCCAGACTCTGATGTTAAAAAGTCTCAGGTGCTCAGGTACCCCTCTCAAGGCCACATCCTGGCCCCACACTCAACAGACTGCTCTGCCTCTGATTTCGAACTTGGATCACCCTCTGCCAGCTCTGCAGGGCTCTGCCTTACCAGCTCGAAGGGCCCTCATCAGCTCCAGACCGTTGATCACTGTTTGCCTTAAGACACCAAAGGTGTCTCTTTCTAACCCCCAACCTTTTCCCCACTCCCTCCCTTGAATCAGTGCAGCTCGCTGGCCACGCTGACTACTGGGCATGGCTGGACTAAAGTCAAGGCACAGCACCCAGCCACTCAACACGCATGGCCTCTAGTCCCACCAGAGCCTCCTGGCCATGAGGTGCTCTGGCACCTCATTCGCCATAGCCTGTCTTTAAGTTTTTAAGATGACCCTTTATTCACTGACAATTCTACATGTGTATAATGTACTCTGATCAGAATCGCCCATCCTCCTCTCTTCTCCCTGCCTACTTGCCTTGAAACCCTCCTACCTACGCATCTCTCTCCCATTTCATGTCTTTCATTTTCCTTAAAAAAAAAAAAACAAACCACTGAGTTTAGTTATGGTTACGGCACGAGCTTAACTTAGTATGAAAATTTCTAGCCACGCTCCTCGGCTGTGTTCCCTATGACACAGTGTGGATAACAATGTGGGAAATTACTCGAGGATGCTCAAACCCTTTGCAGGAAAAAGTAAAACCTAAACAGGTAAGGTTAAAATAATAATAATAATAATAATAATAATAATGATAGCAATAATAATAATAATAATGATATGTTTCAAAAGCACCCTAGCACTGTCACCTGTCACAAGGCCAGTAAGATGGGAACTTGGCTACCTCCGTTGGGTCCTGGGTCTGGGGGGCCGATGCTGACACCCCCCCACGAGCTTCCGCTCCACCCGCGCGCCCGTTTGACTTTTATCTTCCTCCTCCGTTCCCACTCTTCTCTCTGCTGCGTCATGTGGGCCTCCACCTTCTGCTGCTCTTCTCTGCTTCTTTGGCCAATGGTCTGGACTGCTCCACTTTTCATAAGAGGGACATTCAGACCAGGCCACAGGAAACCAGAACGCCCTGAAGATTTAAAAATATTCATACATAAGAATTGGAAGATTCACTTTTCCAGTATCAAAATGCCAGGCAGTCTGAACGGATAACCCAGAGCTGGTAGAGCCTGAGCAGCATGGCTGCTCAGCATGTCACTGTGTGCTATGGACACTGTAAATGTAGGACGTTACATCACTGCGGTCCACACTACCCAAAGACTCTCACGGGGGACAAGCACACGTGGGCCTGGATGAGCACATCCACTCAAATGTTATTGGAAAAGCAAAATCTTCACAATCAAAGTGTTCGGTCCAAATGGCACCGCTGGTGTGGGGGACATTCTTCATGAAATCCAAGAATAAAGTCACTTTCGAAGGTCTAATGTGGACTCTTCCAGGACCAACTAGTGACAAAAACAAGCAAATTTTAAGACAGCATAACCTGGTTTCCTTTTTTCTGATAAAAGACTCAGACAAAAGCAGCTTGGAAGAGGGTTTGTTTTAACTCACGGTTCCAGGTTCCCATCCATCACTGCAGAAAGTCAAGGAGGCAGCTAGTCAGTCACACCCACAGGCAAGAGCGGAATGAGAAGGAATGCACACACACTTGCTAGCACTCGGCTCACTTCCTCCTTTTCGATAAGTCCAGGACCCAGACTTCCTGCCTTTAGTTTTCCCACACTAACCGACATAATCAAGACAGAGCCCCACAAACATGCCCACAGGTCAACCTGACCTAGACAACCCTTCACTGAGACTCTTCCCAGGTGACTCCAGAGTATGTCAAAGTGACAATTAACTCACCATCGCACAGCACACAACATATAGCATGATTAAATTATCTGTGGAAAGGCATTTATATAAAAACATGGAAATATTAAAGAAAACAGCAGAGAGAGGGGAGGCAACCAGACTCCAGGCACTGAAAGGGGCTCCATGCTCTCTACAGACTTGCT
Organism: Peromyscus maniculatus bairdii; assembly: GCF_049852395.1. Classification (NCBI taxonomy): domain Eukaryota; kingdom Metazoa; phylum Chordata; class Mammalia; order Rodentia; family Cricetidae; genus Peromyscus; species Peromyscus maniculatus. Next base: position 105,405,094 of record NC_134855.1, on the reverse strand, counting down.
TTTTTTCTTTTCTAACTGACAAGACAGGCATGTGATTTTGCAATACTAAAAACAAAGATTAGCACATTTGCTGGGAGTTCCAGCACATGCCTGTAATCACAGTTCCAGGGAGGCTGAGGTAAGAGGATCACAAGTTCAAGGCAGCCTGGGATACACAAGACAGGAGGTCAGAAGCTTTAACGTACCTTCCCCGATGATCTGGCCCCTGTTCAAATCCTTCTTCTTCTTCCTCTTGGTCCTCTTGCCCCTGCCTTTCCTCGCCCCGGCACCGGTCTCCGCTAAAGCACCTTTCCAGAGTTCCTCTGCTGTCACTGCAACGGCACAGGATGGGCTGCCTTAGACTCTGCGCTGTTCCAGCGATCACCTGGGTCTCCTTGAACAAAGGAGGCTGGGAGAAGCCACCTCACGTACACCCTTGCAGTGGCATTAGAAGCAGAACGAAGTCACTCTCTGGGTACCACACAGTTACATCTGGAAACCCCAAGAGGAGCCTATGCTGCCCCCTGAGCCCCTCGCTGGCAGGCTTGTCTGCCTGACCTTGATCAGCTATGAGTTGGTTGCTTCCCTGTCCTCTTGCCTCCACAGTAATCACTGGAGTAAGCAGTACCCTTCTGTCCTGGTCTCATCTCCACTGCGGCGATAAACCACTCTGACCAAAGCAGCTCAGGAGAGGCACCGTGGGGTGGCTCCCAGTCCAGTCCACAGTCCACTGAGGGAAGTCCGGCAGGGATCGAAGCAAGAACTTGAAGCAGAAACCGTCGAGGAACACCGCTGGCTAGCTCAATGGCAGCTTTGTCCTCCTTTGCTTTCTGACATAGTCCAGGACCACCGACCTAGGGCTGGGTGCCTCCCCGAGGGCTGGTCCCTCCTACGTCAATTAACAATCAAGACAGTCCCCACCGACATGTCCACAGGCCAATCTGACTTTGAGACTTTCTGCCCAGATGACTCTAGGCTCTGTCAAATTGACAAGTAAAGCTAACTAGGATGCTTTCTTACACATAAGAACCTACACCCCATTTAGACAGTTTGCTCTATTCTTCCGTCAATACCCACCATCCCTTTCTTTCAAACTACATACAAAACAGATAATCCAGTGTTTCATAGCTAATCCCCTGTGTGTGTTTATACTTGACTATTTTAAGTCACATTGAGTCCTTTAACACATGCACACTCTAGCACTGCTAATTCATTTCTATTTGTCAATTTCTAGGGTCCCAACATCTGTTTCTACCCTGCATCTCAATCAATACTTTGTACTTGTAAATGCCTAAATTCTTTAGGTTGATCCTTATTGCATTTTGCTGGTATTTAAATTTCACCTTTCCAAGTTCACCAACTATTTCGTAACTAGATTTTATTCTATTATGAACTTAACATAATAAAAATTGAAGCCAGGGCTGGGAAGATGGCCTAGTAGGTAGTGCTTGCCTTGCAAGCCTGAGGGCATGAATCTGACCCTCAGAAGCCACGTCCAAACAGCCAGGCACAATGGCACAAGCTTGGAATCCCAGCACTGGAGAGCAGAGAAGGTGGATTCCTGAGGCCTGCTGGCCAGCCTAGCCTCCTAAGTGAGCTCCAGTGACATTATCGCAAATAGGAGCAGTATTCATAAAATAATGTTACTAAAAATTACCTTCCCCAGATTGATCTATCTCCTCAGCTAAAGGCACAACTAAAAGGAGCCAATGGGTTGGTTTGGTTTTTTGTTTTGAGACTAAAAGTTGGATCATTTACTTGTTACTCTTAAGGACTTTTTTTTTTTGAACTGGACTCAGAAGTAGAAGCTCTCAGTGAAGACAGCCTACGTCTCTTGACACTGGGCATTTTTGACTCCCTTCATTCATTGGTCAAAAATTTAGCATGTTCTGCAGCCTCCTCCTCATTTTTCTTAGTGTGTTGTTTCTTCAGAGCAACATGTGGGCTTTTGTGTTGCAGGGCATGTGGAGTAACAAGACATTCAATCTTTGGTGCTTTGGTCCTGGGCTTCTTACCTCCTTTGTTTAAGATTTTCTGAATACATATGGGGACTTCTTTACAGAGACTGAAAACTTTCATTTCCTGTGAGCTCTTTTGAGTCCCAACTGCCAAGGCACAGGAGGCTCTGTCAGTCCAGGAATATCCTTCCCTCCTTTTTAAAAAATAACCAGGTTGAGAGCACTCAGATTGGCACCTGCAGTGCATCCCAGAACAGACTTGAACTTCCTCTCTCCTGTTCTCCTTGGTCTATAACAAGAACGCCCCTTACTCAACAGCAGGGGACTGTGCAGTGGGTCAGGACACCCCGCTTCATGGGAAAACCTCGTTTGTCATTCCCACCACTGATTCGGACCACATGGCCCGTCCACTCTTCACCCAGAGCATCAGCAGCGGCTTCTGTGGCCACGAGCTCCTCAGAGAAGGCAGAAAGCTTGGCATTCATCACCCACTTCAGTGAGCTTCTCACAGCTGATGGCTGGGAAGGAGACAGCCTCAGCTCGACACGGTCGACCACCTAGGAGGTGCCACCGAAAAGAGCACCAATGTATTTTTTCCCTTGGCCTGGCTCTAAATCAGCAGGGTATTTGGCCATGATTCAACACCTTTAAGACCTCAGGTGCCCCAAATGAAGGACTTTACATCTTGTTAGCTACATCCCCGGCCTTCAAAGTAAATTTGTTAACTGTACAAATGATGACATGTAGCTAATTCTAATGGGTATATCAAGGGATGCTTTTATTTTAACAGGACATTGTAAGGCAGTCACTAAAATATTTGTTTTAGAAAGAAGGATAATGAAGGCACGAACACCTTCTCTTTTCTGGTTCCATGAGAGGAGAAGTTTACCATTCTACATACATTTGGTGAAGAAGCTGTAGGGTCTGCTCTGCTGGCTCATCCAGCTGAGGGGAGAGGAAACGCAGCACTGTGTCTGCAGCGCCTGGCTCAAGCTGGTCAGACAGTGGTTGGTTTTTGTTCCCCTTGGTGACCAAGAGCCTACAGGCAGACAGAACAAAAGCTGGTGTTAGACCCATGGCTGTAAACCACTGCCAACACCAACCATCACACTAATAAAAGTAAGTCACTGAGAGCCGGGCGGTGGTGGCGCACGCCTTTAATCCCAGCACTCAGGGAGGCAGAGCCAGGCGGATCTCTGTGAGTTCGAGGCCAGCCTGGGCTACCAAGTGAGCTCCAGGAAAGGCGCAAAGCTACGCAGAGAAACCCTGTCTCGAAAAACCAAAAAAAAAAAAAAAAAAAAAAAAAAAAAGTAAGTCACTGAGGTTGTTGGGATGGTTGGGCAGTTAAAGGTACTTGCTGCCAAACCTGACAACCTGAATTTGACCCCACACAAGTGGTAGGAGAGAGTCAGCTCCTACAAATAGTCCCCATGACATACACACGCACAGTAGAATGAATGTACACACACACACTTTCTAAAAACTGTTCAAGTCACTAAAATCTTGAGAATCATGTTTTGGGGTTGGAGAGATAGCTTAGCAGTTAAGAGCATATACTACTCTCAAAAAGAAGCCAGGTTTGGTTCCCAGCACCCATTTCACATGTCTCACAACCACCTATGACTCTTCCTCCCGGGAGCCTATGCTTCTGGCTCCTTAGGCATTTACACGCATGTGTACATACCCCACACCAAGACACAAAGACAAAACTAAAAGAAATGCATTTTTTAAAAAGTCAAATGTTGAGACACCTTCAAAACGAAATAAGCTAAATGCCCGTGCTAGTTAGAGAAGCTGCAGCTCCTCCTCACAATGGATGTGGCGTTTCTCTGCAGTATCCAAGAGTGCAGAGCCTCCTGTGGGAAAACAGTGACCTCTGCTGGGTGCAGCCAGGGAACGTGCAATGACCTGCAAACGTCCCACAGAGCAAAATGCCAGAGTATGCAGAATATCCTGTTTCATGTTCAAAAACAACGCAGGTGTACCTGTGACTGTACCTTCCACACTCCAGAAGGACAGACAAGAAACGGTCTCTACAGTCGCCTCTGGGGAAGAGAGCTGAAGCATGTATAACTAGACGTGAATGCTTCGGCAGTACCCCTAGACGGCCGCGCTCACCCCAGACCCTGTCACAAAACTACCCCATCGTAAGCAAACCTTACAAGAACAGAGATGTGGTAGTCTTACCGTGGCTGAGAGTGGTCTTCACTGCCCAAAAGGAAGCTGCTGCTGGAAAGGTGTTTAGAGAGAGCTGCCTAGACAGGAAATGACCTGTAAATGGGGGGAGGGGTACATTTGTTTAGAGATAAAAAGGAACACTTTAAACAGTAATGTCTACAGAATATTAACACCTACAGAATAAAAGGATTGAGACAAAGTGTAAGCCATAGCTGGGTCCATGACCATTTGCCAAGTAGTTGACATGATATCTGCACCCTTCACCCTCAAACCCACCCAGTTTCCAAGCCTTTTGAAATCCCCTTGGGTATCAAGCCGTCTGTCACCTGCCCTGTACTGTCCTTGCTGGTCCTTTGCTAAGGCCTCTTCATCATTGAGCCACAGGATAACCCATCTCCTAACAGGTTTCCCTAATTCCCTTCCCAGCATTTCAGATCTAGGCAGGTGGATCTCTGTGAGTTTGAGGCCAGCCTGGTCTACAGAGTGAGTTCCAGAACAGCCAGAGCTACACAGAGAATCCCTGTCTTGGGGGGGGGGGGGCGGGGGGAGGATGTTTCTTCATGGGCCATGTCTCATATCCCAGTCTGGAGGCAGAGACAGGCCAATCTCTGTGACTTCAAGGCCAATCTCATCTACATAATGAGTTCCAGGCTAGCCAGGGATACACAATGAGAGCCTATCTCAAAAAATACTTTTTTTTCCCATCTCTGACAAGAGACTTGTATCTAGAAAATACAAATAAGTCTTCCAATTCCATAATAAAGTCAACCAAACTGAAAAATGGACAAATAGCCAGGTCTGTTGGTGGATGTTCATATACCCAGCTATTTGAGGCTGAGACAGGAGGATAGACAGTTCAAGCCCAGCTAGAGAGTGAGTTCAACAATAGCCTGGGCAAGTTGTTGGGCACACAATTCTGGAGAGATGTAGTCCACCACGGAGGAGATATGGTAGCAAACAAGGATGACATGATGGTAGATCCCCACATCCACAGCCCAGAAGCGGAGTTCAGGAAGTGGAGGCAGACTATAAAGCTTTGAGGCCCAACTCTATCCACCTACTATCTCCAGCAAGGCTCCGCTTCCTAAGCACATATAACCTTCCCAGACAGCTCCACCAGATGAGATCCATCTGTTCAAACACCCAGGCTGAAAGCTCAGTGGTAGAGCACTTGCCTAGCATGCACAAGGTCCTTCCTAGCAGGTGTGCCCAACCTTTGACTCTTAACATGGCACAGACCTCAAATCTACAAAGTTTGTGGTCAAGAACCACACAATCAAGTTACACACACACACAATCGTATGTTTTAAAGATGTTTACAGTTTTGAACGGGACCACACTCACAGCCGCCCTCAGGCCACAGTCTGGACATGCCTTTACCTAAGGTTCAATCTTCAGTGTACACACACACACACACACACACACACACACACACACACGTGTACACACACACACGTACACATACACAGACAAAAGATTTGAACAAACATTTCTTCAAGAACATATGCAAATAGTTAAGAAGCACATGAAAACAAGCTCACTAGAAATCAAAGCCACAAAATTAGTACATTGTCACACCACTGGCTTGGCTATCTGCACAGAACAGACAATAACAAGTTTTGGCACAGAGAAACCGGAACCCCTACATTGTGCTGGAGCTGTAAAATGGTATAGCTACTTGGCAGCTCCGTAAACATGGAGTCATTGCTGCAACCAGCAATTCCACTTCCAGGAAATGTACACAAGAGAGGATGGACATAGGCATAGACAAAAACACAGCTCTCAAATACTTTAACATCAGTCCTGATAGCCAAAGATGGAAACGGCTCAAATGTTCATCAACCAATGAATAGATAAACAAAATGTGGTACATCGACACAAGCATATTATTGGGTCACAAGCAACATGGGACTGGTATGTCACAGCCTGGATAAGTCCGACAGCACTGCAGGTATCTTTTGATTCTGTTTATAAAAAATGTCCAGAACAGGCAAGCTACAGACAGATAGGAAATAGATCAGTAGTTGCCTAGTGTTGAGGATTATTGAGAGATTGGAGGGGATGAACACAACAGTTAAAAAGCAGTTTTTCAGGCTGGGCAGTGGTAGCGCATGCCTTTAATCCCAGCACTCGGGAGGCAGAGCCAGGCGAATCTTTGTGAGTTCGAGAGCAGCCTGGTCTACAAAGTGAGGTCCAGGACAGGCTCCAAAGCTACACTGAGAAACCCTGTCTCGAAAAAACAAAAAACAAAAAGTTTTTTTAAAAAAAAAAAAACTAAACTGAAGTGTACACTTCAGATGGGTGCTTTATGCTAATTTATGTCAATAAAGCTGGTACCCCCCCCCCAAAAAAAGGGGAGTTACACAAAGAGGGGAGAGGCTTGGAGCAAGGCATCATGGGTGCAAAGTTTTAAATCTTAATCTGTGAGCAAGTTTCCCATCTCTGTAATTCCCTCATCTATAAAACAAGAATAATGAGGCTGAGTCTGATAGTAAAAACAACTGAAACTCTAGCGTTTAGGAGCTGAGGCGGGAGGCTTATAAATTGGGAGACTTTGTCTCAAAAACAAAAAAGGTGGGCGCGGGGGTGGGGTGGGGGTGGTTTGAGAATACAACAGAATCATAAAGGCACTCTGAGGAGGAAATGGAGGTATAAAATCATGAACAGCTTAAGATCGTTTCCGGCACACGGGTAAGCAAGCCCCTGTGACCGAAGGCCACAACCCACTATTCGGCAGAGGCATTAAGGAGATTGTTACAGCGCCGGCAAAACAAATGCAGCCTCACGTCACATACCCCACCAAGGGATTTCGGGCCACACACTGCAACCAAATTAACTTGCAGGGCCTGGGCGGTGGGCTTGATACAACAGGACGCTGTCGATCGCGAAGCCATCCCCGCAGGCCAACGCTAAGCTAGAGAACTGCAGACAACTGAGAAGGGAGGGAGGAAAACGGTGACATTCCGACAAGCGGATCGGCCCGGGCGCTGAAATGACAGCTAGTTAATCTAACGGACCCGGCAAGAGGACGATCCTTTAGTTTTGAGCTTCGCTGGCGGCCCTCGGCCTCGAAGCCGGGATTGACATCACCCCCAGGAGCCATAGATGGTGCTTGCTCCTCCTGCTCCTCCTCTCCGGGTGGGCTCGAGAGGTTCTCCTGGCTGAGAGCAGAGTCCAGTCGCTTTCTATAACCTCAAGACCCAGAGAAGGGGAGAAGGCGCGCAAGGTCACACACACAGCCTGCCCGACCCGAATGGGAGACCAGGATCAGGGGCCCAGCGACGTCTTGCGCCCCCTCGACCCGGAACCTCGCAGACCCGAGGGAAAGCACCCTGATGGCGCGCGCTTACAGCCCGGGTCCCAGCGCTCACCTGCCGGCACGCCACACAGCGCGGGGAGACAGCCCGCAGCGCGCACGGCCGCCGCCATGCTGGAGCCGGAGCAGCGACGCCGCCTGTCTCCGGGACAGCCTTCCCCGCCGCCTGCCGCGACCGGCTGCGACCGCGCCTCGTCAGACGTCCGTCATCAGCGCAAGGCGTTGTGCTGAGACTCGAGGGCCAGCGTTCAGCGCACACGGTGGGGTCGAGAAATTGTCCACCTGGACCACAAAGGAACCCGAGTCAGGCTCAGCCACGGACAGCTTCGCGGGGGGCCTCGCGCTAGGACCCCAGGCAGGGGCGGGGAGAGGGCGGGGCTAGCTCTGGTTCTCATCTCGGGTAATGGTCGAATCCGTCAGATCCCACCGATGGTTGGTGTGTCCTGAGGAAGCCCGGAGATGGCTGTTGTGTCCTGAGGAAGCCCGTGCGGCTGAGCCAGGAGACAGTCTGGGAACAGCAGGAAGGATGATGCAGAGAGTGAATGAGACCAAGTTTAGGAAGTTCGTACCTAACTCCAGGGAAGACCTCAAGTTTACTAAACATTACGTTGCCCTCGATTTCAGACTCAGTGGTGTACTCTTGGTAGAGGTTGTTCACACACGCATGTCCAGCCCCAGGCCATGTCATTTTTTTTACCTCACCTGGTCATGGCTTTACACTATCCCTGCTTGCCCAAACGAGTCACATGTGATGGTCCTGGACTCCTCCTCCGAAAAGGTGAGCCTCCAATAAACTATTTTTAAGTCGCCCTGGTCACAGTGTATTGGTGAAATTTTGTCACGGCAATAAAAACACTGCGGTTTTCTTATTAGCGTCTCCAGCATATCTTGGAAGGCTTCTGCCTTTCCTGAGGGCGATGGTTGTCAAGCAAGTTGTTAAGTATTTGCTATCTAATATTTTGGTCATGATTTGAAACACCTGGAGATTCTGGCCGAGTTCAAAAATGGGGGAGAATTGCTTATGAGAGTGCCTTGGCTACTTCCCAAGCCTTTCCAGCATAGACAGGAAAGGCTTCAGTTCACTCAGCGAGGGTATCCGTGAAGCCCAGTAGGCAATTGAAGACTTGGCAGGTGGGGAGCTCAGTGAACTACATCTCTAAAGCTGTCATGGGGTAGTGACCATGTCTGTGCATGGTCACAAAAAGAGATTTTCTGAAGCACACGCAGCCCCTGGTAACTCAGGAATGGAATAAAAGAGTCCCTTTCCTAAGAATAGGAGATTGTGTGTTTCTCCTGACCTTGCCCGACCAAAGAATCATGGAGCCACTTTACAAGCTTCCACTGAAGACTTGGAGAACATAGTTGAGGATTTCCATATGTAGCCTTCCTTCGGGATTACAGAGGAACCCTTCACAGCTGCCCTCTCCATTGCGGTAGGGGCAGACTGGGGCTTACAAGCTATCCTCGATAGAGGGGAAAGGGGCCAGCAAAAGTTAGGCACCAGGGCTGCGACCTTGGCAGTCTAGTGATCTAATCCATTCCCTCCAGTGACAAGTGAGTCGTCCCTTTGGTGTGCCCTGTAGCAGACATGGCAACACTGGGGAGTTTCCTAAATGGCATACATGAGAGACAAAACCTGTGGTCAATATTTGATGGAAGCTCTCTTGGAGTTCGGTAAAGCTCTTTCCTTCAGGATAGCAGCATGGACATGTAACACCAGGGAGGTGTGTGGTTACTTAGTAGAAGAATTTGCTTCTTTGCTAATTCTATGTGCATCCTTAAGAAAGACTGATATTGGAGGTGTCTACGTAATAGCCGAAGAGATCAAGTTCTTAGGAGAGTACAGAGAGTGATCCAATGGCCAGTTGAGGACAGTTATTGACCCTGTTTTTTGTTGTTGTTGTTTGTTGTTTGTTTTGTTTTGTTTTTGTTTGTAATGTGCTGCTGAAGAGCCTATCCTCTTTGGGAAGCCCGGTGCCAGGACTTTCTTAGGGATTGTTCCTTGGTATGGATTTGGGGTCCCCATTTAGTTTCTCAGAGACTGGCCTGGCTATTTTTTTAAATGCTTCAATCCATATTCTGCAGTACCCTGTTAGTTCCAGAAAAGCCCTAACATGTCTCTTATTTCAGATATCCTGGGGCTAAGATTCAGTAACTGACTTTTTTGTCTCACAAGTTGAGTCTTTCCCTAGAAACTCTGCATCCTTTTTGTGCTACAAAGTTTAAAGTCCGTACATATTGTCTGAAGCAGTAGAAAGGAGGTCATCCTCAAACAGGATTGTGGTTACAGAGTTGAGTGTAAATTCCCCAAGGTGCCGACCAAAATAGTGAAAACTGCCTAAGAATTCTTGAAGAACCACAGCAACAGGTGTGTCGAGCATCTGGGGCAGTCCACTGAAAGATGACTAAGAACTGGGAACCCTGGCTTTCAGAAAAGACAGGCAAGCTGGCAAACCAGAGACAGGACTTGCGCTGTCTTAGGACCCTCCTCCTCGCTGCACTACTCAGGTCCGCCTTCACCGGACAGCGGGTCTCCGGGTTTAGGAGCGCGCGCACACACAGCCTGCTTCAGCACCACGGATCTGGAGTGCAAGCTTGTGCAGTTTTTTTTTACGCGTCATCTTAAGGCGCGCCGGCTGTCGAGACTTCTGGGAAATGGAGTCCATGCGAAGGCAGCACATTGATTGGAGCCCAGAGGCGGAAGACCATCGCGCAGGCGCACTGCCTTCCCGACCCGAGGCGGTACGTCGTTCGCAGGTACCCAGTACTCTTGCGGAAGGTGAGGGCTGCGGGTCTAGGTCTTCGAGATGCCGAGTGGACGCAGCGGCGGAGAGAAGGGAACCCTGGGGACTTGGGGGAGGACTAGTGGGCGTGACCTGATGGAGCTGGCTTGCGCGAGAGCCTGGGACGGAGAGTCGTCCCGCCCAGTGTGCGTAGGTTCCTTAGGACATAGACAGGGCTACCAGTGTCTTTGTGGTACGCCCACTGTGTGTCAGAATCCTGTACTTCCAAGTTGGAGGTCCCAGTCCTCCCCCGTCTTCCTCTAGTTCCTTCTTCCCTTCATGGGTGCTTCATGAATGTAGGTGGTACCGACCCTACATCTAAGGGTGCCCACTCTACTCTCACCCAGTCCCCTAGAAAACGTCTCACGTTGTGTCTTTCGCTCCTCATCCCCAGCCTGCACGGGAATGTCCTCACATGAGGTTAGGGTGTTCGTAGAGGAGGCCGGATTTGGGGTGAAGAAAACCCGAAAGGAAATAGCAAATGACTTCAGGCAGATTTGAGATGATTTTGACTAGAGTGCACTGCCAAGGAGTAGTGGAAATAAAAGTGAAGGAACTATATTGAGGCCAGACAAGACCCGGGGTATCAGGGTAAGACCCACCAAGCAGGGTATTGTGTGGTCTTAAATGAGATCAACACAAACGAAGTTTTGAGGAACAGTTCTAGAAGTAACATTCTGATCATCATAAAGTCGAACATCCCAACTTTGGACCAACCACCGACACCGACAACCATCATATGTCTAGAGGTCCGTGTGATGACGAGTTGTCTATTACTCCATTGGAGTTGTTTGCAGTTTACCGGTGACCTTTCCCCTAGTTTTTGTTTTTACATTTATTGCGTTTGAGATACGGCCTTATTTTGTAGCCTACCCTGGTGGTAAGCCAGCAGATCTCCTACTTCAGCCTTCCAAGTGCAGGCATTGCAGGTATATGTCACCATACTTGTTTTCCATGAAGCTTCAGTCATGCATTATAAAGCTTCCCAAAATGTTGGGATGCGTTTCAGGATTTTCTATTTTAGTTTAAAGATCTGCTTAACTTTGTGGCTGTCTTTTGATGAAAGTAAATTATAACATAGAAGTAAAAGCTTCCAGGCAGACCTTTTCAAATTCTGCCCCAGCCTTTTACAAAGCCTGAATACCCTATAGTCCCTCTCTTGATGTATGAGGATGGGATTAAATTATCCTTATTAAAAGCACTTAGCAAGAGCCTCAGGAGAGCAAGTGCTCAGCAGTACTAGTTAGGGTGATGTTTCATAGAGCTCCATTGTGTGTCTAGTCTCTAGGCAGTAAATTATTTAATCAAGTTTCCTGTTGTAGATGCTTAATGGAGTTCACATTTTAGTTGCACTGTTTAAAGATTAAATGGGATGATATATGTAATTGCTTAAGAATCTGGCTGGCAGAGAACCTTCAATAAAGATGTGTTGACGATGGTTAATTAAAAGCTCCGTAACTATTCTCTTTTAGTTCTAGAATAAATTCCTAGAAGAGAATTGGCCAATCTGAGAATGTCTGTGCTTGAAAGCCCTTGCTATTCATCACAATGCTCTTTCTAAAGTACATCTCTAATGAGGATACAACCATGCTCAACACCCCCCACCCATGCTCAGTGCCCCCCCCCATGCTCAGCGCCCTCCCCCCCCCATCCCCAGCTCCTATTGACGTAGTTTGACCTCTGCTGGTGTCTCCAGGCTCATCTTTTCTCCAGTATTGTTCCTGACTAAGACTTCCTCTTATCTAATTTCAGTAGTAATCCTTTAGGTGATAAGGATCTGCCTCTTATTTTTACTCAAGGTTTTCCTTGTCTATCATGTTCCTCCCTCACAGCAAAACTGTAGATCCCAGTTGTGCCAAGAAAGCTGCAGCATTTCTCCCTCAGTCCTTCCTCCCTGGGCTCGGGGAGCCTCTTCAAAGTCCTGACCGCTTGCCCTGCATCTCTTTACATACCATCCTAGAGTAAATGTTTCTTTGTTCTTTGTATAAAGCTGTCGCTCGCTCTTGGAGGTCGGGGAGTGTCTTGCAGGGTTTGTGCTTGGTGTAGTTGGTACTAAATAAATGCTGATTAAGTAGGTAGATGAATGAATCACAGGGAGTGGTGACGTGTTCCTATGGCTGCAATAAAGTGGTCAGTGAGCCACAGATACACATTTTCTCTTCCTTCTCAGAAGCGTACATACTATCTCCCCAACCCACCAGGAGTTCCCCTAATTTTTGCTTTCACTGTTATTTTAATTAAACTCCTTTTATAGGGGCAAGAATCGATGTGGTGTTTCGTATGTAGCTCAGGCTGGCCTTGAACTCAGTATGCAGCAGTCTTACCTCAGCTTCTTGAGTGCTGAGATTGCAAGTATGTGCACTACCACACCCACTAGGCTCTAATTAGACTCTGAATTGTGAGAAGGTGAGATGCATTTAGCATCTGACTTACAAGAAGGGAGATGGAAGAAGACAAATCTTCTGGAAATCCAAGGATAAGTAAAGCTGCAGTGTGTGGGAACTGGAGCTCCCTTCCTTTCAACTTGAACCAGTGTGAGCCCCAGCGTTTCACCACTAATGTGAGCCACGTCCATTGGTTCTGTCTCCTGGTAACTGCTCCCCTGGTCCCTGAGGCTTCTGCAGTACCTCTTGATGTCTTTTTGACTCATCACCTGCATGTTGTCCCAACACTTTAATTCATGGCCACTAAGAAGGATGTCATCTTTTCATACCGGATCATTTCTGTCATAGTTTTTATTAACTGGATACAAACTTAGACATACTTGGGAAAAGAGAATCTCAATTGAGTTGCCTCCATCAGATGGGCCTGTAAGCACGTTTGCATGGGGGTATTTTCTTTCTTTTTTCTCAAGACAGGGTTTCTCTCTGTAGCCCTGGCTGTCATGGTACTCACTCTGTTGGCCAGGCTGGCCTCAAACGTGGGAACTCAGAGAGATCTGCCTGCCTCTGCCACCCAAATGCTGAGCTCAAAAGCGTGCACCACCACCACCACCACCACCAGGAGGATGGGGCATTTTTTTAATTGACAATTAATATAGGCAGGCCCAGTCCATTGTGGATAATGCCAGCCCTGGGAAAGTAGGCCTGGGCTGTATGAGAAAGTAGCTGAGCGAGCCAGTAAGCAGTGTTCCTCCGTGGTCTCTGCTTCAGTGTCTGCCCCCAGGTTCCTGCCTATGCTTCCCTTGGGAATGGACTGTAACCTGTGGGCCATATATAAATCCTCTCCTCCCTGAGTTGCTTTTTGTCAATGTCTCCTCAGAGCAAGAGAAAGCAAACAAGGATGTTTCTAGTAGGCCAGTTAATTTCTCACTAATTGCTAGTTACTAATTGGTTACTCACTGATTGCCCAGTTGTGATATGATCAGTGTGGTTCTAGAAACGAGATAAAGAGTCTTATAGTATCAAAGATGGATGCTTCATTAGGAAGAGCTGTAAATGGAATGCTACTCCTCTAAAGAGGCTACAGTTTTTATTTATCTTATCCATATAGTCATTTGTAAAGTTGCTTATGGCTTTAGCTCATTAAGCATTCAGGACAACATTAAATGTGAATATCTAAATATCGTATGAATCTTGCTGTGTTCTGACTCCTGGGAACAAAACTCTGCCCTGAAGATAATGGTACAACAGACACTGCTGTGGTTTCCAAGCCCATGGCTTTTGTTCTAACTCTGCAATCAGCAGAGAGTGCCCTTGGCCTTGCTTTCTTTGCTCTTTGTAAGGTGCTGCATTGCTCACTGGAATATGGGGGGAGCTTGCCTCGTGGACCAGAACTGCTCGTTCTCATACCTTCTCCCCCCCCCCACTTTTTCCTCTCTGGTCCTCTGTTCTTCCCTACCAGGACCGCATAGGAGGGAATGGCCGCTGTGTCCCCACCGACCAGATGCCAGGTGAGGTGGGCATTTTTATTTCTGAACTGCTGTTATTTGATGCCAAAATGTAGTCACTTCTCTTTCCTTATCCTGAGCGTCTTCCTTTACAACCCTCCACCCTTTGGCCAATGAAGGGCTCCAAAGTAAGATGACCTTCAGCACCGTGAGCTTGTGGCTTTCCCCAAAGCTGACAAAACAGGCCTGCCTGGAGGACTCTGGAATCAGTGGTTCCGTCTTGATTGTCCCTTTAGTGCAGCCAGTTATGGACTGAGAGTCAGCCCCCACACACCAAAGAGTGTTGGGTTAGGCTGGAGTTTGTGGTCCATGCTATAGAGCACCCAGAGTTAGACTGTCTCCAGAAAAGCAAAACGGACAAGAAAGGAAAGGGTCGTAAGGGGGTGTGGTTGTGTTTTCAGACGTCGGTGACATTTGAAGATGTAGCCGTGACTTTCACAGATGAAGAGTGGAGGCATCTGGTCCCTGTGCAGCGGGCACTCTACAAGGCAGTGATGCTGGAGAACTATGAGAGCATCATCTCACTGGGTAAGGAGGCTTCCAGTGTGGGTCACATAGGCTGGAGATTGCTACCTCTTTGACCCCTCCACCTGAGTTCACTTGACAGACTAAAGCGCCAAAGAAGGCAGCTTTTAGGTGCTTAGCTGGCGACCCCAGCCCTGGACAGGTGGGCTGCCTGGTGTTAACAGCACTGGACAACCACAGGCCTGCTTGTTCAGCAGCTTGCTTCCACAAAACAGAAGTCAGTCTAGAGGACAGGGCAGAGTACAGACCTGGCTGTCCAGACACAGCAAGCAGGAGTTAATGTGTCCAGGTTTTCTCCTGGCATGCCAGCAGGTAATGTCCTCAGTTCCATCTGGTAGACAAGGAGCCATCTTGGTGAGAGGAGATGCCTGTCATTTCGTGGAAGCCAGAGAAGGACAAAGAAGTGCCCTTGTAAAAAGGAGAGAGGTCATCAGAGATGTGCTTGATTTTGAAAATTTGTCTTAATGACAATCTTAGATACCCATAAAAGGCACTTTGTAATTATATTTATGGGGCTAGGGGGAAATTAAGAGCTGTTGTTAATGTCAACTGTTAGTAAAGTAAAGTGAAGTCCCTACAGATAATAAGGAACTCCTAGAAGCTTCCAGAATAAGAGGCTGAAGCCAAGCGCAGTGGTGTGTACCTGTAGTCTTGGCCACGCTGGAAGCAGGAGTACCCAGATACAAAAGCAGATAACAGTCACATTCATGTTGCAGATGTATATCAAAAAGCCAATAGTGGGCTGAGGATGTAGCTAAGTGGTAGAGTGTTTCCTAGCATGAGACATGTACACACACAGGCACGCACGCATGCACGCACGCATGCACGCATAGATCATCACCTTCTGAATTAGCTTAATCAGGTCAAGTCATATCCCAAACAGAACAGATTTTTCGGTTGGGATCAAGGAAGATCCTGACTTTTTGTCAGGGGCTTACATAGAAGTATGGAATTCCTTAGGTCAAAGACCAGAAGGCACAGGAAGGGATGGGTGTGGTCAGTCTGCCAAAAAGGGAACCAGTACACACCAGACTGATGCTTCTCAGGCCCAGGAAGAACATACCTGTCTCCCTTATCTCCCAAGGTGGAACCCTGTGCATGGGGAACCTAGAGCTCAGGTGTTTCCAGGAGTGGGATCTAATTTTATTCATGTGGCTATGGATATGATTGCTTCTAGAAATTGATCCAAGGAATGTCATAGGATTGCCAGTTCATACAGCACACCAGGAGACAGTTTCCGTACTATTATTGTGTATTAATAGCAAAACATTAAAAATAGAAAAATGTCTGTCGGTAGGGATTTCCTAAATTGTTTATCCATACAATGTACTATCATATAGCTATTAAAACATTGTAGAAAATCTGTGCTAAATAAAATTAATGTTTTAAATTTACTACATGAAAAGAACTTCAGTTTACAAGTCAGCAGTATTTCCTTATTCAATTTTTTAAAGTTCTTGTAACATTTCATTACATTTCTTCTTTATTTACTTGGGGCATAACATGTTCAAGAGCATGTGTGTGGAGATGAAAGGACAACTTGAGGGAGTGGGTTCTCTCCTTTAACATGTGGGTTCTAGGGAGTGACCCAGTTCAGCAGGCCTGGTGTACCCACTAAGACATCTCACCAGCCCCCCACTATCCAGTCTTTAACACGTCACATATAAGGCCTTTCAGCATCAAAATGAAGAAAAAGAAAGAAATATTAGTAGAAAACATGAAAGGTGATTTTTCCTTTTTACTTGAAGATAACTCTAATTTTCCTACAGTGAATACAACTGATTTTTTTTTCCATAAAAGCAATATACTAAATATGAGCAAACAAACAAAATTGAGTTCCCTCTTTATGCTTTTCAGTCAAGATGATCCTTTTTTTTCTTATTCTCACGTATGGAGCCAAGAACCTCTATGCTGCCAGTGTCCAGATGGAGAGCTTCCGTAGGCTGCCTGTGAATAGAGGTGACTTCTGTGGGCATTGTCCTGGTGCCTGGCGTCACTTCCTTTCAAGAGCCTCAGTCCTGACCTTCCCTCAGAGGTGTCTTGGGTCTGCATTCTGCATTTCTGGAAGAGTATAGGCTTAGATGCCAGGATTAAGTTTTGGAATGGTTAGGTATTTTCATCACAGCAACCACCTGCCTTACGTTTTCTCCATGAGCAGGGCTTCCCGTGCCTCAACCTGATGTGATTCTTCAGTTGAAGAGAAGGGACGAGCCATGGACACAGGGTCATCATGGATCTGAGGAGAAAGAATGGCCAGAGAATGTCTCCCTAGGTAAACAAATTTGTTTGTTATTTGGGTATGGAGGAATATTAGGGGTCACCCCTTTCTCAAATTCAAGTTGTCTGTTTGCATGTTTCCTTCCTGTTACTCATCAATTCTCTGGTTCCCCCTTTTATACATCAACATATTAGTTATCTGTATTCATCAGCTTGGTTCTCAGAATTGTCACCTTGCCTGTGTACACCTCTTTTCTTTTTATTGGTCTCCCAGGTCTCTGTTCAGCCTACCCTAACTAAGATATTGGCCCCACTCCCAGAGCTGTTCTCCTGTGTTCTGAGAAGTCTGTTGTAGCAGCCCTTTCCTGCCTCCTCCTTTATTCCCAAGCCTTAGGCTTTCCCAGGATGTAAGACCGTCTGGGAAGTGAGCTGTGCTGTGACCAAGTGTGACCTTTACCTCTGACGTAGCATCTTCCCCCTCTGTCATTGTCCCCCAGTCCAGAGAAGAAACTGCATCTGAGTTTTCTCTTTGTTGCAGACTGGGAGACTAAGCCCAAGATCCCAGCTGCTTCAGAAGGAACGCTGAGAGAAAGCTGTAGAAGGCCAAGTCCTCTCTGCCCTGAACTTGAAGTCCAAGCACTAGCAGGTGGGTTGGAACCAGAAAGTCCTAAAGCAGAGACTGGCAAGAAACCCCTTTCCTCGGACAAAAGCTTGCAGCGGAGGTCAGCCCCAGCCAAGAAAATCCTCACTAAACACCAAGACCAGGAGTGTAGTGACTGTGGGAAGAGCTTCTTTGACCATTCCTCACTCATCCGCCACCAGAGAACTCACACCGGCGAGAAGCCCTATGCCTGCCCTGAGTGCGGGAAGGCCTTCAGTCACAGGAGCAGTCTCAGCAGACATCTGATGGCCCACACGGGAGAGAGCCCGTACGAGTGCAGTGCATGTGGTAAAGCCTTCTTCGACCGATCCTCCCTCACCGTGCATCAGCGGATCCACACAGGAGAGAAGCCTTTCAAGTGCAACGAGTGTGGCAAGGCCTTCTTCGACCGATCGTCCCTTACTCGCCACCAGAGAATTCACACTGGGGAGAGCCCCTATGAATGTCAGCAGTGTGGGAAAGCCTTTAGCCAGAAAAGCATTCTCAGCCGTCACCAGCTGATCCACACTGGCCGGAAGCCATATGAATGCAGTGAGTGCGGGAAAGCGTTCTACGGTGTCTCCTCCCTAAACAGACACCAGAAAGCGCATGCCGGGGAGCCACACCACCAGTGCAGCGAGTGTGGCAAAGCTTTCTTCGACCGATCTTCTCTCACGCAGCACCAGAAGATACACACTGGAGACAAGCCATATGAGTGCAGCGAGTGTGGGAAAGCCTTCAGCCAGAGGTGCCGGCTCACACAGCACCAGAGAGTCCATACAGGGGAGAAACCCTTTGAGTGTAGTGTGTGTGGAAAAGAGTTCAGCTTCAAGTCCTCAGTTATTCAGCATCAGAGGCGTTATGCCAAGCAAGGGACGGACTGACCAGGGGAGAAGCGTGAGCTACGCAAAGGGCCTGCCTGTAAACTTGGCAGGTCTCCCTGTCACCTACAAACCCAGCCTTTGCTCCTTCCGCCTACTCCGGCTGCCCTTGTGGGTCCCACCTCTGCTCCACGGTGTCTGAGTAAACAGCACACCTACTGTGCTACTGAACCGATGTGGAGTGCGGAAAACTAGACCATGAATCTCCAGATTCAGAGTTTTGGACGGGGGCTGGGTGTAGCTCAGTGACAGAACAGCACCCAGTAAGTGTGAGGCCTGCTGTTCATCCCCAGCACTGCGAAAGGAAGTTGGGGCGACGGTCAGGCAGCAGGATGGATGTTAGGAGGGGAGGCTGCAGGCATAACCTCAGGAGAACGTAGGTCCCTTGTCACTGCCCTTGAAATAGCTGCAGGCTATTACGGGGGGGAGTGTCACGAGTATGCGAGAAGACCATTTTCTCCAGAAGTTTCTATAGCTTTTAGTCCTTCTTGGAACACAGACCTTGTTCTCTTGTGCCCTAGCATTTAGCCCTCTTGGTACTGGTAGTAGTGGTAGCACTTACTAAGCACTTATCCTGGGGCAAACACTCAGCAGAGGATTTTGGAAGGGCTAGAGTGACTGATCCTCTAACTAAGTCTGTGAAACAGGTCCTTTTGCTGTCTGACTTTCACAGGTGAGCACAATAAAGTTTAGAGAGATTAGGTGACATACTCTGGGTGACACAAGGTGAAGCCAGGTGTCTCTTTAGTTACTTTTTTATTGCTGTGTAGAGACATGATAACCAGGGCAACTTACAAAAGAAAGCTTTTAACTAGGGGCTTGCTTACAGTTTCAGAGGGTGACTCTGTGACCATCGTGGCAAGGAGCATGGCAACAGCATGGTGCTGGAGCAGTAGCTGAGAGTTCATATCTGATTCACAAGCAGTAGGCCAAGATATAGGGACAGACAGACAGACAGACAGACACACTGATACACTGACCTTGGCATGGGCTTTTGAGACTTCAAAGCCCACCCCCAGTGACACATCTCCTCTAACAAAGCCACACTCCCTAATCCTTTCTAAACACCCCACCAGCTGGGACCCAAACATTCAAAGAGCCTGTGGGGGCCAGTCTCATTCAAACCACCACTTTCCACTCAAGGACAAGATCAGCTGGCCCTCATGCTGTGAAACAGATCCTTTTGCTACCTGAATTTCACAGATGAGCATGCTGAAGTTTAGACAGATTAGGAACATACCCTAGACAACAAAAGGTGAAACCAGCTCTTTAGTATGGGTCTGCCTTCAGCGTTTCTATTAAGCATGCTCTTAACTTTTGTCTTATAATTCATATACCTGAATTGTCTTCTCAACTGGATTGTAAGCACTTGGAGGTGTGATTTAATAGATCTCTGAATCTTACACAGTGCCTTGCAAACATTAGGTTGCTCAATAAATGTTTATCTAATGAATACCAAACGTATTCAAACCCTGCTTGGGTCCACCTCCTGAGTTTTCATAATCCAGCATATAGCATCCTAGTAGTCACTTCCAAGTTCTATTTCTTCCTTCTTCACTGCTCAAGAGATCTATACTAAGCTATGGTACAGTAACAAAGAAGCCTAGATAAACAAAGACCTGTGTCTCTCATCTGGTGTGTATCATTCTGTCCATTCAGTGATACCAATCTATACCACATGGGACCCACACATTACGAATAAGGAAGAAAGCTGAAGGATATTCTTATCATCTAGGTGCCAATACAGTCGCTTCTAGAGTCAGAATCCACACCTGAAGGCTAGGGACACAAGCAGGCACCTTGATATTTGGATGACACTTGAAGCCACTGCGTTTTGCATATCACTTAGCTTAGTCTGTGTGAAAGCCACATGGCCCCTTTCTGCCCATTATTCCAGATCTAAAATAGCTCTCTATATAATAAAATATCTCTGGATATTTAAAATCTTCTTTAATACACTCCCCCATCACCAAACTTCAGGTCCTGGGTGTTGCAGGATATTTGATCACACTGTGAAACTTTGAAACCGCGTTAATCAAGTTAACTGGGAGCAGGGGACAGAGTCAGTGATTAGTTGACAAGAATTAGCCATAGGGCGTAAGGAGGACCTGGGAAGATGGATAGAGACACACACAGGAAGTAGGGTGGACTTAGAGATTCACGGTTCTTCTTGTTTTTGGATGGTATGGAGAGAAGTTATCCTCCTGAGTCTCCGGCCAAACAGAAAGTTCAGCTGGTTGCTTCTCTGATCTGGCAGGTTTTCACCCCAAAATCTGACTCCCAGGTCTTTATTGACTCAGTAAATAGAACAACTTAGATAAAAAGCAACACCTGAGTACCCAAATGCATCTATTTCCTAGGTGAAACTCTGTATTTTTATTGTATTAAAAGTCAGATACAAGTCAACCTTGACTTTGGGAATCAGTATTCCCTTTTTGCAAGGTAAGGCCTGGAAAAAGTCATGTGTATTCCAGTTGATCAAAGTGGAACTGAGAGGAAGCAGAATTGCCAAATAGTCCTCTCCCATGCTACTAAACATAAATTTATTTTGGTCTCTCTTAAAGCAGAAAAGTGTCAGGGAATATATTGTATGTGTGTATTATGTAATTTATAAGCAGCTTAAAAATACCACAGGAACTGTGTGTAGAGAATACGTAATGTTTCATAATGTCAAGTAAAAACTAAAGGGAACTATTGGCACACTTGTCTTTTGAGTCTGAGAGTTCTGTGTCTTTCCTTGTTCAAACAAATTGAGTATTGAGTATTGTATTTGTTTAAGACACTGCCATTATCAGTGAGATCAGATTGGGGCAAATCCAGAATCCTGATGGACTTTTAGGGAAAGTGACTGAAAACGGTGGGGAGGTCAGCTCATAGCTTCCTTTTGTAAAGTTGCTCTGCACTCCCAGAAGCAACAGCAATCTCTGGTGCTTGTAAGACCCTGCCGTCAGCCCAGGCTATTGGTCAATGAGTTTGCAGCCTATGGTCACTAGCTGTACAGACCTGCAGTTTTCCCTTTGTTCTTTCCCCTTTATAGCCCACAGCTACTGCCTCCTATACCCAAAGACAGCTTTTACATCTGACTTCTTTTTATTTATTTGTTTATTTGTTTACATCTGACTGACTTTTTACTTTTCTTACCTTTTTTGGGTGGGGGTGTTGGGGGGGCAGTAAGTGATAAGGCCTGGTTAATGATATTTTTCCCAAACTAGTAACACTTCCACTCTGTCTCGTTGGTTTGCCATGTTTATGCGTGTGAACCCTGACAACTTCCTTGTGGTCCAGCCAGCATGGAGAAGGACGCGTGGAACTCCTAAGAAGCACTTTTATTCTCAGCCCACTGACAGGAAGAGAAATAATGACAAAAGGGAGTTTTAATCTAAGAAGCATTAGATCTAAGATTTGGCCATTGAAGAAATGGCATTTGACATTATGGTTTGTTCCCAAATACATGGGTAGATCAAATTTTTTCTTCTGTAAATATAAATTGGCTATCAAATTGGCTAGTTTCCTGTAGGAAGATAGATGAGAATATGCTAGCTGAAGATTCACCATCTACAGAGTCCCAGAGCTCTTGTAGGTATATTGTTACAGTTATATATTGTTATATTTTATTATATATACTTATATAGTTATATATGTAGTTTTATATATATAGTTATATATCGTTATATATAGTTTTATATATACATAGTTATATATTGTTATGCATAGTTATATATTGTTATATATAGTTATATATTGATATAGTTCAGGGGAGAAAGTAGCAAACTACCATGCATATAAACCCTAATTTCAGTCCTTTATCAGCAGTGACCAAGAGGAGGCTCTTGTCCCCAAAGAACTCTCGGCACTGAAGTCCTGGTATACAATGTGGGCAAAAACCATAATGATACCATTGTCAGGTATAGGTCAGGAGAACCTGGTAACATCTGTTTTAGTAGAACACAGTTGTTTTGGTTATACAACTAGGCCATGGTCTGGATCAAGGAAAAGTCTTGAATGTGGTGATGTTAAGGGTCTGGGGTTGCTCAGAGATTTACCATGACAATAAATAAACTTTAATAAGGAGAGGCTTTTGATTTAAGATACTGGAGTCCATGTGGGGCCAGGACTGCACCTGAGAACATTCCCAAGATGTAGTACCTAGCTATAACAGCCCAGGGCTTATAAAAGCAAAACTCACAAGATGACATATATTTTGTCTACATGTAGGCAGGGTCTAGTTTTCAACATAAATGTCTTGCAGTTGTCCTAGTAATCTTTTTTAATAGAGTAAGCAAGTTTGATTACAAAAGCAGAAATAGCAGTTACTCTTGTGACCTACTATCTTGCTAAAACAGCAAATTTTACAAAATCAGTCAATTTAAGAATAGTTTTCAATGTCTGGAAAGAAGTGGGCTGCTAGGGTGTAGCCTGTATAAGTTAGGGGCTCAAATGTTGGAGGAATTTTTTTTTCTTTTTGATCTCTCAAGCATAATAAGTCTAAACCTTAAATGTAATGTTAACTATCATGTTGACAAAGGCAGAAATGACTATTCAAGGAGTAGGGGCTGAAAAATAGGAGCCAGGACAAGAAAGGGTTACCTTGGCCACTCCAGTGTGGTTAATGGTAGTACAGTTCAGTAACACTTGTTGGAACCTAGCCATTTCTGAGTTGAGGTCATTTGTAGCGTTGAAAATCCATGTTTCCTTACTCAGAACAGCCAGGCACAGCATTTTTAATTACATCATGTAAACTGAGGTAAATCTCTGTCCCTGTTACAGCAGCCCTGTCACCAAGACGACCTAAAGAAGCCCTATCTGGCTCCACTTGCTTTGACTTCATTTTAGTAGTCATTAATTTGGGGAGTGGAGACCACCCCAAATGTATCACTGCTTTGGTGCCTCTCATCTCTGTACATAAGCCTCCACACACAAGCCTTGCAATCCCCAGATAAGACAGTCTTCACTGGCCATAGCTTCCACTTTCCTTCGTTTGCCAGCTTTCCAAATAAATGTGCACGCGCACGTGCGCACGCGCGCGCGCACACACACACACACACACACACACACACACACACACACACACACACACTTATCCCTGAATTACTAGCTTTTTCAAGCAAGGGCAACTGAAATGATCCATGTGAGCTAGTTATTGACAACCACACTAATTAAGCCAATTAAAAGTTTGGGGTTCTGGCCTGGAAAGATGGCTCAGCGGTTAAGAGCACTGGTTGCTCTTTAAATAAAGGTCCTGAGTTCAATTCCCAGCAACCACATGGTAGCTCACAACCATCCATAATGAGATCTGGTGCCCTCTTCTGGCCTGCAGGCACACATGCAGGCAGAACACTGTATACATAATGAATACATTAAAAAAAAAAAAAAAAAGTTTTGAGTCCTTTTGTTAATGGCCAGACAAAGAGTGAGCTTGTGCCTCTGAAGTCTCTTGGTGTCCAAGCTCAGGGGTATAGCTTTTTTTAAAGACAAAACCACAACAACATCAGTGCTGGCGGAGGGGGAGGTTAATGTTACATTACTCAGGGAATCCGGGCCTAGTAATATCTGCTTTCTTTGTAGAGTTCAGCAGTATCTTCCAGACACTACAAACACATGTGGGCCATGGTCCAGGTCACGGACAGTCCTAAAAGCATCACCAACGTGGGTGAGAGGCTGAGAAGTGTCTAGGCAGACACAAAGTTGGAACCTTAGTCATTTCACACGTATCAGTTCCCAGTTACAAGCTTTGGCACAGTGGTTTTATAAAAGTGCCTGCCACCAAGCTGGACTCATATAGATGGTGGAGGGACAACCTACTCCAGCAAGTTGTTTTTTGACCGCCACACGCACTTTGTATCATACCTCCAAATAAATAATAAATAAATAATGTGCTTTTAAAATTAAAAAAAAAAAAAAAGTGAAAGCTTGGTCCAGGCAAACAACCGGTGGGGGATGCATCCAGGCATTTCCCCTTAAAGCGGAAAAATGGGCAGCCTGCACGGGTCAGGGGCGCGATCCTCCAGGATAGAGTCACCCAGAACGAGGGTCCCGCGGCACGCGGTTTGGTGCGCTGAGAGCACGACGCCTGCGTCGAGGGGCGGACTGGAAGCAATGCAGGAACACGTGCATGGGCCGTGTGAAATTGAGAGGGTTTAGCGCTGGTGCTGCATTAGAAGAAGGCGCCCCCGCGAGGTCCTCTGGGAAGCGGCGTGCGGAGTCGAGGCGCTATGTGCAGAGGAATTCTGGGAGTTGTAGTTCAGTTGGGCAGCCAGCTGGCGCGGCTCGGCCCGGGGGTCTCAGGTACCTTTGCAGGCGGTGAGAGGACAGCTTGTCATGGAAGGCCGATCCCGGTCCCCCCCGAGTTTGCGGAGCACGCTGAAGGATCCGGGTGCGCCCTGCCTCTAGCTGCACCCTAGCGGCGTACTCACGCCCTTCCCTGGCGGGCAGCAGGGCGCGGGCGGTTAGACAGCCTCGGTGGAGCCGGGTCCAAGGTGAGGTGCTGTGAGCAAAGCGGAGGTAGCCGGTGGCTTCCAGTTTCTGGGTCCCACACTGGGGTTCTGAGGGAGAGCCAGCTACTCCGTCCATTGGTCGTCTCGATGACGGGCAGCCAGCCCTCCCTAAAACTCACCACTTTGACAATTCGGCTTCTGACACCGACTGGCTTTTGTCTTGGCGGGAACTCTGTAAGGAAAGAGACTAACCCATTTTGGCAGATAGGAAAAGCGGGCATTTGAAAACTCCCAGGTTTTATTTAGAATTCTTTTTGTTTGGGTTTGGGGTTTTAATGGTTTTTGGATTTTAAATGCTTTAGATGTTTCCACACAAATTGCATCTAAAAAGCCAGTGCGTGGTCAAAAAGAATAAAACTAATTCCGTCTTCATTCATCCCTTGAGCCTGCAGAACAACAGAGATGAATCATTAAGTGAGGCACGGGTCTACGCACGGAGATCTTTATTATTCTGACTAAGCAGATGAAAGAGAACTATATATTTGTATAATGTTTTCAGATTCTCATAGCAGAGTTCTACTTTAGTAAGTGCAAAGGTGTACAGGAGGAACCTGAGATAGAAATCCGTATTAGCTGTCTTGTATCGGGGGTGTTACGAGATTGTCCCCTGTATTAACTTTAGGCAAGGTAGCTAGTGCCTGAGGGCTGGACTGATTGCCATGTCTCCTGGTCTCCACTTCTAGGCTCCCTTTCTGAGGATTCCCCTTCTCCCAGTGCTGGAAAACCAAAAGAAAATGGCATAACCAATGTGTTCCCAACTCTTGGGACTCGGGTAAGTCTATAGGTTCTTTTCTTCGCATGCGTATGTTTTCTTCTCTTCTTAAAACTTGCTCTGCCCTATTTGCTAGACCACTAGGGTCATCCTGAGAGATTGAGTAATGAACCTTACAGGAAATGTTCCTCACTTAGAACTTTCCTTCCCATTATTGCTTTTTGGCCATCCACTTTACTGTGCATGTTCTAACCACTCACTACTGTAAATGGCTGTGTGAGATGCAAAGTACTAACAGCCACACACCCTGTTTCATGGTGTTTGCTGAAGCAGGAGACTATAGATACATAAAGTAGACAGCATGAAGGAATGTGGGAGGCCAGCTCCCACCTTTTAAAGGATGCGAGGAGAGGGATAAGAAACTTTTAGGTAGAAAGATAGTGGAGAGGAGAAAGCAACGAGACAATCAGACATGAATCCTAAAGTCTTTTCTATGCATGTGACTTAAGGGAAGAGAATGATGCTGCAACCCAGGAGGCAAGGCTGTCTGCGGAGGAAAACCAAAGTGAGATCTGGTGTGAGTAGCAGTCAGGTGAGATCTGGTGTGAGTAGTGGTCAGGTGAGATCTGGTGTGAGTAGTGGTCAGGTGAGAGCTGGTGTGAGTAGTGGTCAGGTGAGAGCTGGTATGAGTAGTGGTCAGGTGAGACCTGGTGTGAGTAGGAGTCAAATGCCTGAAAGGATGGAGCAGGGGAAAACCCTCGGGAATAGGAAGAAGAGTCAATGTGGGGCCAGGCCCTGCTTATCAGTGCTTTGTGGAAAAGGACAGGAGCATTTGGGGAACTTCATGATTATTTGAGTTTGAGTAAATCCATATTCTGTGGCACATGCAGCAAACATGTTTGTTCATCTATTTATTTATGTAGGTTTTTTTGAGACAGGGTTTCTCTGAGTAGCCCTGGAACTGCCCTAGAACTCCTCTGTAGACCAGGCTGGCCTCGAACTCACAGAGATTAACCTACTTCTGCCTCCCTAGTGCTAGGATTAAAGGTGTGCGCCACCACTGCCTGGCAAGCATGTTGATTTTTAACATATAATGGACTGGGAAAGAAAAACTAAAGAGAGAAGCACTTTCTCCTTTGTGAACTCCCTGTGTTTTAAAAACCATACTGCAAAGAAAGTGTGATACTTTTTGGGCCTCTCCCTGGATACATAGTAAGCAGCTCCACAGTTCTTTAATTCAACAACACAGAAACTAGAAACTCCTTGCCTTCAGGTTTAGAATTGGAAGGTGCTGCCTATAGGTAACAGGAATTCTGATGCAAAATGACAAAAAACCAAACCTGTGGAGCACAAATGTGCCCAAGAGTCTTAATGTGGAAAGGGAAGTGAGAGTCATTTTGTCTACCCTTCCTGTCACCCTCCTCTACCATCAGTGGTTCTTTCTGGGGAGGGGGAGTCTCTGGCTGGAGGCCATTAGTAAGCATTGATGTATTTGTCTTTTCAGGACTTGCTGATCAAGAATATGGCTGAGGCTCTCACCCAGTGGGGAAAGCTGAACCCTCCTCAGGGAGATGTGTCTAAGAAGCGCAGGAATCTGGTGTTGCTGGGTAAGGATGGTGCCCCTCTCCCTGTGAGTTACCTAGCTCAGCACCTTACTGCCTGGGTTTCTAGGAGCTCTGAGGCTCTTTGTTCCAAAGATTCTCAGTCTTTGTAAGGCCTGACAGAGGTCCTGCTTTTTGTTTCTGGTTCCACTTAGACTACTTCTAGAATTATTGTAGCCTATATATTATATACTATAGTAAGTACCCTTTCCTACTCCCTAGGCAAGGAGATCAAGACAAAGCTCTGGTGAAGAAACTCTTAAGAGAATAGGTATTTATTTTTATAGTGAGGTTAAAAAACGAGTGATTTGATGGTTCTGAACTCAAATAAACCCTCTGTTGGCTAGTTTTATGTAAACTCAACACAAGCTAGAGTCATCTGAAAGGAGGGAACCTCAATTGAAAAAATGCTCCCCATAAGATCTGGCTGTAAGGCATTTTCTTAATTAGTGATTGATGAAGGAGGACCCCGCCCACTGTGGATGGGGCCGTCTTTGGGCTGGTGGTCCTGGGTTTTATAAGAAAGCAGGTTGAGCAAGCCATGAGGAACAAGCCAGGAAGCAGCACTCCTCCATGTCCTCTGTGTCAGTTCCTGCCTCCAGGTTCCTGTCCTGTTTGAGTTCCCATCCTGACTTCCTTAGGGGATTAATAGTGATGTGGAAATGTAAGCCAAATAAACCCTTTCTTCCCCAAGTTGCTTTGGTTATGGTGTTTCATCACAGCAATAGTAACCCTTACTAGAACAAATCCCATATTAACTTTTCTACCTTCTTCTTTTTCTTTTTTTTTTTAGATTTATTTATTTATTATGTATACAGAAGAGGGGACCAGACTTCATTACAGATGGTTGTGAGCCACCATGTGGTTGCTGGGAATTGAACTCAGGACCTCTGGAAGAGCAGTCGGTGCCCTTAACCTCTAAGCCATCTCTCCAGCCCCATTTTCTACCTTCTTCTAAGCACTGTTGAAGAAATCCAAAGCTGACCCCTCCCCGTTCCCTTTCTTCTCTCCTCCTTCCCCATTCCCCACATCTTTCCTTAAGACCAGGGAGCCATCAGGGCACTCTTTACCAGACTCCTTTCCTTTCCTTGTGAACAGGGCTTCCAATTTCCAAACCTGATGTGATCTCTCAGTTGGAGCACAGGGAAGAACTAGAGAGGGATGTCTCAAAAGCAGCCAGTCCAGGTGAGTGACTCTTGGAGACAGTGGAAATATAACTCAGATGGTCATGTAAATGCTTGTGGAGGAGCCTGTTGGGATTGCCTCTACCCATGGAAATGCCACACAGGTAGTGCAAAGGCCATCAGGCTGTTAATTATCTCTGCTCCCAGCCTTCTGGGCAAAAAACAAGCTATACATCTTTCCCTTTGAAGAGACAACCCTCTATGTTTAATACTCCTGGTTTCCCTAATGCATATCTATGAGCGCAGAGACCTCTGTGCCTCCTACATTACCTGACTGTTGTTTTTCACATGCTGTTTTATATTTACAGTATAATGATTTTTTTCTGTCTTAGTCAACTGATTATTGGTTGGTTTCTGTGTTTTCCCTATCCAAGCAGAGGTAGCATGGCATCGTGGTTCAGGGTACAGACTTTGAAACCAGTTTTCTGGGTTCACAGCTGATCTTAGGTAATCAGTATTTCTGTGATCTTTAAAGACTGGGTTACCCTCTTTGTGAGTCAAGTGTTCCATCTGTGAAACGACAGCTCTTCACTCACTGTGGTGAGGTTCAAGTGGGATAGAAAGTGTTTAAACAGCACCCCCTATATGCTAAGCAGATGAATGTTATTGATTAACTATAGTATTTTTTAATGATGTCGTGTTACTTCTGTCAAGATGGATTACTACAATAGATTACGAATTTATATTTCTTTGGCCGTATCCCTGTATAATTGAAGAAGCATTGTTTTGCTGGGATCTTCAATGAGTTCCTAACTTTTCCAATGCTATATTTTTCTACATTCTTCCAATGTCTTTATAGTTTTCCTGCCTAAACTTTTTTACTTCTCTTGAATCCTTAACAGAAGACAGGCATGTCTCTTAGTATCCTCCACTAATCACGAGATCTCTACAGATACTCAGAGCTTCGTTTCTTCATTTCCCTGGACATCTATTTGCTTTTGATCTTTTTCTACCTATTTGTCCTTTAAGATTTCAGGCACTTTGCAGAGTGTGGTATGCAGTTTATAACATTTAGAAACATGGCTGAATATTAGATACCATCTTTATTAGCCTATTTTGTGTTGGTATAGCACAATGTTCAAGGATAGGTACTTTGTAAGAAAAGAAATTCCTTTTGACAGTTCTGGAAAATGAAGAGCTTTGTGTCACATCTTAATGGCCCTGGTCAGAGCTTCCGTGTCTGCATGACAATGTGGCAGAGAAACAGAAAGGAAACTGGTCATGTGCAGAAGGGACCAGGTATATAGGGTAGTCTCATTTTATAACAGCCCATTCCTGCAAGAATTAATTCACTCCTCAAAATACCCTTCCAAAATTATTGCCCCCTCATCTAATACATATCACTAGTCCTCACTTCTTAAAGGTTCTACCACCCACCACTGCTGCACTAGTTATCAAGTTAGCACATGAACCTTTGGGGCCACATTCAAACTGTATCCAAATGATAACACTTAGAAGCCTGGGCGGATTTACAGCTATTTTTAGCAATGAAACTCCCCCCTTGAACTCTTCTCAGTACATCAGGATTTTGACACAGCTACCCTGACATGCTGGGAACCAATCTGAGCAAATGGAACTGTGACCTGCTCTGCACACACTGCTCTTTTTCTTTCAAAAAATGTGATTCTGTTTTGTTCTTTGTATTTTTTCTGGTTGGGGATGATAGTAAGCAATCAGAGTTTATCATGTGTTTTCTAACTACTAAGCTTTATAATCATTTGAATTGGTAGAGCCATACAACATTGAATACTAGCTTCTAGAATTTGTGTCTTATTTTGAAACAGTGACAACCAGTGTGTGTGTGTGTGTGTGTGTGTGTGTGTGTGTGTGTGTGTAAGAGGACTGATTTCGAAAGATTAGTTTTTAGTTACAATTAGGACATGAGAGCATGGGAAGAGATTAGAGCAAGAAGGGAGGCTAAAGGTGGTCTTTCTTCAGGTAAGCGGTGAAGGGCTCTGTGGGTACAGTGAGTCTGTGGGTACAGTGAGTCTGTGGGTACAGTGAGTCTGGGGGTATAATGAGTCTGTGGGTACAATGAGTCTGTGGGTACAGTGAGTCTGTGGGTACAATGAGTCTGTGGGTACAGTGAGTCTGTGGGTACAGTGAGTCTGTGGGTACAATGAGTCTGGGGGTACAATGAGTCTGGGGTACAATGAGTCTGGGGGTACAATGAGTCTGGGGGTACAATGAGTGAGTCCCTAGAGGCTTTTTCTTATCTCATCCATGTGCCCTCCAGACCCTGTTTTATTTGTGTGTCATTTCAAGCCGCCACTGCTTGGCCTGGTTCTGTTACTGTTCCTCATGCCCTACCTTGCTGACTAACACAGTGTTGACTGGCTTCTCACCCCTTCCCTTTTCGCAGCATCTTTTCCCAGTCAGCCATTTCTTCATGTCCTTTCAACAGTGCAAGACTCTGAGGACTTTGCAGTTTATGTTTTCTGCAAGCATTTTTGGTTTGTCTTATTATTTCTCTTTGTATGTAATTTGTTTCTTTCAGAGTGGGAAACAGTGCCAGAAAGCAAGAAGCTAACTCAAGAGAAGCATTTTTCTGAAGAGGAATCATCCCCTGGAGTGTTACTAGAGAGTTTTCCAGAGGAAGGATCCAGGGACTGTGAAGACTCTTTAGAAAACCAGTGGGAAAACCATGAAAAACACCCAATATGAGAGCTGGTCCCTCAGAAGAGACTTTCTGTGAAGAGAAGCCTCCAATGTGATGAAATTATGAGAAATTTTAGTCAGTGGTCATTACTTGTTCAACACCAAGGAGAGAGACTTCATAATTGTGGTTCACTTAAGAACTTTAAAAATTCAGCTATGATTAAACAGGGGGAAACCTGGGCAGGAAAGAAACCTTGGAAATGTAACGAGTGTGAGAAAGCCTTCAGTTACTACTCGGCCTTCGTCTTGCATCAGAGAATTCACACAGGAGAAAAGCCCTATGAATGCCATGAATGTGGTAAAGCATTTAGCCAGAGCATACACCTTACTCTACACCAGAGAATTCATACTGGAGAGAAGCCCTATGAGTGCCATGAATGTGGGAAGGCCTTCAGTCACCGCTCAGCCCTTATTCGGCATCACATAATTCACACTGGAGAGAAACCCTATGAATGCAATGAATGTGGGAAGGCCTTTAACCAGAGCTCATACCTCACTCAACACCAGCGAATTCATACTGGAGAGAAACCTTATGAATGTAATGAATGTGGGAAGGCCTTCAGCCAAAGCACGTTCCTAACCCAGCATCAGGTCATTCACACTGGAGAGAAACCTTACAAGTGTAACGAATGTGGCAGAGCTTTCAGTGATCGTTCAGGCCTTATTCAGCACCAGAGAGCTCATACTGGAGAGAGGCCTTATGAGTGTAATGAATGTGGGAAGGCCTTCGGCTACTGTTCAGCCTTGACGCAGCATCAAAGAACTCACACTGGGGAGAAGCCCTACAAGTGCAGTGACTGCACCAAAGCCTTCGGTGACCGCTCAGCCCTTATTCGTCATCAGAGAACACACACTGGAGAGAAGCCTTACCAATGCAAGGACTGTGGAAAAGCTTTCAGCCAGAGCTCATCTCTTATGAAACACCAGAAAACTCACACTGGAGAAAAACCCTATATGTGTAAAGAATGTGGGAAAGCTTTTAGCCAGAGCTCATCTCTTTCTCAACATCAGAAAACTCATGCTGGAGGGAAAAACAAGGCATATGGACAAGCCTTCAGTGAGCATTCAGTCTTTGGCCAACAAAAGAGAATCCATACTGGATAAGTGTATGACATTCAAAGTGAATTTTTTTTTTGAGCATTTACCATATGTTATGAGGGCTACAAAGAAATGTAAGATGATTATCTTATAAGTTATTGAGGCATCTGCTGATGTGGGACATAACTCACTTAGGCTATGAAAGGAGGTTTTAAATTTTTTTTAAAGTTATTCTTTTTTAATAATTTATTTGTAGTTTATGTACATTGGTGTTTTGCCCACATGTAGGTCTGTGTGAGGGCATCGGATCCCCTGGAACAGGAGTTACAGGCAGTGGTAAGCTGCCATGTAAGTTGGGGGTTAGACCTGGGTCCTTTGGAAAAGCAGCTGGTGCTCTTAACTGCTGAGTCTTCCCTCCAGCCCCGAGGTTTACATTTTTAAAATAATTCCTGGATGGAAGACACCAAAAGGAAATTCTCTTCTAACGTCCTGATGCGTGCGTGCGTTGCCACATGCTTGAGAGTAGGATATAGCATCGTGGAAAGAAGACATCTTACTCGTGCTAGATAGTCTCTGAACACTGAGGAAATAAGTTCTAAGGAAACACGTGGGCATTTTAGCAACAGAAATAAAAGACTGAGAATTCACAGTGAGCGTGCCTAGGATCCGGAATGGTAGAACCGTTGTCCTTCAGCCTAAAGCACACGAACACGGAAGAAGTAGATGGAAAGGTCAGGGGAAAGAGTTGAGGGGTGAGGGGTGCGGTAACTTAGTGTTGACAGCCAGAAGAAAATAGTCGACTTGACGGCTGCTCTGTTCAGAGCTCACGTGAGGGCAGCTTCCCCCTAAAGCTGAGGAATATTGGCATGGAGGCCTGCTTCTGTGCTTTTGTCTTTCTGTCTAGCTTTTAAGATGTATACTTGGAATCATTTTATCCCAAGGCTGAAAACTTACAGCTTAGTTAGTTTACGAAAGAGACCTTTGATATGTTCAGTGTGTTTTAAACTATCTGAGTTACCTGAGAATGTTTATTTATAAAGATTTACCTCAACTATAAGTAGCTTGTACCTTGCATTTTTTTAATGCCATAGAAAATGTAGATTTGCACTGACATTGCATTGACTGTGAGAGCCTTGGGAAGACGGATATGCTTGCCTTTCTCTATTATACTCTTGGACTAGTGGCAGGTGACTTTGAACATGCACGTTTTTAATTGAAAAGGTGAAGGTTAGTATTGGAAACATCATTTGAAAGTGGCTATTTTACTTTCGGGTTTCCCTGTGCTGTGTCTCGGTGTGGATTACTGTTTTGTAGTTGTTGGGCTGCTTCAATCCATAGGTTTAGAAACTTTACCAAACATGGAGATTTTTCAGCCTGGTGCCATTTCTTCAAAATTACATTTTTTAGCCCACTACCCTACCTGGTCTCCATTTCTGGATTTGGATGGCAGAACCGTTAGCTCTGGTTGTAGTCTCACAAGTTTCTGAGACTGTTCGTTTTTTTTAATTCATTTTTTTCTATTAGTCTCCTTGATCTGCTGAAACAAAATCTCATAGATTAGGTAGTCCAAGGACGGTGTCTCCCAGAGTTCTGGAGTGTGAAGAGTCTAAGATTAGGATGCCATCTGACTCCATTTCCTGCCAGACTTCTGACTCACAGGCAATTGTCTTTCCTTTTTGGTTTTATAAGGATCTTATGTTGCATGTAGTCCAGGCTGGCTTCAGATTCTCTATGTAGCTAAAGATGGTCCCCATCCTCCTGCATCCCCTCCCCACATGCTGGTATTGTAGGCCTGCACCATCTTGTCTTCTTGATGAATTCTGACTCTCTCTCTTGGTTTGTTTTTGTTTTTTGAGACAGGGTTTCTCTGTGTAACTCTGACTGCCCTGGAACTTGCTTTGCAGACTAGATTGGCCTTGAACTCACAGAGATCTGCCTGCCTCTGCTTCCTGAGTGCTAGGATTAAAGGCATCACCACCACTGCCTGGCTATGATTATCTTCTTGATATGTCTTCATGCAGACTTTTGTTAGTGAATGTAGAGGGTGAGAGATAGAGATACTTCTCTCATTATGTTATCAGTCCCATTAGATTAGGACCCTACTCTTATAACCTCACTTAGCCTTAATTACCTCTTTTAAGTCCTATTTCTAAATACAGTTTACACTAGGAGCTCAGCCTTCAGCACACAGTTTTTAAGGAGACCCAAATGTATTCCTTGTCATGCCATTCCTGCCCCTTCCCACCTAATTCATGTCCATGCATGAATTACATACATTTGCTCCAGCCATTTCCAGAGTCTGGAATCCCAGCCCCAGCTGTAAAGTCTAAAGTCCAAAGTTTGGTCTATCACCTGAATCAGATATGACTGAGATATTTGATTATCCATCCTAAGCTATGCACCCGTGAAACTAAGTTATGTGCTTCTAAAATACTATGGTAGGATAGGCATAAGGCAGACATTCCTACACCAAAGGATAGAAATGCAAATGAAGGAATGGGTGATGGATGCCAAGCAAGCTCAAAACCCAGCAAATTGCACTAGATGGTAATATATGAGAATAATCCATTTTGGCTTGATTCACAGCTGGTGAACCTGTTAGTGTGACAGTCCTTCCTCTATGGCTCTGCCAAATAGCCCCACGCCCCGGGCTCTGCAGGGCAGTCTCAACTGTCGGGTTTATGGTGAAGGCCATCTTGCCTGTTGAAACCAAGATGAACTAGTTGAATTCATCTATGAGCTACGCCCATCACTTTACTAGCTCGGGAGCTGTACCCACCATCTCATCAAATGGCTGTCCAGACACAGTGTTAGCACTTTCTTCCTAGCACACTTTCTCGGGTTTTCCCATGAGCAGAATTTCCCCATACCTTTCGAGTCTCATTTCTTCTCGATTAACATTCCAGTGCATTAGTTCATCTGTCCCATCGCACATCTTAACAACTACAAGCAGTGAGACTCCACTCTTCCCTTTGGGTACCTTATCTAGAAGTTGCTGCTCTATACCCAGTTCCATCGCTCTCAAGGTCTTCCTTCCACAAAACACTAGTGTGTTCATCAGACAAGTCTAACATCATAAAAAGTTCATCTCTAGTTCCAAGAGCATGTTCCTCTGTAGATGAATTTCTAAATGGTCTTATTAAATAAAAAACACGGAGTTGGATATAGAGGTTAAAGCCTGAAAGAGATCAGGGAAATAGGGAAAGTCACAGCTAAACTTATCTCACCAACTCAGCAGCTTCCAAAGGCGAGTTACTTCCTGTCTACTTAGGCCTATATGCCTTGCTCTTCTGCCATCTGATTTGCTCTCTGTTCAGCTACATCACTTCCTCTTTCTGCCCAGCTCTGTCACTTCCTGTCTGTCTTTACAGACCTCCAGACCTCCATGGTTAACTAGTGTTGGATTAAGACGTGTGCCACCACACCTGGCTCTGTTTCCAGTGTGGCCTTGAACACACAGAGATCCTGTCTGCCAAGTGATAGGATTAAAGGTGTGTGCTAACATTGCCTGACTTCTGTGTTGTGGCTGGCTTTTTCCTCTGATCTCCAGGCAAGCTTTATTTATTAAAGCACAAATAAAATATCACCACATTCCTCACCGCCATCTAAGTCCTCACCAGAACAGCCTTCCCATTCTGCATGTACCTCAGGACTCTTCTGGCCTTTCCCCACTATCCAGTTGCAAAGGTGCTTAGGCATGTTTAATGTTTGCTATAGCAAAACTCCATTTCTTGGCACCACAACCTTAGTTGGCTCAGGATGCCATAGCAAAATACACTGACTAAGTGGCTCAAACAAAAGACATTTATTTCTCACAGTTCTGGAGGCTAGAAGTCCAAAATCAAGGTCCAGCAAGGTTCAGTTCCTGATGAGAGTGCTCCTCCTTATTTGAAGATGGTCTTCATATGGCCTTACCTCTATCTATCTATCTATCTATCTATCTATCTATCTATCTATCTATCTATCTATCTATCTATCTATCATCTATCTCTCTATCTATCTAGAGAGAGAGAGAACTCTCCTTTGCTTTTATAAGGCCAGCAGAGTAGTCCTGTTGGATTAAGACATTACTCCTATGACCTCTTTTAGCCTTAATTACTTCCTAAAAGCCAATCTTCAGATATAGTCCCATTGGGGAGTTGTGATGGCTGTTCTTGGTTGTCAACTAAAATACATCTGAAATTACCTACAACCTAAATGACTGGGTGTACCTGTGAGGGATTTGTTTCTTAACTAAATCATTTGAAGTGGGATGACCCACTTCTAATCTGGACCTTTGAGGTGGGAGGATCCACCTTAATCTGAACTATACCTGGTGACAGCCTGTATAAAGGACATGAAAGGACTCTCTCTCTCTCTCTCTCTCTCTCTCTCTCTCTCTCTCTCTCTCTCTCTCTCTCTCTCTCTCTCTCTCTCTCTCTCTGCCTGCTGGCATCCTCTTGCTAACAAGTCTACTCCTTCCTTATCATTAGAGCCGATTTCTTTGGGATCTCAGCATACACTGAAGACCAGCTGAGACATCCCACCTCGTGGCCAGAGCAACTACTGGATTCGTGGACCTTCTGTTGGTCCAGCTATTGTTGGAGTGGTTGGACCACAGCCTGTATGCTACTCTAATAAATCCCGTGTGTGTGTGTGTGTGTGTGTGTGTGTGTGTGTGTGTGTGTGTGTGTGTGTGTTCATTCTGTAAGTTCTGTTCCTCTGAAGAAGCCTAATACAAGGGTAGAGCTTCAACATAATGAATTGGAGGTGAATGGGAAGAGATAGATGGATACAATTCGATCCTTTGTCATTTTATCTGTTGATCATATTGGATATTTTCTTTTGTTTTGTTTGTTGTGTTCTCAAGTTCACAGTCAGTTTTCCCTCTCTCCCTTCATTGTACTCTGGAGCCCATCCATGAGCTTATTCCAGTTACTGTATTGCCTTGTTGGGTAATTATAATATCTATGCCATATTAGTGTGTTGGACATCTGTTTTAAGATTTTCTTGGTCTTGGAGTGATGAGTGATTTTATACTGAAATCTGGATATTTTGAATTTTACAAGACTTGGTATTCTATTTAATCTTCTGTATTGGCAGGCCTCCTCAGACATTACCCTGATAGAGAAAGGGCTGGGCTATCCATGTTTGAATTGGTGTTAGAAGTCTCGTTGTACCTGGGCCTCTAATGGCACCATGGTAGGGGACCTCAATACTGCTAGGGTGATATAGGATTTATAGCTCCCCATTCATGCCACCCTGGCTAGGAAATCCATGAATGTCATGACTTCCAGTATTAGAGAAGGGTGAGATAACTTCATTACCATGGGGCAAATCCTGACTCTAGACTTTCACTGATGCCAGTGTGGCTGGGAAGGTATATCTGGTCTCTGGATAGTTTGGAAAGCCTCATCCCTCCACTGGCATTGGTGAGGCGGGGGCTGGGGTAGGGTTTCAAACTCTGGCCCCGTGGGGGAGGAGTAGAAATGCAGTCTCCCCAAATATCCCTTGCTGGTAGGGAAGGACCACATGTTTTCCTGTGCTAGAACTGGGAAGTATTGTCTAAACGTTTTCTATGCTGCTGGACTGCCCCCTTCCGGACTCACTTGCTAGAAAGACTAGGTAGACTTTTCTTGGGCCTTTAAAAATCTACCTCCCCCTCTCCTCTTTCCTTTCCTGTTCTTCTCCCTGCTCCCACCTCTGCATTTTTTGGCTTGCCAGCTTCTCCAAAAAGGAGTTTGTGATACAAGGCTAAAAGAAGTTTCAAGAAAGTCTGCTGTGGGGTCCCTTGGGTTTCTAGGCCCTTGTGCATTTCGTCTCTCTCCACCTGTTAGGACCTTGCGTTTGTCTTGTTCCAATTCTGAGCCATGCTTGGGCTGACAGGGAAAACAGCTACTCCATCTCCCCCTCGCCATTCTTGTTCTGAGACTCACCCAGCACGTGGAGTTCTGTGGACAGAGCCTGCAGGTCTGTGGCGTACGGGGTGGTAGTGCAGGATAGCCAGTTAGAGCTGGTTCTGCAGAGGCTCCTGGGGGAAAAACACACACTGACTCCTCTAGCTTTTCTCAGTTGAATAGCAGTGCTTAGTTTGTGCGTTGCAACCTTGAGAAGGAAAGATAGCTACAGCTAAACATAGAAACTGTAGTGTTAATATTTTTGTTTGTATCTCCAAGATATGATTTATATATGTTTATTATTACTTCAAGAATGGGTAAGAACCACTGACAGATTGAATTTACATTTTTCAATTGCATTTTTTCCCCAATTACGTATGACTTATATCTGGCTATCGGTTCATTTAAGTTTGATATATGGTATTATAGAGAACCAACAAAATTAAAATGATAATTGATATTTGAGACAAGTCACTTTATGTTTGAACTGTTTGTTTATATATGTATTTTTCAAAATGTCATACCTCTTTGAGAGTGACTAGAACTAGGTGGAGAGTGGGTGCAAAGGTGATTGGTAAACTGTCAAGTGCTATATAATTTTGATTAGTATTGATATAGTCACTTATATGATCTGTCCATCCTGATTCTTTGTGACGGTATAGCTCAATAAAAATGACTGTCAATAAAATGGACAGAGTCTTTGTATTTTCTTTTTAAACTACGTTTTCTTGAGCAGTAGTAAATATATATGCCTTTTGTAATAAATATATTTTATTTTTTAAAGCATTTAATTTTTTACTTATGTGATTGCATGTGTATACAGAGGGTATGCCCACATACCTGTAGGTGCCCGCAGAGGTCAGACATATCAGATCTCCTGGACCTGGAGTTAGAGGCACTTATGTACAGCGCAGCTACCAAGAGCTGAACTCAGCTTCCTCTGCAAGAGCAGTACACACTCTTAACTGCTGATGCATCTCTCCAGCCCCAAGCTCTTTATTACTAATTAACAAACTGTATTGATTTATTTTGATGTTAAAGAATCCAAGCATTCCTGGGATTTACCCAGTGTTGTGATTTCCCCATCTCTGGAAAATATGGGAAAAGACATGCCTTGAATGTCTGTGTTCTCCTGCTAAGCTGGGACTGATGTGTTTATAGATTTGTTGATTAGCTTTAGGACTAGTCATATTTCTGTTTCTTATGTTTGGTTTGTAATTGTGTCCTTTTCCTTTTGAGATTGCTTCTTCATAGTCTTTCTCTTGATTCTGTTTACAAAGTTTTGTCAACTTTATTAGGCCTTGAAAATTAATTTTTTTGGGAATTTAGAAAGTCAACTTTATCAATATTTACTTTACACATAATAAAATTCATCCACGTGTTCAGTGAGCTTGGAAAAAGTTAATGCCTCTTTCATCCACCACTGTGATTGTGTGCTGTATGGTAGGGTAGCTGTTCCTGCTTCTCCCTCCTCCTCCTCTACTTCTGTTCCTGTGTTCTCCCCCACTCTGTTCTACCCTCCTTCTCTCCCTCCCTCCATCTCCTTCTCTCCTTCATTTCTTCCTTTATTGCCTACTGTGCTGTCTCATCTGTTCCCAAATTTCCTTTTTAAAGCTGAATAATATTCCTCTGAGTGTATGTCCTGCTCTTGAGCCATCTCTCCAGCCCTGCATTTACATCTTAAGAACTGTAATTAAAATCTAATTACATCGCTCCCCCTCTCCCCTTTCCTCCCTCCTGTTCTTCCCATGTCCCTTTCCTTCATCTCCTCCCAGACCCCAACCCTCAAGGAGGCTAGAGAGATGGTCAGTGGTTAAGAGAACACGCTGCTGTTGCAAGAGGACACCAGCTCAGTACCCAGCAATCATGTGGGTGGCTCACAACCACCTATAACTCCAGACCCAGGGGATGTGACACCCTCTTCTGGCCTCTGCATTGAACTCATGTGCAAATCCATACTCAGATATACACATTAAAAATAAGAATAAAAACTTTTGACGTGGGATATCTGAAATGTTGGCAGGGACTGGTGGGGATAGAGCATAGGGCCTCTTGAAGGCTAAGCATGCACTCTGCCATAGAGCTACATCCACAGTGCCTCTAGGTTTTTATCCGTTTTAAAATTTCATTTCTATTCATCTGTGGGAGTTTGGTAGACATACTCTTGATGTGTTCTCAAATACAGCGGTAGCGTGAATCCTAATCGGTCTTAATAATAAAAACTTGGAGTCAGAGAGCTGGGTAAATGCTGAAAGATCAGAGAAGTAAAGGAGCCAGCCAGTAGAGAGAGTTCTTACCTCTACCGAAATCCTCAGACTGAAAAGGGGGGCTCCTGTCTCCTGCCTTATGTTACTGTCTCCACCTCCCTAGTGCTGGGACTAAAGGCATGAGTTTCCCATGTGCTGGGATCAAAGGCATGATTCTCCCTAGTTCTGAGATTAAAGGTGTGAGCCTCCACCATCTGGTTCTGTTTCTTTTTTAGACTGGCTCAATCGCATGTAACCCAGAGTGACCTTGAACTCCTGATCTTCCTGCTTCCTCTTCCCAAGTGCTGGAATTAAAGGTGTGTGCCACCACTACCTGGCCCCTATGGTTAACTAGTGGCTAGCTCCACACTCTGATCTCCAGGCAAGCTTTATTTGTTAGAGCACAAACAAAATATCACCACAGACAGCTGCTGTCATCTATGAGGATGTGTTCCATGATGGTCTCAGTGGCACTTGAAACCTCATGTAATACCATATCTATGTACTTTATTCTTATAGTTTTTCTTTAGCATATGTGAATCATTGATCTTGTGCCTTAGAGTCATTATTGAGTAAAAGTAAGGACTACTTAAATGCAAGCACTGTGATATCCTGGCAGTCAATCCGATAACACGGTGGCCAAGTGACTAAGGAGAAGTAGTGTGTACAGTGTGGATACATTGGACAAAGAGATGATCCATGTTCCTCTTGGGGAGGATGGAGCGGAGGGGCATGACAGTTCATCATTCATCATGCCACTCAGATCAATGCACAACCAGAAACATAGGAATTGATTATTTCTGGGATTTTTCATTTAATATTTTCAGATGGTATTTGATGTAAGCTTTATTATTATTTGATGCAAGCCTTATTAGGGTACACAATATATCACCACAATTTGAAATTTCAGAAAATGGGGCCACAGGTAGAAGAAGAACCACTATGTCTGTATTGGGATAGTATCTCCCATCATTCAATAAAAAACAAACAAACAAACAAAAAACAATATGGAGGGCCAGTGAAATGGCTTCATGAATAAAGGTATCTACCACCAAGTCTGATACATAAATTCAATCCCACGCTGACAGGTGGGTGCATGCCCAAGAGAAATAAAAACACATTTACAAAAAGATTTCTACAAATGGGTCATTAGCTCACCATTACAGCAGCCCAAACAGGAAACAGCCCAAAGGTCCATCAGCAGTATAACAGAAAAAACAAATTACAGTGTTTTCATGCAATGGGCCATTAGTCAACAGTAAAAGAATGAGCTGTTAATACACAAGTGAATGCCGCAAACATCTTGCCTTGTGGAAAGAGCCAGAACCCACAGCACAATGCTACATGACTCCTTTCATGGGACCCTCTAACGGAGGCCAAAGTGATGGATAATAACAGAAAGGAGAAAGGCAGTTGCTTCTTAGGGAAGGACTGTCTGGGAAAGGGAGAGCGAGATTTCTAAAGTGCTTCAAAAAGTAATTAAGAAGCCAGGGTCTGGGGGTGTATACCTGTTATCGTCTCAGGATGCTGAGGCAGCATTGTGAGTTTGAGGCCACAGTGTGCTAAACTGGGGCTCTGATTCGAAATACAATATGGGAACATTAATAGCCTAGTAAAGGCCCAAGGTCAGTTTAACTTTGGGGTAACTGGAGCTGCTTGCACACTAATGCGCTCCCACCATGCTGTCCAGGGGTTCTGCTTTGGTTTCCTGCTTAGGATTCCTGTGCTTAAGAATTTCCATGTAGTTCTCATAATTGTCACCAGGTGGCAGTGTCGCTCAGTCAATCAGACTCCTGAGGTGGCTCCATGGAGCTTCTTGCCTCTATGCAGCTGTTTACATTGTCATCAGTCACTTTTGAGTAGACCACATTATTCACCCCGATTACCTATTTAATCCACCAGGCTCAGGGGAAAATGACTTATCTGTTTGTCTAGGACGTATCTGTGGCTTTGTTGCAGGAACCCAAGGATCCTGTTGAGGACTGAACAATAGCAAAATTCAGATACTGCAGTGGCATGACCTTTGTCTTGACAGGTGGCACATGTGCGGCACAATGCCCTGTGGAAGAGTTTGGAAAAGCAGAGGGGCCACGTGTGTGTGTGTGTGTGTGTGTGTGTGTGTGTGTGTGTGTGTGTGTGTAGAGAGAGAGAGAGAGATAGAGAGAGAAGGAGAGAAGCCAGTTGTGGTGACTCACACCAATAGGATAGCCTGAAGAGGTGGAAGCAGGAGGATCACAAGTTCGAGGCCAACTTGGACTGTGCCTTGGCACTGGTAAGTTGGCTCAGTAGGCAAAGACACTTGCCTCCACGTCTTAGGATGAGTGTGATTCCCCAGAACCCATATGGCAGAAGGAGAGAATCAACTTCTGCAAGTTTTCCTCACTTCCGCGTGTGCAA
This sequence comes from Peromyscus maniculatus bairdii, assembly GCF_049852395.1. Lineage (NCBI taxonomy): Eukaryota > Metazoa > Chordata > Mammalia > Rodentia > Cricetidae > Peromyscus > Peromyscus maniculatus. The sequence goes on along the minus strand of NC_134855.1, from coordinate 105,362,522 downwards.
TGTGGCATGCCCCCATCAAATGAATTAATCATATAGTAATATTCTCTAAAAGAACTTATGAAAGAGTAAATACATTTTAAACAAACCTGCATGTCTCCGTGCTCAAAGGCACACTTCCATAGCTTGCCCACTAGCTGTATGGCAGAGCTCTGGACCCAGGGGGGATTGCTGGCTTTGTTAAACACATGCCATGTCCCATGAACAGCTGTGATTGCTGAACACATCTGATAGCTTTAAGATGTAGGGAGTCAATTAATCATCATCAGTCATCACAGAGGCTTCCTCAGGGGTAGATGCAGAGACCCACAGCCAACAATTAGGTAGAGCTTTGGGAACCCTGCCGAAGAGGCAGAGGAAGGATTATAGGAACCAGAGGTGTCAGACACCAGAAGAACACAGCCCACAGAATCAACTAAGCAAAGCTCATAAGGGCTCACAGAGACTGAAGTGGCAACCACAGAGCCTGCATGGGTCTGGGCTAGACCCTCTGCCTACATGCTGTGGTTGTTTAGCTTGGAGTGTTTGTGGAACTCCTAACAATGGGAGTGCGGGTATCTCTGACTCTTTTACCTGTTCTTGGGACCCTTTTCCTCCTACTGGGTTGCCTTGTCCAGCCTTGATATAATGGTTTGTGCCTAGTTTTACTGCATCTTTTTATGCCATGTTCTGTTGACATCACTGGGAGGCCTGGTCTTTTCTGACAGGAAATAGAGGAGCAGTGGATCTGGGGGAAAGGACAGGTGGGAACAGACTGGAAGGAGTGGAAGGGGGTGAAACTGTGGTCAGGACATATTGCATGGGAGAAGACTAAATAAACAAACAAATAAATATGTAGGGACTATTGATATCTCAATTTTGAGGCAAAGAAACAGATAGCCAGGGTTCTCTGTGTCCAGTGTCAGGGCAGCTGGTCATGACTGACAGGGCCACAATCAGGGGAGGAAGATCTGAGATGCTTCTGTTTACTGGCTGGGAAGACAAAATGATACATAATTGCCATCATTCCCTTATAACTCTTGAGAAGGTCCCCAGTTCAGCAGTCCTTTGCACCCAGGTACGTGCTGACCAGTGAGCCAGACCTTCAAGGCCAGCCAGAGCAACATAAGACCATTTTTCAATGTCTCACCAACATGACTGCCTAAACATGTGCTGAACAAGGTCAACAATAGGCATGCCAAAGTGGATGGGGAAAACCCACGAGGTCTCAGTCTTGCACAAAGAATTGTACACAACTAAGGAATGAAGAGAATGGGGGAAATAGTCTCCCCCAAGGAAGAGCACACCAATTGGTTATCCAATACCAATGGTCAGCCCTGAAAACACGAATACAAGGAGTAGTATAGAGACTGAGCAGGTTGTGTTTGTAAATATGCATGTATATACATATGTGCATGCAATAACAATTAATGGGGGGAAAGGCCATGAATTTTAAAGAGGCCCAGGAGGGGTATATGAGAGGATGTGGAAGGAAGAAGGGGAAGAGAGAAATGATGCTATTATATTATAATCTCAAAATAAAGGGAAAAAAGAAATCAGCCCTAAAAACAGACCATGGTTCTCTTGTTGTGCATACTTAGCCTAGCTCTGCACTCTAGTCCTGTGGCCAGCTGCTGCAGGCTGCTCAGGGTTTGTGTTTAAAGGATGACAGCAGCATCCCTTGTTTTCCTGTACTTTCAGCCTGAGGTGGCTACATCGTGGGCAAAAGGTGTGTGTTTGGAATTGCTTGCTGATTCTTGGCAAAATAACCTGGAATTATTTTTAGCTCTGTAATCCTCACTTGCCTCATTGTGTAGGATGTCCTGTTCTCTGATAGACTACTCATTTTTTTAAAAAATGCCCTTTCACAAGGGATGACTTCCAGTCACATTCTTGGCTTTGGGTCCCCCTCCCCACTTTGTCCAGGGGTTCTTATAAGACTCCAAATTATAGCTCTTTGGTTTAGCTTTGTACACACACACACACACACACACACACACACACACACACACACACACACCTTAACTGTATTGGTTTCCTCCTCCATACACAGCTCAAAGCAGGCTGTTCCTAGCTGATACCTGCACGCTGTTTCTTGCTCCCACAGCCCACAGTCTGAGCCGGGCAGGACCAGTAACCAGCCCATCACCAGCAGTTTCCACAGTACCAGATCTGTACATTTGTTTCTATAGGTTTCCACACCCAAAGTTGGGAGGCAGATCCAGCCTAGAGTGGAAAGATGGCTCCACTTCCTCCCCTACTTGTCCGAGAGGTAGAGGGAGCTCTTGGGAGCAGCCCTGGGAAAGGAGCTGGAGAAATCACTCTCAGACCACACATGAGACAATTGGCAGTTTGTGAAGGTGAAGCCTGAGACCTTGTGCTTGGAAATGTACTGTTACAGTTTGGATCTTGAATGTCCACCAAAGGCCACATGTTTAAGGCTTGGTCCCCAGCCTACAGTATTGTTTGAGGGGGAACCTTCAGGTTATGAGGCCTAGGAAAAGGGAGGTAAGCTCCTGGGGTCATGTCCTCAAGGGAGATAGTGTGATCCTGCTCCCTTCCCCTCTTTCTTTGCTTCCTGGCCACCATGAGGTGAGCAGCCTCCTCCGTCTTTCACTCCCACAGTGATGTACTCCCTTACCACAGGCTAAAAAGCAACACAACTAACAGACCACGATCTGAAGCCTCCAAAACTGTGAGCCAAAACAACCCTTTTATCTTTAGAAGTTGATTTCTCTCAGATGTCTATTGAGGAACAAAAGCTAACCATTACACATACCCTCCAGATGGTCCTGCCCAGTCTGCTCTGAGTGTTTTCAGAGATTAACATACTGCTCAGAGACACACCCGCTTCAGTGGTGTAGCTATTGATAGGTTGCCCATGTTCCTGTGAAAAGTCTCTTACCCATCCTCGTGTGAAGAGCCTCTTACTCATGCTCCTGTGAAGTCTCTCACCCATGCTCCTGTGAAGAATCTCTCACCCATGCTCCTGTGAAGAGTCTCTCACCCATGCTCCTGTGAAGAATCTCTCACCCATGCTCCTGTGAAGAATCTCTCACCCATGCTCCTGTGAAGAGTCTCTCACCCATGCTCCTGTGAAGAGTCTCTCACCCATGCTCCTGTGAAGAATCTCTCACCCATGCTCCTGTGAAGAGTCTCTCACCCATGCTCCTGTGAAGAGTCTCTCACCCATGCTCCTGTGAAGTCTCTCACCCATGCTCCTGTGAAGTCTCTCACCCATGCTCCTGTAAAGAGTCTCTCACCCATGCTTCTGTGAAGTCTCTCACCCATGCTCCTGTTAAGAGTCTCTCACCCATGCTCCTGTGAAGTCTCTCACCCATGCTCCTGTGAAGAGTCTCTCACCCATGCTCCTGTGAAGTCTCTCACCCATGCTCCTGTGAAGTCTCTCACCCATGCTCCTGTGAAGAATCTCTCACCCATGCTCCTGTGAAGTCTCTCACCCATGCTCCTGTGAAGAGTCTCTCACCCATGGTCCTGTAAGGAACTCTATTGAAATTCATTGGTTAACAAAAAATAAGACATGAATGTAGAGGGGGAACTAGTTGGGAAGAGGAAAGGATCTGTGGGGGGGAGGATATAGTGAGGGTGAATATGATAAATAAAACATATGCATGTATGGAAATTATCACAATGAGACCCATTATAACTTACAATTAATAAATGCTAACAAAACATTTTAAAAAGAAAATTTCTTAAAGAGAATTACCTTCAAGTGGAACTATGGACTGGAACACAATGACGTCACAAGAAGGGAGATGCATCCAAGCAGATAGGTATTCCAGCACCCTGGGGCCCCCATCCAGATGGTGCAGTTAGAGGTTTAGTTGGTAGAAAACTATGGGAGAGCATTCAGGTCAGGAGACAGCATGTACTTGCAGGGAAAGAGACTTGAGGGACTAAGGTGCATTGGGGACAGGGACAGCCTCAGCAGAGCTACTATTGATGGCCAACTGAGAGGTCGGCCAGCTTATGAAGAAGCCTAGAACGCCTCCCACCAATGAGTACAGGAGTCCGGGGGACTGTTTCAAGACATAATTAACGCTGGGCCTTAATCAGCCAGGTTTACATTTCTCTTGGGCCAGTGTCAGTGGCTGGTACCTGTGTGGAGGGGAGACACAGCTTTCTCCTCTGCTGCCCTATCTTGAGAATTAGATTGATAGAAGGCAAGTTAATAGTAATAAAGCATGCAAATGTAAAATAAGTCTTTTTCATGACACGAGCCTTTAAAAGGAAATCCAACAAAACTGATGTGTGGTGACAGAGAGGTGACTCAGGAGTACCTACGCTCCTGCAGAGAACCTGGGTTCAGTTCCCAGCACCCACATGGCGGTGATGGGGGCAGTCTCACAACTGCCTGTAACTCCAGTTCCAGAGGATCTGACACCCTCTTCTGGCTTTTGAGGGTAGCTGCATGTATTTGGTGCACACACATACACTCAGGCACATACACATAGATAAATATTTTTAAAAGAACATGTTGTAGTGGGTAGCTGTTCCAGCTTTGACCTGGAAGTGCCACTTTTAGTGAGACTTCCGGTAAGTGCCATGCCTACCTATGACCTGCCTCTGAGGCGGGGCTGAGACAGGAGCCCTTAAGACCTGAGATCTGGATGTGCCGGCTCTCTTGGTTCCTTGTGATCATGGACGCTGGATGGTAGACCTAGCAGAGTTTTCCAGAGAACACTGCTGGACTGCACGCACTTCACCTCTCCCAGATCCTGTAACCAACCCCTTTACTGGCTTTAAGTTACCCCAAAATAAACCTTCTTTTTAACTACATGGAGTTGCCTTAATAAATCTCCCAATAACATGTTTGGTATAATATTGAACAAAGTGAGGCAGTTGTGGAAAAGATACAAGGATAGTGAAGGGGAGGACAGCTAAAGGAAGATGACCATAATTAAACTTCTCTCAGCCATGACTCCTCCTTAAAATGCGCTCTGTTCTTCCTGGTATGAAGAAAGCATCTCCTCTCCAGAGTTTCTAATCTGCCATCTTGAGGAACAAGAGCTAATCGCGCCCTACTCATACCTGCTGTTCTTTAAGTTGTCCTTGAGGTGACTCCTCCGTCAAAGCGGCATACTGTGTGGATGGCATGCTCCACCATCCTTCCCTGGGATTAGGGGTGTTTGGTGTACATGGGTAATTCTGCTGAGACCCAGGGATCCAGCTGACAGAGACATTGCTATTCTATAATAACATGCAGCTTTAGGGACCCCATTGCAGGGCTAGGGAGCTGTGGCCCCTTACTCTTGTCTGGATGTGGTTCATATTCCAAAACTCCATGTACTGAAAGACTACGTGGTCATTCTCACAAGCATCTCTCCCATGATTCTATCAGCCAAAGTGTCCTCACCAGAGTCAAGGCTGTGCTATTTAGATTTTTAGCCTCTAAAACTGTGAACTAAACAACCTTTTTATTTTATTAAGAACCCAGCTTCAGGTATTTCATTACAACAACAGAATAATATGGACTTCATGCCTGCTTTGCTATGTGTTAGCCAAACGGTGAACTCTTTATTTCCATCAATAGACTGTTCTCCAGCACTAGCCCTACAGTCTTAACCCAGAGGTTGAAAGGCCATAAGAAAGACCATGATGCTCACCTTCCCAGCACATGGGAGAGGAGAATGAAATGGGGCTTGGGGCTTGACTAGAGTGGTCATCAAATGTTTGGAAGATTATTTTTATTATTATTTAAATTTTTTGTTATTGTTGTTAATGATGATGGTGGTACTTGTGTATATGATGGTGTGTGAGTGTGGGTGTGCACGTGGTTCACAGGACAACTTTTGGGAGTTTGTTCTCTCCTTCTGTCTTGTTGAGGGAAAGTCCCTCTTACTTCTACCATGTTGCGTCCCCCAGGCTAGGGGCCTAGCTTCATCTCCAATCTTGCCATAGGAGTGCTGGGATTACAGGTGTGTATCACCACATCTGGATTTATATGTACTCCATATTTTTAATTCAGGTCATCCAGGCAAGTGCTTTTACCCACTGAGCTACCTTGCCAGCCCAGACCTTTTTTAAAAAATTAACAAATTAATTTTTTGTGGTGTTGGGCATAGAGTCCAAAGTCTTCTGTGTACTGGGCAAGGACTCTACCAGTGGTCTCTTGGTGTGTTTTGAGACAATATCTTAGAGTTACTATTGCTATAATGAAACACCATGACCAAAAAGCAACTTGGAGAGGAAGAGATTTATTTGGCTTGCATATCCAGAGTCATAATCCATTGAGGAAAGCGAAGGTAAGAATTCAAACTAGGCAGGAGCTGATGCATAGGCCATGAAGGAGTGCTGCTTACCGGCTTGCTCCCCATGGCTTGCTCAGCCTGCTTTCTTATAGCATCCAAGACCAGCAGCCCAAGGATGGCCCTACCCACAATGGGCTGGGTCCTTCCACATCAATCACTAATTAAGAAAATGGTCCACAGGCTTGCCTACAGTCCAGTCTTACGGAGCATTTTGTCAATTGGGGTTCCCTCCTCTCAGATGACTTTAGCTTGTGTCAAGTTGACATAAAACTATCCAGCTCAGACAGGGTCTCACTATGTAGCTCAGGATGAACTCATAATCCACCTGCCTCAGCTTCCCCTGGTGCAGGGACAACAGATCTGTACCACTGTGCCTGGCCGGGGCAGAGGACATGGAGTAGTCCTGGAGTGTGTTGAGGAGAAATGTCGTCACATGGCAGCAGACCGTTCTTCATAATGATGCAGACAGCACCTGAGTACCTTGACCGCAGAACAGGCAGATGACCGCCCTGGGCCCACTGCAGTGCGGAGCTTGGGGATGTCCCACAATGTATCAGATGCTGCTTGGCCTGGAGAATTCCTCTTGCTAGGGAAGGTCCTAAAGGGGACCCCAGGGACCTCACTCACTCACTCAAAGCAAAGGCCACTATGAACAGGGTCCCTTGGGGAGTATGACAGCCACCCACCTGACTGGGTGGAACCTGGATCCTTGAGCTGACTCTGGAAGCTTCTGCCTCCAGAACTCCTGCCCAGTTCCTGCTGCTCCGGCTTCCCAGCAGTCCCCAGGGCCAAGACCTTCTTCCTGCTGCCCGGCCTCTGCGATGCTGCCTTGCCGTGGCTGCATTGCCTCGCCAGACGGCACGCTACCTGCCGAGGCTTGCCCACGCTGGAGCTCTGGTATCTGCACTCACCTGCTTATCTAGTTCCTGCCGTGTCAGGCAGCTGCCACCCCATTTTGCCAAATTTCTGTCCATCCCTGCACTTGCCACCCCATCGCTTCACGCTGACTTGGAAGGGATGTGTGGGTCTGGCCACTATATCCCCCAGCCCACTCCCTGACTGAGCCCAGCTCAGGGCTCTTCCTTTCTAGGTTCCGTCCACTGACACACCCACATCAAGGGTCCATCTTCATTTGCACCCATACCTTCTTCACCAAAGTGCATTCCTGGACTTCCAGATGCCATCTCTTCTGCCAGCTTGCAGTCAGTCACACCATAGCTCCTCCCCCCTTCCACCCAAAGATTTGACCTTGAAGCCAGCCAGCCTCTTGGTTTCCTGTCCTGTGCCTGTGGGGCCAGAAATATCTGGCTGTGAAAACAAAGAGCCTGTCCCAGTCTTCCTCAGCCATGCCTCCTCTGGGAGAGCCATGCTTTCTGGGCGGAACCCACCCTCCCTACAAAGGCAACTGGCCTTTCTTCTCAGTCAGTGAAATCAGCAATAGATCTGTAAAGCCAGGGGCCAAACCTCAGCGATCATCTTGGGAAACTGAGGGTCTTGTGGTTGATGGTGGCAGAGGGATGAGGCGAATAAGCCTGCCGTGGGAGGCTGAAGCCAGCTTGGACACAGTGTTTTCGAGTGCACCACACCCAGCTCCCAGAGTGACAAGCAACGGCCAGGCAAGTGTCGATTCTAGTCCAAAACAAAACTCCCTTGTGTTTTCACCAGCTTGGGCTTTCAATGCCAGGATCTAAGGCAGGAAGAAGACTTAGCACACCACTACTGTTTGATTGCCTTCCCTCCAGAGTCCAGGCTTTGGAACCTGGGGGGGGGGGGGGGGGATATTGAGGGGCGGGGCTTCAGGCTCGGTTCCTTAAGTGTTTGCCTAGCGTTCACAAAGCGCTAGATTTGACCCCCAGCACATCAAAAACTGGACAAGGTGGCACACGCCTGGAATGCCAGTACTCAAGAGGTGGAGGCAGGCTCCCCATGGGAGCCCTTACCCTTTTGGAGGAGGTGATGGAGGGAGGAAGGCTAGGTGGGAGCAAGAGAAGGGATGAGAGGGGGATCTGTAGTTGGTATGTAAAATGAATTAAAAAATTTCTTAAATAAAAAAAAAAGAGGTGGAGGCAGGAGCTGCAGAAATCCAGTTTCATCCTCTGCTACATAGTAAGTTCGAGGTCAGTCTGGAATACATGAGCTTCTGTCTCAAAGGGGGAAAAGTGGGGAACTGGAGGGATGGCTTAGTGGTTAAAAGCACTGGCTGATCTTCCAGAAGACTCACCCAGCACTCACATGACAGCTTACAACTGTCCATAACTCCAGTTCCAGGAGACCCACACCATCTTCTGGCCCCCACAGACAATCAGGCACGCATGTGGTACACAGACATACATGCAGGCAAAAACACCCATACACATAAAATCAAAATAAGTATCTTTAATATTAAGATAAATTAAAAAGTGGGACCTTTAAGGGGAGATGAAGGACCCCCATCAGGAATGGATGAAGCCATTATAATCAGAGACTTTAACAGGGTTTAACAAAATAATAATCAAAAGGGTTTTCAAGGGAGCCATTGGGGACTCTGGGCTTCTCCCTGTGTACAGTCACATGGATGATGTTCACACGCTGCACGACACACAAGCATCCATGGAGTGACATATGAATGAGAAACTGGAAATGGCACAGATTGAGTAATGTCTTAGGGTTTCTGTTGCTGTGAAGCGACACCGTGACGACTCTTATACAGGAAAACATTTCACTGGAGCCCGCTTACAGTTCCAGATTTGATCCGTTGTCGTCTTGAGGGGACACATCACAGCATGAAGGCAGGCATGGTGCTCAAGAAGGAGCTCCTCCAATTACCAAGTTATAAATATCAGTTTGTCCATCCAAGCCACTGGCTCAAGTACTGCAGGAGGGCCTGTATGGGAGATGGGAGCGGAGGGCCTGTGCTCTTAGGGTGGAAACTCTTAGAGCCTGGTTTTGTTTGTTTGTTTGCTTTTCAGCTTTGAACCCTGAAACTGCTTGTGGCAGGTTCAGTTACTGACAGCACAGATCCCATTGAGTCAATTCAAGGGCTGAATGACTTCACAAGCCCTGGTCTCAGGAGATTCACTCTCATATTTGGGTAGTGGTTCATTTGACAATACAAACCTTCCGATTAACTATGTCCAAAATACTGTCTTGAATCATGAGATCCATCAATTTCTAGTATTGTCTAGACCTGAATCTAGAACTACATTGTAAAATCTTTAAAGCATGTGTTAGATGTATGTGTGAAAATTTTGTTTAAATGTAAACTTCATACCATGCTGTCATTTTTTGTCTTAATAAAACTATATATATATGTGTGTGTGTGTATATATATATATATATATATATATATATATATATATATATAGAAGGGAGCTCCTAGGAAGTGAACTGACTTGAGCTTCTGAGACCTCAAAGCTCACCCCCCACACACACAATAGTGATGCACTTGCTCCAACAAGGCCACACCTCCTAATAGTGCCACTCCCTATGGGCCAAGCATTCAAACACATGAGCCTATGGGGCCATTCCGATTCAAACCACCACAGATAGTATCATGGTCCCCCACTGTGTTGATGACCCTCCCCCTCCCTGAGCTACAGCTGGATACAGCTGTTATACTGTGTTCCCAGAGCACCTGGACCTCTAGGCAGCCATAAGAGCGAGTTCTGACCAAAGAGATAAAAGTTCAAGATTTGAAGACAACTTCTCAGAAGGCTGTTTTCGAGAAAGTTCCCACAATCAGGAGGGAGATCAGCTCCTCCTAGCCTCCAATGTGAACATGACTGCAGAATGCACGGCCAGTTTTTCTTTTTCTTTTTCTTTTTCTTTTTCTTTTTCTTTTTTTTTTTTTTTTTTTGGTTTTTCGAGACAGGGTTTCTCTGTAGCTTTGGAGCCTGTCCTGGACTAGCTCTGTAGACCAGGCTGGTCTCGAACTCACAGAGATCCACCTGCCTCTGCCTCCCGAGTGCTGGGATTACAGGCGTATGCCACCACCGCCCGGCCAGTTTTTCTCCATGAAGCAATTGCAAGTTAGACACAGAAATGTATTCCTCACAGTTCTCTGGGCTGAGAAGTTCAAAGTCAAGAAGCTGCCATAGAAGACGACCCAGGCCAGACTGGAATGGAAGAAGGCAGTCCTGATGCTTCTGGAGTCACCCACAGCCAGGATGCCCTGCTGTCCCTCTGTGCCACCCCCTCTCTGAGAACAGTAGTGCCCTCCCTCAGCCCACACCCTACTTGCTCTCTCTTCTACATACCCCTCCACTTGTAGGTACCCGGCTGTACCCGGTGCTCTGGTGCCTTATTCTTAAGGTCACTGGCTGCCTGTGGGAGACAGGGAGGGTGGGGTACAGATAGCCACAGCAGAAGTGGAGGAGTCTTGATATCCCTTCCACACCCTCTACAGAAACCTCAGAAGGGTGGGAAGTATGATTGCCTTGTCCCTCAGGTAAGGGTTACTCTGGGACAAGGGCCTGTGGTGCCCTAGATCTCAGTCCTCCTCTCACACTAGAACCCCCAAAACCCTGTATCCTGACCCTGGGGAGTCTTGTTGGAGGACTTTTGGTGATCCAGACATCTGCAGGTGGTTCTGATGGGAAACCTGGTAGACACCCCAACCCTTCCTTGGCAGTCAGGCTTTCTCTGTCCTCTTGCTCATCCTTTCTTTCTGGCTGAGCAAGCAGGGGCCTGCTCCTTCATGCTCCCCCCACCCCCCGAAACATGCTTATTTTTCAGTGCACAGTCATTCTGTATTAGATAAGCACACCTGTCCCAAAGGAGATCCTCATTGGGGGAAGGTGTTCATGTATGTTCGTGGTATGGAGGCCAGAAGACAGCCCTGGGTGTCGTTCCTCAGGTGCTATCCACTTTCTTTGCCTTTTATTTATTTTATTTTATTTTATTTTATTTTATTTTATTTTATTTTATTTTATTTTATTTTATTTTATTTTATTTTATTTTATTTTATTTATGAAACAGGGTCTCTCACTGACCTAGAACCCAATCAGTCAAGCTAGGCTGGCTGGCCAACAAGCTCCAGGGATCAGCCCATCTCTGCCTGTCCAGTGCTAGGGTTGTGAGCAAGCACCACCCTGCCCAGCTTTTTACAGGGTTCAGGGGATTAAACTCCTGTCCTTGTGCATATAAAGCAAACCCCGTACTGATGAGCAGTCTCTGCAGCCTGGAAGCCTCACTTCTGAGCTTATGTCATGAACTCAGGTGGGAAACAAGCTCTCTTGGCAGAGAGGAAAGGCCTTCTCCTGAAGAGGCTCAGAAGAGCAGCAGGCCGGTTCCTTTCCACAGAAAATGCCTTGCTTCCTGGGTGACACCACTGTGCACGTGCTTCTGGGGTATCTGCGGCAGCAGATGTCAGGTCCCCTGTGCTCTTTGTGACAGTCCGGGGGCAGGGGCAGCAGTGGACCTAACACTTTCCGACTCATCTCAGCCTGCCGAGGACATAAGCTGCATGGGAAGAGAAGGGTAGTGGGAGCATGCCTGTCTTCATCGGCTGTGGTTGTGATCCAGGCTCAGTGTATATAAAGGGGCAGAGAGTGGACATGAGTACTGAATGAGAGAACAGGGCTACGGTCAGGCCTTTTGACTGCATCCAGTGTGGAAGATCTTTCCCCGACCTTCCTGTCCATGTCCTGGCCCTCAGGTAGCCCAGGCAGCCTCTCCCGGCTTAGTGCCTTTTGATCCTGCCTGGAGACCAGCCTGTAACCTGCCACATCTGGTTATGGCTAGCTGTGGAGAGTGCTCAATCTGCAGGACTGAACTGCACCCGAAAGCGGCCCTGCCTCTGTGGCCTGACCTGTGACTTCTCAGCTGACTTGTGTTACAGAGCTGTCTTAGATGTCTCACCTCGTTATTGACCTTGTGATCAGCCAATCCATTACGGACTCTGCCTCGGCACACATAATCTAGGATCTAGGAATCTGTGGTCTGGTCTTTCTGTTTCCCAGGCCTCTGTGCACTGCTGTGTTTGAAGCCATCCTTCCAGCTGGTCAAGATTCTTTGAGACTTGTTCGGTCATCCAGCTCTGCACCGTCCCCCACTTGGTTTTGTGTAATTAGCCAGCTTTGAAAAAAAAGATTTCTAGGCTCCGAGGCAGAGCAGATGGCACCACCAGGAATTCCCTGAGGGACTTGGGGGTCTCAGCTGATGTGTTTTTTCTCTCTTACTTTCTTTGCATCCCAGCTGGCCGCACCTAACCTACTCCCCTCGCTCTATTGGGGTGAGATCTGTAGATAAACCCTTCTGCCAGCCCCGTCCCCAAAGAGGAATCTCTGCCCTTACACCCGGTGTCTTCCCCAAGCGCATCAAGGGAAGAGAGTGTGACCCTTGCTGGCTGTAACGTCACACCTCTTGGTTTTGAACATCGTCAAAGGACACTTGGTGCTCACTGTGCTCCCGAGAGTATGAGAGAGGCTGCTGCCATGATGTCGCATGACAAAACTTTCCTGGGGAGATGCAACGCACGTGTCTGCTCTCCCCAGATAGGGAGCCCACAGCAGACCAAGCATTCACACCACCGAAGTCCAACTTGGTGAACCACTGAGTTTTATTCAGGTGACTTACAGGAATATGGGTGAGGGGTCACTTACAGGAACAGAGATGACTCAAAGACAGCTGCATCACCAAGGCCCGCCCCAGCATGAGTGACAGCTCACAGAGGTGGGAACCTGGAGCTCAGGGCACAGCCTGAAGGCAGCTCAGCAGGTTGGAGGGTGTCCTTTCCAAGTGACTCAGTTGATCGACACCTCTTCAGGCAGTTTGGCTGATTTCTGTTTCTTCCAGGCAGCTGATCTGATATCAGACTCTTCTTTGCAGCTTGGCTTATCTGAGAGTCTTTTTTGCACCTCAGCTTTGCTCTTCTGAGAGGGACTCTCGGCTCTTATTGCTTTCTCTGGCTAGGAGAGGCCTAGTGAATCCGGTCAGCTTCAAGGACTTCCTGAAGCTGTTTTGAATTGTTTACCTTCCTGTATAAGGACCTTCCCTGCAAGATGGAATATCTCAGTCTTGGAGGAAACTGTTACACAACACATGAGCCCAGACAGACATGTGGCCTTGCACTTGTGGTGACAGAAAATGGTAGATTAGAGAAGACGTTGCTATGGTTCCAGGAATGTTGACTGTTCTCGGGGGGTTCATATACTGCAAGCTTGGTCCTCAGAATGGTGAGGATGGGTTAGCAGAATCCTTCAGAGGCGGAACCCACAGGGAAGTGACTCCGTCACTGGGACCACCACCCTTCCTTTAGCATCATTGTGACCACTACACAGAGATAACTTTTTTAAAACGAGAAAATGGGGATCTGGAGAGATGGCTCAGAGGTTAAGAGCACTGGCTCCTCTTCCAGAGGTCCTGAGTTCAATTCCCAGCATCCACATGATGGTTCACAACCATCTATAATGAGGTCTAGTGTCCTCTTCTGGCTGCAGGCATACATGCAGGTGGAACACTGTATACATAACAAATAAATAAATCTTTAAAAAAAATAAAAGAGAAAATGGATATTAAAATTTTTATATACTGGCACATTTCCAGGCTGTTTTGCAAAGAAAAAAAATTATGTTACATTAGTTCAAAACTCCACATTAAAGTTTATTTATTCAAATTCTAATTTTATAAACACATAATAAAAGAAATATAGATTTTATAAATATCTATTCAGAACAGTAATTATGAAGTATTCAAAATATCAGCCAGGTTTTTCCTCTTTAAATATATAAAATTCCCATAGACTTCATAAGAATTCCTCTTCAAGAGCCAAAACTTCCATCTTACAAAAGCCATCTAAATTCTCATCAGACACAATCAAAGTTATTAAGAATACCAAGAAATGGAAAAGCTCTGTATAAGGGAATACAGATAACACATAAGTAAATCCAATTACCGTACATGCCTTCTGTGGTTTTAAATGCTTTATAAAAAAAAAAAAAACTTCCACTGAAATATGGGTGAGAGTCCTTGCCTGACTGTGAACATGTATAAATTGTTACCCTTCCTCATGGGTGACAAGGTTCCCACGGCAGGGGCTGGGGAGAGAAGTCACCATGCATGTCCCCTGTGGAGGGACCTGAACCATCGAGACCCACTGCTTTCCTGACGGTAGCTTTTTCTAATAGTTCGTTCATTGTTTCTCTTCACTTCACAAAAAGCTTCAGGATCAGACAAATGGCTGAAGGATGACCAGATGAGAGAGGCAACCGACAAGTCTGTTCCCTTTGTTTGGTGACCATTTCTGGAAGCCTGGTCTATGACCACTGCCAAAGGCACACCCAGACACCCCAACCCAGGAAAACACGGGCAGAAACCCAGGCTGGTTCTTTGTCTTTCCTCTTCTGGTCTAAGCTGCGCTGTGACTGTAGTGTGTCAACCACTGTCTCCTCCAACACTTCTGGAAAGAACTTTGAGAAAGTATGACACCCAGGGTCATCCATGCACTTTTCTGAGCCTGGAGCTCAGCATTGTGCCTCCTCCTCTCCCCTTGGATCATGTCTGCCCCATAAAAGGTATCTTCAGATCACATGTCAGAGGCTGTGCCTGCCTGCACCCTCTTGGTCAACTCCTCTAAAGTATATGTGTCTCCTCTCTTTATTGCTCCCTGGGATCCATCTTTAGGCTCAGGCTGGTACAGTCACACAACAAATGATCCAAGACACTTGGCCCCAGAATTCACCTTCAGGCCACTTGACTTGGATGACTTCCCCCTGAGCAGGAAGGCCCAGCTTTACACAGTCTCAGCTCACAGTATCCTCTGGAAATGTGTCTCTGCTGAAGACATAAAGTCAACCCAAACATGAGGTCCAACACTTGTGAGAAAGCCATCTCTGTAGGTCAGGCCGTCATCACAGAGCGTCACAGCTGTAGAGTGATGGCTGACATCGCAGACCTTCCATGGGACTATGTTTGGTGAGCGCCCCTTCAGCTCAGTTTCAGAGGGTTTCAGCCCATCACGGCAGGGCAGCTCCACTCATGGTGGGTGAGCATGTGGTGAAGGCTGTTCACAGTGTGATGGACCAGGAAGCAGGATAGGAACCAGGCATCAACATCCCACCAGCTAGGCCCTACCTCAGAGGTTCTGCAACCTCTCAAAATAGCATCACCTGAGAAACATGCTTCTCAGGTTTAAAGCACAAGTCAGTCGGTTACATTTCAGATTCAAGCATTAACATCCTTGGATGAATTAAGGCTGATCTCATGGAGTTAGTTCTTTCAAGAGCAGATTTTTATAAAAGAATGCCTAGTATCTCTCGAGTCTCTCATTTCCTATCTCTCCGTGAGATCTCTTATGCATGGGCTTCCGCCATTGTGGTGCCAGCTGTTGAGAGGCCCTTACTAGAGCCAGGCAGATGCTAGCACCAGGCTCCTGGACTTCCAAAACTGTAAAGTGGAGTGAATTTATAAATTTACTCTTTTCTTTATAAATTATTCAGCTTCAGGTAATTTGTAATGGCAACCCCAAATTAGCTAAGACAAAGTTGGAATGGGCCCAGTAGCTCATCTCCAACAGGTATTCATTATCTCTCTTGGGTTCACAGAGGAGCTCCTGGAGTGCTACTGGACAACATATGGCCCCTCAACTTCAAGACTCTACAAAACGGACTTCCATTTCTGTCTTCTTCCACAGAGGCCATGGCGGCAGTGCCATGAGAGGAGGAGGGCCTGGCATCGGTATAAAATGTGGCCTAAGCCCTGATAATGAGCCAAGCCCTCTCATGACTGAGAACAGAGGCAGCAGAGGAGGCTCTGAGTGACCAGAAGGATGTGTTCCCAGGCCATCAGCCCTGAGGAGATCTTGCTCAGGCCAGAAGGTGCTGTTCTCCCCTCTGCCATGGTTTTTAGAACATGGTGCCCGACTTTCATATCCTAGGGGCTCGCGTGGCCATGCAGAGAGTACAGAGCCTACCCAGAGAGCTTGTGCTGAACAACTGAAGCTTTAGCTGGCCTGAGGCCTCCACGGTCATCTGAGAGATGTTTAATATTCAGTTGCTGCTTCTAGAAGCTTACCCCGCCATGAGTAACTGAAGCCCAGCCATCTCTACCTGCCTGGGCCCTGGCTGCCTACTCTGGCCACTCTAAGCTGCTATGGCCCCTGCATATCCAACACCTTCCAGCACATGCTCAGTAGCTGCACGGAAGCTATGCCCAGTCTGTAGTCACTGGCAGGGACTCTAAAGCACTTTCCTGAACCCAGTGGCCTCTCTTCGGGCCTCTTTCTCCTTACTGCCTGATGGCGATATGAAGACATTCCCGGGATAGCTGCTTATCCCCGGGGATAGCTGCTTACAGAAGAGCCTCCTCCATCCCTGCTCCACCCCCCCACCACCAACCCACCACCCACCACCTCTCACTCCCACCCCCATCCCCCAAACTTGGCCTCTTCCTCACAGGCTCTCTCTTTCATACAGAACTTTAGTCTGGGGCTTGCCCAGTTGTTTGATTGATTGATTTTTAAATTATGTTTGTTTGTTTTGAAGGGATCTTACTATTATACCCAGGCTGATCTCAAACTCCTGGGCTCAGGTGATCCTCCTGCCCCAGAATTCCTGGTAGCCGAAATGACACAGGTGTATGTCTATGTCCAGCTCCCCGCCCCCCACCAGAGTGTATCCCAGGCTGCCCTCTAATGTACCACCCTTCTACCTCAGCCTCCCATGTGCTGGAATCGCCTGTGTAGACATGCACCACCAGCTGACCTTTCCGTCTGTTCCCAGTTCACATTCTATACAAAGATAAGACAGTCCTTCATTCCAAAATGGTTTGGCAGAAGTTTTTAATGCTAAGACAATGTGTAAGGGTACCCATACAGCCATCCTGTTTTTTCCACTTTCAGTATTTAGCAAATTATATGAAACATTCAACACTTCTTTATAAAGGAGGCTCAGCAGGTAAAGGTACTTGCCACCAACCCGGATGACCTGAGTTCGATCCCTAGGATCCACATGGTAGAAGAGAACCAACTCCCAAAATTTGTCTTTTGACCTCTGCATGTGTTTACGTTGCCCCCCCCAAATAAATGTAATCTTTAAAAATTAGGGAGATAGAGAGATGGCTCCTCAGTTAATAGCATGTTCTGCTCTTGCAGAGGACCTGAGTTCAGCTCCTAGCACCATACCAGGTGACTCACAACCACCTGTAACTCTAGCTCCAGAGGATCTGATGCCTCTGTGGTCTACTCATGTGCTTATACCCCCCCCACACACACACACATATAATTAAAAATAATAAAAATAGATCTTAGGCAGATGTGACGGCATATACCTTTAACCTGCACTTGGGAGGCAGAAGTAGATAAATCTCTCTGAGTTCAAGGCCAGTGTGGTCTACATAGAGAGTTTCTGGCCTGCCAGGGCTACATAGTGAGACCCTCTCTCAAAAAACAACAAGTCTTTTAAAACGGGCTGTAGCCGGGCGGTAGTTGTGCGCACTTTTAATCCCAGCACTCGGGAGGCAGAGGCAAGTGAATCTCTGAGTTCAAGGCCAGCCCTGTCTACAAATCGAGTTCCAGGACAGCCAGGGCTACACAGAGAAACCCTGTCTCAAAAAAACAAAAATAAAATAATAAAATAGAATGGGCTTTGTACTAGATGTTTTTCCCAGCCATAGACTGCCTTAAACGCTCAGAACCTCATGCCCTTGACACGTGCACCCCAACTGTCCCATCCATGCATGCTGGGTGGAGGAAGTAGGGCTAAGTCGGCCTGATGATAGATTGTCCCACTAAGATCTGGCTTGGTGGTGGCATTGGCTCCTGATCCGGAGACTGACTCAGGAAAGTCCCTTCCCTGCCTCAATTTCTCCACCTGCCAAATAAGTGCCTTATCTTTAGCAGCCTTCCTGCCCCCAGGTTGAGGAAGAGGCCTGTATGTTTTGTTTTTCCTGGGGAAATCTCACCTTCAAAGTGCTGCATTTTTATTACAGACATTTATGAAAACAATGGTGGCAGGCAGTGATTGTCTTAATTATGATAATTAAGGAGAGAGAGAAAGAGAGAGAGAGAGAGAGTGAGTGGGTAGAAAAAGATCTGCTTGTTTAGCAAGTCCTCAAAGAGTTCAGTCTTCCCTGCTCTTCCCCACAACCCCAGAGCTTGGGCACAGACTCCTACATCACTAATTCATCCAAATCAGTGTACACACACACACACACACACACACACACACACACACACACACACCTCTTTTTGAAATTTTCAGTAGCAGTTTCCGTTTGCCCAGTAGTGGATTATATTAGGTTTGGTGAAAAGCTGTTTCCATCCTGTTGGTATGGGGCTAGAGTGAGATTGTGATAGCTCGCTCCGAAATCACTCTAACAGCCAGAACCTAGGGCGAGGGAGAAAGGGGACGTGGGCTACCAGGGAGGACAGTAGGCTAGCTGGGTGGGAGCAGCCTACTTTAGCTTTTCAGCACAGTCGGGGGCCAAATTAGTCAGGTGTCTCCTCCATACACCAGGCTGGGCTCCAGGGAACATGTTGGTCAGGTACACTGCCTGGGTACTGGGGTACCCCAACCCACTCCTCACCACAGCCTTGATCTTCATCTCTGAATCACCCTTTAATGAGGTCCCTTTTCAGTCTGCACCCCATTATTAAGTGTACCATTTCTTCCATGTCTGTGCACTATTGTCCCCCAATCTGAGAACTGTGGGGGTGACTGTAGGCAGATTTTTCATCGGGACCATTGGCTCTCCAATAATAACATGGAGACATGTTATTAATTATGAAAGCTCAGCATAATTATGAAAGAATAGTGTAGGCTTGTTTCTAACTAGCTCTTATAACTTAAATTAACCTATTTCAATCCATTACTTTTTGCCTCATGGCTTTATTACCTCCTCTCCATATTGCCCATCCTGCTTGCTCTGCATCTCCTGGTGTCTCTAGGTTCTTCTTCCCAGAGTCCTCTCTGCCTTGAAAATCCTGCCTCACTGTTGGCTGTTCAGCTTTTTATTAAACCAATCAGAGTGACACATCTTCACATGGTACAAAAAGACTATTCCACAATGTTTCTCCCTTTTTGTCTAAATAAAAAGGAAAGGTTTTAACTCTAACATAGTAAAACTATATACAATAAGAAAAATTATCAGGTATTATCTAACTAGAAAGGAAAGGTATTAACTTTAACAAATGAAACTATATACAAGAACAATTATCATGTAAGAATTACATTTACAATGTCCTGTCTATTTGTTTTTGGCATATCCAGTGAAAATACTGTATTTTCTATCTTATCTTGATGAATTAAAGTTTTGTAGCTAAACCATTTTTATTATAATTTGTATTACCATCTTAACACTACTTCTTTAGACCTCAAAACATTTTTTAGATAAACAATTTAAGCTTTTCTGTCTCTCAACCTATAAACTTTACAATCTCTTATGTAAGTTTCTTTTCTAAATTTGGTAACAAGGAAAACTGTAAAACTATAATTATCTAGTCTTCAATATCCATCAGAGACCCAAGAAGGATAAAGTATTATTTGAGTAAACAGGAAGTGCAGAGCAAACAACTTCCAAAACTATAGAAATGATAGAAACAGCTGGCTGCTTGGACAGTCACCCAAGGTTCTTCTGTAACATTGGGGCATCCATCTTTGACGGATAGACCTAGAATATCTGACAGATTTTTCTGTAAAGCAAGAATTTTGAAGGTAGGAATTTTGTCCTACCTTGTCTTATCAAAGTTCAGTAGTCATTTCTTTGTGTGGGTCCTGCTTGTCTAGCTTGGATAGCATGCATTAGGAGTCAAGGCAAGGGCAGATTTTTTGCCCAGTGGCTAGCTTTTGCCACAAAGAAAGCAAACTCATATGGAGGTTCTTCAATGCCCATCATCCTTTTTGAAGTAAATTTGTGCTGCCAAGAGCAAACTTGTTTCACTGTCATGAAAAGCCTTAGGTTACTAAAACATTTTAAATGCCATATTCTGTAGGTCTTTGAAGTGTTTGAAGATCACCTATCTAAAATATATCCTTGTGTGACCTTGAAAACATACCTAACATGACTATAAGTTTGATTGTTATAGATTACTAACTACTAACCTGTATTTATTATTTATTTATTTATTTATTTATTTATTTATTTATTTATTTATTTATTTTTGTTTGTTTGTTTGTTTTTCTTTCTTTTTTTTTTTTTTTTTTTTTTTGGTTTTTCGAGACAGGGTTTCTCTGTGTAGTTTTGCGCCTTTCCTGGAGCTCACTTGGTAGCCCAGGCTGGCCTCGAACTCACAGCGATCCGCCTGGCTCTGCCTCCCAAGTGCTGGGATTAAAGGCGTGCGCCACCACCGCCCGGCCTTGTTTGTTTGTTTTTCAAGACAGGGTTTCTCTGTGTAGTTTTGGTGCTTGTCCTGGATCTCGCTCTGTAGACCAGGCTGGCCTCGAACTCACAGAGATCTGCCTGGCTCTGCCTCCTGAGTGCTGGGATTGAAGGCATGCACCACCACCACCCAGCCCTGTATTTCTTTATTATTCTAAATAGCTTTCAAGGACTAAAACTTTTCATTACATTTTGTATGAGCTGCATAGGCACAATACCTTGAACAAGAATAGAAACATATATATGGTATAACAAAAATAACCTTAAATTTGTATCAATATACAAAAATCCATAGTAATGTAAATTATTTGAGACTAGTAGTTGCTCTTTTAGTTTGAAAGTAGATACAATAATCTACCCTTTTATCCTTTCTATATTCCCCCTTTTCTTTTCAGAATGAGATCCCTGAATCTAATTTCCTTTGCTTAGTATCCTCCCTGACCATGACCAATAACAACTTGTGACCAACTCCCCTAAGTAGTGACAAACATCCATCCAATGACCAAAAACCACTCACCCCACCTCTTGGGAATGTGGACATCATGTTCTTAAAATTACTTCCTGTTGTCTGGGGGTGACAGCATCTTTAGGGGACCCTGAAAAAAATTAAGGTAACAGTCAAGTCCTGGGGGAGCTATTTGTTGTCTAGTCTTGGTGTGATGAGATAATACAAGGCTGATCTTAAGTCCTGGCTGGAGTAGTCTATGAAGCTGGACCATCTTAGCTAACTGCCTTGAACTCTTCCTGAGCAGCTTGTAGTCCAGAGCTGATCTTTGGATGGTGTTTGTCAGCTTAGTGGCATTATCACAACCCAGATGGAATTATCATTGTGGGGCCCCATCATCTTTTTGGAGACTTCAAAGGTAGCTGTTAGGAATGTTCATGGTTAAAACTTGAATGTTTTAAATGTCATCTACAACAGATCTCAGAGAGACTAAAAGACAGTAATCTAAGAGAGAGAGAGAGAGAGAGAGAGAGAGAGAGAGAGAGAGAGTAATCTATTAAATACACCCAGGACACACAGGCTTAATTCCTAGTACCTGCTTCAGACACAAGCCTGAAATCACATACAGGAAGCTAGATGAAGCCTAAATATAGAATTAGTTATTATTCTGTATGGTCATTACTATTACAACATAAAGTTTAAATATATATACATATCTTAATCTTATAAATTTTAAGATAACATTGATACCTTAAGAAAAGTTTTAAAGAGTCAAAATAAAACCAAAGGATTATGAGATTAGTAGCAATAGAATAGTCCCTAATTTTGGTTTTTCTTCTGTCCCATACCAGGTGGCTCTTCTGACATGAGACAAGATTTTGGATTTTCCTTTAACAAGCATGGATTTAGAGGAGAGAGCCATGCTCCAACTCCAAAGCCAGCTTTAATTTTTAATTGAATTGGGACTACAAGAAGACTATTTGCCTTATATGTCTGTAGAGAACATTATAAACAAACATTTGGTAAGATTTATGAGATTTTATCCCATTGGAAGTGTGCTATACCACTAGGTCAATTTACTCTTTTTCTTAGGGCATTTTCTCTGGATGATTCATCCTTCTTCTTCAGATGTCTCATTTATCTAGTGGTCTTCAGATTCCTTAGTTGGATGCTTTTATTTTCCTGGAAAGAAAAAAAAAAAAACCCTACCCCAGCCTTAACTTTCAGGAGTTTCCCATTTTTGCCACATGTAGACAGATTTTTCAATGGACCATCAGCTCCCCAATAATGACACAGAGACTCATTATTAATTATGAAAGCTCAGCTGATAGCTTAGGCTTGTTTCTAACTAGCTCTTACAACCCAGAGAGGGTAATGCACCACCAGTGATAGTGCCAACCCTGATGACCTGGGTTTGATCCCCAGGACTCAAACAATGGAAGGAAAGAACCAACTTCTGCGAGTTGTCCTTTAACTACCATACACACACACACACACACACACACACACACACACACACACACAGAGAGAGAGAGAGAGAGAGAGAGAGAGAGAGAGAGAGAGAGAGAGAGAGAGAGAAAACAAATAAACATAATAAAACAATTGAAAGCCAGATGTGGTGGCAAGAATCTGCAATCCCAACACTCCTAAGATGGGAGGGTGAGACAGAACTACCCAGAAGCCCTAAGGCGCTCTAGCCCAGAGAAAGCATAATTGCAGAAACTGCGAGAAACCTTGCCTCTCCGCGAGGTGGCTTGGTAAAACTGTCCCCTGACCTCCACACTCACACACTGTGGCACTCCTGCTCTCGTGCACAGAGAGAGATCAGTAACTTTTTTTTTTTTTTGGTTTTTCGAGACAGGGTTTCTCTGTGTAGCTTTGCGCCTTTCCTGTGACTCACTTGGTAGCCCAGGCTGGCCTCGAACTCACAGAGATCCTCCTGCCTCTGCCTCCCGAGTGCTGGGATTAAAGGCGTGCGCCACCACCGCCCACATAGAGAGATCAGTAACTTTTAAAGTTAGTTGAATATATTTATGTGTATATATTATCTAACACGTATATTTTTATATATATTGCCCATGATCTACTGGAAAAGATCATTGTTGCGTGTGTCTTCACACCACAGACTGTTCTGTGATAACTGTTTGTGCTTATTAATGCATGAGAGTCTATCCAGACCAAAGGGGCATTTTCAGTTCACTGTGATGACTGCCCAGTGTGTTCTGGAGGGTGTTTCTCTCCCCAGTTCCTCAGTCTTCCAGGTTGTTTCTGGTGGCATGAAGAATGCGGCTAGAAGTATCCTCCATCCATCAGGAGCATTTCTCCATCACCTGCTTAGTTACAGGGTCCTGAGTGTTCAATCTCTCCCAAATCACAGACCCTCGGAGACACATCTCCGGGCATAGCGTCTATCAGTTCTTGTCGCTGATGACCAATGGGCATGGCTAGACCAAAGGGCAACCCTCTTCTCTCCCTAAGGACAGTGCCTGCTCCAGATTGGCCTGGCAGAGGTCACTCCTGGAGTCAAAACAGGCTCCAGAGGAAGCAGGAGGAAGGAGCCAGGATAGTTCTTGGTTTGTGGCTCTGGTCTTAAGACCCCTACTTTGGGGTCCTAAGGGTTTCATTCAGTGGTCATGTTTAACCTGCCCTTAGGTTGGGCTGCTGGGGTTTGAGTGTGGAAAACTGTTAGAAATTGGGCTACCTTAGATAATCCAGAGACTCTGGGGTACCCCTGGACGGGCTCCAGGCTGCCCTTGCCCAGCATGTGGGGAGGGGAGAGAGGCACAAGCTTCACTGAGATCGCCAAGGGCGGCTGGGCCTGGCCCAGCCCCCTATCCGGCCTCCGCCCCTGCCCTTCCTACGCTCCCGGCGGGCGACCTGGTAGCTCCAGAGCCCAAACCTGTCGGGCCGGTTTGTGGAGCCACGGGGACCGAGGGAAGAAGGCTGCAGAAGGATGCACGGCCTGCCCGGTGCTGGCCCGCGCTGTCCGCCGCCCGAACCTGTGCAGCCCACCCGCCCGAACTCATGACGCGCTCGCCCGGCCTCGTGGTACCCTTGCTGGGCCTGGGCCTGGGCCTGGCCCTGAGCCTGCCCGGAGCTGTAGCAGCCGACTGCGGGTCCTTGGCGCGGGCAGAGCATCTGGCATTCCATCCGGTAGCCAGGACGCGATGGCTGACCCCTCGTGTCCGCGCACCGGGGCCCCTGGACTCCCTCTATGGCACCGTGAGACGATTCCTCTCGGTAGTTCAGCTCAACCCCTTCCCGTCGGGTGAGTGTCCCCTCCCCCGGCGGACCTCCGCAGGCCCTGGGCCCCCAGCTAGCATCTGTGCACATCCCCTGTCAACAAGCACTTGACAGGGTGAGGTTTCTGGCACTGCACAGCCGCCTTCTTCTTCCGTACGTTCTGGGACTCCACGAGCAGTGCCCGAGCCTTCTTGTTTGACCTTGAGCCGGGGCTAGGTGCGAGAACATAATGTTAAATCTGGCTCATTGTCCCAGGGTCATGGTGCCGGGTCAGGGGGGCCACAAGAGGCAGGAGGAGGGGAAGGACTACCAGGCCAGCTGCAGAGCCTACCAGAAGGGTCCAGAAGGTCCGCTTGCAGGCCTTCTCTACCAGCTGCCTCTCCTGCGGCGTGATGAGGCCTGGCAAGGTGTCACAGCCACATGACACTGCCTTCTAAGAACCTCCCTTAGCCTGGCGATAGAGCGTCTAGACACAGGGGCAAGGCGGTGGCGGTCCCCAAACCCTCAGCTTGCTTCCTTTCCCTAGAGTTGATAAAGGCCCTGCTGAATGATCCATCCTCCGTGAAGAGGGATGAGGTGAGGTCTGAGCCGCAGGTGCTGGGGGAGGAGGGGGTTAAGGGTGAGCAGCAGGGCCCCACCCGCTCAGTTCAGCCCACCCTGCTGAGGGTTTACCATCCTTTTCCTTCCTGGGTTCAAGCCCCGCGTCTTCCTTTTGCTCGTGGTGGTGGGGTTTGCAGTGATCCCCATGGTCCCTAGACCTGGATTGCCTCATCTGTACCACGGCAATGAGCAGGGACACCGCTGACCTCCTGCATCCTGCCCCGGGGGTTCACCGGGGTATAAGCAGAGGCTCACAGGCTTTCTCTCCACCTCTGTCTTGCCCTGGAGTAGAGGAAAGGCAGGGCTGCCCCGTCCCCCGCCCCTCATGCCTCGCTGACTTGCCCAGGTGGTTCGGTATGAGGCAGGCTACGTGGTGTGTGCTGTGATCGCCGGCCTCTACCTCCTGTTGGTGCCCACCACCGGGCTCTGCTTCTGTTGCTGCCGATGCCGCCGGCGCTGTGGGGGCAGAGTGAAGACGGAGCACAAGGCCATGGCCTGTGAGCGTGGCACCCTCATGTCCTTCCTGCTCTTGACGACCCTCATGCTTCTGTGAGAGGCCGCCTAGGTCGGGGGGCAGGACGGGCTGGCGGCCCTGTGCTCCTGGGCACCCCACAAACCCTTTTCTCCTTGCCTCCGGCCCTCAGGATTGGTATGGTCTGTGCTTTTGCTACAAACCAGTACACACACCGTCAGACAGGCCCCAGTGTGGAGGCTGTGCCTGAGACCCTGCTCAGCCTGAGAGGCCTGGTGTCTGATGTTCCCGAAGTGAGTACTACCCAATTCCCTCATCTGTGTGTGAGTGCCCTGCTTCAAGACAGACCCAGAGAACCGCATCTCTGGGTCCCATAGACCTGCAAAGCAGAGAGGGTGTTCCTTCCTGTGTGCACGTGACTGCCACCCGATGGAAAGTCCCTGAAATACCTAACTGAAGGATGGGGCTGCTGAAGGACAGGAAAGATGGCTTACCCCTGCCCCCCAAAACCCCCATGTTTGCCTAGGAGCTTCAGGCCGTGGCTGAGCAGTTCTCTGTGCCCCAGGAGCGAGTCTCAAAGGAGCTGGAAGGTGAGGGTTACAGCTGGCCAGCTCCAGGTCCCTTAGTCCTGGCCTGCCTTGGGGAACCATCTCAGCTCCCTTAACCTGGACTTCACCAGGATACCACGTCACCAAAAAGAGTCTCCCCATGCAGCAGCCAACCACCCACACCACCCTGCAGAGCCCAGGGCTCGTGGGAGGCAACGGGGATGTCCTCAGCTCCTGGGGGGGCCATCCCTGTCAACTGTCCTGTGTTGTCCAGATGCCGGTGAGAAACTTGGGAACATAATTCATAACCAGCTCAAGAGCACAGTGTACCCGATGCTGGCATCAGTGCACAGCCTGGGCCAGGGTGAGTTGGACCAGTGCCCTGTATGTGGGTGGGTCCGGCAGGTGTCCTCCAGGAGCCAGTTCTCCCATCCCCCACCCCTGGGTTTCGCGTACTACCCCAGCCCCACCCAAGTCCTTTCTTCCCATTATGCTGGGATCCTGTGTGTGGCATCCCTGCCTACTTCCTGGCCTCATGTGCCCAGCGGCAGTTTCCACTGTGGCTATAGATAGTTTATGCCCCTCTAGCCAGGAGGAGGGAATAATATGGTGTCTCTTTTTTGCTGGGGTGCCGAGGACGCCAGGAAATGGGGAGGAGACCCTCAGGCTACATGCGACTCTCTTAGCCCTGCAGGTTTCCATAGACCACCTCCGAGCCCTGAACGCCACCTCAGCGGAGCTGCAGGAGGGTCAGCAGCACCTGGAACCACCTGTGCAAGCTCACCGGGAACGCCTGCTCACCCTGCTGCAGGAAGGCTGGTGCCACGGGGACTGCAAGGGGGCCCTGAGCCGGGCCAGCGCTCTGCAGCTGGATGCTGACTTTAGCCAGGTGCAGGCACTGAACAAGCCTACCGGGACTTGGAAGGGCTGGTCTAGCCTGCGCCTTTGGAATCCTCTGGCATCTTAGTGGCTCTCATGAGGCCAATTTTCAGGGAACACCTTCCTTAGGCTGTGCCTTCCTTCCCAGAGCACCCAGGGTTAATGACCCTTTGCTCTTAGAGGGAGCCAAAGCTCTCCATGGGCCACACACGTAGCCCCGAGCTTCATGTGTATTAGCTTCTTAGGCTCTCACTGCCCCTCAGGGTGATGGGGGGGGGGGCTCTGCGGTCCCCATTTTACATATGAGGATATTAGTGCAGAGGCACCTCCTTTCTCCCATAGGGATCCTTCTCCTATCATAGACACCCTCCATTTCAGGTGCCCCCTGTGGATGATGTCCTGCATCGCCTGAAGGGTGTCCCAGAGGCCAACTTCTCCAGCATGGTCCAGGAGGTAAGCCCTGTCCTGGTCACCTGGTCTTTTGCTCCACCTGCCTGGGAACTGACAAGGGAAGAGCATCAGTCTCACTCTCTGGAACAAGAACCTGGTTAAGCCAGGCGGTGGTGGTGGCACACCCCTTTAATCCCAGCACTCAGGAAGGAGAGGCAGGTGGATCTCTGAGTTCGAGGCCAGCCTGGTCTACAGGGTGAGTTCCAGGACAGCCAGAGCTGTACAGAGAAACTCTGTTTCGAAAAATCAATCAATCAAACAAACAAACAAGAACCCAGCTAAATCCAGGACGTGAGTCCACCCTCACCCTGCAGCTGCCTGGGCTAAAGACTTATGGTGCCCCGTCCTCACTGCAGTCAGATGGGAGAGGCAGGTCTGCAGCTCAGAAAGAGGAGCTGGGCTCCCATCAGGGATGGGGTCTTCAGGCCACAAGGGAGCAGGTGCTTTGACTGCACCCCGAAAGGCAGGCCTGCTCTCTGGGTGGAGACAGCCACGGTGGGGGTGGTGCCATGTGAGTCAGAAGAGCCTGTGACCCAGGGCCTGGAGTTGGGGAATCAGTGAGTCAGCTATGCTGGGAGGCTGGGAAGAAGGAAGCCAGAACTAAAGGAGATGGAAGGTTGGAGCTGGATTGAAGGAGTAGAGCTGGTTGTCAGGATGGGGTGGGTGGGGACCGGCGAGAGGGTGAAAGCCACCGCTGTCCAGGAGGTGACTGAGTAGAAGGGGTGTGAGGGCTCATAAGTGACACATGTGGAAGAGCTGACTTAGGCGGGAGAAGCCATGTTTGCAGGAACAAGAGGATCACTTCCTTGGCTGGGAGCATCGAATAGCAGCACCCTCCCTTTGGGCCTCTAACTTGGAGACCCCAAGGTGGAATCCCAGGTGATGAGCAATAGCCACAGCCTTGCTTGGTCCCGCAGGAGAACGCCACCTTCAATAGTCTCCCGCTCCTGGTTGCAGTGGAGATGGCCGATGCGCTCAAAGGTGAGGCCCTGCTCAGGGGCCTGGCTGCCTTCCTGGCATGCTTCCCCCACCATACCCCTTCCAGGGAGGCTTGCTGAGAGAGGAGCTGGGCAGAGTGGTGGGGACGGCTGACTTCCCTGCCTGGCGGGCTCTCTGTGGGCCCCAGAGGTTTGGCCCCGGCTCCTGGGTGCCCTCTGCATCCTCTGAGACCCTGTAGCTCTGGGCAGATCTGAAAAAGGCACTGGCTGAGCAGCCTGAAGGTGTGAGGATGCTGGCCCGAGGATTCCCAGGTTCAGAGGCAGCTTCGCGCTGGAGCCAGGCACTGGAGGGGCTGGAACAGCGCAGTCGCCCCTACTTGAAGGAGGTCAAACGATACGAGAAGTACAGGTGAGTGCGGGTTGAGCCTCCATCCCATCCCTGTCCACTTCCGGCCTTCCGACAATACCGCTGCCTTCTTTTAAGCCAAGAACCCTAACTCCTATGGCTTCCATGTCCCACCTGGCTGTGTACCTGAGCCTGGGGACCCTGTAAAAGCTACGAGACCTCAGGAAATGTTTGCGCCCCCCTACTCCTAAAGACCCAGTCTGGGGCCTAGAAGCCTAAGTCCCCGGCCGGCTGGCCGGCCCTCTGGTGCCCCTGCCTTCCTTCTCAGTAAGCCCCACCCTCTCTCTGTGGCAGGTGGATTTTGGGATGCGTGCTGTGCTCTGCCATCCTGCTTGTCGTGGTCTGTAACCTGCTGGGCCTCAGCCTAGGCATCTGGGGGTTGTTCGCCAGGGAGGACCCCAGCCACTCAGAAAGCAGAGGCGAGGCTGGAGCCCGCTTCCTCATGGCGTAAGAAGGGGCCCGGGAGGGGGAGGGGCTCTCAAGGCTGGATTGCCAGATTCCGTCCCCCACCCCCCAGTACAGTGGAGTCGGGCAAGTCAGGGGAATGAACCTTGGTGCTGACCTTGTCCCCACTCCTTGGGTGACTGGGTAAAGCAACGATCTCCCTGGGCCTCGGTGTCCTCCCCTCTAAGGGGGTTGGGCTGATGCAGGGACAGCAACAGGCGTTGTAACTATAGTGTGCCCAGCAAGCCCAAACACAGCTCCAGAATCCCTAACTCAGCGTCTAGGCGGTCCCAAAGCCACCATCAGGAGGCAGCCTCAAAGGCATTATCTGCTTGTCATCCTCAAACTAGATGGCCATTAAGGCCAAGGCTGCCACGTACGGTTGGCCAGGCTGTTTATCACACAAGGTGCCTGGTCAAAGGGAATAATGAGGAACTGCAATCCACCCCACATGTCACTCTCCAAACCTCACGGCCCGGCATGGGGCTGTGCCCACGCACAAAGAGGCTCTGTAAGTCAGGGGCCCTGGTGGAAGGGACCCGACTGCGCAGTCTGTTTGAAGTGTTATCTATGTAGGTGACTCATGTCTCGCTATGCCAGTGACGACTTAGAAAGGTTGAACACTGGTGGAGCAGGTCACTTCCACGGACCATAAGTCCAGAAATGGCTCTTTGAACAAACAGGTGTCCTTCCTCTAGGCTTCCAGGGCAGCAGGACCCAGCAATTGGATGGGGGAGGGGGAGGGTGCCAAGGAGCTGCCAGGAGTGCCGGGTTAGCCTTTGCCCAGGAGGCATGCCTTGTTGCCAGCTCGTGGCCCGTGCTGGCCCCAGGGTGTGGGTGGGGACAAGCACTGGTCCAGGGCAGTCAGCTTCCACATCCCTTCAGCCATGTCTCTCAACTCCAGAGGTGTGGCCTTCAGTTTCCTCTTCGCCGCCCCCCTCATCCTCCTCGTCTTCGCCACTTTCCTGGTGGGCGGCAATGTGCAGACGCTGGTGTGCCGGAGCTGGGAGAGCGGAGAGCTGTATGAGGTGGGCCTGGGCCTGATCCAGCGCCCAGGGAGCTAACGGGAGCTTGGGCCAAGAAACTGAGTCAGGAGGAAGCGGGAGGCAGAGGCGCAAACAGGAGAGAGGGACTGGAGGAAGGGGGATGAGATGCAGGGGAGAGAGGGGGCGGAGAGAGAGACACCCATGAGCCCTGAGTCCCTGAGGTGCTCCCTGGGTCCCATCAAGGACCCCAGGCAGTGGCACCCACACCCCCGCCTAACTCCGAAAGTCCTGTTTGCACCACTGCCAGAGATTCACGAGCCAAGTCCCCATGAGGAATCAGGGCCTGGAGTCACTTGAATTGGAGGGGGTAATGGAGGTGGGGGGGGCATCAAGCTTTAGGGCAGCTCTGCCCCTCACCTCTCTATGCCCCCTTTCTTCCTGCCCACCTGCAGTTTGCAGACACCCCAGGGAACTTGCCCCCATCCATGAACCTGTCCTACCTTCTTGGCCTGAGGAAGAACATCAGCATCCAACAGGCCTACCGGTGAGTGGGAGGCCTGGGGTTGGGGCTGGAGTGAGGAAATAGAGGGAGGAGCAGAAGTGGGTGTCCCCTCAGGGTGATGCCAGCCCCACCTGCCACCCCTGGGGGCTCTTCATTGATGTGTATCTTCTTTCCCCAGACAGTGTAAGGCAGGGGCAGTACTCTGGAATGTTCTACAGCTCAACGACTCCTATGACTTGGATAAGCACTTGGATATCAAACAGGTGATAGAATGTTCTAGAAGGCTGTTAAGATGCACCCCTTCCCCCGCCCCTCCTGTGCATTCCTTTCTTCTGTTCTTCTGGGGCATTATCTCCGAACTCAAAAAAAAGTCTCTTATCGAGGGACCTCAAGCCAGAGGTCTTAGCAACCAACTCGGGGCCTGTCCAGGGTTTGATCTATGGAAGATTCCAGGGCTGTGAGTGGGTGTGTGAGTAGCTGGCTGCCATGAACGCCTCTGAGCATGTGCTCCAAGGAAAGCATAATACAGCACAGGTTATGGGAGGAGAGGACAGGAACAGTAAGAGTAGGGTGTGTGTGTCCTGGGTGGCATGTCCTAGCTGGGAGTGAAACGGGAGTGAGCCACCGAGCAACACGGATGGAAAGCGCTCTGGGGTCTTGGCTGCACCTCAGAGCCAGTAGTTGGCCATGGCAGATTCTATCCGCCCACCCCCAGCCCTACCCCTGAGTATCAGGCTGTCCGTCCTCCCGGGACTCAGGTGGCCCATTTGCCAGAAGTGGTGCAGGGAGTTAAGAGTGGACTTTGGTGCAGAAGTGAGTGGAAAGGCAGCGTGAAAGTGGTGGAGAACAGAGGCGCTCATCAGTCCTGACAACAGAAAGCTTCAGGACCAGGAAAGGGCGAACGTCTTAGAATGTGGTCCTAACCGTGTATGAAATACGCCCCTTTCCCTCTCTCCATCCCTAGGAAAGGGGAGGGGAGAGGTCCCTGAGGAACCATTTCTCTAAGCATGTCCTAGGAAACACTCCCCCCTCCCCCTCCCCAGCTAGCACCCTTGCTGCCCACACAAAACTAGTTCATTTTGATCCTCCTAAGAAACCTGTTGGATTCATCTCCATCCCAAGTCAGGGCTGGGACAACCAAACAAGATCAGTCCTGACTTGATACTTTAAGCCTTGGCCAGGGATGTTTGCTTAATGGCAGTAGCTTTTCCCTCCCAAGTCTTTAACAGTGGCCCCCAAAGCTGGAGGCTCTGCAGCCTGGGCACAGGGGATCTCCAGCCCTGGTGGCTGGATGCCATCTCAGCCTTAAGTGGTCCCAGCCCCAGAGAGGAGGGGCCCATCTTACAGAAGAGTATGCACCAGTGAGGGACCATTGGTTCTGAGGGACCAGGCAGTTTTTTGAGGTTGCATGGTGACTTTGGAAAAAACTTCTCAGAAGAGACACCAAAAAGCCAATAAGCATAGATCAGAAAGGCAAAATGTGCCATCCAGGACGCCAGGCTGTCTACTGCTTCATGTCCGATCCCTGTCAGTGATGCCTGCAATGCCACTGCTAAGGGAGTTGGGGACCCCTCTCCCTGGAGGAAGTTTGCCTAGTAGAGTGGGGAGAGGTGACCAGAGATGGGCTGCCTTCTCTGATACTGAAGCTGGATGCCATGGCCACAAGACAGGCAAATTCTGGGTGTCTTTCCTGGAAATGTGGATCTGTCATCCATTCTTCATCCATTCCTTTACCCATTCACTCACTCACTGACAAGTCTACAAACTGGACTCCCCTACCACTGAACAGGCGCCACTCCAGATGAGGGGCCTTACAGCAGAAGAGCCAAAGTCCCCAGGACTATTGAGCTGATGTTATCGACAAGCCCAGGAATAAGGGATTTTAGAGCATGAGGTGCTGTGAAGACCTGATACAGAGGATGTGAGGAAGAAGGGCCAGAAAGCTGTTTTTGTATCAGGTGGCCAGGGAAAGTCTGTGTCACAGCCCAGTCATCACATGGTCCCTGGAAGCAGGCTGGGACTGAGTAGAGGTCTCTTGGGAGCCTGTGAGGGTGTGTCCACCTAGAGAACCAGGTGATGGCTCCCAGCCAAGCGACCAGGCTCAGCAATGTGCCTCATCCTGTCTTCTCCTCCAGTACACCCACAAGCTTCAGCAGGAGCTGCAGAACTTCAAGTTGGATGTGAAGGGTCTAGACCTGTTGAGCCCCGCTGCCCGCCGGGACCTGGAGGCTTTGCAGGGCAGCGGGCTGGAGAAAATCCACTTCCGAGACTTCCTTGTACAGGTCGGTGAGGGGCAGGCACATCTGCTTCCCCAGCAGGATGTGGCACTGAACAGAAGGGCCAGGCGCTGTGTGTTTTGCCTCTTTCCAGCTGCCCACAGTCTCTCCACTCCTGGGACTTCTTCCTGTTAAGGAACTAGGGCATGTCCCCAGGTCCCTTAAGCAAGAGTATGTGTTGCTGTTCATGGTCCTGAACCCACTGCTGCTGAGGGTAGAGGTGTGATACTGGGTTTCATTCTTTTCCTCACATGACATGGGTGTTTTGCCTACATGTATGTCTGTGCACCACATGCATGCAGTGCCTGAGGAGGCCAAAAGAGGGCAGCTGATACCATGGGACTGGAGTGTTAGATGGTTGTGAGCCACCAAGTGGGAACTGGAAATCCAACTCCCAACTCTGGTCATCGGGAAGAGCAACCAGTGCTTTTAACTGCTGAGCCATCTCTCCAGCTGGACACTGGCTTTTCTTCAGATCACTCTAGAGGACATCTTGGGTTTTTTTGTTTGTTTGTTTTTTCCTAGTCCATTGGAAACTCTGAAATACTTTACAGCTTCAGTTCAAACTCACCAGGACTCACGTCACAATAGACTTAGCTGGGGCTGGGAACATGGCTCAGTTGGTAGAGCGCTTGCCTAGCATGCACAAAGTCCTGGGTTCAATCCCCGGTACTACCTGAAGCCTGATACGTAGCACATGCCTGAATCCCAGCACTTGAGAAGTAGAAGGCGGAGGATGTGCAAGCTTGGGTTCAGCCTACGCTACATGAGACTTTCTCTGAGATAATCGAGCTGAGATGGGGTGGTGGTGGAAATGAATGGACTTAGTTGATGCAGGACACATTTGGGAATTCAGAGGCTGAGGGTATCTGGGGACATCTGAGTTCAGCCTTCTTGGTGTCTCCGGTCTTCCCTCAGATCCAGAAGCCTGTAGTGAAGACTGACATGGAGCAGCTGGCACAGGAGCTGGAAGGACTGGCCCAGACTCGAGTGAGAATGGAGCGGAGACCTTTTAGCCAGACCGCCATCAAGAAGATCTGGGCGGGAGGGACTCCAATGCTGGGGTTGGAGAGAGGGCGGGGACGGAGGCTGGAGACCGAGGGTCCCAGCCTTGGGTGCTGAGGCCTTCTACCCGCTGTTGAACCTGAGGGGCCTGCAGCTCCAGTTCTCATTCAGACACTGCTGCCCACTCGCTGTGTGGCCTTGGGCAGGCCATTTCGAATCTCTGGGCCTCTGTCCGTGCATCTGCAGACTGTCCCAGTCTCTGATCAGACGAAGTTTCTGGCCTAACCTTGCACAGCAGGGCCAGCTTCAGGCTCTACCAGGACAGATGCAGTGGGGACACCCCCCCCTCCAATGCACGCACTTCACACAGGGAGCCACTCTCTGTATTTACAGACATCTCCAGTTTCTGAAGTTCCCTTTAAGACATCTCAGACTCCACAGCCACCTTGGCTCTGGGTGGAGCAGAGAGCATTGGCCAGTTTTAGCTTACATGGTCCTGCGGCACGTTTCAGTTTCGTAGCCTCCATCAGCTCGGGGCAGACCTAGAGCAGGGAACATCTGAGCTTGAGGATTTTCTCTCTGAGCCCACACTTTTCACCTCCCTTGGAGGGCTGCTCTTCCTGTTGGGATGGGAGCCGTTCTAACCCTTCCGTCTGCCCTCAGAATGACTCCGCACTGAGGCAGCAACTACAGGAGGAGGCCAGAGAGCTCCGCAGCCTCTACCAGGAGAAGGTCATCCCCCAGCAGAGTCTCGTGGTAGGTTTGGAGGGAGTCTGGGGCAGGAGGGAGAGGAGGGGTGGAGAGAGGGCAGTGAAAGGAGGGAGGGGCCGGCCACATTCTCTGTTTCCTGCCTCTAAATCCTTGTGTGTCATAACCCTGATTCTTCCACAGGCCAAGCTCAACCTCAGTGTCAGGGCCCTGGCGTCCTCTGCCCCAAATCTGCAGGTGACTAATGGGAGTGGGAGGCCGGATGAGAACAGGTGGGCAGTAGAGGAAAACAGGAGGACTGGCTGCTTTGAGATCTCTGTGTCCCATTGGAGGGGGAAGGGGGAACGGGAAAGGGGTCAGATCATTGAGGACCTCTTTTTTGGCTTCTGGGCCCTAGAGCCTGCCCTTCATCCATTAAGGTGATGTGTGGTACATTGTAGGATGGATGGATGGACTGGCGGGTGAGTGGACAGATGGATAGCTGATTTGGGCTATTGTCTCCTGCAGGTGGATACCTCAGAGGTCCTCGCTAATGTCTCTCGTCTAAAAGGAGAGCTGCCTGCCCAGACCAACCTCATCATAAGGAATGTGAGTTGGGGGCAGAGTGCCGCCTTCGAGCCAAACATGGAGTGTCTACCCCAGGCTTCCCCTCCAGCCCATCTCTGACTGTGGCTCCCATGAGAGCCAGGCTCATCCTGGTGACGTCGGACATGGAGGGAAGTGGGGAGGCAGGACCCCTGCCAACCCTGGGCTTCTCTCTTTCCTGTAGGCCTCGGAGTGTTTCCTGACCAGGGAAATGGGCTACTTCTCTCAGTATGTGGCCTGGGTGAGAGAAGAGGTAAGTGAGTCCTCAGAACCCCACCCAGCCGCAAACCAGTGGTATACCAGTCCTCAGTATACCCACCCCAGTGGACCAGCTGTGGAGCCCTTTGGGGGGGGGGTACCCTAGGCCTTTGGGATTGGACCCAAACTCCCAAACCAACCTGCCATCTGCCACTCTTGTTCACAAAAATGGATCCTACCCCCCCCCCATTTCTACCCCTAGCCCCTTTGTGAGGCCCAAGCATAGGCTAGGTTGGCCATAGCTTTCTAGAACATTCCATCTACTCCTTGCCCCCATGCCTTTCCATGGATAGGTCCCTTCACTGCTTGTCTAAGGCCAGCCATCAAAGCCCACCTGCACATCCTGTGGGCCATAGCTTCTAGGAACAGTCTGGGATTCACAGGGGTTTGGTTTATCCTTGAGTATCTGTGTACGTATGTGTACGTGCATTTGAGGGCAGGTGTGTGTGTGCACACGTTGCCCCTCAGGAACAATAACTTAACACCATAATGAGGGACAGAGTGGGACTTACATACGGGCTGGTGAGTAGATGGAAGGAGCCAGACTACGCTGAACAGGAAGTTCAGTGTCCTATCCTTCCTGTGGGCCCTTGACCATTCTGTCTGTGTGTGCACCCGGCACTCTATGTTCAAGTGTGAGGTGGACCCCAGCTGTGTCTCTGGGCTTCTCTGTCTGCCTCTTAGCCTTATCTTCACATACACCAGTCTCATGTTGGCACCACAGGTGACCCAGCACATCGCCACCTGCCAGCCCCTCTCTGGAGCCCTGGACAACGGTCATGTGATCCTATGTGACATGATGGCTGACCCCTGGGTGAGTGTCCCCAGCCCATCATGGCTACAGAGCCCAGTGGACAGGGGCAGTAGGAGGGCGTGAGGCCAGGCGTGTGGAGTCAGTGCAGAGCCTCTGGGCACAGGGCTGGTGGGAAGGCACTGTTGCCCAGCCTGGTGAGCTGACCTCATGGCTCCCGTCCAGAATGCCTTCTGGTTCTGCCTGGGGTGGTGTACCTTCTTCCTCATCCCCAGCATCATCTTCGCCGTCAAGACCTCCAAATACTTCCGCCCCATCCGGAAACGCCTCAGGTAAGGGGCTGCCAGAACCACCGTGGGCATCAGATATCCAGTGGGCATCAGATGTCCAGGAATTCTTTACAGCCATTGGGCCACACCCTGTCCGGAACCCTCCCATGCAGAGAGAGCTTCTGGCCCAGCTCTAAGGAGCGTTGGGGCCCAAAAGTTCCCACATAAGCCTGCCGCATCTGAACCCGGGGAATAGCGTCTTGGGACTAATCATCCTCTGGACGGTTCCTGGGGCAGGGACATCAGAGCTCCAGTTGTCCCTGTGTCAGGGCTGAGGGTCTGTGCTGGGGACTCACTTTACCTCTGTGATGTCACAGCTCCACCAGCTCTGAGGAGACACAGCTGTTCCACATCCCCAGGGTCACCTCCCTGAAGCTGTAGGACCCACTGGTGAGTTCTGCCCCCCCCCCATAATCCCTCCATGCCTGAGCTGAGGGGCTCAGATCTGGGGTTTTCAACATGAAGGAGGGTAGGAAAGTTGACCCAGATGGGTCAGTGTGGATGGGACACATCCCTTCCCCCACCACCTTCACCGGTTTTCTTTTTAGTTTATAACAGGGCAAGATGATCCCGGGGCTTCCTGCCCTGCTTCCTTGTCTCAGCCTGGACCAGAAGACTTCAGGAATCACTTTCCCAGAGCCAGGCTGGCTTCCAGTGCTGGCTTGGACCCCCCCCCCCCCCCCACTTCTCCAGCTTACCTGGTCCCACCTCTGCATGATTTTCCTCATGACCCAAATCATACTCCGCCCTTACTGCACTGCAGAGCCAATGGGTCCTTCTGGGTCTCTAGCCCTTGTCCTCCTTGCTGTGGTATTCCAGCAACAGGAAGGGCCTCTTCTCCACCCGTGGGAGCTCCTCTCCAGCCCTCAGGTGGGACCCAGGCCCCTCCATTTACCCCGTCTCTTTCTCTCTGCTTCCTGTCCAAGTCCCTTTCTCCTTGTCTGAGTTCGATCCCCCCACCTGCCCCAACCTCCTTCCTGCTCCCTCCCCCAGCCTCTTGCTTGCTCTCTCCATGGAACTCCTGCCCCACCCCATTGCCCCTCTTTCCCATGTTCTCACTGCCATCTTGCTGGCTCCCAGGCCCTGCTTGCTGGCCACCTAACCAAGTAGGCAGCAGATGTCATGGTGGAAGTTATGACCCCTGAGCCTTGCAGGCTCTAGTCTGGATCTCCTGTTCCCAGTGGGGGTGAGACAGGCCGGTCTGGGGGCTGAACTGTCCTGTCTGCGTCCCAGGTTAGAAATAGCAGAGCTGGCCCTGGCCTTGTCTTCTCTCTGAGCACTGGCTCCTAAGAGAGGACCAGAGATGTGGGCCACGCTGGGGCTCCCCATTTGCCTCACAGACGGTCGCATGGGTGGTCCCCACTGTCTTTCCCAGAAAGGATCCAGTGGTGAGAACAGGGTTTTGCACTCCCCTTTCCATCCTGCACATATGGCCTGGGATTGCCCCTCACTTGTCTCTGCATGGTCCCTATGTGCTGGACACTGGGTCCAGAAAGGACAAAGAAAAGGGAGACAATATGGACAAGTGTCTGTTCCGTCACTGTGTCCTCACTTCCCTAAGCTTTGGTTCTGGGTCCCTGAGGCTGAGTCTCTAAGGCTGAGGTTCAGCACACAGTTGTGTTTAATGGGCATCTGTGGGAAGAATCCCAAGGCCTCTCTGACTACAGGCATCCTGGGACTGGGCAGCAGCAATTCAGTGTGGGGAGCAGAGCCTGCCTAATCATGTGATTCATAGCCTGCTTCTAATGCTGCTAGCTGGGGCACCTCCAACATGTGAGATAGGTCCCCCAAGCCGCAATTTCTTTTTCTGATAAAGTGGAGAGGCTCCTTAGAGCCTGTATGTAGGGTTGTGAAAGTCAAATGTGATGGGTGGAAACCCTTGTCAGGGCTTGGAGCAAGTGCTGCTCAGGAGTTGAGAGCGAGGCTGAGGGCAGAGGCAGAGTCTGGCCTTTGTGGTGGTCTGCTGTGTTTCTGAGCATATCTATGAAGCATCCTTTGAACCAGCAGCAATTTTGCTGCTAGGACTTAGGACGGTGGTACTGATGTGATAAGACTCCTGCAAGCACAGTCTCAAACAAGGTTTTTTGTTTGGTTGGTTTTTTGGTGGTTTTTTGTTTTGTTTTGTTTTTTCTTTTTTCTTTTCTTTTCTTTCTTTTTTTTTCTTTTTTTTCTTTTGGCTTTTCCCAGAGGTTGGAAGATTTTTGTTTTGTTGTTTGTTTGTTTTTTGGTTGTTACTTGTTACTTGGGGGTGAGGAAGTGACACCCTGTAATTTTTTTTAGATATAATTGATGGGATTTAAACAAATGAAATAAAGCAATTAAAAATCATTTCCAGTTCTGTCAGAGTTGCTTATCTGATCTATTATACATCTGAGCACGTTAAGCAAAGTTATTTTAAACTGAGTCTTTCGTGTAGAAGGGAGCTCCTGGTGACCTGCTCCTGGTGGCTGTTGTGTTCCTTGTTTTTCTTAGTTTCAGCTTGCCTCTTCTATAGGGTCAGTTGAATATTGGTACTCTGGTATCTGAAAATCTATCAGATAATAACTGGAGACCTGGAATGGTATCATCTTCCATGAGGGTGCTGTGTCCATCTGGCAGTGGCTGAGGACTCAGCCGACAGAGACCAAATAACTCAGAGTTCCTGGAGAGTGGGTCTGTGCCAACTCTTCACCCCCCACAACATGGAAGACTTGCCAGGCACCCCACTCTTGATGGGCATGGCTTTTAACCAGATGTTACTTAAAGCTCTGCTCAGCATCTTCTGAAATTAGAACACATCCTAGGATGGAAATACCCCCCCTTTCCCACCATGCCTGGCTTTAAGTGATACTGGGATTTGAACCCAGGACTTCATAAGCTTTAAGCAACCATTCTATCAAATGAACCACATCTCCATTCCAGTTCTGTGGTTCTTTACTGGCCCATTTGCTCCCTGCAGCTTAAAGACATATCATTTCAAACACTGAAAAGGCACATACATCACACATTCTCTTTAATGAGTGGTGTCTAACTGGGAATTATCCTCAAGCTTAGCACCCAGAAACCTCGTCACAGCCTCTTGGACAGTGTTTAGAGAAGTAGTTCAGAGGCTATGGCTGTAATCACTGGTCATCGGGGATGAGGGTGCTGGTGGTTAAGAAACAGAAATAACTGGAGAGAAAAGCGGATGCCTGTTTTTCTGGTTTAAAATGCTGGGTGGTACCTGGCTGGAGCTGCTCCATATAGAAGCTGAACCAACACACACACACACACACACACACACACACACACACACACACACACACACAGGCAGTTACTGTTGTTACCACAGCCGCTGAGGAGGTCAAGTTGTTATCTGTGGTTGAGCATAGTGAAGCCCCCGGAAACTACCTGGAAGCTTCAAGGTCATCTGAGTTAGATTCAGTTCCCCTGGTTCTGACCCTGGACATGTCCTACTGAATTCTCTGCGGGTCTCCATCTCCTGTGGGAACCTGGGAGGGAGGCCCTGACTCCAGGGAGGTTTGAGTCAGATGTCCTTGGTGTCCCTGTGGCAGGAGGGATGACAGATTGAGGGCCCTGCGAGCTCCGCTAGATCTCCACCTGGTTCCTCAGCACAGGACCCTGTGGCAGATTCTGCCAACGAAGCACCGTGTGGGTGAGGGCATCTGAGGTCGCGGGTGAGCCACTCAGGGGGTACAAAGCGAGGGCCACGTGGCTGGGGCTGGAGCAGAGGGAACAAACATTTATTCACTGAGCTAGGCGCTGTGTATTAGTCTAGAGCGAGGCGTGCCTTTAGTACTCGGTTTAGAAAAGGACAGCACAGAGATTGGGCATGGGCGAGATCCACCCAGAGCGATCTCCCAAGGCTGGGGACACTCCAGTGCCCATCAGAATTCCCTGGGACCAACCTGAGGTCCTGATCAGGGTTGATCATAGACAGTGTCGCTCTTCCCTCTGTCCAAGGGCCAAAACTGTTTCCTTACCTCTGCAGGCCACGTACTGAGCGAGGAGGCTGGCAGCCAGCCTGAGGAAACAAAGCCGTTTCTCCTGGCAGCTAGTCCTTCCCTGCGTATCTCAGGTACGCCATGTGGAGCACTTCACACTCTCCAGCCTCACAGACAATAATGAAGTTGTAGACCTGGGTGAGGACAGAGGTGGGGTGATGGGGAGCTAGACTGATCCCAGTCCTGACTGCTGGGGGATAGGGAATTTAGGGTGGAGGCAGCCAAGCCCTCATCTACGTTGAGGGTACCAAGGGGTCAGGGTCGGTGGAGACTTGAGGGAGGTTAGCTAAGGCCGAGGGTGAGGTGAGATGCCTTCCCTGCACTAAAGCCAGCGGGAAGAGGCATCGACAAGACCAAGAGGGTCGGCAAGGTGGCTCACTGGATAGGGGAGCTTGCTACCAAGCCTGGTGACTTGAATTTGCTCTCTAGGACCCACGTGGTTGGAGAACCAACTCCTACAAGTTACCCTTTGACTACCACATGTCTACTGTGGCCCGTGTCCC
The DNA here is from genome assembly GCF_049852395.1 of Peromyscus maniculatus bairdii. Lineage (NCBI taxonomy): Eukaryota > Metazoa > Chordata > Mammalia > Rodentia > Cricetidae > Peromyscus > Peromyscus maniculatus. The sequence continues at coordinate 105,321,671 of NC_134855.1, read as the reverse complement.
CTTCCCGACCCCTTCAAAAAAGAGAGCAAGTGGGGTGCATGGGGTTCCTGAGGTGTGGGGAATGTAGGGAACAGATGCTTCCTTCTCTCCTCCATAGGGTCACTGTTGGATATGTAAATGGCAGAGCCTAGGGGAGGGTTACTGGTCCAGATGAAGGCTCCTGTGGGAGCTGGCACGGGACCACAATGGTTGGCCTCTTCCAGGCCTGGCGAAGGAACAGGCTTCAGGCAAAAGCAGGTGCATCTGCCCCTGGGTGTTGGACGCTCCTCGTTAGTCGTGATCCCCCAACCACATAACAGCCCTGTGGAAGATCCGATGCGGTTGGAAGGAAGGTCGCCAACAATGGCTGGGTGTGAGTCTGCAGGGCATTGTCTAGATTCGTGATTGATGTGAGAGGGCCCAGCACACTGGGGCAGTACCAGCCCTGGACAAGTGGGCGTGGCTTGTATAAGAAAGCAGGCAGAGCAAGCCAGGAAGCCATGCTGGCTCTTCCTTGGTTTTCTGCTTCAGTGCCTGCCCTGACTTCCCTTCGTGATGAACCATAAGCTGAAATAAACCCATTCCTCCCACAAGTTGCCTGTGGGTGTGGTTGTTGACCACAGCAACAGAAAGCCAACTAGGAACTAGAACTCTAGGCCCTGGGAACCCTTGGAGCTGCCCACGACAGAAAGAAGATGAGCTGTAACCCCACCAAACCCAGAAAGACGCTGAGCTGGAGGCTGACCACCCACCTCCCTGGGAGCAGGCCTCCTGCCTTCGGAAGCTCAGTTTGACCCCAGGGACCTCCACTTCAGGGCAGGTGTGCCGACCCGAGTGAGCCAAAGGAGAGGCCCAGCTGTGCGGTGTGGCCTAAAGGGACCAAGAACTGCTTCTGTCCCCCTCCCAGGAAGTGTCCTGGGCCTGCCGGGTCTGGAAAGATTTCAAGGATCTGAGGAAGAGCGTGGAAGTGACTCCAGGTGTTCGCTGTGGCAGGCTGGGTCCGCTTCAGAGATTTGCAGCATCGAAGGAAGGCTTTTCTAGAGCGACAGACATTTTTGGAGCTCTTGTGAGACTAGACCCACCTCTTCCCAGTGGGGGCCTGAGAGATGGTCCCTACCCGCTCTCCCAGGCCCTCTGCAAGGCCCAGACACAGAAGGGTCCTGAGGGAAAGTTGTGAAGCTAGGTGCTCCTCAGAGCTAAGTCTGAGGGGGCCGGGGAGGAAAGAATTAAACCTGAGCCTGGTATGGAGAGGTCATGAGCAAGAATTGAGAATGGGTCGAAAGACTCCGGCCAAGGTTCTTGATGGTAGTCGTGTGTGTGAACCTCTCTCCTGGATAGGAGGAAAGGGCCCCGGCTGGCTGGAGTGGCCCATGGCTGTGTCTTCCAGTGTAATACCAAGAAGAAAACAGCCTCCTGAAACTTGGAGTCATCCCTCCCTCTTCCTCCTGCAAACTACACACCACCACACCTCCGGGCCCACCTGAAGAAGCCCCTGCTAAAACCCATCAGCCTAAGTGTTGCCAAACCACACTGGGCCTCCTCTGGCATCCTAAACCGATTTGGGGTCCAACGGACCTCCAAAGAATCTCTTCGGGAAAGTCAGCCTGTGTCCACGTGGCGGAGCAAGGCTGAGGTCCACTTGAGGAGGCTTGCCTTGGCTCTTTTTCATTCCTCCATCTTCCAGAGACCCTGGAAGGGCCCTGGCAATGTCTGGGGCACTGATTAAGTCCCTAAGAGAGTTCAAGGAAGAAAGATGGGTCAAGTGACTCCAGGCTCCTGGCAGGGCACAGACGCCTCGTGCCTGTGTTTTATGAGGGGCACCTGCTGGGTAGCGACTGTAGGAGGAGGTTGCTGACTCCCTGGTAGGCCCAGGACGGGAGGACTCTGTTCTAGGCTTGCTCTGCCACAGCCTGTCACTCCCAAGGAATGCATCTCAGAGGAGTGGAATTTTGCCAAGGGTGCCAAGCAGAGACTTGTGGCTCTCCGGAGGGAGGTACAGACTTGGGCTGCTCAGAAGACCCTGCCTCCTCAGAGTGCCATGAGTAAGACCTGGGCTTATTACACAATAAGCAGTGTCCGAGTTGACCCCTGACTCTTGGACATATATAATGGGTGGGTAGAAAATTCGCCAGAACTGGCTCTGAGTGAAAGGAACAGCCTGGATGGCTGATTTGTCAGGCAGGCGAAGACTCGGCTTTTCTGAGTGTTACCAGTGATGGTAAATGAACACAGACTGAGATAATGACCCTTCTCTCAGGAACCCACTTGTGACTCCAAGACCTCAGTCTGCCCTTCCTCGGGGAAACTTGCCTAATGCCAGGAAGACAGCTGGGAAGACTGGCCCTGACCTGGAAGCCTCTGGTCCTTGCCATCCCCTTTCCCAGAGAGCCCTCGGTCTGCTGCATCCTTTACCCAGACTGAAGTCCTGATGCACAGATGACAGAGCTGTCATCTCCCCTCTGGGGACAGGCTTCCTGCCTCTGGGGATCAACAGCCTCCGGGTTTTTGCCCCTGAGGGTCTGACAGCTGGAGCTAATTGGCTGACTCAATAAAAAGGGGGTGGGACGGGGTGGGGAGGGCAAGCTAGGGCTCCCAGGCCTTCTGGGAAGGAGGGGCTGGCGCAGGCTCTGTTTCCATGGGAACCACTGGCACAGGCAGGCTCCTCAGGGCGCCAAAAAGGGAAACTTGGCACAGGTTTCGGCACCTGGCTCCTGGTGGATTCCCTCAGAGATGAAAAAAATGCTCAAGAGCTTGTCTCCTGTAGGGCAGGAAGGAGCCTTCCCCGGGATGCGCAGGACCCTTGATCCCTTCTTCCATCCAAGAGATCTAGGGGAGGTCCTGTGGCTGCCCAGAATCCCTGAATTTGGCCCCAGCCTCAGAGCCAGAGGACCGTAAAACTGGAGAAGCGTGAAGTGCTTGCTAGGAAGGTTTCCATGCTGCAAGGCCTATGAGGGATTTCACGGGGGTGACTACGGGTGGGAGAGATCAGTAAGAAGTGGATGGACCCCGGGAGTCACTTTAGTGATGTAATCCCAAGGGCTCCCCTCTTTGTCCTGGGCGGAGACTGGTGAGGGGGTAACCTCCCCGCTTGCCCTGTGACTAAGAAGGGTGGGAACGGACCATGCATTAGAGAGAGAGATGAGAGCCCGGAACAGACCCCGAGTGAGCTCTAGACAGGAGCACTGAGAGGCTGAGAGGCCAGGATTCGGAGGCCTGGAGCAAAAGAAACTGGGGGGTGGAGGGACAGGGGGAGGGAGGGAGGGGAGAGAAGAGGGAGGAGAGAAGAGGCAGAGAGGTGGAGCTAAGACCCGGGAGGGAAAGAGGGAGGGTGGAAGGAGTGGGCAGGGGGCGGGGGAGAAGCCTCCAGTGACAATTGCGTCTGGGTCCAAGCAAGCATGAGGCAGCTGCCAGCCCGACCAGGCAGTCTGGCTTGTTCGGGCTGCAAAGCGGGAAGGCTGGTGACAGTTCCCTTCAGCAGCGGAGATGCAGAGGGCCAAGGTAGGCGCTGAGGGGCTGGGGGCTTGCCTGGACCTGGGGGAATCTGGTGCTTGGGTGTTGCTCTTGACTTAGGGAGTGTCTTGACACTGGCGCCTATTTCCTTGGTCCCTACTCCTCCTGACCCCAATAAGGGAAAGTCATGGTTGGGAGCATCCTGGCTGGGAGGCTGGAGTCCTGTGGCTCTTTTGGATGCAAGAAGCGCTGGGTGATTTAGGCAGAAGAGAAGCTTGAGGTTAGCTCCGTGGCTGGTCCTGTTCAAGTAGGTCCCTGGAGGAGGAGCTAGGACAGCTGACCCTGAACCTAGCCTCATAGTCCTTAACAAGACAGAGGAGCATGGAGAGGGGTGTCTTTGGGGGGAGGGTAGCCAATGAATGAAGCTTTCAAGGATTTCATTATCCTTCAGTTAGTAAATGAAGACCCCCTTCTTCTTAAAGTGGCGTGAGACGCCCCCCCCCCCCAATAAGGCCACAAGCAGCTCCACCTCCATGGGGCTGTTGGGAGATTGAGAGAGAGGGGAGGCAAAGAGGCACCAGACACACAGTTCATGAAATAGTTTCGAGGCGAGGGGAAGGATGGAGCCAAGAAAAATCAGCTGTGCCCCAGCTTAGCGTTGACCCTCGGAGAGTCTGGCCTGGAGCCCAGCATGCTGCCCACAAGTCCAGGATGGTCTTGCTTAGGAGGAGGAAGGACCAGATCCAGGTCCAGTTGAACACCCCAAATAAGGAAATCAAGGCCTTATAAGAAGAATAGACATTGGCCTGGCATCTGGCAGTCCCTCCTCCCAAGAGATGGCTTCCTGCCCCCCACTCCCCATGAGGACACGCAGCCCAGAGAGGGGTGGGGACTAGTTTCAGGCAGTACCGCCCCAGAGTCCCGGATACCATGCCTGTCCTGTCTGGTCCAATGCCCAGGACACCCAGAAGAGTGCGCAGATGAAACACAAAGCCCTTTGAGCCCCGGAGCAGGGCACCTTGAAAGGTACACTTCCTCTCCTGTCACACGCGTCCCCAGCAACCTCTGGCCTGGCAGGGGAGAGGCATCAACAGCCCTCTGCCCCAGACTCATGTGCACACTCAGATCACAAGCATACTGCATGCAGCATGCGCTGTGTGCATCCACAAACACTGGTGTGAGCGCAGACCTCACAGACAGGTAAGCACAGTCACGTATACCTCGTGACTGCCGCCCGCCCCCGGCGCCAGGCGGTGGGACTCTGTGTGTCCACAGACACAGGGATTTCTACAGCGTTATGTACATAGATGTGCACACAGTTGGCTCTGTCTGCCAGCAGGGGGCAGCCCCCTTTCCTTAGCCCTCTCTGGTGGCTCTTAATTTCCAGATGTCTCCTAACTACCACCAACCCTACCAGAGTGAGTGGCAGAGTCAGTGGTCAGAGTCCCACAGTCCATCTGGCCATTCTCTTGGCCATTGTGACCTGTACTATGCCCCAAATTGGCTCCTGGGAACCCATGTAGCTCATCATCTCATGCCCGCCCCTGGATTCCTATGCGTAACTTGGTCCATAGAGATGGTGGTCCTGGGTGAAGTGGGCACTGACCACAATGCCAAGCCTCCTGAGCCAAACCCTGGGTCAGGCGGAGTGAGCCAACAGCATCCAGGTTCTGAGGTGGCAAGGTGTCTGTCCTCATAGATCACTTTGGCCCTGGGCGCCTCTCCAGCATCTTGCAAGATGGGCTTTGATTTGTCCTGTTTGAAAAGGCAATCCCTGGGAACCCAGACAGGGTAGGGAGGAAGTAGCCCTGAAGGGCTGCCCTTCCCTCTAAGCCAATGTCCTCAGGCAGCCCAGCAAGTAGTTCTTGGTATTGTTCTTACTCCGACAGGGGAGGAACAGAGGCGGGTCCTAGACTGTAGTACATGTTGGAACTGGATTCGAACTCTGTCTGCCACAGCACAGGCCCTAAGCACTGGGTGGGGGTGGGAGGCAGGAAAAGACTCCAGGGGAGAGGGGCACGCCTTTATCCAAGCAGCCTGTGAGGGTTGACTCTAGAGTTTGTGACCTGTCTGTACCCTTAGCCTGCTACTTAGTGGCACAAGTTCGACTCTGCCCTAGCCGTGACCCACACCTGCATGAGCCCCTCCCTCCCCTTTCAGCACTGTGGATCCAGATGTGTGACTGAAAGAACCCAAGCTCCCTCCTTCCTCCTTTCTTTTCTGTTTCTTAGAGCCCAAGCGGGCTTTGCTGTGAGCCAGAGGATGACCTTGAACTCCTGATCCCCTGCCTCCACCTCCTGAGCAGTGGGATTACAGATGTGCGCCACTGTACCCAGTTCACGCAGGGGCTAAGACCCAGGGCTTCATCCACACCAGGTTAAGCATTCTAGCAATTTAGCTCACCTCAGCCCAGTCCCCGTCCCTTATCCTCACCTTCCTCAAAAGTGGAGAGCTGTTCAGCTCACTCGGGCTGGCTTTAGGGGCACCCTCTGCTCCCTCGGCCCCCTGGTCCTCACTGGGATTCTCAGGAGCTGTTGCAGGCTCCCAGATATGGCTTCTGTGAGGGCTTTCGAGGCAGAGGAGGAGGAGGAGGGGAAGAGTTTCTGCCCTGACCAGCCCTGCCCGGTCGTCGGGAAGTGCGCACAGTGTGGGTGACTCAGAGTGCTCCCCCAGCTCCCAGCCCCAGATGACTGATGTTCCCCCCCCCTTGAACAGGTGCATCTGTCAGCTGTGATCAGCCCACACCCCAGAACACCACAGAGCAGCCACGTGACAGTGCCAGAGCTGGAGCGCGTGGGGGCCGGGGGAGCTGGCAAGGCTGGGGCCGGCCGAGAGGGGCCTGTCCCTCGGCTCTCCCACCCTGGCCTGTCACAGCACTCTGCCCAGCTGCCCTTCCATCAGGCTTGGGCTCCACTCACACTCCGTGAGGCAGGACGGAGACACTAGACAGAAGGCATCATCTCCAGCCCTGTCAACCCTGCCTTTCCCTGCCCCCAGCCTATGGGTGACTTCTGGGACAAAGAGGAGATCCTTTCCCCTGGTGCCATGCCCATGCCAGGCCTTGTGGTAAAAGCCTCTCTCCAGACAGGCTCTCAGGGCAGTGGTCCCGGGCAACTCAGTTCTAGCTAGGGCTCCGTCCCCATGCCACTGAAGCAAACTTCCTCTTCTCTGGGCCTCCAACTTCCCGCTGGGAACATAGCCACTGCCTGGGCCCCAGATGGGCTCAGGCCCTTGTGTTGTCCAATGGGCAACTGGAAATACCCTATTGCAACTCTGCCCAATGTCCCGTAAGTATATAGAAAAGCCACTGGCCAGTCAGCACCAATCCTCACTATTTGGTATTAGAGAGTCCTGGCTGCAAAGGAAGTGACTTGGTGAGGGCTCAGGGCTGCCCCTGGGGTCTGTGAGCCCTGGCTCTGTATCAGATGGGCCTGGGATCAGCTCTAGCTCCTTTGTATATCTGCTGTGTGATCACAGACAAGTTACTTAGCCCCTCTGTGCCATGGTTCTCATATCACCAATCTCCTAGAAGGATAGTAGCCTGGACCTTGCATATCTGGTTGCTGGAGTTTAACCTAAGAAGGCATCCTGACTGAGATGGGTTACCAATGAGCAGCTTAGGTCAACCTGAGTTAATGGAGTGTCCTCATTGTCAAGGACGGGAGAGCTCTTGTCCTGGCAAGTTAGCAGGTACCAGACACAAGGCCAGGACAGCTCAGTTCTGTCCTCTGCTGCTGCAGCACCTTGAATATAAGGCCCGGGGATCTGTACATACACATGTGTGCTCATGTGCAGGTATGTACCTCCCAGTATGTGTGTGCACGCTCCCACCTACAGGGCCATGTGACTGTCTCAGCCTCCCCTGCCAGGATGACTACCTGGCTCACATCTGTCTGTGCCCAGGAGTGGGCGGAGAACTTAGGCTCTCAGAGCTTCCCAGTCCCTGGGGGCCTGCATGACACATCACCCACCACTGCTTGCTGCCATCTGTCCCATTCGATGGAAATAGAGCAAACAACCAGTGGATGCTGGGTGAGCCAGCATGCATCTAGGCAGTCCCTCTAAAAGGAGGGGTGCAGGCTCACCCCACATCTGTCTCAGACCCTGGCCTCGGGACAGTCTTCATGGAAAGGAAGGGGGTCGAGAACCTGGACAGCCATCCCCTGTCAAGGCCCAGGAATTTCTGTCTGGTGGGATGAGTACTCCAACCCTTAGCTGCACTTCTAATTTACAGAGTAGAGGTTTGGGGGTTGGGTTGTTTGGTTTTTAATAAAAACGAGCAGCCAGTCGATGCGGTCCCCAGGCAGCAGACCCCTCCTGACCAGGCGGGCATGGTCACTTAGCTCTCCAGGCACAATGTTCCCGAGTTAGGTTTTGGGGGTTGCTCTTTGCTGCCCTACACAAGCAATACAGCCCCTAACTCGGACCCAGGAAGACAGTGGTAATTGCCACGGCGGGGTGGGGAGGCTTGTTTGTGTGCATTACCTCACCTATATTTCCTCCGGGAAGGCATACCGTGATCCCTATCTGCAGATGAAGAAACCGAGGCTTAGGGTATTTGGTCCAGGATCACCCAGTGAGGACATGGGGGCCCAGCATCCAAGTCTCTGGCTGACTGGCCATGGGCCTCTTCCCTCTGCATTCTGCTCCCTGAAATAACTCCAGCCTGTCCCCGATCCCCTCACCTGCCCAAAGCAAGGTGTGGCCTCTGCACCAGCATCCAGTGTGTCCTGGTTGCTTTTAGAAAACTTCTCACTGCTCTTTCCACCCATGAGGCAGTGAGCTTGCTTTTGTGGTGTGTGTGTGTGTGTGTGTGTGTGTGTGTGTGTGTGTGTGTGTGTGTGAATGCACTTTGCATGCACATTTATGCCTAAGATATACCTCTGGAGAACTGCTAGATATTGTAATAGAAATGTGTCAGAACTCTCCACAGCCTTTAGATATGCAGCATTTGGCTAGCATATGCCCACTGGATGCCTCTACCAATCCTTCCCAGGCTGATATTTGGGGTTCTCTGGGGCCAGGGACTATACTAGCTGCCAAAGTTCTCACCTTTGGGCACCCCAATAGTCTGACTCCATCTTCTTGTTAGACAGACCCTCACAGGAGAAGGTGTTCCCTGCAAATCATAAGCAGTGTGCAGGGTAGCTGCCCCATGGGCACCATAGCTTTCAGGGAACCTGTGTGGGGTGAGGACCCACATAGTAGGGTATTGGGGTCAAGGGGCTGATGTGGTGAGAACTCTTGGGACAACAGTATCTAGTGCCTAGCTGGACCACCATCAGGGTAGATAGGGGCATGAGGGGCATGCTGCTCCCTCTGTCTCCATGGGAACAGGTTTCTGATCCTAATATCACTGTCCACACCTCAGCACATCCTAAACATCTGGCGTTCACCTCTCCACTCCATCCCACATGCACAGGTACACAGGTCAGGGTACCATCTTTGGAAGTCACCTCTTTTCTTTACCAAATCCCCAGGACTGGCCATAAGTGCGTCCACCACTAAGCTGTCTCATCAGCAAAGGAAGCTTTTACTGAGCTAAGTACAGTGAGAAAGGACAGAGACCCCACGTCCACTTTGCCCACTTTTCCTAGAGAAAACTCCCACAATACCATGTTGGGCCTGGTGGCACATGTCTACGATCTCGGTACCTGGGGGGTAGAAGCAGAAGGATCAGGAGTAAACCGTGACTTTGATGCCAGCCTGAGATATATAAGACCCTGACTTAAAAAAAAAAAAAAAAAAAGCAAAACAAAGAAAAAAAAACTAGTACAAGCTGGGTGTATATTGAAGGCCTTTAATCCTCAGGAGGCAGAGGCAGGTGAATCAGTGAATTTGGGGCTAGCCATGTCTAAATAGTGAGACCTTATTTAAAAAAAAAACAAAACCCAACTAGCATAATATCCTACCCGTGATATGGACATCACTGCCATCAAGGTACACGACCTACGCAACAAGGCAGCTCTGTCCCCAGAGGTCCTTCTGGTTTACCTTTTTGTGACCACACTTTTCTTCTCCCCCTGCCCTTCCCCCATGCGATTCTTGGCCTTTTAATCTGCTCTCCCTCCATTGCTAACAGGCTGTCACTTCAGAACGCTATGTAAATAGACTCACGCGGCATGTGACCTTTCAGGATTGGCTTTTTTGTTTAGCTTAATTCTGAGTCTTCATCCGAGTTGTGATGAGTGTCCAGGTCCTCTCTTCCCAAGGTTTGGAATTTCTGGGACAACTCTAGCACCTTGGTTTCTTCGTGCCTCCACTGAGGGACATCTGGCTGCTTCCAATTTGGGGCTCTTACAAATAAAACTACCATGAATATTCAGTTAGAAGTTTTTGTTTGAACATAAATTTTCAACCACCTGGGACAAACACCCAAGCGTGTAATTGCCAGGCTATGTGTTCGCTTCATTGGCCAAGGACCTTCGAGCTGTTCTCCAGAGCGGCTGAAGCATTCTGTTTTCCCAGCGGCCAGGCCACAGCGGCCCAGGTCCCCATCTGCACCGCTCTGGCTGTGGTCGCTATTTTTTTATTTCAGGCATGATTTTTTTTTAATGTGTTTATTTGTGTGTGTGTGTGTGTGTGTGTGTGTGTGTGTGTGTGTGTGTAAGTAGGTGTCAGAGGACAATCTGTGGCGTCTGTTCTCTCCTTTGTGTGGGTTGTAGGAATCGAACTCGGGGCGTCGGGCTTGTGCTATAGGTACTGGAGCCACTGAGCCGTCCCGCTGGCTCTCCTGGTGGTTTTCAATGGGCATTTCCCTGGCAGCAGAAGATGGCGTTCCCCAGGGCCTATGTGCCATCTCTGTTCCCTTTGGTGACATGTCTGTGCGTTTTTCTTCTGGATGGATTGTCCTTTTACGGTCGAGTTTATAAAGTGAAGGGCTCCAGGTACCAGGACCTATGACAGAAAGAGCAGTTTACACAGGTGTACACACACACACACACACACACACACACACACACACACACACACACACGGGAGTCGTCTCAGAGCTGACCTTTCTGGAGTGACCTGAGAAGGCAGAATAATAAGCTATAGTCCATATATATTCTGTTGCTGCAGGGAGATGTAGCAACAGACTGAGATGGAGGCACATGGAAGTGACCTGGTTAGAACAGTGCTCCAGGGGCCTGACCCCTGAGTGTGGCCTTGAGCATCCAGGGGACAAGTGTCCAGTGCAGGGATCCGCAGATGCCCAGGCAGAGCTGTGGAGAGAGGCAATCTGTGAGGAGCAGAGTGAGCTGGGGGCAGGCACGTGACACGGTTTGATTTGCAGGGTGACAGGAAGCCATCAGGGACTCCAAGTGGGGGGGGGTCGAGCAAACAGATGTTTCACTTCTGCCTCACTGTCCTCACTGACCCAGCAGCCCTCACTCTGTCCCCTCCCCTCACAGAAGTCCGGACAGGTGAGGGGGCAGGGGGGTCACCTCCCTCCCCTCAATGCCTTTGAGCCTGGGAGGCAAGAAGAGGGTGTCAGAAAAGCTATTTAACATTCCTGGGCAGCTCAATCAGACCCTCTCCCAGACAGACAAGTGTCAAATATTCATGAGGATGACCCGTGCTCACCCCTCCCTGATCCTGGCTCCCTCACAGTGTGCTGGGCCCAGGCCACGGGCTTGACTCCTCTGTGGGGAGGTATGGACAGGCTGGCTCCATTCCTCTGCTCTTCCTTCTCTTCAGAGATCTCTGCTACCTCAAGAAGGGAAACTGTCACAGCCTTTGTCCAGAGAGGCTCAAAGAAAGAATTCTGGCCACCCATTCGGAGAGAGGAATCCAGTCCAGGTGTCCAGACATCACTCCGACTCTCTGCCAGGGAGAAATATGGCACCATGACCCCCTAGCCCAGGGCGTTCTTTTGGAGACTATAGATCTGATTAGGGAGCTTGGGGAGCCAAACCTTCTGAAATCCCTCCGGGGACCTAGTCCTATGAACCTTTGGAAGCCTGTGGCCAAGATTACCCAAACTTTGGAGTCAGAATGCCATGTTACAGTGTGGTATGTCCCCACACTCCTCGTGGATTAGTTTTCTTGCCTGTAAAAATGTGGCGCGAGCCACCTGTCCGGGTTGTGACCACAAGATGACTTGAGCTCAGCCCAGCATGCACTGAGGGGTCTCAGCCTGCCCTATGGGAGAAATCCCAGGGTCCACCACACCTATCTAGGATTTGAGAGAAAAATCTACAGGTGCCAGCGCTTCAGGTGGGGGTAGGGGTGGGTGGGGATGGGCTTATAACGAGTAAGAGTAACCCTGTTAGCGGTTTTGAGGACCTCGGTTTCTTTTCCCCTCCGCAGTGCAGAGTCCTCAGCAATGAATTCATGAAATAATGAAACACCAGCTGCCCGACCCACCCTGCCCCCGCTCCTTGACCAACATACCGATTTTATTCATCGAGGCCATTTCTCTCCTGAATGAGATATTTAATAATGTAGAAGGTGCCTCTGACCCAGCCAGGGCATGGTGTGTGTGAGCACGTGCCTGCGTGCGGGTCTGTGTATGTGTGCATGAGTACATATACGTGTGTTTGAATATGCAAGTGTGTAAGCACAATTTGTGTAGGGAGATGCCTCCTTGCACATCGCTGGCACCCCCTTCCCTTCACACCGATGTTCCTCACTGCCAAGTGAGCTTTGGAGAAGGGGAGGAATGTCGGGGTATTGCTGAGGGTATGATGGGGTTACTGCTAAGAGCCAAGACCATACCTGTCCCACTGCAGGAGATAGGGCATAGACAAAGCAAAGCAGACACCCAGAGGCGCTGTCATGGCTGCCACCTGCCACCACTAGGGACTGATGATGACAGACAGTTGAACAGCCAGGACTGAAGGGCAGTATTGCTCTAGGCGAACAAATGTCTCTGCTCTGAATCCTCCACAGTGGCTCCAGGCCGACCGTTTCTGATTCACACCTATACAAATTCAGTTCCCACTATCTCTCAACAAACCCCAGAGCCCCCTAATTGGCTGGCCAGACAGCTGGCCATGGACATGCTTCTTTAGGTCATCGAGTTTGGTGGGTGTTCCAGGTGGTCACACAGATTTTTATCTACCCTCAGCTCATTTCCAGGTGAAAACTCAGGTCCCGAAAGGCCCTTTGCTAGGAGAAAGGAGTGCACCCACCTCACTGTGGCTCCTGTGTGAACCTGCTCTCTTCTCTAAGGAACTATTCCGCTCTGGCAGCCTAGCTTGTGGAGGGGCGAGCTTAAGATGAACAAGTCTGGGCTCACTTCTCTGGAACCTTCTCCTGGGGACCCACCCTATGCCAGAGCCTGAGTGCAGAATGGAAAGAAACCATGGAGCGATGGTGGGCAACAGAGCTGTGTGTGTGTGTGTGTGTGTGTATGTGTGTGTGTGTATGTGTGTATGTGTATGTGTGTGTATGTGTGTGGTGTGTGTGTGTGCATGTGTGTATGTGTGTGTGTGGTGTGTGTGTATGTGTATGTGTGTGTGTATGTGTGTGTGTGTGTGTGTGTGTGTGTGTGTGTGTGTGTGTGTGTAGGGGGTCCTCCAACCAGCACTGCTGTAGCCCCGTAGAGCCGGCTCCAGATGGGGTTAGGCCTGGCCTCCCCCAGGATATCAGAGTGGGCTACAGGATCTTCTGGAGGTCCCCACGGGGAGCCTGCATTAACCCCTCCACGTCTATTCCCTCCGCAGGAAGCAATGAAGGCATCAGATGGCAGCCTCCTTGGAGACCCCGGGCGCATACCGCTGAGCAAAAAGGAAGGCATCACGTGGCAGAGGCCACGGTTCACCCGCCAGGCCCTGATGCGTTGCTGCTTAATCAAGTGGATCCTGTCCAGTGCTGCCCCACAAGGCTCAGGTAGGACAAGCATGACGGATCCAGAGAGAGAGAGTATATAGATTGCTCTGAGTTCCGTCCCTCCTGAGGCCGCAGAGGCCACCTTGGACCGTACCACCTCCACCTCTGTTGGGAAATAGTGTCTCTGTTCATTCAAATCCTCTTCTCACTGATGCCTTGTTCCGCATAGAGCTGAGCTCTAGTGCAGGGCTGTAGTGCGGAACCACAGCACATGGAGACTGAGGGCTGGGATCGTACACAGGTTTTCCACAGAGTGGCTGGGATATGGAGGCAGGCTGGAGGCTATGAAGCCAGGCTCTGCCTCACCCAGCACTCACCTGTGGAGCTGGCTTGAACATATCACACGCCCTTTCTAAGTTCTCTACCTGTGGGTGGCTCTGGACCCACCCACAGGGCAGAGCTGTAAAATACCTTAATCTAGTTGTTCCTGGGTCTTGCCCCATATACCCAGAAACTGCAGTTAGCATTCTGGAGTGTTCATGGTATGGGGATGGAGTTGGGGTTGGCAGCAAGAACTGTACTGTGCTTATTCACGGCTATTTGGGGTATTTGCCAGGAGTGATAGTACAGAAAATGTAGAGACAACCTCACAGGGCCCCTGCAGTCTCTTGTACATATACACTCACACCTTTGCACACGTGAGTGTGCATACACAAGCGTGTACATGCACCATGCAAGTGGAAGTGCAGCCCCATACCAGCATGCCAAGATCCGTTGCAAGGTCCTTCCCCATACCACATATGTATTTGATGGCGCAGATGCATGTGTGAGAGTCTGTCACTGGGACAAGGTGCGTGCTTGGCCAGGAGACCTGCTTTACGTTTTCTTAAACAATTCAACTAGTTCTCTTGCTGTGTGATAGCCAGGGAGCCTCAGTCTCTTTGTCAGACAATGGGCACAGTCCGTGTTCCTAGCCTCCCAGGTTGGCTGGTGCTCACGAGGTAGAACGGAGGTAGCAAGCACAGTGGCCTGCACATGCATCTGCATGGGGGAACAGGGCTGCTGCATCCCAAGACTCCATCTTTATCTGCAAAGCCCACCCCAAGTAGCTCTTTGCTCTATTCCATTCCGCAAGAGCCTTTGTGTGCTTCTCTGTCACTGTTAGCTGACATTTGTCCCTGAACCTTTCCTGCAGAAGCACTAGAACATGTGGGGAGACTTCATGCCCCCCTTAGCTGTTTTGTGGACCCGCAGGCCGCAGAATGTGTTGAGTCTACCCTCACAGTGCTGTGTGATTTGCACTGGGCTGAAGTGTTTCCCATCCTCCACCACAGTGGCCACCACCACAGTGTGGCACTTTTGTGTGGCCTCTGAGTGTGTCCAAGGGACTCAGCTCTCCCCTAGATGGCTCATCTTTCTGTCCCCTTCAAACTCAGAGTCCCCCCACTATCTGTCATTCTGAGTGACAGCTAGAATCAAGGGCTTGCTGGAGTCCTCTGTTTTCCTTCATGATGACCTCTTCGACCCGCAGACCGGTTACTGGGCAGTAGCGGTTCTGGATGGGGCAGCACACCATCCAGATGTGCACACACCATCCAGATGTGCACACACGATCTGTGATGGCAATGCATGATGAGCTGGGTGGAGAAAGCAAGCAGGGTGTGTCTGCGGTTACCACAGGATGGGAGCAGCCACTCCAAGGGCAGGATGGCGTCTTCTTCTTTTTTTTTTTTTTTAAGATTTTTTTTTTATTTAGTCCTATATGTAATTTCTAGTTTGGGTTTTTTTGTTTTTTGTTTGTTTGTTTTTTGTTTTTTTGAGACAGGGTTTCTCTGTGTAGTTTTGGCGCCTGTCCTGGAACTCACTCTGTAGCCCAGGCTGGCCTCGAACTCACAGAGATCCACCTGGCTCTGCCTTTTGAGTGCTGGGATTAAAGGTGTGCACCACCGCCCGGCTCAGGGTGGCTTCTTAAAGGGCAGGGCCTTTTCCCAGTCACTCCCTTCAAAGGTACTCAGTAGTGGGTAGGGCCAGGACAGCATGGACCAGTCCAGCCCAGCCTGTGTTTGCATGGATGGGCACGTTTATCAGAAGTTGCTGGGCACTGAAAGGAGATATGTATGATGGATGGGAAGCAAGTCACAGGAAGCAGGTCCTGCAGCCCATCTCTTGCTTCATTTTACTAGGAGTCCACAGGTACTAAAAGAGATTAAACGGCTCATCGGGTTCTCCAGAGATTGGAACAGGGATACCACAGACTGAGGAATCAGACCCCGTATGTCCTGCCTCCCTTGGGCGGGCCTCAGTTACTCGTCTAAACACATCCATCTGCGTCCCTTAAGGAGGACACCATTGGTGTGTCCACACTGGAGGTTTTCGTGCATGTGAAACGCCGTGCTCTGGTTGATGAGTCGGCTTCTCGGCTCCGGCTGCACAGAACAATAAGCGGCATTCAGGGCATCTCCGTCACATGTCCAGGGAGGCCTGCCACGGTATCCTGAGCATCGGGTGCCTGTGGCAGCCCAGTGGCCCAGACACTGTCCTTGTTGTTGGTTTTTTCCATTCAGCAGTAGGATCAGAAGAACAGATATCTGGGATGACCAAAAGTGGAGGTCAAGGCCCAGCACAGCGTCCCCAAGATTTGAGTGAGTTGGGACCTGAACACAGAATGGGCAAGACTCAGGGACCTCGACGTGGTGGTACAAGGACTGGTCCAGTTGTGGCTGCGCCCTGAGGGGGACTGCCCAAGATGGAGTTAGGAGGGGGACAGCACAGTGGTCTCTAAGATGCATGGGCCCAGAGGGTGGGGTAGGGCAGGCGGCTTGACCTCCCACCCAGAAGCACCCATCCCCGCTCCAGGGCCCCAGGGACATCTCCTCCGTGCGCCAGAACTGTGACTCTGGCCTGCTCTGTGGGTGGCCCTTCCTGGCCGAGTGCCTTCTGAGGCATGGTTTCAGGTGTAGCTGATGCCACCCACTGGACGGACCTGCTTCTCCAGTCTGCCTCCCTAGGAGGCCTGTGAGATTTGGGTTTCTTCGATTATCTGACTTAGAATAAACTCCTTCCCAGAATGGCCCGGGGTCCTGGCAGCCTGAGTTAAGCAGAAGGCAGAGACCCTGGCTCTGGGGAAGTCACAGCAGCTCTGGAGGAGCAGGGAACCAGTGTGTGATGAAGCTCAGGTCCAGCGGCCACCGTGGGAGATGCCCCCCCACCCCCGTGATGAGCGGGGCTTGCTTCCCTGCCGCACAACACCACCATTCACGGAACTGAGGACATACGCGCTCCTACCCCTCCCCTGGAGTGCAGGCCCACAGGCTCATCAGCCATTCAGGTCACAGGGTCAGTTCAGATTCAAGAGAGGACAGGTGGACTGCATGCTCCTTGAGCAGCAGCACAGAGTGGCCATCTTTAATCCACTCAATTCCACTCCAGAGTCCCAGAGTTCTCAAGAGAGCAAACCAAGCCTTCACTCCTTAGAAGACTACACTGGCTTTGGAGCTACTGTGATCCCCGTCGATGGGTGTCATTGGGATTCCCAGAGAAGCCACGGAGCTGAGACACTACCCTCCTTGCTATTCTGTGTAGGGGGCCCATACACTCTAACTGATAAGAGTATCCCAAAGGAGCCAGGTAACATCCCAGCCTCTGGGGCAACAGCCCCATGGGTGTCTCCCCTTGGGGCTTCTCCCTCCGGAATCTAAATTCTCTCACCTGGAACCCAAAGAATTGGGGGCAAGGGAGGTACTGAGTGGGTAGGGTGATTGAAGGACCACCTCCTGGCTTCACCTGGTCCCTGTGCCACCTTCTGGACAGAGAGGTAGATCATGTTCAGTGCCGTGTCCCTTGTACCACCGTGCCTGAATCTTGCAGCAGCTTCCAGCCATTCCCACTCTCTAGTAGGCACCTCTGTTATTCCAGCTGTGCCAGGAGTGGCGAGAGGGGAAGAATGGAAGAGCAAACCCCTTGGCCAATGACAGTGACGTATGTGATCTCTGTGTGTGGTATGCACCGCAGCGGGAGTGCTGGAGGGTCAGTAACCAGGGGCTAGGCAACCCTAGCGAGGCTTAAGAGTTGCCCCTTGTCTACAATCGAGAGATGCAACTGAGCTTGGCTGCCACCTGCCGGCTGGCTGGGCACATGACACCAGCTGCAGCCCCCACGGCTGCCAGGAAGAGGCAGCTCTTCCCTTGAATGCCCAGTAATGTAAGTCAAAGGGGATAAATGGTACTTTGTTTATGTGCAGGTGCTGAAGTGGCTAGAAGGAGAAGCCACCTAGCTCCTAGGCTGCCAGGCACCTGCCAAGCCCTGGCACCCTCTCAAGAGCATTTAGGAAGGATTCATCCCCCAAATGGGTCCTTCTCCGACCATGCCCCTTCTACCTCCCTGACACCTGACCCCATGGTTAACCACAGGCCATGATCAATGGCAAACGCTCTCTCAGGCCGCTTCTCCTTCCAGGCAGTGCATGAAGCCGCGTGCGAAGCTGCTGTGCCCAGCATTCTCCCCACCACCACGGAGAGAGGGAAGATGTCCCTTTCCACTACTCTTGCCCTGAGGGGCTTCACTGCTTGGTGGCACCTTTCCTGCCCCTCTGCCTGTCAATCACATGTGATTTCCCTCCTTAAACAGTCTAAGAGACTCCTGTGGGAAATCGTCAAAGCAGCAGTAGGCTGGGCTGCCTGCCTACCTGTCCGCTCCACCCCCTGCATAGTCGGCCCTGGCTTGGACCTCACCACATCAGTACACGTGGTGATAAAGAGATGCACACACAACCCACTAGGCCTGGGACTAGAGGTAGATGCCCAGTTCCTGGCGGTTAGCCAGAGCGCACGGCACCCAGGCACCTACAGTCTTCAATGCGTCTACAACAGCCCGGTAGCCAGCAACTAGCTGTATGCAAAGGGAAAAAAATATTGTCAAAGAAACATGTTTTTCTGGAAAACTGAGTGCATGCCATTCTCCTGTTGGGACCTGCATGGTCCCCGAGGGTGTCACAACTTGCCTTAGACACAGTTTTTGCAGTTACTGAATATGCTGGGTCAATACACCCACCCAAGGCTAGAACTGCCTGCTGGGCCTGCTGCGAAGCCTTTGTGTGTGCTCAGTCCACCGCTCGGAGCAGCATACAGGAGCAGGTACACGACCAGTGTCTCCAAATACTGCGCTTTTTTTTTCCGCCTGGTAGAGTGTGCAACACACGACAGTTCCCCTTTCACTTTCCGGGAGTCAACTTGACTCGCCTGCATCTGTCTGTAACAGAAGCCCCGAGGAACAGCAGCTCCCTTTGAGTTCGGACAGAAGTAACCAAAGTTGGCAAGCGTGGTTCTTCAGCCCTTCCCTGCTCAGTCGCAATTATGACATCATCCCAGGCAAAGGGAAGGAAACGTCCCGTGGAAGGAGACAGTGCTGCTGCTTGTGTCAGTAAAGTAAGACAAGCGCAGAGAGTTCTAGAAGACTGTTTGTGTTCACTGGCCAGAACTAAGGCACACAGACCGCAAGGAACATGGAAGAATGGCGCTCTTGTTTTCCTGTTCTGCTTTGAGATAGGATCTCAGCTATTCGGTGTTGGCCTCAAACTTGCTGTGTAGTCGGGGATGACCTTGAACTTCTGGTCCTCTGGTCTCCAACCCCAGAGTGATGAGATTAAAGGTGTGAGCCACCACATCTATTTTTTTTTTCCGGTGCTGGGGATTGAACCCAGGGCCTCATGCATGCCAGCCAAGCATTCTCCTGACTGTACTACATTCCCAGGCCTAGAAGAGCAGTTTCTTACTGGGCATATGTCTCCTTCTGACAGATCCTGATGTCTATAAGCAGAAGCTCAGAGAAGGCCCCCAGAACTGTCACTCTTGATCACACAGAGCTCACAGGGCCATTTGGATGACTTGGGTGCCTCCTTGGTAGCCAGAGGACCTCAGCATGTATGGCATTTACTAGGTGCTCCAGCCATGCTCTGGATTGTCCCCTGTCCTCACCACAGAGACCACTTCCTCTCTCCATTGTCTTCCTCTCAGACACTCAGGTCGGATGGGAGCCTGGGTAGTGAAGTAGAAGCCAGGAGTCAAGAGGAGGCCGAAGGCTGGGGCAGGGTGGGAGCAGGCTGCCGAAAATCCCCGGGCCTGTGAGGTTCACACCCCGAGCTGCGAGTCACACTGGTGCCACCTCCTCCTAAGGTGCCAGAGCAGATGCCCACCCCCAGCCAGGCTTTCTGCAGCTGCTGACACTCTCATCTGGGCACGAGTGAGCTCCTGGGGACTGAGGGGATAAGCTCAGGTACCACGCAGGCTCAGGCTCGGGGAGACACAGCAGATCCTGGGTGAGGGCTGAAAGGCTGGTAGTCGAGGGCGCTTTCCTGAGAGCAGGAGACAGCAAGAGAGGCCAAGAGATGGGCGAAGACCAACAGAGGCATTGAAAGACTGAAAGAGAGACAAGCCAGAAGTGGGGGGGGGGGCTCCTCCCAAAAGAAGGCTGCTGAGCCGAGGGTTGGGAGAGGCAAGGAGAAACAGGACCCGGGCAGCGCCATGTCGGGGTGTGGCGAGGGCTGCTCCCCGAGACTGCAGGAGTGTCAGCATGGCTGTAAGAAGCACCTGGGTGACCTCATCAGTTTCTTCTTCCGCTTCATCTCCGGGAACCTGGCTCGAGGTGAGGGTTGCCTTGCTGGGACAGGGAAACCAGGTGCTGGAAGATGCCATTGGGGGGGACTGGGGACCGTGGCCCCTCCTCTGGGGGCAGGGATAAAAGCACTGGGGGTGTGGAAGCAGGATCAGTCTCTGAGCCTTGGACGTCCCCATAGCGACCCCTGCCCCTCAGAGGGCCAAGCCAAGGCTCTAGGACTCCTAAGTCTGGAGCGAGATGGGCTGGCTGGGGGAGATTCTCATCTTCCTAGTGGGTACAAACCCAAGCCTGCCTAACTGCTCTGGAGAGCCCTCCCTGCCTTGCACAAGAAGGCTCCCCTACCCTGAATGGTCCTCGGCTCCCTTCCTCCCTGAGGACTCCTCTCCCATCAGAGACAATATGGATCTGTCATTCAGAGGAGAAGAAAGGAGCCAGTGTGTGAGACTGTGTAGAGAAGATGTCTATCAATGACAGCCTTCTTCAGCCCCTCAGAAGCCCACTCATCTGGAAGCCTTGGCAGGAGGCAGGGGGATCTGTCCGGCCTATGTCCTAGATCCGGCCTGGGGGTGGGGGAGGTTTCAGAGTAGGACACAGCTGTGTGGCTTCCTCTGCTTCTCATCCAGGCTTGGCAGGGCCTGCTGGCTGGCAGTGGGCACTTCCAGACCCAGAAGGGGAGGGAATCCTGCAGATGGGGACCTGAGAAACGAAATAGCGAGAGCTTCAGACCTTGAAGCTCAGGACCCCCCAGGCTCTTTTGTCCTATCCCGTTATTGGAAGAAAAGGACCTAGGATAAAGTAGTCACATGACTCCCCAAAGAGACTTATTATTAAACCCATCAAACGAAGACGAGCCCTCCTAGGCATGTGACACACAAAGCAGCCTTCTGCTTCAGGGAGATGTCAGCGGCCCAGAGGGGTGACATGCTAGCAGCCAGCAGCCAGACTGGAGCAGTCGACCTCACTCTCTGGGGTGGACCCTGTCGCCTGCCTGTCTTCTCTCCTGCCCAGTCCGGGCACCTACATGAGAGCCAGGCACACCCAAGAGCTGTCAGGTTAACAAAGAGCATTTTACTGTTGCCGTGTGTGCACACACAGTCTTGCAGCTTGTGCGTAAGGATCAGAGGACAACGCTGTGGAGTCAGCTCCCTCTCTCCACTTTAACCTGAGTCCCGGGGATAGAACTCGGGAAGCCAGACTCCTGTAGCAAGGCCCTTACCTATAGAGATACCTCACCCCACCCCCATCCCTGCCCACAAAGAACGTTTTAAGAACAAAGACAGGAAATGCAGTAGCTTTGCCCATCCCCCAATCTATGGGGCAATGATGACTTAGAACACCAGAACAACGAGAAATGAAAGGACAGAAGTCTGCCACCATCAAGGGGTCCAGAGGGAGGTCAGAGTCTGGGCCAGTGTAGGCAGCTCCTCGGGGCCGGGAGGCAGACCTAGGAGCCCAGGGTTAGCAAGCCTTCTGGGGAATCTTTCGATGTCTTGTCATCTGGTGGCTTTTCCTCTCCAGAAGGTCTGTGGAGAGGAGGGTGGAATTAAAGATGGCAAGACCAGACTAGCCCCAGGAGAGACTCCAGGGAGCCAGGACCGGGATTGAGGGATACAATGGAAGCCACCAAGACACTGGCCATGATTCTGCTTCAGGACCTCGCTGCTCCTGCTGTCTGGGGGCTTTGAGCTCTTGCCTGACTACACTTGGTTGGCCCCTCATCTGACATACGTGTGTTTGTGTGTGTGTGTGTGTGTGTGTGTGTGTGTGTGTGTGTCCAGAATGCATACAGTAATGCCTGCCCTATGGGAGAAGGAGGTGATCAGCTTCCTTGCCAATAGACAAGCATCTGTATGGCCTGGTAACTGGTGGTTTTGTACATTTCAATACACCAGAAGGCTCCTGGGCCCTCTCTTGTTCTCTCCTCTAGAAGTCTGTCTGTCCTTCCCTCTTTTCTTAGTGAGAGTGCAAAGTCTTATATGGTGCAAGCCACAAAAATACATGAAGTAGGATTACAGCTGATTATGACAAGTTAACACCTGGAAGAAGCCAAGGGCCTTCCCGAGGTCAAGCCGAGGCTCAAGGAGTCTTGGTGATCTTGGCTTTTGATTATCAGCCATTTTCTATTATGAATTTCTTGTGTGCTATTATAACTTTTCCATCATTCATTGGGCACAATTTCCCCTCTACTAACGGAATATTTAGATAACCTTCTGCGCAGTAACGCAGCCAAGATTCCTAATTTCAGGCCTTTTCATCATTATCATCATTAGTAGCATCTGGCCAGGACCATTCCCAGATGGATGAAAGGATCTTATCAGAGATACCTCTGTACTCTCTAAGAACAGACTTAAGCATCCCGACTCTGTTTGAGAAGGCCTGGTGAATGTGCTAATTAAACTGAACATTCTCCCTTTCCAAAGTCTTATCTCTAATTTTAGATCTACCTTTAACTATTAACCCAGACCTGAAGGGTTCTACTTACAGGTCCATCAAGCTGACTCAGGCTGCCTAGCCACCGAGTGCACTCCTCCGCCCTGCCGAAAAGCAGTAGCCAAGATAGCGTGGACAGATAAGGGGCCAAAGGAAAACAAGGCAGTTGGGGTTTTTGTTGTTGTTTGTTTGTTTGTTTTGGGGGGGACATCTCGAGACAGGGTTTCTCTGTGTAGTTTTGGTGCCTGTCCTTGATATTGCTCTGTAGACCAGGCTGGCCTCGAACTCACAGAGATCTGCCTCCCGAGTGCTGGGATTAAAGGCGTGCACCACAACCACCCAGCAATAAGGCAGTTTTATTTTCACTCATCACTGATAGACTCCTAACACTTTAACCACGTCTAAGAATATAGTTGAGCACATAAAATCCCTTGCTCAGATATTGACCGAATTTAGCCCTCAGTTGATTCTATTCCCCATTAGTCACTTCCCTTTTGGGTGTTGCAGGTGATGGCTGGCAGTTACTGCTCTTTTGTGTGGATCTCATTGCCACCTCCTCTTGACCCTGAGGGAATTCAAGACTGGTGACCTTGTTCTAACCAGAGCGTTGCTATTGCATGGGTATGTAACTGTAAACCTCAGAGATTTGGGGGGAACGGATGAAAAGAAAAAAGAGAATGGAAGAACTAGATGGGTAGGAACTGGAGAGGAACAAACTGAGATGGGGAAGAACAGTGAAGGGCTAGAAGAGAGACTAGAGGAACAAGACAGAGGATGAGAAAGAACCAGATGGTGAATAACAAGATGAGAGAGAGAGGAGATGAGAGAGGAGCTGGATGCGAAAGAACTAGATGGATGAGAACCTAGATGGGGCAGAACTAAGATAGAACTTAGAGGGGACAGCAGATCAATGTAGAGAGAAATCACACAAGAAAGGCGCTAGGTATGAGAGCAGAACTGAAGCTGTGTAGATAGAATTTTATCCCAGACCAATGCCATCCATCCATCTCTAGAGGCAACTGTGGTGCCCTGTGGTTCTGCCTTCTAGGCGCTGAGCCCGCTCCCTCTCCAGGCCATGTTTAGGGCAGTGAGTGAAACTTGGAAGAGGGATCCTGGCTTTCTTCCCCTAGGTACACAAGGGCTCTGTAGCACATGCCCTCTGACTGCAGAGTGGAGGCAGGTATCCAGGTCATACCCATGAAAGCCAGGGTCGCCACAGCCATTGCCTTGACCCTGCTGCAGGTGTGGGTCAGACCCCTCACCCTGATCTCACATCCCAAATTCCAGGGGACCCACTCAGGTCACTGAAGGTGGGGGAGAAAACAGCCCATCCTTTCCCAAAATACTCTTCTAGACTGTAAGGAGGTCCCAGAGCAGGGTGGGACCTACAGAGTCACACCTCTTGTGCTGTCCTTTGGAAAGTCCCAGTTCACAGAGGGTAAGACACAAAGAGCCCAGAGACTGAGAGAGTAACACTGTGAATCCCCCGCCCATCCCAGAGCCCCTCAAGACAAGGTGGGTGTAGGGCAGAGGCCAGGAAGGGCTGCCAGCTTAAAGCAGCAGAGGCCATCCCTGCCCCGTCACAAAGTCCATCTGGCTTGATTTATCCAAGTATCATTTTGATGTACTAAAAATACTCTCCTACAAATAGACACAAGCATATACCCAGGTTCCATTGAATTCCTAAATGAGGCTGCCAGCCGCATGACAAAGCTAATTCAAATCAGTAAGAAACCCAGGGAGCTGGGAGAGCTTCAAACACACAGAGCCCAAGCCAGACGGCTCAGTTAGACCCACGTGGTGGGGAACAGAGGACCAGAGGCAGCGAGCGGCCACCCGTGAGGGCACCTTCTCTGTCAGAGAAAAGAGGGGCCTTCTTAGACATGCACATCTGGGTACCAAGTCACAGCATCAGTCAGCTTTCCCTGGCAGGTCAAGCGATGCTGAAGACAGGCTGGGTGCAGGCCAGCTTAGCCTTTATTTCCACAGTTTGGGAACACAGCCCCATCTGCCAGGCCAAGCTCTCACATCAGTTTCTTCATGTGAAGGATGAAATGGATGAAAGACTGAGGTCACCGGGATGGTTGTGTCAGGTGTGGGAAAGGAGCCACTCCGGGGGTGGCTTCCTGCCTGTGTCTTGTCGTTGGGCGGGCTCCTGGCCTGGCTCTGTTCTGTACTGAGGCTGGACATTGAGCAGGCCCCTCAGCTGACTCATCCATCACGTGGACACACTCTTTGGGGCCCCACCAGCATCTGCAAAGGACCACAGCAGTGGCTGGGCAGGCAGTACTGGGACCTGAGTTCGTGGCCCCGAGCTGAGGTTTCTTCCTTTCTGTCAGTCAAGTTAGTTCCCTTGTCTGCAACCGGCAATGTGGAGGATGACTTTCCAAAGCCAACCAGTTGTGACTTCTCCCCATTCCACTTGCCCGGGCGCAAGGCCTGTGTGTGTGTGTGTGTGTGTGTGTGTGTGTGTGTGTGTGTGTGTGTGTGTAGGTGTGTGTGTGTGTGTGTGTGTGTAGGTGTGCGTGCGTGTGTGTGTGTGTGTGTGTGTGTAGGTGTGTGTGTGTGTGTGTGTGTGTAGGTGTGTGTGTGTGTGTGTGTGTGTGTGTGTGTGTGTGTGTGTGTGTGTGTTGGCCGCTGCTGTCCGAGTTCTGGAAGCTCCTGTGTTCGATCATTGCTCTGTGGCCCTGCTAGAACTCTCTCCCAGGCTCTTTCGAGCGAGGCGGAGCCTAAAGCCCGCCCTGGGCAGTGCGGCCATCTTTCTTCAGAGAGAGGTGGTTTTCAGGCTGATGAGGCTGCAATGGTTCGGGACCCTTCCTGTTCCAACCTCTGCCCCCTCTGCCTCCGCCCTCTGTGTGTCCAGATAAACGGGAAGAATGGGAAGGGCGTGCTGGAGCAGACTGACGAGATGGGCGGGGATCCCCTACAAAGATGTGTTGGGCATCCTCACCACTTTCCCAGCCCAGAGAGGTGGCTGCAATTACTGTTGCTAGGCGGATGCTCATGGACAGGGGAGCCTGGATCCAGTTAGCCTGAACACCTCTCAGGAAAGCTCTCCCAAACCCTTCCGGCCCCACTTCCCGCCACCACACACAACTCCTGCCAAAGGAGCTCACTTAGTAGGCATTCCTCCATCTGTCCACCAGGGGGCAGCAGAGGCCGGGGCAGCAGGCAGGTTTAACCTTCGAAGACAGGTCTTACATAGGCTGTTCATTTCTTCTGACATATCCACTTCACACCTTAGAGGATTAAAGGCCCAGGACCTGGCATTTCTGGGCTTCTAGCTCTCTTTCAGGCTGCATCCTGGCTCCCAATTCCTTGAGCTGAGCCAAGAACAGACCAAGTGCCTCCTCCAGTTGGTCATCTACCCATCCCTAGTTATCCATGAAATCTCTGCTAGGACTGTGTTCCTTGGAATGGCAGTGGCCTCATCCTGCAATGCTCCAGAGGCTTCAGTGGTGGGTGGGTCCTAGGATGTTGCCTTCAAAGCCTCCTTTTGTGGTACTCCCCATTCCAGTGTGAATAAGTGGGCAGGCTCAGGTGACAGAGAGGGAATGGAGCAGAAAGGGTCAGGGAGGGGGCACAGGAAAATCTACATTTACAAATCCCTCCCTGGATGCACAGACCAGGGCTCCTGACCTCCAGCCCTTATACCAAGGGGTCTCTGAAGTGAAATGTGGAGAGAGGAACAGGACTGTCCTTCAGTAGTGAACTAAATCCTTTCCCTTCCCAAGGCCCGGCTCTTGCTCTCTTTGGAAATAATGTGGAAGACAGTGAGTAACTGGGGTCTTATTTTGTTTTGTTTTGTTTTGTTGTTTTTTGAGACAGTATCTCTCTATTATGTATCTCTGCCTGTCCTGGAACTCACTATATAGATCAGGCTGGCCTCAAACTCACAAAGTTCCACTTGCCTCTGCCTCCCGAGTACTGGCATGCAGCACACCAGGTTCAAAAAAACGGTTTTAATGACTTCACATCTCAGACAAAGGAGGCACTTTTATGGACTTTTCCAGCATGGAAGGAAATGATGAAGGGCTTTCTGAAAGCCCAGAGACCACAGCTCAAGCCCCTTGCCTGGTTAAGACTGGTTCAGGAGATTGAAGTGAGCTCCAGGAACTGACTCAGTGACAGGCAACAGCTGGGGAGAGATGAGGGCGGCTTCCCGGCCAGGGGCTGCAGAAGACAAGCTGAGCCTCTGCAGAGCTCATGGCATTTCTAGGCTGGTGACAGCCATGGCCCCTCCCCCACAGTCAGCATACCCACCCCACCCCATTCCCAAAAACAAAGACAGAGTGAGGACCCAGGCCTAAGCAGTGACCAGAATCACAGCAGGATTCCACTGGAACTCCGCCAGGATGGACAGGAGATAGCTGCAGATGTACTGGTAGGTTCAGCAGGGCCCAAAGCCCATGAACATGCCACACAGCCTCTGACTTTCAAGAAGGGCCCAGTGACAGGATGAATTTGCAGGAACCAAGGCACCAGCCAGTAGCAGCCTAAGGTCTCTCTAAGAGCATGGGGGGATCTCAGGCCAAGGAGTGAGTGAGGGACCCAAGAAGCCATTGTCTTCTGCCCCCAACACAGAGGAAGATTCCTGGCTCCGAAACACCTCTCCTGGCTGGAGAGAGGGGCTGACCACGGTGGGAAGAGTGAGCTGGGTGCTTGCTCTGGGCCAAGAAGACACTGGTGCCCACACCCATGCCACCAGCCACCACGACTGCCACCTTCCATGGGGAGAGCTTAAGGCTTAGAGAGGAAATTGTTGATCCATCCATTCACTCATCCGTCTGTCTATCCATCCTTCCATACACACACCCATCCATCCGTCAGTTCATTCTTCCACCTGCTCATCTATCTTTGCAACCATGTGTCCACCCATCTATCTCTCCACTCATCTGCCTATTCACGTATCCACTCATCCATCAATCCGCCCACCCACTCACTACATATTTGTGTAGCATCTACACAAAAGCCTGGCACAGAGTAGGGCTTGAGGCTGGTTAAGAACACAGGGACCAGGGAAGCCTTTCCTTTGCTAGTTTTCACCAGACAGGTTACTTTCTCACCCCAAAATGCCTGTGGAAACCTACTGTGGTTGGGGAATTTGCTGCCAGCTGTACTGGACAGAGCCCCGCCCCCCATCCTTTGAAACCCCCTTGGAGGAGGAAGGCAGAGGTGTTGACTTAGGTAGAGTTTATCCCTTGGCCCTCTATGGGGATCTCAAGTCCCTATATATTGCCCTTTGCAAGCTTCGTTGATACTGGGGAAATGCCCAATGGCAGCCGACTCCATCCACCCTTCCCGACTCCCGGACCTTTGTCTCAGCCCTGCAGCACCGAGAGATGCCTGAGGTTGTGTATATGTACGGGGACACCAAGGACAGTGCTCTTTCCTCTGAACGGCTCTCTCGGCCTTGGTGTCGCAGCTTGTGGCATCCAAGGGGTGCAGGTGAAAAGCTAGGGACTCCATCTCAGCACTTGGTGGGGGAGGTGAGCGTACAGTGGGTGGCTGAGCTATTTCTAAACACGGATCTCACAAGGAAACTGGTTGAGGTGAGTCTGTGGGGAGGCTGGAAGGCATTGTGGGCAGACTTAGCAGTGTGTGTGTGTGTGTGTGTGTGTGTGTGTGTGTGTGTACACGAGGACTGTGATATGTGCAGGTGCACTAGAACACACACACACTCATGCTCACACTCATCACTTTCACAGGTTTGGTGATACGCGTGCCTGTGACCAGGTCCTGCTGTGACAGCATTGTCAGCCTTGGAGGGGTCCTTGGAGATCTGCTGCCGACACAGGACCAACCTGGCCTGGATGGCCCCCTTAGTACCAGGAGTCAGGGGTGGCTGTGGGGCAGCACCTTGCAGGCACAAATGGAGGTCGGGCTCCCTTTCTCCCCAATCTTTGGATAGACCCTCAGGTGTGTGGGCTAGAGAAGGGTTACCTCTGAGAGGAAAAAGAAGAGGAGCTCAGAGGAGGATCGGAGAGGAGGAAATGGATGGTCCTGGGGTTAGCCCAAGGGTTCCTAGAGAGGATTGGAGAGTCCTAACTGTGTCCAGGTGACCCGAAGTGAGCGGTTTCATCCCTCAGCCTCTGTTTCCTCGTCTTTAGGATGGAGGGCTGTGAAGGCGCAAACTCCCTGGCTGCTGGTAGGATTAAGACGTAACAGTCAGGCAGGGTACTCGGCACATGTCCGAGTTTGCTTTTCTGTTCCTGTGATAAAACGTTCTTACCAGCCTTCCCCCGGGGAAAGGGTTTGTTTGGCATACACTTCCAGGTCACAATCTCTTGTCCAGGGAAGTCAGGACAGGAACTCAAGCAGGAGCTGTGGAGGAACACTGGTTAGCTCACTGGGTTAACAGTAAGCTGTCCCCACAGCCCGGGCCCACCTGCCGAGGGATGGTGCTATCCACAGTGGGCTGGGGCCTCCCATGTCATTATCGATCAAGACAGCCTCTCTCAGACACAGCCACAAGCCTCTCCGAGGAGAACAGTTCTTCAGTTGAGGTTCCCTCTTATCAGCTGACTGTGTCGTGTTAACACTAAAAACGATTAACTGGATCTGCTCACAATAGGCATCCAGTAAACGCCACAGCTCCTGGGTCAAGGCTGAGCCTCAGAGCAGCCCACACATGTCAACTCATACCTAGGGGCTCCGAGTGGGAGAACCCCTCTACAGAGATGTAAGTAGATTCTGTTTTAATTAAGCCCAGGACCTGGGATAAGACCAGAGTGCCAGGTATCTGTGTCCACCTGTGGCCCTGCCAGCCCACAGGCCAGCATGGCTTACATTACTCACAAGCACTGAGGTGGGCATCACCAGCCCATTTTATAGGTGAGGACTGTGACCAAGGGAGATTAACCTATCCATCCATCCATCCATCCCTCCATCCATCCATCCATGCACTCGCCCACCCATCCATCTGCCTACCCATCCATCCATCCATAATCAGGCTACTCTAGACAAGCTGTGCCTGACCCCCACCTGAGTCCTTAGGGAGCTTGTACCACAGGGACCCTTCTCACAGGTCTCACACAGCACTGGTCTGGCTGCCAAGGTGGGGAGAGGAGAGGAACTGGAACTGGGCATCTCTGGTAAGCCTGATGGGCGGTTGGATACAGACCCCTGTGTAGAGCATGTGGGTGGCTCACACATTTTACCGAGTAAATATTTACAGCCATTATGGCAATTGATCGCCTTCGATCCTGTGCGCAGCTGTGAGATGGCCCTGCTTACTCATGCTTTCTTAAAAACAGCTTCTCCCCTTGAGCGGCTTTAATAATTCAGCTCCTAATTGTCTCCAAACGCAAACTCGAAAATGCCAACTCAGGGCCTTCGTCCCCACCCTGGTCCTCTCCCATCGTCCCTCCAGGCTCTCACCTCTCTGCTGCTACGGATCTGGCCCTGGCTGTGGCCACACTGGGCAAGGGTCTGGGACCTGGTGGGGTCTGATGTTGTCCCTGCACTGTGCTGAAGCCAGGAGGAGAACTGAGTACACTTGAGCTCCAGGGCCAAAGGCAGAGGAGCCAGCAACAGGAAGTCCTAGCTGCGGCTCCCGGGGCACTGTGATAGCTGCAGGTAGGGAGAAGACATGGGGCACCATAGGGTGACAAGGGAAGCCAGTGCTGAATAGGCACTGAGCCAGGCCTCCAGCCAATGGTACACCTGCCACACCTGGGGGTGAGTGGGGTTGACATCACGGCTATACATATTGCCACTCTCTTGGTGGGTGATGCTCTCCAGTGCCTTCCAAGGGCTATCCCCATCTCCATGTGGGGTAACGGCCTGGGAATGGCATGGTGCCCTAACCCTGCCCCCGATGCAGGGTAAGCAGGGGTCATCCACAGCTCCGTTCTGAGCTCTGCTTCCTTGTCCAGGCAGCCAGCAGGGTAATGCAGGGGGTGCCATGGAAGATTCTCTTGTGCTTTCTACAGAGCTCCTGGGAGGTGTGAAATCTTCATAGCCAAGAGGCCAGGCCTAGCTGAGGCCAACACGGAGGATCACACACTGTGATGACCCCCAGTCCCTGTGAAGGGCTGTCCATCATGGCAGAAACTCCACTGCCCATGTTGGGCTGGGCAGGCCCCATGAGGTCCTTTCCTAGACTTTTTTTTTTTAAGATTTATTTTTATTCTGTGTATGTGTGTGCTATGTTCTGTGTGCATTGCGGTGCTTGCCAAGGCCAGAAGAGGGTGTTGGATCCCCAAGAACTGGAGTTAGAGATAGTTGTGAGCCACCAGGTATGTGCTGGGAACTGAACTCGGGTCCTCTACAAGCTCATCAAGTGCTCTTGACCACTGAGCAGTTTCTCCAGGCCCCTCCCGTCCATTTTAGACTTTTTAACAACAGTGGGCCCAATGTGGCCTAAGCGGGCACGACATGCAGGTCTGGTAGCCCAAGTTCCAGACAGGCAGAAGATTCCACTGAGGAAGGGTGAAGCTAATAAGCAAGAAGTCAGTGTTTGGGAGGTGACCGTTAGGGCTCACTCTTTGGTGACATCAGTCCCCTTCCCTCCATGGCTTGATTTAGAGTCTAGTAAACCCCTTTGACTGAGCAAGCTCAAGAAGTGACCCCTAATCCAGCTGTTCTGATGGGAAAGGACATATTCTCAGAGCTCAGGCAGCCAGGAGTTCAAGGGTTAACTGGGATTTCCTAAAGCCAACACCAGATTGCATGAGCAGGCTTAGGGTTGGCATGTGATATGAGTGCCCTCTAAGATCAGATGGATGTGGCCATGGTGGCGATTAGATGCTATTCTAATCCAAAAATGTGTAAATGTATTCCTTTGGGTTCTCCATGGAGGATTTTTTTATTTGTGTGTTTGTTTGTTTGTTTGTTTGTTCGTTCCTTCCTTCCTTCCTTCATTCCTTCATTCATTCATTCATTTATTTATTTATTTATTTATTTATTTATTTATTTATTTATTTATTTCCCTTTTAGCTGATTGTCCCACTGAGAATTCCAGTTTTTTCCCGTGACTTGGGGAAGCAGTGATTTATGGATCAGGTCTGTGTCTCAGTCAGTGGGTGTGGGTTTGGAATTCAAGGTTCTGGGTCTGAGGTGTTTCTCTTCCCATTGAACTCTGAGTTCAAACTTCTGTGAGGACCATTATTTGGTATATCAGTTCCACAAATGGACAAACTGGACAACAGGGTCCTGTGGAGTCACATCTTCTCTGCTTGGGACACACACACACACACACACACACACACACACACACACACACGGCTCAGTGAGTCAACTTGCTGAGAATATATTGCACATCCACCCAGAGAAGGGGCATGGACTGGGTGAGGGAGTTGGAGAAGGTGGAGGAAATGTCAGCGGGACCTCCCCGCTCCTAGGAAAGACAGACCAAACAACTAGATGGGTGAGGAGGTGGTGCCCCACCCCCACCCTGTGGCCAGAATGGGAAAGAAGATCCACAGAGTGAAATGATAACGGGGTCACACTGAATGGTGAACAGGACACCAGATCTAAGGTGTCCAGAGAAAGCTGGAGCCTTTGAACATGGGCAGGTGACAACAGACAGCGGAAGGGACAGAGATTCAGAAGGTCAGCATGTGGGTGGGAGGCCCCCTTCCTCCATCTTTGTAGGTCCCAGAAGATAAGCCATGGGCATGCAGCACATGCCACCCATTCACCCATCTACCTGCCCCCACCCTCTGCCAGCTTAGAGCCACAGGGCATTTTTTTTATTCTTCTCTCATATATTACATCCCAACTGCAGTTTCCCCTCTCTGCCTTCCCCCCTAGTCTTTCTCCCATGCCTCCCCCCTCTCCCCTAGATCAACACCCCTCTTGCCCCCACCCCCACCTCCCCCAGAAAAGAGCAGGCCTACCAGGGACATCAACCAAACATGGCATAAGGTGCTACAATAATACCAGGCACATAGCATCACATCAAGACTGTAAGAGGCAGCCCAGTATAAGGAAAAAGGCCCCATACGCAGGCAAATTAAGCAGAGACAGCCCCCACTCCCACTGTTAGGAGTCCCACAGGAGCACCAAGCTACTTAGCCATAACATATATGCAGAGGACCTAGGTCAGAACCTTGAAGGCTCCTTGATCTCTGTGAGCCCCCACGAGTCCCAGTCAGTGATTCTGTGGGCCACGTTCTCATGGTGTCCCTGTCCCCTCTGGTTCCTCCAATCCTTCCTCCCCTTCCTCCACAGGACTCCCTGAGCTCTGCCTAACATTTGTCTGTGGGACTCCATGTCTGCACCTATCAGTTGCTGGATAAAGTCTCTCTGGTCTCTTTGATGAGGGCTCTGCCAGGTTCCTGTCCCAGAACACTCTGCAGGCAGGACAAGCTGTGGGTCGAAGGTTTTGTGGCTGGGTTGGCGTCCCAATCCCTCCACTTGAGGCCTTGCCTGGTCTCAGAAGATGGCCGGTTCAGGCTCTGTGTCCCCATCACTGGGAGTCTCTGCTAGGGTTACTCTTGTAGATTCATTCCATGGAGCTTCCATTGCCCTAGATTTCCATCTTGCCTCCAAAATACTTCCCCAATTCCAGTCATTTCTCCTGGTATGTTCTCCTTCCCTCACCACCTGATCCCTCCTGTTCTCAACCCCACCCACACCCAGTCCACCCGAAAAATCTTCTCTATTACCCCTTCTCAGGGAGATCCTTGCATCCCCCCTTAATCACCCCTTGTTACTTAGCCTCCCTGGGTCTCTGGACCATAGCATGATTATCTTTCACTTGACAGTTAATATCATGTTTATAAGTGAATACGTACAGTGTTTGTCTTCCTGGGTCTGGGTTATCTCACTCAGAATGATTTTTTTTTTTCAAGTTCCACCCATCTGCCTGCAAATTTCACAATGTTATTGTTTTTAGTAGCTGAGTAGTAGTACTCCATTGTGTAAATGTACCAAATTTTCTTTATCCATTCTTCAGTTGAGGGCCATCTAGATTGTTTCCAGTTTCTGGCTCTTATGAGTAAGGTTACTGTGAACATAGTTGAGCAAGTGTCCTTGTGATAGGATGGAGCGTCCTCTGGGTATATGCTCAGGAATGGTATAGCTGGATTTTGAGGTAGATGGAGTTCCCATTTTCTGAGAAACTGCCATATTGATTTCCAAAGTAGCTATACAAGTTTGCACTCCCACCAGCAGTGGAGGAGTGTTCCCCTTGTTCCACATCCTCTCTAACATGAGTCATCACTTGTGTTTTTTATCTTAATCATTCTAATAAGTGTAAGATGGAATCTCAAAGTAGGTTTGATTTGCATTTCCTACTACTGGACGTTTTTTACACCTAGACTTATCCAGGAGCTACCAACACCCAAGGAAAAACGTATCAAAAATCTTTAAAGCCACACCTATAAGCCCAACATTTGGGAGGCTAAGGCAGGAGGATTGTCATGAATTCAGGGCTAGCCTGGACTACATTGTGGGTGCCAAGTAAGTCTGGGATAGATACCCTGTCTTAAAACAACAATACTATTTAGGCTTAGTTAAATAAAGACATGGCACACATAGAGGCAGTCATGGAGACAAAAGAATGTAGAAAAAATACAAAGACCACAGAGTGAAATAAATATGAATGTCCTTAGAGACCTAGAAGCACATTATACATATAACAAAAAAACCCTGCAATATTGGAAGTGACAGTCTAGCTGTTGAAATATAGAACATTTCATAGATGAGCTGTAATGCAGAATTATTACCATGCAAAGTAAATTAATGGCCTTGACTGTGATAGTCTAGAAATTCCATCAAGTTCTGGACTAAAAGATAAAGGCAAAAATATAAAAAAGAATTTAAGATCCAGGCATGGTAGCCCACATCTGTAATCCCAGCACTCAGGAGTCTGGGACAGAATAATCACCAACCAGTTCAGGGTCAAAACAAGTTACATAGCAGATTCAATGTCCACTTGTGCTACACAGCGAGATCTTGTCTCAAGGCAGCAACAGCAACAGATACAGATACACATGAAGAATTCAAAGCGGGGGCCTGGAGAAATGGCTCAGTAGTTATGAGGACTGGCTGCTCTTGCAAAGGACCTGGGTTTGGTTCCCAGCACCCACGTGGCAGCTCACAACTGTCTGTACATTTAGTTCTAGGGGATCTGTCACCCTTTTATGGCTCCCACAATCACCAGCCATACATGTGGTGCACATACATACATTCAGGCAAACACTTGGTATAGGTGAATTTTTCTGTCTCACCAGCTAGCTCCCAAATAACTGACATGGAGACTTATTATTAATTATGAAAGCTTGGCCGATAGCTTAGGCTTGTTCCTAACTAGTTCTTATAACTTAAACTAACCCATTTCTATTCATCTACTTGTTGCCATGTGACTCATGGTGTTTACCTGTCCTCCTCATGCCCTGCTTCCTCTCTGTCTAACTGGAGACTCTGTTTTCTTCTTCCCAGCATTCTCTCTGCCCTGAACATCCTGCCTAGCTATTGGCCATTTGGTTTTTTATTAAACCAATCACAGTGACATATCTTTACAAAGTATAATTAAATATCACAAAACAACCCATAAAATGAAAATAAACAAATCTTTAAAACTAAATAAATAGAATTCTAAAGTCACAGAGGAGAGCCAAGCAGTTTCAACATTTGTCTAAAAGAAAACAGGTGAGGGAAATCAGAAAAAAACAGGAGTGTGTTTCATTTAACTGTCTCAGAAATTTAGGAAGAAAGATACAGTGTGTGTGTGTGTGTGTGTGTGTACTAGTTCACATGTCTACATGTATGTGCAGATGGGCAGGTACCTGTGTGCATATGAGCTTATGGAGGTCAATGTCCTCTTTCTCAATTTCTCTCCAAAGAAGGTGCGTTTTACAGATGAGGCCACAGACAGATGGAAACTGAGATTTCTCCAGCTCTTTCCTGCAGGGACAGAGGCTATGGCTGAGGGATGGCAGGCACTAAAGCCTGGTTGTTTCCATCGGGTCACTCTGAGACATGTGACATGTCCCCTAAAAACACACATGGTGGAATAATGTCTCTCTGCCTTGTGCCCCAGAGTACTGCTGGGTTTTATGAGGAGGCCACTGTGGTCAGATAGATCTGGCAGTTCTCAATGGATGCAGTGGGACAAATTCTACAAGCAGGGCTTCTCAGAACCATTAGTGTTTGAGAGAAAAAACATGAAGCCCCTAGCCCTGAAGCACTCTGCTCTGAGCTTTTGTAGGTTCTTTGTGTGTTTGAAAGATTTTCTTACTGCACTTCTGGACCTTAATCTTCCCATCTGTAAAATGGGAATTATAGTCACAATTACATTCCTGACCATCTTCTGACGAGAGAGAGAGAGAGAGAGAGAGAGAGAGAGAGAGAGAGAGAGAGAGAGAATAAATCATCCAGCCTCCAGCTGCTATGGGCAGCTGCACAGACTCAACTTCTCATGCATGATTTACAAACTGAACTCCAGAGCACGTGTGTTTGTTCAGCACGTGAGGGGTGAGAAGAGATGGAGGACCTGCCTCAGGAAAATCCCAGGACATCACTGTGTGCTTGTCACTGAACCCTAGGGGACAGCACCTGGCAGTCAGAGGCCCTTTGCCCTCACTGTGGGACAGGAATATGATGGATGGCACAGGCCCTCTCTCCCCATGCCTCAAGTTGGTGTCTCTTATACTGAGTGGGTGGGGTTTAACAATATGTCATGGGGCCCAAGCTCACGTCAGCCTTGCTGTGTAGCCAAGGATAATATCGAGCTTACTTTTTATTTAGGATTTTGAGGCTGTTTCATGTGTGGGGGTGTTTTGCCTGCATCTATGCCTGTACACCACATGCGTGCAGCATTGCAGAGGCCAGAACCGGGCATTGGCTCTCCTGGGCCTGGACTTACAGACGGCTGTGAGCTGACATGTGAGTGCTAAGGACTCCGACCCAGGTCTTCTGCAAGAAGAGCTGGATTTTCTTTTCACAGCTGAGCCATCTCTCTAGCCTGACCTTGAATTTCTGATCCTCCTGCCCTGACACCCCACCCCCCGCCCCGAGTCTGAGATTCCAGGTGTGTGCAGCCACACTCAGTTTATAAGGTGATATCTTAGAAGCCATGTGGCTTCATGCATGTGTGGCAGGCACTCTACAGCTGAGCCGCAGCCCTGGCCTTGTGATTTTGTCTCTTTTTAGATTAAAGTTTCATGTTACAGTGCAGCATGACCTCAGACTGTGGCAATCACCCTGTCTCAGCCTTGTGGGAGCTGGGATTGCAGGCATGACCGCCCCATCCCTGCCTACAGATACTGTTTAAATGTCCAAGTCAGACTGGGGTGCAGCTGTGGGACAGGGTTGGTTAAGGAGTGGAGAGACTCGGGCCCTTTCTTGTCCCTCTTACGATGCTCTGTGACCTCACAGCCCAGGCTGGAGCTCATTGGTCCTATCTGGCCTATGAAAGTCAAGGGGCAGTCACAGCAGATGCTGCCTCTCTGGTCACACTGCCATTAGAGCGATTGTTAAACAGAAATACTTAAAGCAGGTCAGTGGTGGCTGACGCCTTTAATCCCAGCACTCGGAGCCAGAGGCTGGTGGGTCTATCATGAATTTGAGGCCAGCCTGGTCTACAGAGCAAGTTCCAGGACAGCCAAGGCTACACAAAGAATCATGTCTCATTGTAAGGGGGGGGGGGTAGAAAAAAAGAAAGAAAGAAAGAGAAATGCCTTGTAGCTTGAGTTTTCCTGGTCCTGCCTGGCCCACAGTCAGGACAAATCTCTCTCACCCGCCAGTCCCCAGTCGCTCAGACCCAACCGAGTAAACACACGGAGACTTACATTGCTTACAAACTGTATGGGTGCAGCAGGCTTCTTGTTATCTAGTTCTTATAGCTTAAATTAACCCATTTCTATTAATCTATACTTTGCCACATGGCTCGTGGCTTACCGGTACCTTACATCTCGCTTATCATGGAGGCGGCTGGCAGTGTCCTTCTGACTCAGCCTTCCACTTCCCAGAATTCTCTTCTCTGCTTGTCCCACCTATACTTCCTGCCTGGCTACTGGCCAATCAGTGTTTTATTTATCAACCCATCAGAGCAACACATTTGACATACAGAACATCCTACAGCAATGCCTAGACCATAGGAATGCTCCACGGCCCTGGGGATAAAGCCACCTGGACCTCTGGATGAGATTCCTGCCTTTGTCTCCTCTTCATTTGTGATTTCAGTACCAGAGACCATCAGCCCCCAGCCTGCTCTGCTCTCACTAGGTCTCTGTCCTGTGCACCTGGGCTCCTCCTTACGCCATCCCTGACTCTCAGTCCTGAGCATGGAAACTTCCCAGCCCCCTCCATGAACCTCTTCTAGCCCCCAGTTTGGGACAGCAGCTTCTCTTACCTTCTCTATCACAACCAAACCATGTCCAGATATGACTGGTTAAGGTCGGTCTCCTCTGGAGCGGAGCCCTTCCTCTGGGACTGGGGCAGGATCTGCCACCTTCAGTGCCGTGTGTGATGGAAACTAGGAAGAAGCCCAGCAAATTATCAGTTAAAGGAATACATGCATGTGCTTAGATGTAAGATTCTGGAACCTTGCGTCTTTGTAGACTGAGAGAAGAAATCTAAAACCACCTCCTCTCTGGGCTTCACCAACTGTCGCCTCTCTGCTTTCCTGGTGTCCTTTCAAGTCCCCTTGGCAGCTCCCCTGAGCTCTGAGGAAGGGGGTGTGCTGGGTGTTTTTAAGGCACCTCTCTGAGCGTGATGGTCCAAACCTGATGCTTCTGGGAACAGTTCAGGGCAAGTCCTAGAACGAGTGTGAATGAGGCTGTGCCTGGTATCTGATATATTTATTGTATGTGCATTCTGGGGACTGCACCTGGGACATATAATTAGTAGGCAATCAAAAAACAGAACTGTCACCACTATTGCTATTGTCTATCTTCCACACTACCCTGAGTTCAGAGAGAATAGGACACTGGCTGAGGCCTCCCAGCTCATCTGGGGCCAGGGGTGGCACCCCTACCTAAGGCTTGCTCACTCGCAGTGCACTCTCTGGCATCTTCTCCCTGTATAAGAGCCGGGGGTTTTGATCGCCAAGTTGCTTGCTGCTGCCTCCAGCTGAGGCAGGTCATCTGTACTAGGCATACCTCACTGAGCTGTCAGAAGACACCGTGGGGGTGGAGAGGCTGGCACCAAGATCCAGGATGGAAATTCCCCAAGACACCCTTGGGCCCTGGGCTTCAGTTCCAACCAAGAAACGCTTATGCCCCGGACATCTTCACAGATCAGCACAAGGCTGGGACTTGAGAGCACTTTGTGTTGATGTCATCATCGTGAGGATGGATGGCAATGTGTGACTAGGATGAGTGCCAGGAGCAACAAGCTAACCCTGAGCCAGCCAGTGAACTTCTAACTTCCTGGGCACCCAGGGCTCTGGCCTGGATCCAAGGGGGGTAAAATAACACTGCACTGGTTAGCAGGAGCCTGGTGCTCTATGGGACTCTGGCACAGGCCGGGGTGCTTGTGGAAAGGACTAAGGAGGGCTTCCCCAACCTTGAAGATGAGGAGGCTGGGGCTGAAGGAGATGAGGACCTTAGCCTAGGTCACCATGGCTCTGATCTCCTGACTGATCATTATCTATAACCAGCAGAGAGATGGGAAAGCCAAGTTCACCCGAGGGACAGGAATTTACCAAAGGAAATTCACAGACCAACATGGTGAGCATCGTACAGACTCGGGTTCAAAGTGAGGCTGGCGAGAAGAGCAACGGCTATTCCGACCCTGTCCTGTTGGAGCTGCATTATTGCCCTACATGAGAAGTCCCTCAGTGAGAGAGGATGGGAGGGTCTCCATCACAGGGTCCAGGAGGACAAACAGACTTCATGTCACTCCCCCTATCGCCTGTTGAGTAATGCTAGGCTCTCATGAAGACAGATGGAGGCTGCATGTGTCTTGCTGGGGATGGAGACCTAAAGCGATCCTCTCCTGCTTGCCCAAGGGACAGTCAAAGAGGACACTGGGTATTCTCATTTCCTTTCTGTTGCTATGATAAAAACACTCTGACTTATAATCAACTCCAGAGGAAAGGGTTACTTCATCTTACACTTCCAGGTCACAGTCCATCATTGTGGGAAGTCAGGGCAGGAACCTGAAGCAGAAACCATGGAGAAATGCTCACAAGCTCATTCTTATGTCTTTCTTGTACAGCGCAGGACTACCTGCCTAGGGAATGCCACCACCTACAGAAGGCTAGGTCCTCCTACATCAATTAACCATCAAGGAAACCTTCATCACCTCTTGAGATTACCTTCTGAGGTGATGCTAGGCTGTGTCAAGTTAATAGTTAATGTTAACTAGCACAGTGGACAATGAGAGGATTTTCCTTTAAGCTGTCAATGATGGCCCTAGAAGCACAGTGATATTTGGGGATATGCCTACACAGCCAAGTCATTCAGTCCTCCCATGAGGACTTTCTTCCAGGTCTTTCTTGGCCATGAGAAGCATGAAGACCAGATTCACTTAGGGAACACTCATCACTTACTTTCTGAGACAAAACCAAAATAAAATAAAATAAAATTCTAACCATGAAGATGACTTTAGAAGAGTTTCCTCATGAACTAAGAGGGTTTCCCCACCTAATCTATAGACCAATGGCCAGCTTGTCCTGGAGACATGCAATGTTATCTTGCTGCCTGGCAGGTTCTTCCTATATGACAAGGTGTGCACACTGTTGACAAAGGAAGACAACAGCTTCTATGGAGTTAAGGCCTCTAAGAGCCTATGTCTCTTATCCATGTGGGTGTTCCTGTTTGTGGGAGACCAGCCCCCACCTTTTAAAGGGTTCCTATGAGGAGTAGAGAGGGACAAGAAACTTACAGATAGAAAGATAGCAGAGAGGAGACAGACAGAAACACAGGATAGCTTCGGGAGGTCCTGGATCAAAATCCAACGGCCCCTTTTGTCTCTTCAAAAGGACTTTTTATAACAATGTCAAGGGCAGAGCAAAAGACCTCCCCCTTGCTAGATCAAAGCACACCACACAACCAAGTGTAGACCCTTCCAAACACCTGGTAACTGCGCCCGTGGTCAAATCACCCCCTTATGTAGCCCTGCTGGGTAAAGCAAGCTTAGATTCTCAGACCCTGAGTAAGTTCTCACTAGGAAACCTCTGTGGATCTCTACACCTGTTCCTATTTTATTCCTCATTTAAGGATTTCTTCCTTCCTAATCTTGAGGAAATGCCAAAGGAGACTGGGGCTGTTGGCCCTGTCTACCCCTGGAATAGAAATCCTTGGACACATGCTGGAATGAGGAAACGGCTATCATTCCCCCTCCTGTTTTTCCTTTTGATAAAGGGTCTCATATAGCTGAGACTGACCATGAACTCCTGAAAGATAGGATTACAGGCATATACCACCATGTTTGAAATCCTCTTCCTCTTGGAAGATATTCTAAGTTGACCATTCATTTTTTTCTTTCCTTGGAATTTTTAAAAAATGTTAATCTATTGTAGTCCGGTTTCTTCTTATTTTTCTGTGCCTAATTGTGGTTTTTCTTCGTATTTTTCTCAATTGGGATTTGTTCATCTTATTGAATCTTTCAACTGTTACTGGAAATTTCTTCAAATTCAGTTATTATTTTTATATTATTTTTCTAGGTTTTCTTTGTCCTTTTCTTCTAAGACTCCAACTATATATTTTTTTAGGCTTTAAAAACTTTGTCTTACATTCGTTTGTACTTTTCTTCTATTCATTTTAGTCCATTTATATTTAATGTAATCCCTAAAATGGTTGGACCGATAACTGAAAATTTTCTATTTGTTTCCTGTCTTAGGTGTCCCTCTCTTCCTCTTGACTGCCATGTCTTGTGTTTATGCTCCCTTGTTTCCTGGCTTTCCTGTGTTATAATTCTTTGTTGAGTAGTGATCTAGACGTATGCCCAGCTATGAGATCATCTCCTGCTCCAGGTCATGTGTGTTTTCTGGGTTCTTTTCAGAGTTTTAATTCTCAGCATTTTGAACAATATGCTCAGAGACAGTGACAAAATGTTAATCAGCTTTCCATTACTGTAACAACATACTTGTGGTGACTTAATGAGGAAAAAGATTTATTTGGCTCATGGTTTTGGAGATTTGAGTCCATGGTCACTAGGCCCTGTCATTTTGGGCTTGTGGTGGCACTGTATGTCATGGCCAGAGTCTGTGGCAGAGGAGGCCTCATGAGAGCCAAGGAACAAAAGGAAGACTGTGTGTCAGGATCCAAATAGGGACATGACCGTTCCCCGGTGACTTAACTTCCTTCTTCTAAGCCCCACTTCCTAAAGATTCCACGACTTGGTGTATGTGTGTGGAGGAGCGTGGGGGGAGTACGAGGAATTGAACACCCAGGGTCTCCCACATAAAGGGAGAAATCCAGAGTCTGCTTTAAGGGCAAAGGAATTTATTTGAGAAAGGAAACTCACAAGACAGAATAGAGGAATTTGTGGCAGGATCCTGGAAAGGTGAGGCATGGTCCCATACTGTTCTTCTGCCTGAGATCTGCCTGGTCTGTCCCAGCATCCAAAACCACGAGGGAGCAAAGAGAGCCTGAGTACGTGCATCCCAGGTCTTAAGAGCCTCTAAGAGGCCACACCTCAGGGGCACATACTTCAAGGTCATAGGCAGGTGTGACAGTTACCTGCTACCTCACTAGGGGCGGTGCTTCAAGGTCATAGCTAGAACAGCTACCCACAACACCCACATGTTAGGCAAGTGCTCTACCGTTGAGCTATGTCCCCAGCTCTCCACCATTTAACAGCACTGTGAGCTGGGGAGCAAGCCTTTGCCACATGAGTCTCTAGGGAACATTCACATCATAGCAGAAACAGAGACAGACCCCAGTTTGTTCTTCATAGCTCTGATTTGCTCTTACTAAAAACATATTAATCTGCTATTTTGAAATCCTTTTCTGCTTAGCTCCAGCCTCTGGGGCATCTCTGGGTTCTGAGTCAACATCATGACCAGCAACCTTTTCATTCTCATATCTAGAGATCTTCTGTTGCTTGCTGAACATTGTGATTTGTTACAGAGGCCTAGCATTAAATTATTCCCCTACCAAGACTGATAAATTTGGGGGCTGCTGTGGAGATAGCTTGCTGGGCAAAGTTGTTGTTGTGGTAGCATAATGAGTTAAGTTTGGATCCCCAGCACCCACATAAAAGCTGACAATCACCCCAACATTGTGGAGAGAGACAGGTGGATCCCAGAGGCTTGCTGGACAGCCAATCTAGCTGAAATAGTCAACTCCAGGTTTAGGGAGATGCTCTGTCTCAAAAATACTATGGAGAGCATTGGATGAAGGCACCTAACATCAACCTCACACATAGAGTCACCACACACACACACACACACAGAGTGTATTGGCTTTTCTATCTGAACACTCAAGTGAGCTTCCCAGGTGACTGGGGCCCTGCCCCATGCAGCTGTCTAGTGAGATCCTTTCTGCCCTGTGGCTCTGTCTTCCCCTCCCCTGGATCTCATCCTGATTGATCTGCATGTCTGAGGCCCTTCTTCACCATGTGAGGGTCCAGCCAGTGGGAAATCTCAGAGGGAGAGTCACCTACTGTACTGGTTCATGTTCATTGTCAACAACAGGGCTGGATTGGGAATCACC
This sequence comes from Peromyscus maniculatus bairdii, assembly GCF_049852395.1. Classification (NCBI taxonomy): domain Eukaryota; kingdom Metazoa; phylum Chordata; class Mammalia; order Rodentia; family Cricetidae; genus Peromyscus; species Peromyscus maniculatus. Next base: position 105,278,889 of record NC_134855.1, on the reverse strand, counting down.
TGGGAGACACACCTGTGAATGTGCCTGTGTGTGTGTGTTTCCAGGGATTTAACTGAGGAGGGGAGATGTACCCTGAGCGTGGACAGCACCATCCTATGCACCGAAGGCCCTGAGTGTCAGCTCTCTTCTCTCTGAGCCCTAGACCTCTGGTTCTATATTCTTGCCGGCCCCTTTTATGGGAGTCTAGTCTTCATAACTAATAAATAATGTATTAATTAGGACTCTCTTGGTTACAAGAAACAGCCACCCATCTCAAGCTGTTGGCTTAAACAATAACCAGGGGATTTGCTGGCTCATATAACTGGAAGAGAGCTGTTTAGAAGTGCCATGAGGCACAGCTGGATCCAGACACACAGTAACTACAGCTGGTCTCCTCTTCTCTCTTATCTCCTGAGGGGACAGCATTCTCAGGCTCCCTGTTGCCCACCTCCGAGTCCCCACTGACTCCATAAGTCTCCTGTAGGGCTCTCATGGTCCTGGTCCCATCTAACACTCAGCCTGAGCTGAACACTGTAGTGGTGGAACCAGGGCTGCTTGCCAGTTCCATTCAGATCTCCAAAGCCACCAACCATGCTGTGGCTTCAGGAGCAAAGAGGCCAGCAAAAGCGATCGGGGTGCAGTTACCAAGTCTGAATGGGGATGGTGAGCAGCCAAACACGGCCTGGGTTGAGGCACAGCCATAGTCAGAGGGACAGAATCCCATGTTCATCTTGAGATGGCGGCTGAATGGAGCAGTCAGGGCCGGGAGGGGGTTGGGGGCTCTATGTTGGGAGTCCAGAAGGGAGGGATGGGGTGTGGCTTGATCTCCTGATGGTCAAGCAGAGAGGGATGGAGGCATGGTGCCAGAGCACAGATGTGCCATGGAGGTAGATGGGAAGAAGGGTGGGATGGGGGGAAGACTGGGGGCAACAGAGGCTGAAGGAGGTGGAGAGGTCAGCTTTGGGGGTGCTGAGCGTGAGACACCCGGGAAACATGGTGTGAGGTACTTTTTCTTTGTGGGATTCCACTCACTCCTGGCACCTTGTGAGTCTCTATGAAGCACGAGAAGAACAGTTCACTGAATGATGCCTCTTCTGCCCAGTAGAATGCACTAGGACCAAGGGAGGTCTGTTCCCCAGAGAGCTGGACAGTACAGCTTGCTGAGCTGTTCCCAGGGAGTGGGTCCCTGAGATTGCACAGAGTCAGAATCTTTGGAGTCTGGGCTAGCTTGGTGCTGGAGCAGGAAATAGTATATACCATGTCAGTCAAACTCCTAGGTCACCAGCCTTGAAGAACTAACAGCAGGGCTATGTGAGAAGTAAGAGACAAAGAATATAGGAGGCAGAGACAGGCCAGAAAGGCAGCAAAGGACGTCCAGGGAAGGCCACCAAACAGGGCTGGTGTAATCTTGGTGGGCTTCCTGGAGACAGCACCGAGAAGCAGCTTCAAGACTCTAGGCCAAAAGGACACTATGACTTCAAGTGCAAGCTTTCTGGACCCAACTTGCTTTGTCTGATAACTCCCTAGACCCGGCTTCCAGATACCCCTGAGTGCCCCAGGCATCCTGAGACTTGCAAACGAGGACCTGAGCTCCTCCCCTCCAGCACGCCAGGAAGCATGGGCAGCTCCTCTACATCTTCCTGTTCGTCTTCCCCTACAGGGATTTTCCCTCAAGTACCCTAGCCCTCCTGTCTTTTCCCCAAAGGCCAAGCGAGCTGCTGCAGCTTCCCAGGATGTGGCCGTGGGAGTGGGAACACTGGAGGAGTGACAGCTAGGCCACGCCCCGGGGGCGTGGCCGCCAAGAGGGTGTAGCCCGACATTTCCTGCCTGAGAGAGGACTTTGGGGGCTCCCTGCTTAGTCCGGGGAGGAAGGATGTGAGAGAATCCTCGCCTAACATCAGTGGACCTGGTTAGTCCTGGGGCTGGCAGGGCCCGAGTGAGCAGAGGAGTCAACTTCCATGCATTAGGCCTGCAGCCCAGGCTGTTCAGACTGCGGGGCCACTGCGCTCTTGGGCCTGTGATCCATTTAGCCGTCGTTAATATTTTACGCCGCACTGTCAGGGGATCGATGACTCGCTTATAGCTCCCTGCTTATAGGCAGTCATTGACGCTTCCACTGACATCCGAAAATGCTCAGGAGCAAAGGGAAACTGAGGCAGGGAGTCAGCAGTGAGTGCCAGCCTCAGAAGTTCCCAGGGATGGTTTCTTATGCATGCTGGGTTCTCTGCCTCACCTGGTACAGCTGTCTTCCTGCTCAGCTGGGCTGGGTGTAAATCATGGGGGTGGGGAGGTGAGGAGGGTCAGAGCCCACTCAAGCGCCACCCATAGTCTCACTGGATCCTTTACGAGCCCCGCGAAAGGCTAGTCACCACCCCATTTTATGGATGGGGAAACTGAACCTTACAGAGGTTATGACTATTGGGATGCCCATCAGGACTTTTACTCTACATGGACTCTAACTGGGACCTAGGCTGGGTATTTCTTAGTGCTTGAGTGTATAATTTATAGGTCATAGGAGACCTTTGACGTTCTGGCCTTTTAAACGTTTTCAGTACGTGGAGTTCTCCAGCAGAGCTATCTGGTGATCTTGGCCTCTCTGCCTAGCCCTCCGGCCTTGGTCAGTGAGTGGAAACTGCAGCTGCGCTAAAGCCTCGTGCTTACAGCTCCTTAAAAGTGCCCAGATTCTGGCTTTTAACCAAGAAGGTGAAAATAGTGAGGCCGGAGGCTGTGCGGCGCCCATCACTGAAGCGCTGGTCCAGAATGTAACGGGCTAGCGTTGCACCTGTGCCCCATTAATTCATCCCCTGGGCCTCACTTTCCTTGTGTGTAAAACGGGAGGTGAGAAATGCCCACCCGAGGACCCCTTCAAATATATCCAAAGGTATGGCCCAGATAGACGAGCTCCGGCGCAGGTGGGATGGGAGTGGGGTCTCTGCTGCGGTTCCCATACACCTGAGTGTAGAGCTGTGCCTGGGACTGAATGCCGCGTTGATGCTCTCTGAATGAGTGGGCGAGTAGTTGGTGAACTCCTAAAGGCAAGCTGAGGTTGTTCGGGCTGAAAGAGGGAACAGCCTTCTTAGGCTCTTAGGCGTGAAGCAGCGCTCAATTTCTCCTGCTATTTTAGCAGGAAAGGTTGGTATTGGCGGCGGCAGCGCTTCTCTCCCAGTCCCTCTGGGTCGGGGCGAGGGCTCCCGCGGTGCGCTGCACCAGCTGGAGAGCAGCAGAGAGTCTGCCCTCGGCGCCTAGCATCTGCTGGAGCTTCGCCGGCTGGATCATCTGCGGCTCCGCCCTGCCACTCCCCACCCTCTCCTCCTCCTGTCTTTCCGTGACTTCCTTGGCCCTACCGAGTGCCCCGAAGGGAAGAAAGCCATCCACAAACTAATTAGCACAGCTCTCAGCAACAGCTTAGATCTTCTCGACAGCCAGAAAGGCAAATCGGCCTTCTATGGAGAAGGCTGCAAGTCCGAGACACGACCAAGGTCACACAGCAGTCAGAACTTGAACTCGGTTAAGTAGGCTTCAGTGCCAAAGCCGAAGCTTCCTCACAAAGCCTCGGGAGTGCAAGCAGGTTTCCAGAACTGGAGAACTCTTGATACCAACTTCTCCATCTCCAAAGAGGGATCAAGTTGAATCTCAGCCTGTGGGCTGAGAGTTGCAGGAAACAGCCCGGAGAAACAGAGCTTCCCGGATCCTCGGCACCCCTCCCTCTGACTCTCATGCAGGGAGTGTGGCCGCCGCGCCCCTCCTCCTGGGCACCAGGCTCCCTCCAGCGGGTGGGGAAACCGCAGACCGCGCGGCCTCCCCAGGGCTGACGGGGCAGCGGTGGCAACGCGCCAGGCTTAGTCTGGAGCTGGACCATGCAAGGCGGGGCCTCATCCCTCCCACCTCTTCCCGGGCTGGCAAGGAGGGGCCGCAGGGGACAAGTCCCGGAGTGGTCGCTGCGCCTAGGCCAATGAGCGCGCGGGGAGCCGCGATGGAGCCTGGGGCGGCCGGGAGCGCCCCGGACCCCCGCCGGTGTGGCCCCGAGCCCTCGGGGCAGGACAGGGGGCGGCAGAGTCCTGGTGCCCTGTGCGGGGCATGGGGGCGTTGCTGGCTGACACCGGTGCCGGGAGCTGCGCCCCGCACTGCAACCGCCGCTGTGCCTCGAAGTTTGGTGGCTGATTTGGAAAGTTGCGCCCGGGTTCCAGCATCACGGCCAGTTCTTCTCACTGTCGCCTTCTCTTCGGCGGGGTCCTGGCCCCACCAACACCCGTAGCTCCGCCTGTCCGGGGCATGTGAGCCGCCGCCTCTGAAGCCGGGCGGGAGGCTCCGGCCTGGGCGCCTGCAGGCAGCGCACGGCCTAAGGGTGCGCCCTGGTCCCAGCCACGCTCACCATGGGCATCCAGGGTATGGAGCTGTGCGCCATGGCCGTGGTGGTGCTGCTGTTCATTGCCGTCCTCAAGCAGTTCGGCATCTTGGAACCCATGTCCATGGAAGGTAACGTGTGGCCGCCCGCCCTTCTGTGGCTCTTCCCTGGGAGGCCAGGGGTCGGTGGAAGGATAGCTGCATCCGTTTAGACGCCGCCCCCTCCTGGCTGCGGAGGGCTGGGGCTGGGACTAGGAGGGCAGAGAGAGCTCGGGCTGGACAGACCAAACCCGACTGGCAGCGTTGGCATAGATGGGAGAGATGGGCAGGGGGACATCTTGAATGAGCATTCCTAGCTGACCCAGGCCTGCGAGTTCGAGCTGCCTCTGGCTTGGGCCGCCTGGGGGACAAGGTGACCCAGTGTGAAGGTGCCAGGAAAGACCCACAACCCCAGGTGCTAGTAATCGGCGAATGGTTTGAGACCTTTGCCAATGGTGGGACTGTCCCTTTCGTCCTCCATCTGGCGTCCAGTTCCCTGTTCTCATGCAAAGCTCCTGTCCCTGAGATCAGTAACCAAATCCGCAGCCACATTTCTGTCCTAATAAAATATTAACAGACTACCCTTAAACCAGTCTTATCCATCTCTTTGGGACCCCTGACAAATATCCTTGGAAATGAATACCAGCCACAGGGCCCTCCCACTTCTGGGCAGGTTAGAAGGAGGGGTCTCCTCCAGACACATAGTTGGGCTAAGATTAGAAGGGAACACCAGAGAGAGAACTTCGCCAGCTGTTCCAAATGTTCAGGTGCAGCCCTGCTTCTCAGAACTGAGAGATGGGGGCTGGCTTCGGGTCATCTAGGTTCCTTATCTGCTTCAAGGGGGGATGGGCATCCTGCCTGCTTCAGCATTATAACGACCTTGCCAGGCCCCAGTTCTTGGGAATGGAACCCAGAGACTGTGGGAGGGAGGATGATCCTGTCTCTGAGCTGTCCAGCATCATCTTAGACATAGGGATGGGTCCCAACCCCTGCTAAGGGTTCATGAGGATCAGAAAGGGCAGGCCAGGATGCTAGGCCATCCATTACTCTGCTCCCAAGGCCAGGGTTGGCTCTTTCCTTGAAACCTATCACCACACACTCGCCACAGATGTCGTGGGATCCCTCATGCCTCTTTTCTAAATCTGAATGAAGACTAGAGAGAAAAAGCTTGCTTAGATCACCACCACCTCGGGCTCTTAGTGGGCAGGAAAGTTACCCAAGCCAGGCCTTGCCTGGCTGGAGATGCATCCTGGCAGTGAACTTGGTGGGGAACCATGTGAGGGTGCTTGGGGTTGGAGCAGGCATGGGGAGGGATTCACATACCCCCAGAAGACTTCCTGTACCCACCTTCTTCTGCACATCTGGCATTGGCAGCCTGGAGTATGTGAGGAGGTGTGATGCCCGGGGAAGCCATGACCATTCCATTGCAAATCCTTGTTTCCCGGGCCCTCCTGGACCCTCACTCCTGCCCATGCCCAGAAGCACCAGTCAGCCTCATCTCCATAGCTCTACAAAGGTGACTCCGGCCAAGGTCTGGGACAGGCTAAGGGCTGACTTTGTGAGTTCTCAGGAGAAGGACCATCTTTCTGAGGTGGACAGGATCCCTAAGACAGTGTATGATCGGACCTGCTAACCAGCCTCCTTCCAGTGCAGAACGTCCCCCTTTCCAGCCCACTAGGGCCTTTGGGAGTTCTGGAGTCTTGATGCAGGTGAGGGAGCACACAGCTGGAGCCAGTGAGGCCTGAGAGGGGATCCTGTCATCCTTACAAACTGTAAAGCCTCTTAGCCATGTGGGGTTTCCGCTGCACCATCTATAAATAGGGGCTGATGATTTAACCCCTGCACCCCAGTGCTATGACAGGCTTTAAGGTCCGTGCCCTGCTCCCCCGGAACCATTGCTATCACCAGCACCCCGCAAGGGATGGTTACTAGAAATAACAGAAGTGATTCAGGGTCGAGCACATTTCTCTTGTGTAGACAGCTTTCCCTTCCCCCCCTTCTTGGGTCAGAGCGGGGGAGTTGTAAGTTCTAGATGTTCTGTGGTGATGGGGAGTGGTGCCAGCTAAGGGCCTGGAGCGCCTTAGTGGCCAGCAGCGGCTAAGGGACTGTTTGTTGGGTGTGCTCTGAGGAGCCCAAGTCCAGCCATCCCACTGGGTATGAGTTGTTCTGTATGCTGCCGGGGTGAAAAGCCGCTGGAGTTCCTGGGCCTTGGCCCCACCACATGTGCGCATGTGCGCATGTGCAAACTGGCCATCTCTCTTGTCTTCTCTGAGCCTCCGTGGTTTTCACTTGTAAGAAACCAGAATTATGAGTCCTTTGGGACTTGGGGAACTGAAGAGCCTGGAGCTTTTCAGAGGCTTATGAAGGGGACCCTGTCTTGGCATTGGGACCAGGACCCAGCAGGGACTGGGCCGAGGGACCAGCGTTTGTTCTAAGTGGTGCCTGGCACGTGGGTCCTGGGTCTGGCGAGTCCATAAAGACCCTGCAGTTAAAGCAACATGGCAGGCAGGGGTGGTGGCGGCTTTCCCTGGCTGGCTGACGTCTAGTTCCACAGAGAGTCCCAAGTCTTGCCCCAGGCTCTTCACTGACCCTTGCTTGAGGATCAGTGGGAGGGTGCCGGGCGCCAGTTGCTGCGGCTCTGCCGTCTGTCTCTGAGGTACTGGTAATGTGACATTCTTCTTTGCCTTTTCCCTGCAGAAGCCTCAGCTCCCATACACCGGGGTCTCTCCGCAGCCCCACACTCACCATAAGGTGCCGGATGTCGGGGTTCCTTTGTGAGTTTATGATTTGTCTCGGCCAGGTGCTAGCAAGTGTGGGGGCGTGGCTATGTGCTGCTTCTAGAGTTCCGGTGCCTGGCACCCATGCCCGGTACCAGACAGCAGCTCGGTGGGGATTCTCTGAATCTCTGAGGGAATCTTTTCAACAAGGAGAGAAAACTGGGGCCTTCTATCTACCTCCAGCTCCGGCTGCCCCAGCCCCCAGCCTAAGGCTGGGTCTTGGGAGAGATACTGATGAGGTTGTTCATGAAGGGGCCTCTGGTGGCCAGGAGTGGGGTCTGCTGCTGAGTGGGCAGAGGCTGCGAGATGGTGTGTATTCAGGGTCAGTGGGGATGGGTGTGACGGGAAGGAGAGCAAGGGACATGGTGTAGGGGGCCTGGTCGGGTTCTATAGGGCATTTGTTGGTATTTGAGGGAGAGGTGTTAAATAGTATCCGTCTAGGTAGCCCAGACAGACCCCAAACTTGTGATCTTCCTGGCCCCTCCCCTCTACTGCTGGGATTACAGGTGTGTTGACTACCCTGGCTGGACGGGACCTTGGTTCTCGTTCATTGTACTATCCGAGGGGGCTTCAGAAAGCACACTTACTATGCCCACCCCAGGTATCAAAAGCCTGAGGCCTCTAGGCATGTTCTCTTTTAGGGATACTGGCCTTTTATTCTCAGAGAGGTCTGGAATCTCTGCGTGGAACTCCAACTCTGGACACCCAGGGGCAGGCAGGGCCGAACACACAGATGTAAGACCTTCAGGGATAAGCAAGCACTCAGGGCTTCTCAGTGTGTCCCCATGCCAGGAGCAGGGACACTCCCCAGGACTCATTAGAAACGAGCATCCAGCCAGGCCTGTGTCTCAGCTTCTGGGGAGGCAAAGGCAGGAACATCGAGGACCACCGAGGCTGCAGAATCAGTGGAAAGCCAGACTGGGCAGCTTGATGAGACCTGCCTCAAAATAAAGTTAAAAACAGGCTGAGGGTATACAGCTTGGTAGGAGAGTGTTTTGACTAGTGTGTGCAAGGCCCTGTGTTCAATCTCCAGTAAAATACGACACAGACACAGACACACTTGTATCTTGAGGTCCTCCCTAGACCTATGGTGTCTGGATGTGGGACCCAGCAGCTTGACTCTTATCCATCTCCAGAGATCACTGTGACATACCCCAGTTTGAAGACACAGCTCTTGGGGGACCTGGTCTTCTATAGGGACATTGACATCCATCCAGAGTCAAGGACATTTCCAGGTATAGGCAGATGCCTGGAACTTTAGTGAGAATCCTGGCTTCCCTGTCAGAAGCAGACAGAAGGAGGATTGGGACTCCAAGTATACACGGGGGTCCTCCTGGAGGTATTTGCGGCCATCCTGCAAGGGGGCAATGAGACTGGGGGAAATGGGTAGACTCAAACTATGTCCAAGGCAGGGCTTCTAGAGCTTGCTATGAGAAGAGATGGTCAAGGGGTGGAAGGTAGGGCTACCCTTGGGGCATGAGGGTTGGAATACAGGGAAAAAGCTGCAGGTTTGTGGGGATGCTCTGTGTTTCCAACCAGACCTGGTAAGTTTGGGGGGGAGCGTATTTTTTATATCATAAATACCTGGAACCCTCACAAGGTTATTGCTCTACAGTTCTGTAAGCCTTGCAGGTCTCCCTGCTAAGACGACACAGGTGTCCTGGGGGCTCTTGGGAATAATACTGTGGGAGCCCACAGAGGTTTCCTAGTGAGATCTGAGTTTGCTTTACCAGCAGGGCTGCATAAGAGGATGACTGGACCACGGGTCTGGGTACCAGGTGTTTGGAAGGGTCTGCACCAGGCTGTATCTAGCAGGAGGAGGTCTTTTGCCTCTGTAGATGTAACCAACCGTCTTATTAAATAAGAAACACAGAAACAATGTAAAAGAGAAAGCCAAGAAGTCAGAGCTCAGAGCTAAAATCTCACCCTTCCTCCTGCTGTCCCAGCTTCGCGAAAAGAGACCTACTTCCTGTCGGTTCGTATTTTTAAAGTATGTTGTTCTGCCTTCTCATTGGTTGTAAACCCAAACACATGACTGCCTCGTCACTGTCTGAATGTACAGCCCCCTAGGTCTTAAAGGCATATGTCTCCAATGCTGGCTGTATCCCTGAACACACAGAGATCTTATGGGATTAAAGGCGTGTGCCGCCACCGCCACACTCTTGCTATGGCTCTAATAGCTCTGACCCTGAACACACAGATATCTATGGGATTAAAGGCGTGTGCCACCACCGCCACACTCTTGCTATGGCTCTAATAGCTCTGACTCCCAGACAACTTTATTTATTAACATACAATCAAAATAATAATTCAGTACAATTAGATTATCACCACATTTCCCCTTTTCTATTTTAATAAAAAGAAAAAGAAAGCAAAAGGTTATAACTAACAAAAGAAAAACTATATACAAAAGTACAATAACTATATACAATATATACGAGTAATAAATACCTAAACAGGTATTTGACAAATCAGAGAAAATAATTCCATTATCTATCCTATTTTGATAATTCCAAGATGTATCTAATGTACTTTCTATCCTAATTAATTTTCAACTATAACTAACTAATCTTCAACCATAACTAACTAATCTTCAACTCCCTCAGAGACCCAAGAAGGGAATAATAGTAGCTAACAAAAATAAAAACAGGAAGTGCATGCAAGCAACTTCCAAAAAATTTTGTGAGTTGACAGAAACAGCCAGCTGCCTGGGCAGTCACCTGAGGTTTCTCCGCAGTGTTGGGGCATCATCTTCAGCCTATAGGCTTAGTGTATCTGACAGACTCATTTGTGAAGTAGGATGTACACAAGGTCAACAGTTCAACCTCACATTGGGTGAGAGCAGTCCACGTACCAGAAACACCTGAATTCCACTAGTGTCCTGTCATGATTCAGGATTTTAAATTCTAGAAATTGTTGACAGTTTTTTAATTCAGCTGTCCATTCTTCTTGGCTGTGTATATATGGCTTCATCTCAGCATCCCCTTCTTCTCCACATCCCTCTATTAAATGCCAGTCTACTTTTGAGAGGCATGAGCTTTCAGCTGCTGTTCCATTGTACAACAGAATCCATCGGCCCTCTGCCTGTTAAGCTGCCTTCGAAGAAAAGGGCACCGTACCTTTTCCGGATGCGAAGGCCACTTCAGGGATGGGGCCATATTGTCCTGGCCTCAGAAGATGCCTTTTGATAAAGCCATAACCACACTTGTTTTGGCAAGAATCAGTAGTCCCTTGTTTCGTGATCTGTCTGTCCATTTTGTCCTGTTGATTCGAGGATACTTTGTTGTCCAGTGGCTAACTTTTGCCAGAATGAAAGTTGACTCCATATGCAGTTTTTTCAATGCCCATATTTTCTCTAAAGTAGATTGGTACTGCCAGGAGCCGACATGTCTCAAAAAAGAAAAATTTTCTAAGTTATTAAAACATTTTAAATGCCATATTCTGTAGATCTCTGAAGGGTTTGAAGATGACCTGTCTAAAACATCTCTGCTCAATTTTTAAAACATATCTAATATGACTACAAGTTCTATGATAATGTCTAACTACTAGCTTTCATTTCTTTATATCCTAATAGTTGATAATAATAACATTCAAGGATCAGAAATTTGCATTACATTGTTAAATGGATGGAATAAATACAATTAGAAATATACATATAGCATTTTCTAACAATATCAGTTTCAAATTTGTGTACAATATAAAACAATTCAATCCAATGTAAAGTATTTAAAACTAGTAATTGTCTTTCTCTTTTCTTTCTTTTTTTTTCTTTCTTTCTTTCTTTCTTTTTTTTTTTTTTTAACAAGAACCTTAAATCTAATCTCCTTTGCTTAGCCTTTTTCCTAACCCTTGACAATAACTTGTAACCAACCCCCCTAAATACTGAAAATTATCCCAGACCCAAAACCCATTAAAAAGACCAAAAAACCACCCGCCCCACACCACCTCTTTGGGAATGTGGGCGTCGTATTCTTAAAATTGCTTCCTGCTGGGTATGGGCGAAGTTTTCTTTATCCTGAAAGAAAAATTTTAGGTTAATTGTCAAATTCTAGGAGAGGTAACATATCCTTCATTATCCAGTCTGTGTATAATGCCAAAGTTGAGGGTTTATCTCAAGTCCTTATTCAAGTAGTCTTTGAGACTGGATCATCTCAGCTAGTCATCTCAAATTTGCTCTGAGCACCTTGTAGTTCAAAGCTGATCTATGGATGATGTTTGTCAGCTTAATGATATTATTATGGTCCACGTGGAATTGTTGTTGTTGTGGGGCCCCATCTTCTTTCTGGAGACTTCAGTTGATGTTAGGCCTGGCCGTGATTTCCTGCAGAAAACTGATAAGAGACTCGAACACAAAAACATATATATGCAGCTAGCCTTTTTTCTAGAATTAGTTAGTACTCTATGTGACCATTCATATCTTAACAAAGTTTAGAATGTATATATATATATATATTAATCTTGTAAATTTTGATATAAAATTTATACTTTGAGAAAAGTTTAAAGAATCAGAATAGAATCAAAGAGTTGAGATTAGTAATAGAATAGTCCCTTAATTAATTTTGCTTTTGTCCTGTACCATAGCAGAAGATGGCTCTTATTCTGGCATGATACAGGGAGTTTGCATTTTCCTTTTAACAACATGCTTGATTTTAAAGAAGGAGAGAGCCATTCTCCAACTCCAAAGTCAGCTTTAAATTTTAATTGAACTGGGACTGTTAGAAGACCAATAGTGTTAAATCTTTAGAGAAAAGCAGAAACAAACATTTAGGAAGACATAAAATTTTTTTTTTAGATAATATATACCCATACACCGTTTCACTCTGTTTCTTGGGATAGATGATTTGTCCCTTTTCTTCAGTTGTCTCATTTGTCCAGTGTTCTTCAGATTCCTTAACCTTCATTCTCCTAAAAGACAAAAACAAAAACCTTTCCCCAAGACTAATTTTGGGGATGTTCCTTTTTGGCAAGTTATTATCTGATGAAATGAAAAGGCATGTTTTATTGATACAAGTTAGTTTAAATTGGATGTTCATGCTGGTTGATGAACTATCACCTCCTCTAATTAAGAGGTCTCTCTTGTTCAAATCGAACCTTTATCAATTTTGATGGTACCCACAGCTTATCTTCTCCTGTAGAAACAAAAGCAAAACCACGTCCCCAATGTAATACATACCCTGGTTTCCATTCTGAGGTCAGCACATCCTTAAAGTATATAGGCTGATTTAATTCTGTAGTTTTTTCTATTATCCAATGTCTCTCTGCAGCTGTTGTTCCTTTCTCATTGGCATTCAGAAAATTCAAAGTTAGAAGAGCATTATGCAGTCTATTTCTGGGGGTTTTTGTTACCCATTTCTGTTTATTTAGCATATCCTTTAGAGTTCTGTTTGATCTTTCTATAACTGCTTGACCTGTAGGATTATGTGGTATGCCTGTAATATGCTTTATATTGTAATAAGCAAAAAACTGTTTCATTTTAACAGAGACATATGATGGAGCATTGTCAGTTTTGATTTGTGCAGGTATACCCATGATGGCCATAACTTCTAGCAAATGAGTGATTACAGAATCAGCTTTTTCAGAACTCAAAGCAGTTGCCCATTGAAATCCTGAATAAGTATCGATAGTGTGGTGTACATATTTCAATTTTCCAAATTCTGCAAAGTGAAACACGTCCATCTGCCAGATTTCATTTCTCTGAGTACCCTTTGGGTTACATCCTGCTGGTAATGGAGTCTGATTGTAGAAGGAACAAGTAGGACATTTCTTTACTATTTCTTTGGCTTGTTGCCATGTTATGGAAAAATCCTTTTTTAAACCTTTACTATTGACGTGATGTTTTTTATGAAATTCTGAGGCCTCCAGCACATTTCCTATCAATAATTTATCAATCTCTTCATTGCCTTGTGCTAGAGGGCCTGGCAGACCAGTATGGGATCGAATGTGAGTTATATATAAAGGATGATTCCTTTTCCTGATTGTATCTTGTAATTGAATAAATAGTGAAGTTAATTCTGAAGCATCAGGGATAAATTCTGCAGTCTCAATATGTAACACCACTCTTTCAGCATACTGAGAGTCAGTTACTATGTTGAGAGGTTCTGAAAAATCCATTAATACCAACAGAATAGCATACAATTCTGATTTTTGCACTGAATTATACGGACTTTGAACCACTTTACTTAAATTTTCTGATTTGTAACCTGCCTTTCCTTCTTTGTTGGCATCTGTATAAAATGTACGAACTCCAGATATGGGTTTTTGCCGTACAATTCGAGGCAAGATCCATTCAGCTCTCTTTATAAGATCAATTCTATTGCTTTTGGGATATTTGCTGTTAATTTCTCCCAAAAAATTACTGCAAGCTCTTTGCCAAGGTTCACTTTCTGCCCATAATTTTTCAATGTCCTCCTTAGTTAATGGTACGACAATTTCTGCTGGGTCTATGCCTGCTAATTGACGAAGTCTCATTTTTCCTTTGTAAATCAAGTCAGAGATTTTTTCCACATAAGTTTTTAATTTTTTATTTGGTTTATTTGGTAAAAATATCCATTCCAATATAATATCTTCCCTCTGCATTAATATTCCAGTAGGAGAACGCCTAGAAGGTAAGATAACCAAAATGCAATCCAGCTTTGGATCAATACGATTCACGTGTCCTTCATGCACTTTCTTTTCTACCAAGGCTAATTCTTTCTCAGCTTCAGGTGATAATTCTCTTGGACTATTTAAGTCCTTGTCACCTTCTAAGGTTTTGAACAAATTAGTCAGTTCATCATTTTTTACCCCAACAATAGTTCGTAGATGAGAAATATCTCCAAATAATCTTTGAAAGTCATTAAGAGTCTGTAATCTATCTCTCCGAATTTGCACCTTTTGGGGTCTAATTTTTTGTAGCTCTATTTTATATCCTAAATAATTAATAGAATCTCCTCTTTGTATCTTTTCAGGAGCAATTTGTAATCCCCAGCGAGGCAAAATTTTCTTTACTTCTTCAAACATTATTTCTAAAGTATCTGCATTTGAGTCAGCTAGTAAAATATCGTCCATATAATGATAAATTATAGATTTAGGAAATTTTTTACGTATCACTTCCAATGGCTGTTGTACAAAATATTGGCACAGAGTTGGGCTATTCAACATTCCCTGTGGGAGGACCCTCCATTGAAATCTTTTAACCGGTTGAGAATTATTATAAGTAGGCACTGTAAAAGCAAATCTTTCTCTGTCTTTTTCTTGTAAGGGTATTGAAAAGAAACAGTCTTTTAAATCAATAACTATGAGAGGCCATCCTTTTGGTAACAGAGTAGGCAAAGGCATCCCAGATTGTAGAGAACCCATTGGCTGAATTACTTTGTTAATTGCCCTAAGGTCTGTTACCATTCTCCATTTACCAGATTTCTTTTTAATAACAAATACAGGAGAATTCCAAGGGCTGGTTGATTCTTCAATATGCTGAGTATTTAACTGTTCTTCTACCAGCTCTTCTAAAGCCTGGAGTTTCTCTGTTGTTAAAGGCCATTGCTGGACCCATACAGGCTTGTCTGTTAACCATTTTAAAGGTAGAGCTGTTGGTGTCTTTGGAAGATCATCAGTTATTGTGCCCTGTTCTTGTATAATATGGATGGCTGGTGACCACTCATTAGAACAATATCTTCTAATATTTCTCTCAGTAACATGTGCTAGTTTATGATTTGTTTCTGAGATTGGAGGGATGTTAATCTGAGTATTCCATTGTTGCAACAAGTCTCGACCCCACAGGTTCATAGTTATGTTAGCCACATATGGTTTTAATTTTCCTCTCTGTCCTTCTGGACCTATACATTCGAGCCATCTTGCACTCTGTTTCACCTGAGATAATGTCCCAATTCCTAACAGTTGAACGTTTACCTCCTGAAGAGGCCAAGTTGGATGCCAAAATTCTGGTGCAATTATGGTAACGTCCGCACCTGTGTCTACCAGACCAGACAACAAAACACCATTTATTTTTATCGTTAATTTTGGTCTTTGTTCATTAATAGAAGTTTGCCAAAAAATTTTCTTTATGTTTTCTCCTGAATTTTCTATTCTCTCTGTTTCATCATTCTGACCAGCATGATTTATTCCAATAGGCATTTGGTTATTTAATCGCTCTCCAGAGCAGGCATTTCCTCTATGGCTGCCGGAAAGGTTTGAACTGGATTTGCACTGGGGGCCTGCCTGAGGCCCCTCTGGGAGTTTCCCGAAGACTGAGGCAAAGGATTACCCTGTCTGTCCTTTGTTGATCTACATTCGTTGGTCCAGTGTTTTCCCTTACCACACCTTCTGCATACTCCAGAAGGAAGGGGCATTCTGTTGCCATTGTTCCTTGAAGAAACATTGTTTCTGGAAATGACCTGTCTACAGTCCCTTTTCAAATGTCCTTGCTTTCCACATCCAAAACATCTAACACTCCTCAAACCTTTTGAAATTACTTCTCCTACCCATGTATCATCATGCTCATCAGCTTCAACATTAATTGTTTCTCTAATCCAATCTTCCATAGGTGCAGATCTTGCCCTTAATGGCCTGATTATTCTTTTGCATGCTGCATTCGCATTCTCAAAGGCCAAAGATTCAATTATTGCCTTACCAGCTTCTGAATCCGAGACCGTTCTCTTTACTGCTGAAGCCAGTCTTTGTAAAAAATCTGTAAAAGACTCTTTTGGGCCTTGCTTCACCTTTGTAAATGACTCAGATTTTTTTCCTGGTTCCTCAACTTTGTCCCATGCATTCAAGGCTGCCGTTCGACATAAAATTAGGGTTTGGACATCATATAAACATTGTGCTTGTGCTGAAGCATATTGGCCTTCGCCCATAAGCTGATCCTGGCAAACTTGTACTCCTTTATCCCTCCATTGTTTTTCTATGTTTTTAGCCTCCTCCTTAAACCAAGTCAGAAATTGAAGTCTCTGGCTGGGTTCCAGAACACCTTGTGCGAGGTCCCGCCAGTCCTGTGGTACTATCCTATTATATGTTGACCAAGTGTTTAACATTTGCTTTACATATGGGGAATGCATGCCATAAGATACTATTGCCTCCTTAAACCTTTTTAAATCCAACATTTCAATTGGAGCCCAAGTATTTTGTGTAGCCATTTGATCAGGCATCTGCTGTACTGTTACAGGATAAATTAAGGGTGACTGTGTGAAAACAGGCTTTCTTTCTGCAACCTTATGATCCCGACTTGAAACAACTTCACTGTTAATTTCTTCTGTCTGAATTTTTACAGGTTTAACAAGTTCTTCTAACGCTGTTATCCTGGCACTTAAATTGACTATCTTTTTAAATATTAAAATGTGGATTATTATAGTGATGAGGTGCATAATTCCACCAATACTAATATTATATAGTTGTTCCATTGCCAGACTGCCTAAAATTTCGAACAAAAACCAATTTTCTTCCAATGTACACATAAAACCCATTTGTTTTTTAATGTGGAAAAAAATTCTCTTTTAGATAGTTTCCTTTAAAATATCTGATATATTATGACTTACCAAATCTGCGTAGAACAGTAGAAATCCGAGGGGATTTTCAAAGCAGCCACCTAGTGTCCCAGGTGTAAATCCAGAGAGAGAGAGAGAGAGAGAGAGAGAGAGAGAGAGAGAGAGAGAGAGAGGAAAGAGAGAACGCACAAGAAAGCGTAGCCGGCTAAAGCTTAAATGCAGCCACGTGTTCCCTCTTGTGCCGAGTCAAGGCTTGGGTCTGGCTTCCTTAAGCTCCGACCACGTGCGTTGGCTTTACAGGCAGGGCCCTGTTCGGCAGGGCAGGTCTGAGTTGTTTGTAGCACCGGCTTTAGGCAAGCTGCTCACAGACCTAGGCCCGGGCTAGAAGTTGCTACCTGGACTAGGACGCCAGCAGCTCGGACTAAGAAGCCGATCGCCGCCGGCCGCCGTGTGCCGCCGCTGCCGCCGCCGCCGCCGCCGCCGGCCGCCTGCCGCCCTTGCGGGAAAGCGGACCTGCCGCCAAGCCAAGCAGTTTTTAATGGATTCTTGTCACGTTGGGCGCCAGATGTAGATGTAACCAACCGTCTTATTAAATAAGAAACACAGAAACAATGTAAAAGAGAAAGCCAAGAAGTCAGAGCTCAGAGCTAAAATCTCACCCTTCCTCCTGCTGTCCCAGCTTCGCGAAAAGAGACCTACTTCCTGTCGATTCGTATTTTTAAAGTATGTTGTTCTGCCTTCTCATTGGTTGTAAACCCAAACACATGACTGCCTCGTCACTGTCTGAATGTACAGCCCCCTAGGTCTTAAAGGCATATGTCTCCAATGCTGGCTGTATCCCTGAACACACAGAGATCTTATGGGATTAAAGGCGTGTGCCGCCACCGCCACACTCTTGCTATGGCTCTAATAGCTCTGACCCTGAACACACAGATATCTATGGGATTAAAGGCGTGTGCCACCACCGCCACACTCTTGCTATGGCTCTAATAGCTCTGACTCCCAGACAACTTTATTTATTAACATACAATCAAAATAATAATTCAGTACAATTAGATTATCACCACATGCCTCAGCCCTTGGCATTGTTATAAAAAATCCCTTTTGAATAAAATTCTGAGCCAGTGGATAAGGATCCAGGCCCTCCCGAGGCTATCCTGTGTTTCTGTCTTTTTCTCTCCTCTATCCTTCTATCTAAATCTCTTATCCCTCTCTCCTCCAGAGTACCCAGGTAAAGGTGTACTTTTACAAATACAAGTACAAATGCTCCCTTGCCTTTACCCATTTCTTGGGGTGCCTCATTGGTTCATGGCCTCTTCCTCCATTTCAGCAACACCAGGCGGAGCCTTCTGTCCTGGCCTCTCTTCCAGTTTCCCTTCCACTTTATTCCGAGAGCCACCTGCATGATCCAGGGTGCATCCCGGTCTTAAGGTCAGCTGAGCAGCAACTTTAGTTAACTTCATCTGCGGCTGGAATCCCCCTTCTGCTGTGTGGCCAGATAAACCCATGGGTTCCAGGCGTTGATCTTGGACCTATTATTCTGCCTAGCACAAGGGTATGGTGGGAAAGACCCACATGGAATCATGAAGGAGGCAGAGGTTGCACCCATCTGCAGAGTGGCCTGAAGGGAGGTTTGCTATCAGCACGTGGTGAGGACACAGCGGTGTGAGACTAGAGCATCACTAAGGATGTGAGGCAATAAGGAACCAGGTTCCAGGGCTGAGCTAATGCTGCCATTGACAGATTAGAGGAAAACAGTGCTCAGAGCAATGGAGGAGGCAGGGAGGTCAGACGCTGCTGACAAGGTGGGTATGGGGGGCCCCATGTACATCTGAGGCTCTCTGTCATCTGTGGATGACACCCCATCACCAGCTGGAGCACCTCCCATTGTCCCTGAGATGCTCAGCCCCGCCTCCTCTGCCTTTCAGTCCTGGTCATCCTGTGTCCCGTTGGCCTAGCCAGAGAACTCTTGACTCTCAGCAGATGTCATCTATTGGCCAGACCAGTCCAGGAGAATAGGCGTCCTGGTGTGGAGTTGATACAGCCTCAGCACCTCACTGGAGATCCCTGACTGAAGAGGGGTGTGGCCTGTCCAGTCTGTGATTTGAGGATTTCCAGCAGTCTGTTTCCTAAACCTGGAACTCCATCTGGGACCCACCACTTGAGTCAGTTGTGATCTCCTGGAAATGTTTGGGGCATTAGAGCCTCCCAGCTGGCAGGAATTTGTTCTTGCTGGGGCATGAGGTGTATTCTAGCCAACATAATGGAAATAAAATGAGAGCTCTGTGATCAAGCCAACAGAAGGGCCAAGCTGCAGAAGCCCTGAGGAGAGAGAGACTCCTCCCAGGAAGGGGAAGGAGAGGTGTTTCCCCTGCACCTGGAGCCTGATAGGTCCCAGAAAACAGGACTCGCAGTGGACACTGCCATGGCCTAGTATGCACACCCCCACTCCACAGAAAGGCCTTCCTGTCAGGTATGAACCCAAGAGAGGGAAGATGTTGGACTAACACTGAGTGTCCAGAGCACACTCCTCCCCACCCCCTCCCACCCCCCCAGCACTGTTTGGGCTGGGTATTTCTCTAGGTTCCAGGCCCTTCTTAACTACTTGGCTCATTAGCTTGCTGTGTGACTGTGCCTTTAACCTCAAGGCTCAGTTTGCTGGTCTTTGAAATGGGAATCACGGGAGATTCTTTGCCTGTGTGGTTCACTGGGCTGTGGTGAGCTTTAAAATGTTTTGAAAGAGTGGAGGTGGGAACTCAGAGCCAGGGTCCCCGGGGCCTTAAGCCTGGGGACGTGGGGGCAAGGTTGACAGAGCCTGACTCCCTGCCCTTTGTCCACCTCCATGGCCCAGGGCTTGGCGTTGATGCTGCGTCTCAGTTCAGACCTCCTAAGTTTTAGCAGCTGGCCCCCCTCCATTTTCCTCCCCAAGATTTGGCAGTGATACTGGCTTCCCATCGAGTGAGGCCACTACATACCCTGCCACTCACAGGAAAGACCCTCTGACCAGATGGCAACAGGGTATAAGATGAGATGTGGTTCTAGAAAGAACGCTGGCCACTGCTCTCTGAGCAGCAGTGAGATGCTCCAATCTGAGCCAGCTCATCTGTAGAGAGGGCTTCAGAGAGGGGCATAGCTCCCCTGGGAATGTCCCTGATCTTTCCTTCGCATGACCCCAGGGATTATGTTAAGAGGACACTACCTTCAAAGTTCCTGTGTTCCTGTCCACACACAACTGTGGGCTCTCCACTAAGAGCCTCAGCATGCCCAGAACCACCTGGCAATCAGCAGGTGTCAGGTGGATTAGTTTAGAGTCTGCCGCCAATAGCACAGTTCCAAAGACCAGGGAAGTTATAAAGACAGAAGCCTGGCTTTACCTGCTGTTCTGAGCTTTCCAGGTTCAGGTCTGTCTAGTAATGGGTTCTCGCTGGGAGCATCACCTGGGCAGTGCAAGGCATTATATGGAGAGAGTCAAGGAACTTACCTGTGTTTCTCTTTTAGTCTCTTCCTTACAAAGCCATCAAGATTCCATTATGAGGGTTCCATTCTGACCACCTTATCTAATACCAATCACCACCTAAAAATCTCCCCCTCAGAATACCCAGATTGGATTCAGTTCCTACTTTCTTACCATGGGCATTAAATTTCACCAGCAGAAGCCTGAAAATGATTAATGCAGTTTTGATGGGACCCTGGTTAGTTCCCAAAAGAATAGAAACAAACATAAGCCAATCTGATTCTAATCTCTATGGCTTCCACCATGTCACGATGCACCCAGAAAGCCTTCACCAGGAGCCATCCCATTTAGATCCTTCAGTTACCAGAATTGAGAGCCAATAGATCTCTTCATCAAGTATCCAGTCGAGTACTCTTAATTTTTTTATTTTAAGTTTTCTTTCATATGTGTGGGTGTTGTCGTGGTTTGAATGCCAATGGTCCCCAGAGGCTCATATGTTTGAATATTTGGTCCCCAGTTGGTGGAACTGTTGGGGAAGGATTAGGAGGTGTGGCCTTATTGGAAGAGGCGTGTCACTGGGGGAAGGCTTTGAGGTTTCCAAACACTTGCACCACCATCACCCTCTCTCCTGCCTCTAACTTTTGGATCAAGATGTAAGCTCTTAGCTGTTCCTGACACCATGCCCTTGCTCCGCCATTACAGACTCTAACCTTAGACACCATTAGCCCCCAATAAACTCTTTCTTCCATATGTTGCCTTGGTCATGGTGTCTTACCACAGCAATGGAAAACTAACTAAGACAGCAGTTGGTACTAGGAAGTGGGCCATTGCTGGGACAGATCTGACCGTGCTGTCTTTTGGAAGCATGTGGAAGACTTTGGGACTTTGGACTAGGAAAGCTGTTGTGTGCTGTAAGCAGGGCTTAATGGGAAATCTTAGTAGGAGCATGGAAGGCAGTACAATGTGGACTATGGAGGCCCAGCTCAAGAGGTTTCAGAGGGGAATAATATTAGCAGTTGAGCTAGAAACTATTCTTGTGATATTTTGGCAAAGAATGTGGCTGATTTCTGCCTTTGTCCTAAAAATCTACCTGAGCAGGTGGATCTCTGAGTTCAAGGCCAGCCTGGTCTACAGGGCAAGTTCCAGGACAGTCAGGGATACACAAAGAAACCTGTCTTGAAAAAAATAAAAAACAGTCTTCCTGAGGCTGTTACTGATTTCCCTGGCAGAGGAGATTTCAGTACAGCCTAATGTTGGCTCTGTTGTGTGGTTATTAGTAATCATTGTTACAAAGGTCTACAGTGAAAAAGAGCAAGCAAGGCAAAAAGAAATACAAAACGTACAGTTTAAAGTGAAGAAGAGCAGCAGAAGATTTAATGTTGGAGTCAAGGCTTGTGCTGAAAGAGATTAGAAAACTAAAGAAAGGTTTGTTCCAAAATGGAATAAAGAGGCGGTGCCTTCAGAGACCCCACCCAGCTAAGCTTCCAACTTGTGCGAAGGAAAGACCAAAAGCATTTTATGCTCCAAACACAAAACAGCAAAGGAAAGCTGCAGCAAATTTCGGGGACCAGGCTCTACCCCAAGTGGGCAGCCACACTCGGCAGTGTCATCCTTGTGGTTCTGGATTTAGAGTCAAGAAGGACACATGAGTAAAGGGTTTGTGGAATCTTCCTCCACTGTTGCGTAGAGCTGCTGAGACCAGGCATGTGGCAGCAACCTGTGGTTCTCTTGGGAATTTTTCAACTGTCAAGAGATGGAGGCTAGTGGGAGGAAGCTGGGTCACTGGAAGCCCACAAGGGGACTATGTGTGAATGTCATTCCTTAGGAGCTGTTCTCCCTGGGGAGATGGAGTCACTCACTGAACTTGGAGCTTGTCAATTCAGCAAGGCTGGCCAGCCGGTGAATTCCTTGAGATCCTCCTGCCTCAGCTTCCCCAGTACCTGAATTACAAGCAAACCACCATAGCCAGCTTTTCTACAGGGGCATTGGGAATTGGATGCAGGTCCTCATGTCTGCATGGCAAGTACTTTATTGGCTGGGCTGCCTCCCCAGCCTCCTTGAGAGCCCAGATTCTTTTTCCCTATTCACATCCCAGCCCCAGTGAGAGGAGCAGGTTTTTGGGACCCTGTACTCTTGTGGTGATGTGCTAGGTGGACATTACTCCAAAACAAAAGGACCTGGAGATCATGGACTGAACTATCCAAGACCCTGATGGAAACAAACTTTCCTTCCTGTAATTTGTTTACCTCAGGTATTTTGTTACAGTGATGGGAAGCTAACAAACTCAGAAATCTTCCTTAAGGTCCAGAGTTCCTTTACAGGTAAAAGAGACAACTCAGACTAAAGTGGAAGTCTTGCCCCGTGCCTCCTGCTCCCTCCACAGATGTCACTGGGACTCTTCTGTGGGACCACAGGGTCTAGGTCACAGGTGTGTCTAGCATTTTGACATTACAACTTAATGTTGAGTTATAATAAGAAAAAAATTTAAAACTTCAAAAATCTCAAGTTTTAAGTCAGTTTGCAATGTTTGTATTGGACTACATCCATGGTTATCCTCAAACTCATGTGGCCCATGGGTTGGTTAGGCTGGTGTAAAGTCACTGGTGTGGGACCATATTAAGGACTTTAGTGGTCCTGGGACATCCCAAAATAAGTGGAAATTCAACTTTGTGTCCAACAGTCTGGTGTGAGCGAGCCCAGGAGCTCTCCCCTTGATGACCACAGAGATGTTTTTAAAGTGCCGGATTCAATCTTAACTATGCCAGGTGTCCCTGGTGACTTGAGGGGGACTCGTCTGTTCACTCTGGCCAGGCAATGTGACACAGTGGTGACTGCGGGATGCAGGAGTGTGCTGCTGCACCCTGAGGGGCCCTAACTCAGCTGTACTGGGGAGGAGGTGGGGACAGAGTATCGGAAAGGTTGAGCTCACAGGGCCTGGAGCCGGTGAGTACCTCCTTGCTTCTGGAGTCTTCTACAAAGAAGGAACTTTGGGGTCCTCAGCCCACTCTAGAGGAGGTTTAAGGGGGCAGTCTACTCTTGTTTCTGCCTCCTCTCATACTGTGGCAAGACGCAGGAGGCCTTCAGGGCAGCTGCTTGGAGGCGTCAGCCACAAGGAAGCTTTGGTGTGTTCAGCTACTGGAGCAGGCCAAGAAGTCCCCTTTCCCGGGCCCTGTATAGGTCCCCCTAGTGAATCCAAGATCTAAGCCATGTTTCTCCAGCCCCTACAAGTGAGTCATGCACAGAGGGAGGCATGTGGAGTGCAGGGCAGGCCCCTGCTCTGTGCTGTTTATGCACTGGTAAGAAAGCCCAGCTTGAATATGAGGGTGATTTGGCTGCAACATCTGCTACCCTATTGATTACCAGCATTGATTAGACTGATCTGGCTGGCTAGGCAGGTGTCCCCTCCCTCCCTCCCTCCCTCCCTCCCTCCCTCCCTCCCTCCCTCCCTCCCTCCCTCCCTCCCTCCCTCCCTCCCAATTCTATGTGTCTCTCTGTGTGCTTGGCCTGAGAGGATAGCCTCAGACCAAATAGAGGAGGAATGATCTTTAGCTAAGGGCACACAAGTAGCCGCATTCATCTCTAGAACCTTCAAACGAGCTCTCAAAAAAGCCCAGTCTTCAATGTTTCAGATGCTGATTCAGTCCCAATGCCATGGACTTTTTAAAACATGAAGAAAAGCTTCAGGACTAGGGAAATTGGTGAAGTATTTGACCTGAAAACATGAGGCCCTGTTTTCAAACAATTCAGTCCCCTAACCCACAAAGCTCAGCAGAGTAGCATGAGTCCCAGTGCTGACACAGGAAGGTCCTTGAGGTTTACTGAGGCCTGCTGGGCAGAGGTAGAGATTCTAGCTGTCCTGGTGCTCTGGTCATCAGTGGATGCACTGATGGGCAGTGTGGGGGAGACACTGGAGTTTGAACAACACAAAATCCATTTAGCTATATGCTTGTCCTTCTGAGTAACCCTAACCTCAAGGCTCTTCCTCCCCTACCCTGGCCCATCTAGTGGCTGGGAACTGCTTTTTTCTTCTTGACATTTCTTGTTAGGACCAAACATTTGGGGGGCACTCATCCAAATCACTGCAATGATATCCAGGATACCCTGTCTCCAAATCTGGCCACATAGAGCATTAGGGCTTGGGTAGAGCATCCAGTCCATACACAGAAAGCAGAAATAGGCGTATGCCAGCAAGTCACAGCCAACCCAAGGTGTAAGACCAGGATGGGGTAGAGAGCAGTGGGGTCGTCCCCTCTGAGAAGGTGACTGGCATATGAGCAGAGGCCCAGTGGGGGTAGGGTGCCTGGTAGGTTTTATGGGCATGGGACAGTATAGCTGAGTGGAGAGGGGGAGGGGAGAGAGATGTCAGAGGTGAAATCTGAGCTGGGGGTGCTCGGAGGGGACACCAACTGATTTTGTAGTAGGCTTGAGGCAGGATAGGAGCAAATGTGTTTCCAGAAGCTTCCTCTGGCATCCTAAGAAGAAGAAGAAGAAGCTGCGTGGTCAAAGGCAGAGCAGCCTACCTAGAAATTGGTGGTTGGGATCCTGAAGAGAAGGGAAGGAGTCAGCCAGGGCATGAGGATTTCTCTCTCTCTCTCTCTCTCTCTCTCTCTCTCTCTCTCTCTCTCTCTCTCTCTCTCTCTCTCTCTGTGTGTGTGTGTGTGTGTGTGTGTGTGTGTTTTCACATCTGGAGGACAATTTGCAGGAGTTAGTTTTTCCTTGCCTTATGTGGGTCCAGACCTCTGCCCCAACTAGTGCTGATTTCCGATGTGCAGCGACATCACTGGTCCATTTCCATCTTCAATGTTAACTCTGTCACTTCCCTTTCACCCCTGGGTCTTTAGTCATCTGGCTGTGTGCTAGAATCCAGAGGTGTGTAGCTTTGCTCTCTGTATGTGGATACCCAGTTTGTAGTGCTCCCTACTAAACAAACTGTGAAATCCCCTTAACTCTTCAGAGCTCCCTGGGAAACTGGTGAGTGGGTTCACCCACATCACAGCCACACAGTGTTCTCTGTAGTGGCTGTGCAATACACAGATAGGGTAGATCTGTAATAGGAAAAAGTCCTTACGCAGACTGAGTTTATCAAGGTTCTAGAAAAATCCAACTGGGTTTCAGTGTGTGTGTGTGTGTGTGTGTGTGTGTGTGTGTGTTTACACAAACATGAAAACCAGAGGTCAACCTCAGATGTTATTCCTCAGGGGTCAGCCTTGTTTTTGAGATAGGGTTAGACTGGCCGGACAGGGGGTCCCAGGAATCCCACTGTCTCCCCCTCCCAGCACTGGGGTTCCAAGCTTGAGCCATCTCACTCGTCTCTTTATGCGGGGACTGGGGACAAAGCAGCCACTTTACCAACTGAGGCATCTCCCCAGGATTTTTTGTTGGAATTCATTGACTATGCATGTATATGACTTTAAGGAGAAATGGCGTGTTTGTAATATTATCCATCTCTACAATATGATGTTACTATCGCGTGGCCCTATGCAGCATGGACGTTCATCTGTCTGTAGAGGTCCCTTAAGTCTCCCTTACTGCTTCAGTGTCTTTGGGTTGTACTGCTCGTGTGGGTGTCACCTGCTGTTTTTAGTGTGTTTTCACGGTGGCTATTACTGGTGCAGAGAGCTGCTATTGACTTTTCATGAATTCATCTCCCCCTCTTCCTCCCTGTCTTCTTCCTCCTCCTTCTCTTCCACCTTATCCTTCTCTTGACATGGGCTGACATAGCTCAGGTTGGCCTTGACTTGCTATGTAGCCAAGGCTGGCCCTGAGCTCCTAATCCTCTAGTCTCTGCCGCCCAAGTGCTGAGATCACAAGTGTACACCACCACATTTGGTTATCAGTAAGATTTTCATAAATTTTCCCTTCTTATAATCCCCAGATCTTAATTATCATACACTTAAAGAAAGAAAATAAACCACAGTGGAGCTGGCTAACATTTGGGTCATGATCCTGTATCTGTCTTCTAGAGTGAAACGGCATCCGACTTCCCTCCTGATGTCGCTGTTACAAGGTTTGGAGACCAAGATTACCGTGTTGATGGGTAGTGTGAGGATCACTGGTGGTCCTTTGAGAACTGACTGTCTGCTTGGCTTTTAAAGTGGCAGGGTCAGGGGCACTTTGTCCCTTACAGGGTCAGGGACACTTTGTCCTCTGCAGGATCAGGGACACTTTGTCCCCTGCTGCTGGTTTCTCCAGACACAGTCTCACCGAGTAGCCCGAGCTAGCCCTGGACTCTCGTTCTTCCTGCTTGGCCCTCACAACCCTTCAGCCTCAGTCTGCACACTCTCCCACACATCACCATGCCTGGCTTTGTCATTTTAAAAAAGTGTTCATTTTCAACCTCTTCTCTCTCTCCTCCCTGTCCCCCACCTCCCCTCAGCCACCTGTGACTTCAGCTGCAGGGCATCTGGGCCCTTTTCTGGCCTCTGTGGGCACCTGCACACACATGGCACACACATGCACAGGCACAGGGCAGATCGTCCCAGACCTGGTCTTCACAGACTTAGCTTTAGGCTTTGTCCATGAACATCTGCGTTTACTCTTCCTTAGACCTAAAACAGTGGTTCTCAACCTTCCTGATGCTGCGACCCTTTAATACAGTTCCTCATATTGTGGTGACCCCCCACAACCATAAAGTTGTTTTGTAGCTACTTTTTAAATATAATTTTGTTACCCTTATGAATTGTAATATAAATATCTGAATACAGGATATCTGACCCACAGGTTGAGAACCACTGGTCTAGAGCAAATTGTCTTAAACTGGGGCTCACAGCTCATACTGGGTCATGTTACTAAATGTGGAGTTGAGAAAAAGCTGCCTCAGTTTAACATTTTGAGATGGCTTTGCGTTGCTATGGACAAATAGACCCTTGTTTGTTTTTAACAGAGAATATTGTTCTTTTATAATGAATGGGCCACATACCATGCTTTTATTGACTGGGCGGCTTTCAGTTTTGTTGCTGAAAACATTAATAAGAATAAGGCTTCTTTGAATAGCCATGCACAAGTCTCCCTGTAGACTTTGTGAAGCCCCATTTACCCCATGTGATTATGGGCCATAAGTTTGATAAGTGTTTCCTAAGAAATTGCCAAGCAGTGGCCCATTGAGTATACCATTTTATGTACTTGCCATAACAGTACACAAGCTCCCAGGAGATTCACACCCTCACCATCATTCACCACATCCATCTCATGGGCATGACAGATGATTGGATGAATCATCATTTACATTGGCTCATTTGCATTTCTTTGATTGATGGGTTGGTGCTGAGGGCAGCCCTTCTTGTACTGACCATTTATAGATCTTTCGGAGAAGGTGGAGTTATCAGTTATATTATCATTGACTTGCAGAACTTCATTACATGTTCTGGAGATGAGCCCTCATCAGATATATGCACTAGAAATATGTTTTCCCAGCCTGTGATTTCCTACTGGATTTCTTAATGGCTTTATAGGTTTTTGACTGTATTTATTTGTTTAATTTTTTCTTGAGCTCTACTCTTACTTTTCTCTATCATTATCACTTGTTGTTTTGGTTGTTATTGTTTGTTTGTTTGTTTGTTTTGAGACGGGGTCTGGAACTGTAGCCTAGTCTGGCTTTGAACTGGGGACTATCCGCCTGCAACGGGCTCCTGAGTGTTAGGCTTACAGACTGTGAGTCACCAGGCCTGGCTCAGCTCAAGTGCTACTATATTTTTGTTAATGGCCCTTCTTCTGTTTACCTTGAATTTCTAAATTATTTCGGTGTGTGTGTGTGTGTGTGTGTGTGTGTGTGTGTGTGTGTGTGTGTGTGTGTGTGTGTGTTTTCTTGTGGGTACACATGCCATGGTGACAATTGGTGGGAGTCAGTTCTCATCTTCCACTCTCTTTTCCTGTGCTCTGTGTACATCAGGACCGTACACAGGTTCGTGGCTTCCGGGCAGTTCTGTCTCCACCACCACCCCACCTCCTCATCATAGGAGCGCTAGAATTACAGAAGAACGTTATACCACATCTGACTTTATATGTGGGTTCCCAGGAGCCAAATTTAGGTTGTCAGGTTTGCATTGCAAGTGCCTGTACCCAGGGGACCCCCTCACTGGCCCCACACATCTGTTTTTACCTTGAGAAAGAGCTCGGGTCCTCATGTTTTCACGGCAAGGGTTACCAACTGAGGTACCTTCCCAGCTCCTAAAAGGCTTCAGTGGAAGAGTCTGTATCACTGCTTTTCATCCAGCTCTCTTCTCCTCCTCCTGCTCCTTTTCCTCCTCCTCTTTCTCCTCCTGCTCCTTTTCCTCCTCCTCCTCCTCCTCCTCCTCCTCCTCCTCCTCCTCCTCCTCCTCCTCCTCCTCTTTCTCCTCCTTCTCCTCCTTCTCCTCATCTCCTCCTCCCCCTTCTTTTGGTTATTGATTGATTTTTTTTTTGTTTGGTTGTTTTTTTAGGCAGGATTTTCTGTGTAGTGTTGGCTCTCCTGGAACTAACTTTGTAGACCAGGATAGTCTTGAACTCCTTTCTCCTCCTCCTTCTCCTTCTGAGATAGAATTTTACTCTAACCTAGAATGGCCTGGAACTCTCATAGCAATCCTCCTACCTCGGTCTCCTGAATGCTGGGATTACAGTCCTGAGCCACTGTACCTGGGTACCTATCTTCCCCCTCCTTCTCCTCCTCCTCTTCCTCTTCCTCCTCCTCCTTTCTTCTTGGTTTTTCGAGACAGGGTTTCTCTGTGTAGTCCTAGCTGTCCTAGAACTCACTTTGTAGACCAGGCTGTCCTCGAACTCACAGAGATCCACTTGCCTCTGCCTCCCAAGTGCTGGGATTAAAGGCGTGCGCCACCATGCCTGGCCTGATAGAAGAATTTAAGGGCTATGATATTCTCTCTGGGCACAACTTTACCCACACTCAGCAGATCTTGACAGCCCATGTCTTCACCACCACTCAGTTCAAACTTTGCCTTCTCTAATGTGTAGGCTCGTTACAAGTGTATTGTTTCATTTTCAAACACTTAAGGTTTTTCTAAACATTTATTTGGATTTTTAACTTATTACTGCTATGGTCAGATCCATTTTATGTACCAGCATCTGGTATATCCTGGCAACCACAGGGTAGGCTTTTGAAAAGAATGTATGTTCTACAATTTCTGTATAGTGTTCTATAAATATTAATTAGATGAAATTGGTTGATAGTGGCTTCTGAATCTTTTATATCTACTTGCGCCAGTTGCTGAAAAAGAATGTTTGTATCTTCAATTATGGTTGTGCTGTATCTGTTCCTTCCTGTGGTTCTGATTTTTTTATCTACTTATTTACTTTGCTTCAGATATTTAACAGCTATGTTTAAGTGATGCAATATATTCTGTATCGTTCTGTCCTGTCTTCAGGATGAAATAATCTTCTCATCATGGAATTTCTGAGGTTCTTATCCTTTCTCCCCCCTTTTATTCTAGCCCAGCCTGTGCTTCTGTATTCAGGATATCTTTTCTGTAGAAAGCATGTTACTGGGCATTTTTATAACCCAGTCTAAAAAGTCTCCCTCCTCACGAAGGCAAGCCCTCCTTCCGGCATCCATGCTGCTCTGGGCAGCTCACACTGAAGGCTCCTCCCTGGGGTGTGTCCTCCACATCTGTCTGCCCATCCTGCTATGAGAGACAAAGATGTCTCTAGCTCCCCATCTGATTTTTAAAAAAATGAAACAAACAAAAACCTCACTGTGCGGGGCTGGAGAGATGGCTCTGCAGTTAAGAGCACTGACTGTTCTTCCAGAGGACTTGGGTTCAATTCCCATCACCCTCATGGAAGTTTACAACTGTCTCTAACTCCAAGATCTGGCATGCTCACACAGACATACATGCAGGCAAAATACCAATGCAAATGAAATAAAAGTAAATAAATTATTAAAAAAAAAAAACCTCACTGCTGCTGTGAGCATCCTTGTACAGGTGGCCCTGTCTGGAGACAAATCCTCTTGGGACACCAGCCAGAGTGGCATTGCAGGCTCACATGTGGCTTGTCAGGGCCTCATTTGATAGGTAGCCAGATTTACCAGGAGTCCAGGGCTTGAGTACAGATTAGTGGTAGAATGCTCACCCATTCAATGTTCACGCTGCATTCAGGTTCAGTATCACAAAAATGTTAAAAGCCTGGGATGTCCCTATGAAGATGGGAATGACCAGAGAGAAGGGGAAAGACATGGAGAAGAGAACTAGAAGGAGCGCCCGGGCTTGAGGACTGGGACCCACTGCCCACATGGGAGGGGTCACCTTAACTAGGGACGGGTGCCACATCATGGAGCAGGAGGGGAAATGTTGTTGTTGCTTTTACTCTTTGGGGGGGCCTGCCACCCAGCTTTCAAAAAAAAAGTCTCACGGAGATGAATTCTTACTTATAAACACCACCCGGCCTTAGCTTGGCTTAGTTTCCAGCCAGCTTCCCTTAACTTAACTTACCCCGTCTATCTTTTGCCTCTTCCCGTTTTCTTACTTCTGTAAATCTTACTCGTACCCCACTGCTGGCTGTGTAGCTGGGTGGCTGGCCCCTGGAGTCCTCCTCCCTCTCTGGCTCCTCCTTTTCAATCCCTCTTCCCAGATTTCTTCTTCTATTTATCCACTCTGCCTGCCAGCCCCGCCTATCCTTTCTCCTGCCTCACTATTGGCCGCTCAGCTCTTTAATAGACCATCAGGTGTTTTAGACAGGCACAGTAACACAGCTTCACAGAGTTAAACAAATGCAACATAAACAAAAGTAACACCCCTTAAAATGATGCTCTACAACAGGGAAGCAGGCGGGTAGATGGTCTGGAAAGCACTTTGGGGAATTTGCCTTTGAGTACAGCCTCTAAATCAGTGGTTCTCAACTGGTGGGTCACGGCCCCTTTGGGGGTGGAACCACCCTTTCACAGGGTCTCCTAAGACCATCAGAAAACAGATATTTACATTATGATTCATAACAGTAGGAAATTTATGGTTATAAAGCAGCAACAAAATGTTATGGTCGGGGGTCACCTCAGCGTGAGGACCTGTGTTAAAGGGTCGAAGCGTTAGGGAGGTCGAGAACCGCTGCTCTCCATGAAGCAGAAGCCCAGAAACATAAGAGAAGGAAGAGGTAATAACGTCTTCACCTGGGACCAGGGTATGTGGTTGGCCAGGGAAACAGCGGGTGCTTCTGAGGCCAGGCTACCCTATGTGTGCCAGCCGCCCCGAGTGTGCAGGCCACCCCGAGTGTGCAGGCCGCCCCGAGTGTGCAGGCTACCCCACGTGTGCAGACTGACCCAAGTGTGCCCGCCGCCCCGAGTGTGCCGGCTGCCCCATGTGTGCAGACTGACCCGAGTGTGCCGGCCGCCCCGAAGCCTTCCAGGCTGGCTATATGTAGTTCCTGACCTACCGTGTTGGCAGAGACGTGATTATAGTACAAAGGATCTTCTACACCCGTGTCCGCGGAAGACAAGCACTTTGAGAACTTGTTACCCACAAGGGGTGGGCACTTGCAGTTCTCCTGCCCAGAGATTCTACTGTGCATTGTGAGCAAGACGCATGCCGCTCCCGAGAAAATGTATGGGGGAGGGTCTGACCGTTAGGAAATGTCACCGGAAGTCTCAGTCTATCCCCCAAGGCAGCCCTGGCACACATTCTGGTGTGTCGTTTTGTTCGTTTGTCTGAACAGAAATGGAAATAAAAACCCTGGCCCTATCCAGCAAGCTCCTCAGGCTGGGGTGGACCAAGGCTGGTGCCTTCCTCATTCCTGTGAGGTCAAGGAGGGCTACACCTCCCCCTTTCCTGTGAAGTCAAGGAGGGCTACAGGAAGAGACCGTCTAAAAATGGTATCTTGCCGTGAGATCTCTCCCGTGTCTCCCTCCCACTCCCCTCCCCATCTGTGCGGGGCCATGCACAGCCAGCATGGCGGTGCAGGGGAGTCACACAAGGAGAGTCCCCCACCCTCTCTTTCCGCCTGTGTCCTGGTTCCTGCCCACACCACATGTCTCTCTCCCTGCTGGGTCTGTGTCCTCCAGACAGCAGTGACAGTGAACTGGAGTTGTCCACCGTGCGCCACCAGCCGGAGGGCTTGGACCAGCTGCAGGCCCTGACCAAGTTCACCAAGAAGGAGCTGCAGTCCCTTTACCGAGGCTTCAAGAATGTGAGTGCCCCCGTGTCCCCGGTCCCCATCAGAGCCTCGAGAGAGATCCTGGCCCACCTTCCTGTTTCCTACCCAGGAAATGGGGTCTTTGCAGGGCTCGT
The DNA here is from genome assembly GCF_049852395.1 of Peromyscus maniculatus bairdii. Taxonomy (NCBI): domain Eukaryota; kingdom Metazoa; phylum Chordata; class Mammalia; order Rodentia; family Cricetidae; genus Peromyscus; species Peromyscus maniculatus. The sequence continues at coordinate 105,246,632 of NC_134855.1, read as the reverse complement.
ATGGAACGGAAGAGCTATTTGGGGGGTGGGGTTGAGCATGGATATTGTGAAAGCCACCGTGCCCTTCTGTGACAGCCTCCAATGCTGGACCAGGCGGGACAGCGTTGGCATGAAGGGAACAGCCTCCGCAACCGCGTCTACCCTGCCATCTGCCTGCCCTACCAAAGGCTTCCCTAGCCCGGGGCTCAGAGGGGCACAATGTGCCTCAGGCAGTGGGCACCTCATCCTTCCAGAGGGTGGAGAGAGGTCAGCCCTGTGGAGTCAGGCATGGAGCCAGAAGTGGCCCAGGCCACTGAGAGGTGTGACTTCTCCCTGCAGGAGTGTCCCACGGGCCTGGTGGACGAAGACACCTTCAAACTCATCTACTCACAGTTCTTCCCGCAGGGAGGTAAGTCCAAACCCCGGGCCTCCCCGACTGCTTGCAAGCCCTGACCATGTCCCCTTTCTGGGGAAGGGGTCTGGGGACCATTCCCACCTGCCTAGCCACCCCTTCCTTTTTGGAGGGCCTGATGCTGCTCTGACCTATCAGAGGGGAGCCCCCACTGGGCACGAGCTCCGGGCAGGACTGTGTGAGACCGGAACAGACTTCCAGATAACCCAACTCCAGTCTGGCCCTTTCTCCCCCCAGACGCCACCACCTACGCACATTTCCTCTTCAACGCCTTCGATGCGGACGGGAACGGGGCCATCCACTTCGAGGTAGGTCCCCGCTGACCCCTGGGTCCTGCCCCCGTGGTCTTCGGAGTGGTTCCCTTGGTACCAACTTCTTAGGGCTGTTGAATGAGTCAGACTCGATCCCGGGCAGAGCCTTCCACATGTCACTCAGGACACAAGGAGACCGATGACAGTTGGCTAGCTTTCTTTTCCATTCTGGGGGTTTGCCTCCAACTTAGTTAAGCCAGCCAGGGAAGCTGCCAGGACACCCTCAGCTAGCAGTGACCCAATGCAAATCTACACCTTTGAGGTCAAGGATTTTTAAAAATGTAGTTATCATGTCTTTGGGGAGGGGCATACGCCACAGCAAGTGCATGGAGGTTAGAGACAACTCTCAGGAGTCAATGTTCATCCACCATTTGGGGCCTGGGGATCGAACTCAGGTTGTCAGGCTTGGCGGCAAGTGCCTTTAACAGCTCACCAGCCCTTGTTTTTGTTTCTTTGAAACCAGGTCTCTCTGTACTAATCCAGACTGGCCTCAAACTCGTAACTCTCCCGCCTTAGCCTCCAGAGTGCCGGGAACACAGCCATGAGCTACCACGCCTGGGTCTCACATGGCTCAAAGTGGGGTTTCAAGTCATTGTTCCCTGACCTTATTACTAAGCAAGCAGGTCAGAAACACTCAGAACATGTTGAGTGGACTTGAGGCCTCCAGGCTGTCATCCCATGAGTGACGGCCAGTGTTGCTCGGAGTGGGGAAGGAGAAGCCAGAAGCCCCCACATCGCTCCGGACAGCCTGGGCTCCCCGTGAGCAGTGGTGTCATGGGTTCCTCCCAGGGCTGGCCACATGCAGTCATTTGAGACAGGCCCCATTTGTGGAGCCCAGGTCCCTAAAAATAGCCGCAGGAGAAAAGCTGAAACCTCTTCGGAGAGGACCTCACTGAGAGCGAGCCTGATCGATAAGTGCCCCAGCTTGGCTTCCAAGGCCAAGGACGGCCAGCAGGAAAGCGGTCTAGCAAGCACACAGCTCCGAAAGGCCGTGGACAGCCAGGCCGGGGTAATAATAACTCGTCAATAATGCCACTGGGTTATTTTTACACAGCACCAGCCACAGTGATACACCGGATGGGCCTGGGAGCCTGGGCTCAGCTCTGTGACCACAGCCCCCACGCCCACCAGAAGGGCCAGTCCCTCTGTGTACACCGGTATAGTTACCACTAATTTCCATTAACACCTGAGGCACCGGCGTCATTGCACATAGAAAATACAATGAGAACCGGGAGCTGGCCGGGAACTGCGTGGCCGCCCCAGGCTTCCCCTGTGGCCAGTTCCTGAGGTTCTGCCCTGGGACCACAGAGCCTCTTGAAGAAGCATGGAAAGGAATCCAATGAGAGGTCCCAGCCACAGCCATGTGGGAGAGCTTTACCTATCTGTCAACAAGCCCTTGGGTCAGCTTCAGGACCCTTTTGTGAGTCCATGGACCAGGAAGGTCATGGCGCCGGCCCCCTCCCGTGAGCATCACTTCCTGTCCCTGGGGACCCTTCCGAAATGACAGAGAGAGGGATCTGGGGGTAGGTGGTGTGTCTGAGAAGCAGGGCATGTACTCAGTGGCTGAGATGGGACCTCTGACACCTTCTCGGGTCATTCAGACTGATACCTTCCGGAGCCTTCCACACACTTCTCTGTGTGTGAAATGAATCCCTTTGGTTTCAGTCCCCTGAGGAACTTCCTGGTTGTGGCATTCTGGGAAGCCTTCTGGGGGGGGGGACATATTTCCACTGCTCCATCCTCGGTGTGCCCCAGGATCCCAGGAGTCTAGAATGATCGTTTCAGGTGGGTGGACAGTGCTCTGGAAGATACTTAGCCCAATTCAACATCTCAGAACCTTCCACCTGCTGTGGACAGTGCTGAACGTGGGTGTGCCTTTACCAGTCCATGCCACGAAGGACCTTTCTAATTCAGCTGGTTTATCTTAGCAAACACTTCAGTAACTGTGGGTGACTCCCGGGTACCCAGCTTGGAAATGGCATTGGACAAGCTGCTCATTTGGAAAGCAGAGCTCTCACGTGTCTGGAGGGTGTGGCCACCTCTTTGTACTATATCCCCAACCCTATAATGGCTTCCATGTTACCGACCAAGTTGGCTTCCCTAATATGGTGTGAGCTGTCATCTCAGGTTTCTTAGCAGCTTCTTTATGCTCATCTGTGGGATCTTGACTTGGAAACCTGAATAAGCCCTGGGTGGCTCTTTGGAGCTTACACCTCGGAGCCTGGAGTTAAGACTGGTGGTGATCACACGTGAAATTATGCTGCTTGACAAATGAGGCCCTCCGGTGGCTTTGCAGGGACAGTCTGTCAGTCCTCTGTTAGCTGCCGGCTGTGTGGCTAAATGCAAGGTTTCTATAGAGAAGATAGGAGGGTGCTTGCGCCCCCTTGTGGTCTACTTGAGAAGGATCGCATCCAAACTAGACACCACACTTCTCAGCCTCCTAGAGGGAAGGCCTGTGGAGTGGGCAATGTGGAGGTGGATTGTCAAGGCTTCAGGGATGACTTTGAATCTTCCTTGCTTGGGTAAACCACAGCAACACTTTCCCAAGCTTAAAAGTGTAAGAAATACCACCTAGTTTCTCCTTTGAATTTTTTTTTTTTCATGACTTCCAAGGCCAGTAGACTGACAGGGCAGACTTTGGGAAAACTGGGTGACCCCCTACACCAAAAGCTTACAACTCCTCGGGTCTGTCCTGTTTAGATTTGGTGTCTTAAGCCTCCCTGAGCGCACACTTTTCCCCTCCTCCTCTTGACACCTGACTGCAGGATTCAGGTTGTCATGTGACTCAGTGAAAGATCTCCAGCTCCATCAGACCCGCCTTGGACCTGCTTTCTCTTCCCCTTCCCCAGGTCAAGGCCCCTGGACTGGGGACCTCCCTTAACTTCTCCCTGGCTTTGCTCTCTTTTCAAGGGTGCATCTCCCAGCAGCTGCTTGGAAAGAGTGTATGGGAAGTGAGTTTATAGCCACTGGGTATCCCCCGGAAATGCCTTTTTCCCTTCCTCTCTTTCGCCTGCTGCATGGATAGAACTCCAGGGAGAATGTTTCTCGGGCATCATTCCCCCAGGGCTACTGTTCAACAAGCCATCCGATGACTCTGATCAGGTGTGGGACCTTATTGACAAGGATGGATGATTGATATTGATTGGTTTCTCCCGGTTGGCTTTGTGCTCCTCTCTGGAAACCCTCTCTTGGCAGCCAGTTTTGCTAAGCCTCCCCAGGAACACCTGTGCCATGTGTTCAGCTGTCACTGATCTCACACTGTGCCCTTGAAGGGTGGGGGTGGGGCCTGGGAACTTAGCGCTTTGCCTTCTGGGAAATCTTTCCTGATTTCTCTGACTCACTTTGCTGCATTTTCTCTGGTTCTGCCTGGAGTTTCTGTCCTGGCACTCACTGTCCCCCGGGATATCTCTCTCTCTCTCTCTCTCTCTCTCTCTCTCTCTCTGTGTGTGTGTGTGTGTGTACACATGCACTTTTTAGAAGACCCTACTTGCTCCTCCAAACCTTTTCTCATTTTAATCCCTACCAACCAGCGAGCTCTTTCTGGTCTTGGATTATTCTTCTGTCTTCTTTTATAAACAGTGTCCTACGTTTTTATGTAAGGCATGCCAGGTTTCTAACCTCTGCATCTCCTTGTTTTTGTTATTTTTTTTTATTCCTTCTGGAATGTTCTGTTCCTTACAAATGGCTATTCTGTTTCCCTTGGTCTCTCCTTGTCCTGTGGGCTTCCTTGTGGCCAGAGGAGTCTAACCTGGGAGTGGGGACCAGGTCCTTTGAGGCTCGACCCTGTCCCTCTGCAGCCTCCATTGGCAGTTCCCCAGGATATCCCCTTCCTTTCAGAAGAGCCAAAGAGGACCCCGTGGTGGGGAGGGGGAAGAGGGCTTGCCTCTCATGCCTCCCAGCTGGAATTTGTACACAGCAACTGTGTGGACATTCGCATCTTGTCATGTTATCTGTCACATCCCACAGGTGACAGCAGCCGACCAGACTGAACACTGTGCACTTAGCTTGTTAAGCTAAAAGGGTTCAAGAATCTTTGATTTGTAGACGCTTCATGGACTAAAGTAAAACACTCCCCTGTGCTGAAGGAGCACCCCAGACAGCAGAAATACATGAAATGAGCACAAGTCACCAAACCAACAGCTGAGTCTCTGCTTGACTCAATATTGACTAACACACACACACACACACACACACACACACACACACACACACACACACACAGAGTTATGCATGTGCTCACACACATAAGGACACACAACCTCACACACATGCACACATACTCACATGCTGACCACCTGAAGGGACACATCTGCCACTCGACCGTGGAAGACCCTCGTGTGAAGGAAGGTGACTTTCAGTGGGAGTCACGTGGTGAGCTGGAAAGGGAGCCTCAGCCGTGGCTGCTGCTCACCCTCCCTCTCCTCTACAGGACTTTGTGGTCGGGCTCTCCATCCTGCTCCGAGGGACAGTCCATGAGAAGCTCAAGTGGGCCTTCAATCTCTACGACATTAACAAGGATGGCTACATCACCAAAGAGGTACTGGGTTGGCAGATCTGCCCGTCCCTCCTCTCCTGATGCCACTGGCCTGGTGACTCTCAGCCCTGCCTTGGGGCCTTGCCACCCAGTCCCACAGACAGTCTGGTTTGGCCCAAACAGTTTTATGTCAAACAGTCCTATAGCTTCTTGTTTGGGAGACAGGTACATAAAAATCTCCTGGGAGTCACCGGATAGGAGGAGCCAGCTCATCTCTGTAGCTCCCAGGTACCTCAAATGCACTCACCGCTGCCCTGGTGGTAGGTTGGCCCTTGGAGGTAACACTCGAGACCCCCAGGCACAGTGGAAGCAGCTCATGCAGCCCTCTGTCCTCCAGGAGATGCTGGCCATCATGAAATCCATCTACGACATGATGGGCCGCCACACCTACCCCATCCTGCGGGAAGACGCACCCCTGGAGCATGTGGAGAGGTTCTTCCAGGTATGTGAGCCCTGACCTTTGATGGGGGTGGGGGACAACCCTAGTGAGCCTCTTACCCTGGTTGAGCCTTCAGCCAATGCCAGTGAAGAGATGGGGTTGGGTTCCCCGCCCAAGCTGATGGTCAGAGTCCCTTGGGGGGTGAATGAAGCCCAGGCCCCCTCCCAGGGAACTTCCTCTGGAAAATGAGGTCCTCTGGGCTCCTAGGTGCAGAGGCAGCTGGCACCCACACAGGGTCCAGTGTTTTAGTGCCTTTGGGACATATTTGGAGGACGGTCTCCTCCTGCCACCCTACCTGAGTAATATTAAAGTTGCCTCCACTCTGAAGGGGCTGAAGGAACCAATGGTTTCCATTTTATTGGGGGTCATCCAGTGCCTCTGAAGTGCTGGCTTCTGTTCCAAAGTTGAGGGATTAGACAGGCACAGAGGGAATGCTGGGAAGCTAAGCTAAGGTGAGCCAGCAGGGAGCCTCCTAAGCAGGCTACCTGAGGAGTCACCAAGGGTAAGGTTGGCTGGAAAGGGTGGGAAATAGAGGGGCCAGGAGAACCGGAGGAAGGCACTCCCCCACCCCCGCAGTGTGCTCAGGCCGGACTAGGGGAGGCCCTAAGGGAGATAGGCTCACCTTGGACATGGCTTGCAGAAAATGGACAGGAACCAGGATGGAGTGGTGACCATTGACGAGTTTCTGGAGACCTGTCAGAAGGTAGGTGGCTTCAGATGTTGGGCTTGGAGCCTCGGTGGTCTCTCTCTCTCTCTCTCTCTCTCTCTCTCTCTCTCTCTCTCTCTCTCTCTCTCTCTCTCTGTGTGTGTGTGTGTGTGTGTGTGTGTGTGTGTGTGTGTGTGTGTGTGTGTGTGTGTTTCTCTTCCCCTCCCTCCTCACACACAGGATCCTGTTCCTATCAGGGTATGTGGAGGATGTCATTAGCTGTCCTCAGGCCCCACTTACTGAGAAACTTCCATCTTTCCTGAGTCCATCTCCTCTCTGTCCCCTCCTTCACCCAGTCCTGACCCCCCTCTCTCGGCTTTTCTCATGGTATCCCCAATCAGAGAGCAAATGTGCGGTCAGCAGGAGGGTGATCAGCCCAGTGCCCATCCCCCAGACAGAGTCACACTAAGGGAGAGGTACCTAGAGCTTTCTTGGCCCTGCTGCTGACCCTCCTCTGAGTCCTTGGGGACAGGAAACACATGCCACTGCCTCCTGCCTCTTGATCGCCCCTGGTCCCTGACCTGATTTGGAGCCAGGAGGGTTTTGTGCATCAGTGATGACCAGACCCTGCTATCCATCCCTAGGGATGACAGGCTGCACCCTGCCACTTGGACTCTGGGACCAGCTGCTCCCCACTTCTCTGCTCCTCAGTGCTCCATCTACCCAGTGAGACGTGGTCCCTGACAGGAATCTGCAGTCAGTCAGGGCTGGGGAATACCACTGCCCTGCCCCAGGTCCTGACCGGCCTCTCCTTTCTTCCCACAGGATGAGAACATCATGAGCTCCATGCAGTTGTTTGAGAACGTCATCTAGGACATATGGGAGGGGACCCTGGGTGGTCACTGCTTCTCAGCCTGGAGAAGCCTCAATCCTGCCTCATATGAGCAGCCTCTATGAGAAACATTTTTTTCTAATATATTTGCAAAAACTGAGCAGTTTACTCCCAAGACAGACACACAGACACAGTCTCTCTCTCTCCATCACACACACACACACACACACACACACACACACACACACACACACGGTTCCTCTGGCTTGGCAGAGGAGGTGGCAGCCAGAAGGCACCCTCGGCTATTCCCAGGTCAATAGATGAGGCTGCCTCTGGGGTGACCAGCCCTGGATGTTACCCAGAAGGAGCTCAAAGTCCAAGAGTGCCTGATCTACAAAGCGAAGGTCCTTTGTGTCCTTTCTACCACTTGGGAGACCAGGCTACTCACTGCCCATGGACCCACGTCCCTAGGAAGTTCCCAGAAACCCCGCAGGGGCCAAGAGAGAAGAGGTCTGAGGAGGGGAGAAATAATGGTAGAAGCTGAACCTGTAGCTTCATGCTATGCTCGTCCGGGGTCCCGGAACCCCAGTGCCAGGCCACCTGTTGTGGGGTGAGCATAGATCGTGAGGGGCCACTGGGCTATGTCCTTTAAGAGCAGGGCAGGATCAAGAGTTTTGGAGAAGCTGGGGGAACAATTTGTCCACACTATTGGGTGATGGACCAGACCATCAACTGGCCTATGGGAATGTGATGGGCAGAGGTCTCCCAACTCCCAGCACCAGGCTGGCCTCTCCAAGGTCCTCTTTGGTTCTAGGGGGAGGTCACCTGGCTCAGGGACTGATAAGTAGGGAGCTGGACTGTAATGGGAAAGGCCTGGTAGGGGGCATCCTCCTCCTCTTCCCTGGCCACTTGCCACCCAGTTCCTTGGCACAGTGGATCGGCCATAGCTCTGTGGCGGCCCTTGAATAGGCTCATCCCAACCCATACAAAAAGCACAAACACCCTAGCAGATCAGGCCATGCCCACAAGGGGAAGCAGGTTGGGGGAGGCCTGGGTCCCCGCAGCCCTGACTCAGTTGCCTGAGGAAGATGCTCGGAATCCACCCTGTGCCTCGAAGCCTTGGGGTCTCACAGCTCTTTCCCAGCCTGGCTCGCCAACGTTCTAAAGCACAAACCCAAGGACCGTGCTTGCCTGGGCTGCACCCCGGGGATGGGAGCCCCCATCAGCTCTAAGCTGAAGCTAGCCATAAGGGATAGGGACCTGTGACCAGGCAGCAGGTCCACAGACCCTTGGGAGGAGTGCTGCTCCTGCCTGCCCAGGCCTCCCCCATAAGGGACCAGGTCCCAGGTAGCATGTTCCCCAATGGAACATTCCCACAAAATACATTCCATCAGCTGTAGCCCAGTCTCTGCTCAGGCCCTGCCCTGAGAGTCTGTGGGTGTTCCCCCAGAAGGCCAGCCCCAGGATAAGGGAGGTCCTTAGAGGAAAGGCAGGGTGACAGTGGCCCCCATACACAGGTGGACCCCCATCTCAGGGCTGCACTGACCCCATATCCATCCTGACTGGGGGCCCCCATCACCCCATCTAGAGACCATCAGCTTTCCCTGGCTCAGGGACCTCCCCTACCCCAGCCTGGCCCTTCCCAATGTGGGGTTCCTGTGCTTGTGAGAAGCCAAGGCCACAGGAGAAGGTTACCACTCTAACTGACCCCACCCTCTAGCCTCTGGCTGCACGCCCAACTAGGAGGGGTCTGTCCCCCTGGCAGGGACATAGACTGGCCGCATGTCTGCATGGCAGAAGTGTCTCCCTTGGGTGCAGCCTGGGAGAGTGGTTCCTGTCTCAGCGCCCACCAATATCCAGTCCTATATATTTTAATAAAATAAACTTGATAAAGGAGATGGACTCTCTTCGGGTTTATCTGAACTGTCAGTCAGTCAGTCCCTCCCTGCTGCTGTTAACTACAGTTCCTGCCCAGTAGCTTGATGGTGAACGCTGACAGATGGCTTTGAGGGAGGAAATATCCAGAAATCCTCCGATTCCCAGTGTGACATCAGGAGAGGGAAAAAGGCATACACCAAGGGCCCTGGGGACCTCCGATGGCTATCTGTTCCAGCCCTGGAGCTGGGAACACACAAGACTGTAGGACACAGCGGCTTTCTGCGATGTCATTTATATTTCATCTCCAGATCATTTTTCTTCCCGATTCCAGAAAGTTACTTCTGGGTGTCCTTTGGCAAGGGAAGGCAGGCCATGTGGAAAGGAAGCAGGAAAGAGATGGCAGTGTAGCTTGGACTGGAGCACTTACCTGGCATTCATAGAGCCCTGAATTTGATCCCTAACCCCAGGTAAACTGGGTATGGTACCACATGCTTGTAATCCCAGCCCTCAGGAGGCAGAGGCAGAAGGATCAAGGATCAGCTGCATGGTCAGTTTGAGCCCAGCCTGGGCTACATGAGACTTTGTAGATTCGTGTGTCGAATAGCAGAGAGAGGACTCACTCCTGCCCGGGGGTGGTTGGAGCATGGTGACCAGGTGGTTGTTTGCGGCTGAACAGACAGATGCTTGCTTGGAGCAGGGGGGTGATGGGGTGGGGGGTATAGTACCTGGCAAGTGGCCCCACTGGACAGAAGATTGATGAATGGGTGACAGAACAAGATGAGGACTGTAAGATAATCCCAGAGGGTCCTGAGCCATCCTTAACCACACAAGGCAGCCAGTAGCAGCCCTTGACATTCATTGGGAGCAACAGCTATGGAGTCAGTCGGCTGTGTGACCCGGACAAGTCACACAATCTTAGTGCTTCACTTTCCTCCCTCGTGAAACAGGCACAGGAAGAGAGAGACAGAGACAGAGAGAGAGACGGAGACAGACAGACAGAGACTGTGCGACACTGAAGATTCAGGCTTACATGAGCACAAGGGTGTTCAACCTGACAGTGGGTTCAGGCCTCTCTGTGAGCTGGAACACAGGGGCTCCGAAGGCTACTTCCCTGAAACGTGGCTCCTCTCTGCCTCTGCTCTCTGTTGTGAGCCGTGTCCTCCTGCTCCCATGGGATCTTCTTTGTCTCTGAAGGACACACTCCCTAGAGGAACCAACTGCTCTAAGCACTTCCTTCTGGGTGTGCTAGTTAGCACATGTCATCTCAGCCCCTAGGATGCTGAGGCAAGAGGATTAATCCACCAGTTTGTGGACAGTCTGGGCTACACTGACTTCCAGGTCAGCCTGGGCTGTTCAATGAGACCTGTCTCAGACAGGAAGACAAAAACTGTCCTTCCTGCTCAGTTGGGCTGTCCTCTGTCCAGTTTCTTACCAGCCTGTGGATTGGCGGCTCATTGGGACAGATGTCAATGCTGATCCAAGCAGCTCTGGCCAGCACAGGGTCTGGGCAAGAAGGAGGTGGGTGTGGGCCTCTGAACAAGAGCATTTTATCCCTGCAAGCCTACCCTGAAAGTAGAGAAGGATAATGTCTCCAACACACAGTTCCAGTAATTCCTAACATGGTACCATGCCTCCGAAGGCCTTTGACATCTTTGACATGGGCAGAGGTCCCATGCTTCCACTCGGGAACTTTCTGCCTCATTCTGAATATAATGTCACTGAACCTCAATTTCCTTATCTGGAAAAAAAAAAACCCTTGATTCATACTTTGACAATTGAAGGTTGTCTGTCTGTTTTGAGACAGGGTCTCACTACGTAGCTCAGTCTGGCCTCCTCTTCAGTGGCCTTCCTACGCGCTGACATTTTTGTATACTATTTCCCATTCTATAGTAGCACAACTCACACTGATAAGTCATCAGATAAAGGACATTGTGATGGGCTCCAGTTTCCCTGGTTACCCCAAACCTCCTGTGGGGACCAGCTTGCTAAGGTGGGAAAGTCTACACCAGCAAGACCATAGCCAGTGATCTAATATCCACATGTCCTGTCCCTTGTACCACCCACCTCACCATCTGAGCCCAACAGAAAGAGGGCCAAGCAAGCTCTGATGTCAGGGACCTGGCCTGTCACCTCCCTGCCACCATTGCCCCATGAAGTAGACCTCTCATGACCTTAATAACACAGTATGGGGGAAGTGAGGTCCCACCTCATCCCCCACCCCCATGGCACTCAGCCATACAGCTTCCCAAAGAAATGGCCAGTCGGCCTTTTAGAGGCTTCTCCCCATGATTGTTCACACAACCTGCAATCTGGTCGCACTTCCCAGTGTTCTGTCCCTACTGACCACCAGGGGGAGACGGCGCCATTTCTCCTTTCAGCGGCTCTGACTCAAGGTCCCAGGGGAAGACTTGGAAGGAAAATTGTCATTTCCTTCAGAGGACCAAAGACATTTTCCTATTTCTACTTCATCCTTCTTGGGATTTAAAAAATAAAAAGCGCCACTCATGGAGTGTATCGAGAAATAATTCCATAAATGCACCCAGAGTAAACCAACCTGAGGGGAGGTGGGGGACATAGCTGTGTCCTGTTTTATTAGCCAGGACACAGAGAACCCCTCACACACATAACCCCTTGGCCTTCTCTTACCTTGGGGGGAAAATATCTCAAGAATCTCCCTCATGGCTGACAGCTGGCCCCCTGTGAGCCTCAGGAGGCAGGTCTGCGGGACCCCTGGGAAGGAATGGGGAAGAGCTGAAAGGCAGTTTCTCATGGGACTGAACTTAGAACATCCGCACCCTCCCCCTTGGAGGCAGAGTTCTTTGTGCGATCTCAGGACTCTTGAGTCTGATCTTTGTTCGGTGACCTGGAACCTTCAGAGACATCAGCACCAGCCTTTGTCCTCCAAACTCAGGTCACCGCTGCCGCCGTGGCCACCCTCAGAGACTATGCAGCAGCAGGGCCGCTTGCTCTTGGTGAGGTCTCTCCACTGCTGGTCTGCTCTGCCCGGCGTCCGCTTCCTTCCTCCGCATGCCTCCTTCCCGGCCCTGTCAAACCTAAATTAAGGGAGACACTGAGCTAGTTTCCTGACCCCATCCACACACGAGGCCACAGCCTGAGGAAACCAGGGTGGATGCGCTGCACTCTCTGCCACCAGGAAACTCGGGTCTCACAGAGACACTGGAAGGCAGAAAAGAAGTGCGAGGCTGGGTGATGGGATGGTACCCCGGCCACAGGGTGGGAGATGCCCAGTGTGAGGGAGGATCCAAGGAGTCTTGCCTTCCTGAAGAGCCATGTCTAAACAAGAGCAGGCACCCTGAAGATGGGTCTAAAGGTAAGGACTTGCTGTGCGAACATGAAGACCTGGGTTCGGATCCCCAACACTCACATAAAAAGTGTCATGCGGCACACACATGTGACCCCGTGCAGGAGGATAGCGAGAGCTCACTGGCCTATCAGTGAGATCCAGGTTCAGTGTGAGACCCTGTCTCAAAAAATGAAGTAGATCCCCAAACTTGTCCTCAGGTATTCTGTCATTCTTGGGACTCTTGCAGTCAGTGTGACATTTAATCAAGTCACCCAGAAATGGTGCTTGGTTCTCTCTCTTCCTAATTTCCAATAAAACTAGATATTCAAAACTAACTCATAAACATTGATTTGAAAATTCTCTCCATATTCATAACAGCTACTGCCTCCTCGTAGGTCTTAGACATCACTCTGCTTGACTACAATGTCCCAGGAACTTCATGTCCCATTTGCTTCTAATTCATATGCCTCTCTACCAGCAGAGCACACTCTCTGAGTAAGGGACTATTTTGCCAGAACTTCGTGCTCGGGACATTTATATAACAAACACCTTCATGTTTAAAAACGGACACATCTAAAGGACACTGAAGACACTGTCCACAGTCTTTCTTCTGTGAATGGCCCTTGTCTTCCACCGAGAATGAGCATCCTGTAACCGAGACTGTGTTACAGTTTTATAAGTCCACTGTTGAGCACACCCAGCTCTAAAAGTCAGAAATGATAGGAACACAAGTGTGTTTCCTGATGGGCCAACTAAGTGCTAGGAAAAGGGAAAAGGAACCGCACCAAGTTCTGACTGCCCCTCCCCTCGGGCAAAGCATCTCTGCGACAAGCACCAGGATCATGCTCTTTCGGGTAACCCGGGAGTTTCACTGAAGCAATACTGTAAGAAAAAGGGAATTTAAATTTTTCACGTTTGTGAAGCTCGGAACGTAGGTTTCTAAAACTGTATAACTGGCCTCAGTCAGAGCGTTTGTCTGAATGAAGATTTATTTAATTACAGTCACAGCAGCCATATGGGATGGGGCAGGAGTAGAGCATGTGGACCTTGAGGGCGAAAGCCCTGAGTTCTCACTTCGCTTTTCCAGTTACTGGGACCTGAACACTGACTTGTTTGACAGAGCCAGTTTCCTGTATGTGAAACAAACAAACAAACAAACAAACAAACAAAAAACTTGCTGGCCAGTGGTGGCGCATACCTCTAATCCCAGCACTCAAGAGGCAGAGGCAGGTGGATCTCTGTGAGTTCAAGGCCAGCCTAGGCTACAGAGTGAGTTCCAGGAAAGGCTCCAAAGACACACACACACATACACACACACACACACACACACACACACACACACACAAGATGGAAAGTGGTAGAGGAAGACCTGATGCCGACCACTGATGTCCCCAGGCACATGGATGCATGCACCACACACTTATATACAAAAATAAATAAAATTGGTAAATAGCTCAAAGTTAGAGACAGTGGAGCCTCCCTCAGCACAGGAAGTATTTGTGGCGCAAGCTTAGAGCACAGGGGAATCCCTTCTGCTGTAGGACACATTCCAGAACAAGGTCAGGCATACGCCAATCAGTGCATTCTCTCCTGGGCCATTGTGATTGGTTGAGGCATGAGTGCCTGAAGTGATGACAGCTGCTGAGGCCCAGGTAACCCTTAGCTGGAATGCTGGGAAAGGAAGCTGTTGCTGTAGCGGATCATGCCACTCCATCTTCCCACCAGTGGGAACGGAGCCAGTGAGGGAAGAGGTACTGTCCCACGGGGAGGGGAGGAGAGGAAGGAAAGGGGGTGCCTAACCCTTTGAGGTGAAGTTCAAACTGTACCTTCAGTGCTTGTTCTCAGTGTCTGGACTTTCCACTTAGAAAAGCCCCTACAAGAGTTCCCAATACCCACCCTGCGACACAGCCTCTCGGAACTGGACGTTCAGCTCTTAGCTGGAAACTTTTCAACTGCTAATGTCAAGGTCAATGTGCTTTCCAGACTCCTGCAGCCCAACTCAAGAGGGGGAGGATCAGACCAGCTCTTCTGCTGATGGAATGCCTTACAAGTAGGAGGGGGCCTTGGACCGCCAGCGTGGCGTGGGCACACCCCAGAGGCAGTGAATGCTGCACACCTGAAGCTTGGGGTGGGACTGGGGGGACACTGTGCACTGGGCCCAGGGAGCCCTGGGAGCCCCGGGCAGAGTTCCAGGGTGAGGCCCAGCTGCTCCGGCCCGGAAGTTTTCAGATCTTAGGACTAGCTATGAGGTTGTGCAGAATCAAGTCCGAAAGCCCGCGGGTGGGCTGCGTCTACAGCTGGGCTTAGCTGCCTCAGCACCCTCCCCTGGAAGCCCAGTCCAGCCCTCCTCCCTGCCCTTCCTCTCCAGTACACAGCTCACTCGTGAGGCATCACTTTTTCCCAGTTTTGAAAAAATCACCAAATACAGTAAAACATCCAGAAACTAAAAATAAGGCCCCTGAAGAGCAGATCATCATTTAGTTCCTGACAGCCAACCGAGTTTTGAAGCCCTGGAGTGGCCTGCTTTGTTGACAAACTTTCCCAGCCCCGAGCAGAAGTTTCTCCTCCGTCCAGCAAATGTGGTTCAGCGGGAAGGGGGCTGGTCTTGAAAAGTTTCTGCACCCCGATAAGCCTCTCCACCAATGCCGCAATCAAGATAAGACCAAATAAAACCGAATTATTTTCCAGACCCCCAGAGAGGAGACAGGGAAGAGAGACCAAGAAACCATGGATCTGTTTTCTAGGGGGCGGTTTAAGTGCCCTGTGGGAGTTGTCTTGAGCATCTCTGGGGAGGTGGGTTTTCCGAGATGAGGCGGGGTTTGCGGAGAGAGAGATGGGGGAGGGGGGTTGACGTGGAGGTCTCAGACTTATTCCCCTGTCCACTCTCTGTCCCCGTATATGTGGGGAAGCAACAGGATATTGGCTGAGCAGGAGGCATCTCCACGGCAGAGTTCATTACTCCAGGTCCCACTCTGGCACACTGTATTTAATATTTAATATTTAATATTCGTGTATTAAAAGAAAATAGTGTCTCTGGGCTTGGGGTGTGGCTCAGTTGGTAGAGTGCTTGCCTAGTGTGCACAAAGGCCTGGGTTCAATGCCCAGCACCACACAAACCCGGTGTGGCGATGTACACCTATGATCCCAGCCGCGGGAAGGTGGAGGCTGGATTGCTTGCAGTATATGTTTTATTTGGATATGACACTGTTTACTTCTCTCCTTCCCACGTTGATTTTATATACAAGCTGTTATGACCTCATGAGATATTTTTGGCAACAACCTATTCTGGGGACTGATGTTATCATGAGAAAAGAAACTCTGATTCAGATTCTCCTGCTACACAACACAGATTACTTCTGGTCTGTGGAGGATCTTCTCACACACCGAACAAGCAAGCGAGTTTGCAGTAGTGGACACACACCATCCAGGGGATCCGCATTCAGTCTGACACGATCTGAAGATTAGCACCAGCCCCTAGAGGTTGGGGTCTCGATTCCCAGGAAGGCCCTCTTAACTTCCCATGCTAATCATGAGCCCAAGCTGGTTTTACTTACACGTCTGACCAGGGGACCCTTGATTCCCTCCTCCGGTTTGATCAGTTTGCTTGAGTGACTCAGAATCGAGGGAAGCACGTTACTGACTCAATGTAAAGGACACAAACGGTGCACAGGGCTCGGAATGGGGGGGGGGGGGGCGGGGAGCAGCACAACAGGAATCTGGAAGGTCTGTGTCTACCCTGGTCCCAGGTACACAAGAGCATGGGGAGTCTTATTCAAGTATGACAGTGTGGGAGCCCACAGGGGTTTCCTAGTGAGATCTGAGCTTGCTTTACCCAGCAGGGCTGCATGGGGGCATGGATTGCATGCAAGGTTACCAGGTGTTTGGAAGGGTCTGCACTTGGCTGTGCTAGGGAGAGGTCTTTTGCCCCACCCCTTGGCATTCCTTTAGAAGAGACAGAAGGGCCCATGTATTAGGATCCAGGCCCTCCTGAGGCTATCCTGTGTTTCTGTCTCTCTCTCCCCTCTATATTTCTATCTAAGTCTCTTATCCTTTACTCCTCAAGAATAACCTGGGGAAAAAAAGTTGGGGGCGGACCCCCCACATGATGGTGCTTTCTAATAAGCTGCTTTATGGGATACAGAAAATGGAGAGGGCTTTTTGTATGTTCGTGTGCACATATGTGCTGGTGCCTGTGGAGGCCACCAGAAGGCATGAGATATCCTGGAGCTGGAGTCACAGGCAGTGGTGAACCAGCCCGTGCAGGTGTTGACACCTGAACTTGCCAGATCCTCGAGAGTTCCCCGTTACCAAGCTATTTCTCCAGCCCTGGGTTAGTGTCCCTGATTCTAGAAATACAGAGCAAAGGTAAAATCCCATGTTATCAGTACGCAGGAGAGGAATGGCAAGATCATGTGGTGGGGTGGCGTATGTTTTTCAAGAGTCTTTCGATGGAGCAAGGTGTGCTGGCGCATGCCTTTAATGCCAGCACTGGGAGTTTTGGGGAGTCAGGTCTCTGTGAACTCGAGGACAGCAGGATTACATGGTGAGAGCTTGTCTCTAACAAACAAAGAGTTCTTGTATGAGTTTATAATGTCATCAGCAGTACATGAGGGTCCCAGTCCTTCCAAATCCTGTGGACACTTGAAAAGGATTTTCGGTTATTTTAGTAGGTGCTTGGTGATGGTGTACTGTGACCATACTTTACATTTTCATGATGGTCAGTGTGTTTCCATATCTTTTCCATCCTAATTTTCTGTGTGTCCTATTTTGTGAAGTTATCTGTATAAGTCTTTTGTCCAATAATGCGTTCAACTTGACTTTTCTCACTCACTGACTTTTCAAAGGTCTTTGTATGGTCAGGAGACAAGCCTTTTGTCTGATATTTGATTTGCAAATGTTTCCTTCTGTTCCACAGGTTTTTTTTTTTTTTTTTTTTTTTTGTTTTTTTTTTGGTTTTTCGAGACAGGGTTTCTCTGTGTAGCTTTGCGCCTTTCCTGGAACTCACTTGGTAGCCCAGGCTGGCCTCGAACTCACAGAGATCCGCCTGCCTCTGCCTCCCGAGTGCTGGGATTAAAGGCGTGCGCCACCACCGCCCGGCTCTGTTCCACAGTTTGTATTTTCAGAATCTTTTGGGCCAAGACTCTGTATGAGGTTTGTATGCGGTTCTGTTCACACAGGTAATCTCAAATACCTCCACAGGTTCCATTTATAACTAGGCTTGGCTCCTTTAAGCTAGGCTCAAAGGCTGAAATGCCTCATTCTAATTCCCGTCTTGAACCACAATCCTGAAGTGTCTTTGGGTGTCCCTCAGGTATATGATGTACAGCCTATCCAAAACCGGGCTCATCATCCTCTCCCCAACCCCAGCCCCCACAGAAGCTGCATCTCCACAGATGGCAGAGGCTCCACCAGCTAAAACCCAGGAATCAGAATGACAGTCTTCCCTCTCAGGTCGACTTCTTGTCATTGAGGACTTCCAGTTCTTCCTCCTGAACATTCCTGGACCCTTGCTGTCCCCAACACACAGCACAGCCCCATGGCTCCTACCTGCTCTACACTTGCCCAGACAACCTTCCTTGATTCAGATTTCTCCAACGCAAGCCTGCTCGCGACACCTCTGCTGAGTTCCTTCCAATGGCTCCGTGTGTGTGTGTGTGTGTGTGTGTGTGTGTGTGTGTGTGTGTGTGTGTGTTTAGATAAGGCCTGGGTTTAGATCTTGATGGTCAGTCTGGCAGGTTCTAGAATCACTGAAAAGACAAACTTCTGGCACGTGTGTCAGGGATTATCAAGATCAAATTAGTTAGGGTGACTAGACCCACTCTAACTGTGGGTGATGCCATGTCATGGCCTGAGGCCCTGGACTACATAAAAAGGAGAAAGCAAGGTGAGGACCCGCCATCATCTCTCTGCTTGGTTGCTGACACAGTGTGGGCAGCTTTCTCGGGTTTCTGCCACCGTTCTTTCCCCGCCGTGGTGACCGGTGTCCTCAGATGGTGATCTGAAGTGCCCCCGCCTGCCTGAGTTTCATGTCAGCTAGTTTGCTGTAGCAGCGAGAAAAGCAACTCGGACATTCGATGACCTCGCCCCTCCCAGTCCCTTTGCACATTTTTATTTTATTTTACATGTGTAGGTTGTTCAGCTGGAACCTCCAGCTCACTCCTGCTTGATCCAGAAAGCCCCATTCCCCTCTCCAAGCCCACCCTCTCAAAGACTCTCCAACAAAGGCACCAAAAAGCCCAGTTCCTCATTCTTGATGGCTGTGGCAGCTCTTCCCCTGAAGTTGCCAGCAGCCCCAAGACCCCACCTAAAGTGCTCAGCTTTTGACCATACATGGGCACAACCCCAGCTTGTGGAGGACACGTCGTCGCCCCCTCGCCGACAAGGTGTATGAGCTCCCTGCTTTAGTTCGGGCATGTGACTTCTGCCCCTATCTCTGGGACTGGAGATCTCACCCGGGAGTTGCTTTGATCAAATAAACCTGTTCTTTTACTTTTTCAGTTTGGCTTGATCTGGCTCACTGTGTCAGTGGAGAAACCTATTATCTCATTGCTGAAAACCTATTATAGGTGTTTTGTCTGCCTGTATGTCTATGCACTACATGCATGCTTGCTACCTGGAGAGGCCAGAGAAGGCATCAGATCTCCCAGAACCAGAGTTACAGGTGGCTGGCTGTGAGATACCATGTGTGGAAACTCAAACCCAGGTCTTCTGAAAGAGCAGTAGTTGCTCTTAACCAGTGAAGCATCTCTCTGCCCGCCTCCTCTTCCCTTTCTGCCATTCTTCCATACCACCACAACAGTACACATGGATGTCCTGGATGATACATTCAAGAGTATGGGGGCGGGCGCAAAACAGCTTGACCACACAGCTGCCATGACAGACTTAGAGGCCCAGACACAGCTTCTGTGACAGGCTTACTGGCAGGCAACACCCGGATCCAGGAAAAGCCATATGCTGACCTCATCCAGGGAGGGCCTGAATCTAAGGGGAAATACTTGACATTTCAAACAGTCCCAGCATACCCCTATACGCCTAGATAAATGTCAGCCAGTCAGAGTCCTGAACCCTAAAAATCCCCTCACCCGAACCTCTGCTATGATTTAAAAAAAAAAAAACAAAAAACCTACCTTCCCCGGGCTCGGGGCTCTCTGCTCTCACTGCTGTGTCAGACAGACAGAGAGACAAAGCTCTGAGCTTGAAATAAAGGCTCTTTGCTTTTACATTTGGGATTTGGTCTCCATGGTGGTCTTTTGGGGGTCCCTGCAATCTGGGCACAACAAAGAGCACCAACAGACTGAAGAGAGAAGCTAATGCCAGTTCCTTGTCAGCATGCTCCCAAGTTATTGTCCGGTTTCTAACTGTGAGGATGGAGCCTGGTTATACCCGGAATTCAGAATTGTTGATTACAGAGCTAGGAAGAATGTTGTCAGCCTCACAAGCAGGCTAAGCAGACATGGAGTAGTCAGCCCCAGACCTGATGTGCAGCTCAAAGACCTAGAACATGGCAGAGCAATCTGCTCACATCCTGTCAGTTTGGCTCCAGTGCACTGACAACCTCAGCCAGCGCCACGGACTGTGAAGAAGCAAGACAAGAAGTCGCACCTGAGGGAAGGAAAACCCTCAGGTTCTTTTTCTGGGGGTGTAAAACTTTCTTATAAATAAAATGCCTCAGTGGGGAAAAAAAAATCTGTAAAGAAAACATAACTAAAACAAGGCCCATAGTACTTCTTCCTGGGACAACTAAAGCCTCTGATGATCTATTTGGACCTTAATTAATTTAGGAACCTCTTTCTCAGAGCCTTTTATGTCTTCATATGCCAGGGGACTTGGGGTGTGGTTGTGTGAACATTTCCATCTAAATGCCTGCTCGAGGGACTTGAGATTATTCTTCACTACCCCATCATGCCTACCCCACCCCCTTCTTTTTCCTAAAACAGGGCATGGGACAAAGGTGCCGCTGAGAGAAGGTGAAATTGGTACCGGAGCTGTTAAGGTCGGAGCCTGAGCCCTGGCATGCCTAACAAGCTAGAGTTGTCCATATCTGCCCTCACTGTGCCAATTAAAGAAATGCAGAGTAAGACTTCTCCAATGTGGCCACACTGGGAGGAAGAACACATACAATGTCCGGTGACTCCCCGTGAGGTTTAGGTTCTCAAACAGAAGGCACGTGGTATGCGTACCTAGGCAGTCCTGGCCAGGGTATGGTCCTGCACATTACGAATCCACCATTGCCTCAGTTCCAGTCTCTACTACAAGGTAGTCTTGTGGGCCCCGGGCCCCGACTGTGAGTGGCTGCTGTCTTGCTTGTCGACCTTGACCAGATGTCCTCCCTATTCAGATTCCCTGCGGGTTTCCTTCTCACCTAACGATCACCGGAGAGATCACCGGAGGTTCTTTGTTCCTGTATCCTACATTTGGTGTAAACAACTTAGATGCAAGAATGCAGAACATTCAGTAGCAGGTAGCGAACTTCTGCCCTCCAGGGATCTTCCATTGTGTTGTAAGCCTGTATTTAAGGTTTCCTCCCTCTATCAATAAACGGCATTTGGCATTTGGCATTTGAGCCATGGCGAATGACTCGCTGTCTCTTGTCTCTATTTTTTAATCCGCAGCCCCTAGCTCAGACATGGTGAACGGGTATCAGTAACGCGGGCGTTACCGCTACATAGTCTGACCAGTTGCCAGACTGATAGTAGAACTGTGTGATATCTCTTCCTGGGAGACAAACTCCTCCTCTGGCTGGCACAGGCTTCAGCGTTTTCCTTCCCCCAGCCCAAGATTCCTGGAGAAAAGCCCCATAGCTGAAGAGGACACGTGTCTTTCTACAAAGTATCTTCACATCTGCCAGGACTGAGAGTGTCATCTTGGGCAAAACCACTCCTAGCCTTTAGGCTTTCCTCACGAATACAACAAATGTATGTCAACGGCAGAGGACAAAAACTATTGGTTACCGTTCACCAGGATGCTTTCTGTACCACTATGGGGTGCCTGGACTGGAGGCAGAAGCTCAAAGCTAGGATGCGCTCTCTCCGGGTCTGGCTAAGCGCAGGATCACCCTGGAGCCAGCGAGAATCTCCTTAAACGCATACACTAGGCGCCCGCTACAAGAAGTACCTAGCAACGGAGCTGGGAACTTCCGGGGGAAGCAGGAGTCCTCCTATTGGCGGTGGCTTGGTGACGTCATCACACCGCGACCGCTGTCCCTTGTTCCCCTAACCTCTGGGTGCTTGCAACTGTGACTGTCTGTGGCTTCTCCGCCTGCTGCTCTTGACCTGCGGCCTCGCAGGAGTCAGGTGACAGCGTAAGGCGCCGGGCGGGTCCGGCTGCAGCAGCCAGGTAAGCTGAAGCTAGACCAGCGCGGGAGGGAGGTGGACCCGGCGTTGGGAAACCAAGCAGCTGACCTCGGTTCCTGGAGAGTGGAGCTTGGCAGGGTCGCACACGCGGCCCTGCGCTTCAAGCTGCCCATTCCTGTGCTGTTTGCTAAGGGACCCTTGTGCTGTGAGGCATAGCGATGATTACAAAAACACCAGCGCCACCTGGGTGGCTTGACCTCACTCGGTGCTGCCTTCTGCTCAGTGGGGATTGTTAGAAAGATGGAATGAAGCTGAGCGCGCTGTCACGAGGGGCCAGCACATTCCGTGAGGTTTGGGGTTATCAGAGAGCAGCCGCCCAGCCTCTAAGGCCACAGTCACTGGCCGCCCAGAGGCATGAATGTTTACCATAGGCTGGTAGCAGTTAGGGCCTGAGGGGACCAGGCAAGATGAAACCTGATTGTTTTGCTTGGGAAGTACCTTGCTGCTTCAGTAGCATCTAGGTATGGAGTCAGACACCAGCACTTTCTTTTAGTTGTATGACCCTCGGACCCTAGGCAAACCCTTTACCCTATCTAAGCCTTGGCTTGTTCGTCTGTAAAATTGCCCGGCAGTACCTGCCAGCCACAGCCAAGAGAATTAAATCAGACGTCGCAGGTGGAACGCTTGGCTTTCCTTTCCTGGGGACAGTTACTGTCATTTTAGTGTGGCGAGTGACTGACCACATGTGCTGGGACAGCCTTTGGATTGTGGCATGGTGGTGCTTGTATAAGACAACAGAGGATAAAATGGAAAGCTTTTGGTTTTCTGGCCAGACTTGCGAGCTGGCACTGTGGTGATCCTGAGCAGGGTAGGTTGACTTGACCATGTGAGGACCAAGAGCCCAGGACTGAGAGCGGCTTCTACATTTGTTTGCATAAAGACAGGGCGTGCACACCTGGGCCTTGAGTGTTCCTCAGGTGCCATCACCTTAGTTTTTGAGTCAGGATTTCGCATTGGCCTCAACAGTGAGGCTAGACTGGCTGGCTATCGAGCCCAGGAATCTACCTGTCTCCACCTCCCATTACTGGAATTACAAGCATGGACCACTGTTTACAGACTTTTTCACGTGGATTCTGGAGATGTAACTCATGCATTAAAGGGAAGCACTTAGCAGCCGGGCTGGCTTCCTAGCCCCATGCTGGTTTTAAAAGCAGGATACCCTGAAGGGGAAGGACTGTGTAATAAGGAATGAAGACCAGACCTAGATTAAGACAAAAATAAGAATGGGTGGGGATGGAGTGTGGTTTAGCTGAGGTGTAGGTCAATTTAGCATGTGCCCTTCTGGCCTAGCGTCCATATCATAAAAACAAAAGAAACATAAGAATGAGACTTATCTTTAGGTGGAGCTTAGAACTCAAAATAAGCTCCGAACCTTGTTATTTTCCAAGAGATCTGGATCTAAGGAAGGAAGGTATGGCCAGCCACTTCCCAAAGTTGATGACCACTAGGTTCTTCCAGGAAGTGAAAAGTCAA